>NW_022279589.1:0-684166 GCF_009193385.2 Nasonia vitripennis
GATCTTTGACGCTCCAATACTTGAATTATTATAACCAGATACTATACGCGCCGCGACTTGTTAGAGAAGCGTGTTAGCTAGTAGCTTTTACGTCGGCAAAGCAGAGGAAGGCAAAGGAGAGAGAGAGAGAGTGATTTGTGACGCTCCAATCCTTGAATTTTGATAACCAAATACCCACATGCCGAGATTTTTAGAGAAGCGTGTCAGCTACAGGCCTATTCGTCGGCAAAGCAGAGGGAGGCAAGGGAGAGAGAGAGAGAGAGAGAGAGAGAGAGAGTGATCTTTGACGCTCCAATACTTGAATTATTATAACCAGATACTATACGCGCCGCGACTTGTTAGAGAAGAGTGTTAGCTAGTAGCTTTTACGTCGGCGAAGCAGAGGAAGGCAAGGGAGAGAGAGAGAGAGAGAGAGAGAGAGTGATTTTTGACGCTCCAATCCTTGAATTTTGATAACCAAATACCCACATGCCGAGATTTTTAGAGAAGCGTGTCAGCTACAGGCCTATTCGTCGGCAAAGCAGAGGGAGGCAAGGGAGAGAGAGAGAGAGAGAGAGAGAGAGAGAGAGAGAGAGTGATCTTTGACGCTCCAATACTTGAATTATTATAACCAGATACTATACGCGCCGCGACTTGTTAGAGAAGCGTGTTAGCTAGTAGCTTTTACGTCGGCAAAGCAGAGGAAGGCAAGGGAGAGAGAGATTAGATTAGATTAATTAATTTTTATTATTGTACATTATGTTGTACATATATCAATATAAAGAAGTAAAATAAAAAGTATAAGGTATTCAGTGTGTGAGTTTGGTGTAGGCGTGTGTGAGTTTGGTGATAGCACGAGTGACGAGTGTGAAATGAAATGGTATGAGGTGAGATGAGATGAAAGCGGAAGTGTGGATGTTTGTGTGATGTTTAAGTGTTTTCCATATTGAAAAAGTAATTTTTCGCTAGTATTTTAAAGTTAGATATGGATTGTGTGTTACGTATTTGAGATGGCAGGCTATTCCAGAGGTAAGAGGCGCTGATGAAAAATGAGTTCCTTAGTGTCTCCGTTTTGAAGGGCGGAATGTCCAGTGGAGTCACCTCACCCCTCACAGGCCTGAGCGCGACGTGGAAATCAAAATAGGCAACTAGATAAGATGGTGTAGAGGTGTTGAAAATTTTCCTTAGCAAACAGGCCATAAAATATTTCCTACGTCCGGCGGTGGTGAGCCATTGCAGCTCACGCCTGTAAGGGGAGATGTGCTCGTCCCTCCTTACACCATAGATGTAGCGGATCCCCGTATTGACAAGTCTCTGTAGTTTTAGGTCAAGTTCTTGTGATAAGTCACAGTAAACAAGTGAGCAGTAGTCAATGAGAGGGAAAAGGAGTGCCTGCACCAGATGTTTGCGCAGCCTGAGGCTGGTGCTCTTCCGAAAGAAATAGAGGCGATACATTAAAGAGTGAGCACGTTTACAAATTTGCGTAACGTGCTCTTTCCATGTGAGCTTCGAGTCTAGCACCAGCCCCAGATTACGCACAGATGATTCAAAATTGACCTGGGCTCCCCCTATATTTATATAGGTGTTAGCGGTATTAGGTAAAGCATTTATATAATAGGGGGAACCCAGGACAATAGCCTTGGTTTTAGTAACATTCAGTTTAAGCCTGTTCAAAGCAGCCCAGCTACTAATCCTCTCGGCGTTAGCACTCATCCTGACAGAGCAGGAGTCGAGCTCCTCGAGGTGGCATTGGCTGTAGATCTGCAGATCATCCGCATAGATGAGATGGGACATATCTGCATCAAGGCAATAGCCAATGTCATTGATGTACAACGAGAACAGCAGGGGTCCTAAGACAGACCCCTGTGGAACACCGGTGTTAAGTGGTAGAAATGCAGAGATTTCATTGTTGTCACCAATGACTGCTTGCTCTCTTCCCGATAGATATGATGCAAGCCAGCGGATAACCTGCTTAGAAAAGCCGAAAGAGGATAGCTTTCTGAGTAGCCTGACGTGACACACCGTATCAAACGCCTTGCTAAAGTCAAAAAGAAGTAGAAGGGTGACCTTCTTTCTGTCCATCCCAAGCCTGACATCGTCAGTCAGCTTAATTAAGCCGGACTGCGTGCTGTGGCCAGTGCGAAAACCAGTTTGGAAGTTGTCGAGGTAGAGTCTTGACTCTAGGTATTCAGATATCTGGTTGTGCACCAGCCACTCCAGCGCCTTGGATAGAAAACAAAGTAGAGAGATCGGACGATAGTCTGTTACAGCAGTTGGAGAGTTGATCTTATTTAATGCTCTTACGAGCGATGATTTCCAGGCCGAGGGAAAGCAAGCCTCGCTCAATGACAGGTTAAAAATTTGACAGAGTAGAGGAGCGAGTATTGGCAATGCTTTAGTAATTACAACCTGTGGGATGCCGTCACTCCCCCTGGCCTGGGTATTAAAGTGCGATACTGCAGCAGACACGTCCGACTCAGTGATTTCCCTAAAGATGAAGTGTTTAGGGAGGTCTAGACTCTCGAGGGTTCGCAGATATTCCTCAACTGATGGAGCTTGAGGATCATTTGAGATGGAACTAAAGTGATGGTTGAGAGCATCTGGAGAGAACCGAGAAGGTGGAGAAGATTTAGAGGTAGAAATACCGAGTTTTTGTAGTTCCCTCCATATCTCTGCAACGTCGGTCAGGGTTGATAGGCGTGAATAATAATAATCCAGCCTAGCTTCCTCAATCCGTTTGTGGGCGTCATCTCTGGCAACTCTATAAAAATATAGGTCCCAAAGTAGACGACTTCTGCGAAAACGCCTGTAGAGCCTATTCCTTTCAGTTAAAAGGTCACGAAGAGCCGCGGTGAACCACGGGTGACGTTTGCGTCCGGGAGTCACAGTTTTTAATGGGGCGAGAATGTTGATGGCGTTTGAGATGTTAGTGTTGAGAATAGTGATGCATTCGTCTAGTGATGGCGTGGCGAAGGATGACCAGTCACATGCGCTAAGGAAGTCCCTTAGCTTCTCAGCACAGATTCCTTTATAGTTTCTGTAGGTGTATGTAGTAGGTACGTAGCGTGGAATCTGTACGTCGAGTGTGGCCGTGATCAGGTCATGTCCGTTTATGAAAGGGGTGTCAGTCTTCCAATATGAGAGCAGTCTATCCTGCTCATCAATTAAACAGAGGTCTAGCCAGGTGTCGGAGTCCGGTCTGTGGTGAGTTGCACCAAATGGCACAGACATAAGGGAGTTCTCGTCGATAAACGCCTTGATGAAATTGGCGTCTTCAGACGAGGAAAGTTGGTCAGCGTTGAAATCACCCATGATGACCTTCGTGGAGTAGTTATGCATATGAAGTGTTAGTTGGTCAATAAAATTAGATCCCTGGATAAAGGGAGAATGAGGAGGGCGATACACAACCCCCACGAAGATGGGTGATATTCCCTTAGCCGTGACTTCACAGAACAGGTACTCCGGCTTACCTGGTTTGCCCGACCATTCTCCATCAGATGACGAGATAATAGAAGCTGTTAATGAATGATGGATGTAGAGGGCCACACCTCCACCGTTCCTGTTTCTGTCCCGTCTGTAAAGAGTGTAGTCATCCAGTGAAGGGATGGATGATATCTTGTCACTTAACCAGGTTTCAGTCACAGCCATTACGTGAAAGGGGGCACAAGTGGACAAGAAGAATCTGATCATCTCAATGTGACCCGTGAGAGAGTTCGCATTAAAATGACAGACTCGTAGGCCTTCAGACAGAGACGCTTTGGAAATAGATGCGAGTGATTTAGATGTGGATGTGTTAGATGGAGGTTTTGGTGGGATGATGTGTAGCTGTTTTAGTGTGTTTGTGTGTTGTCCGTGTTGGCTGTAGTCGATGTTCGGGCTAAAAAAGCCTGTAGATTTTCTTCAGATGATATGATGGTGGCCCGTTCATTGTCTTCGCCAGAACGGATATAGATTCTCCCGTCTCTCACGTACGACCGGCAGCCTTTCCTCTTTTTAGCCTCCAGCCTGGCCCTGATGCACAGCTTGTGGATGTCTGGAGGAAGCAGCTCGTTGATGTTAACGAGTCCTTGGTGGTCTGGATATAGAGCTTTCGCTTCCTCCAGTAGTCCAGCATCGAGTTCGGTGGTGTGTAACTTGCGCTTCCTGGCCTTGGCCGCTATGATTGAGCGGGCCAGGGCACTGGATGATAATGTGACAGCAAGGGGTGGAGATCTGCTGTCACCTTGCGTATTGATGTTGTTTGCGTCTAGTCTTCCCATTGTCCTGACGGTTGCCACATCACGTCTTAGGACAGTGGGATCCAGTGCAGCCAGGACAGCGTGAGCCAGGAGCGGTAACGACGACTCCTTGGTGTAGGCCAGGCCAGAGATTACCACCACATTATTGGCAGAGCGCTCCTGCCTCCTTTTAACCTCAGCCAGCTCGCTGCGGAGGTTGATGATCTCCTCTGAGGCAGGGGCGATGCTGATGTTCTGAAGCTCTGCAGTGCTCCTCGACGATAGCTGATGGTATTGTTCCTGCAGTTGGGTGATAGATGACTCGACAGTATTTAGTCGAGTCTTAAGTGCAGGAATGTCATCGAGGGCTTTGAGGCGGTTTTCTAAGGGGACTAGCCTCTTCTCTATTTGTGAGACCCTTTCAGACATGGTGTTTTGCGCCTGAAGGGCCTCACTCTGGATTTTTCTTATGTCATCCAGTGCTGTAAAGATGTCCTTAAGGGACGATGCAATGGTAGTAGCTTGTGGTCGTACAGGCGACTGGGCTCTGGAGCCCGCAAGGGAGGGGGGTGCCGATTTGTTCTTATTGATCTTATTGTTGTGCACGGCGGTTGTAGGTGTGCCCTTGCCCGAGATGTTCGATGCTGCTGCTGCTGCCGTTTTCGCCCTCGTCTGCGTGGTTTTAGGAGTGACGATGACGTAGTCCTCCGCACAGACTGCACAGGCGAGCGTGGCGGCATCCCTCACCATTATGGATCGGAGGTTGATACACATTGAGTGAAAATGCTTTTCGCACAGCTCGCATATCTTCATCTTCCCCTTAGCCGATTTGTTGCATTGTGCACACGTAGGAAGCGATTCGGTACTCTTTCCACTATTCCCGCTCATTTTTAAAATTTATATTATATTAGAGAGAGAGAGAGTGATTTGTGACGCTCCAATCCTTGAATTTTGATAACCAAATACCCACATGCCTAGATTTTTAGAGAAGCGTGTCAGCTACAAGCCTATACGTCGGCAAAGCAGAGGGAGGCAAGTGAGAGAGAGAGAGAGAGAGAGAGAGAGAGGGAGAGAGAGAGAGAGTGATTTTTGACGCTCCAAGACGTCAATTTTCAGAACCAGATACCATACGCGCCGATATTTTTAGAGAAGCGTGTCAGTTACAAGTTTATACGTTGGCAAAGCGAAGGGAGGAGAGAAAGAGTGATTTTTGACGCTCCAAGACGTCAATTTTCAGAACCAGATACCATAAGCGCCGAGATTTTTAGAGAACCGTGTCAGCTAGTAGCTTTTAGGTCAGCAAAGCAGAGGGAAGCAAGGTAGAGAGAGAGAGAGAGAGAGAGAGAGAGAGAGAGAGAGAGAGAGTGATTTTTGACGCTCCAATCCTTGAATTTTGATAACCAAATACCCACATGCCGAGATTTTTAGAGAAGCGTGTCAGCTACACGCCTATTCGTCGGCAAAGCAGAGGGAGGCAAGGGAGAGAGAGAGAGAGAGAGTGATCTTTGACGCTCCAATACTTGAATTATTATAACCAGATACTATATGCGCCGCGACTTGTTAGAGAAGCGTGTTAGCTAGTAGCTTTTATGTCGGCAAAGCAGAGGAAGGCAAAGGAGAGAGAGAGAGAGTGATTTGTGACGCTCCAATCCTTGAATTTTGATAACCAAATACCCACATGCCTAGATTTTTAGAGAAGCGTGTCAGCTACAAGCCTATACGTCGGCAAAGCAGAGGGAGGCAAGTGAGAGAGAGAGAGAGAGAGAGAGAGAGAGAGAGAGAGGGAGAGAGAGAGTGATTTTTGACGCTCCAAGACGTCAATTTTCAGAACCAGATACCATACGCGCCGATATTTTTAGAGAAGCGTGTCAGTTACAAGTTTATACGTTGGCAAAGCGAAGGGAGGAGAGAAAGAGTGATTTTTGACGCTCCAAGACGTCAATTTTCAGAACCAGATACCATAAGCGCCGAGATTTTTAGAGAACCGTGTCAGCTAGTAGCTTTTAGGTCAGCAAAGCAGAGGGAAGCAAGGTAGAGAGAGAGAGAGAGAGAGAGAGAGAGAGAGAGAGAGAGAGAGAGAGAGAGAGAGAGTGATCTTTGACGCTCCAATACTTGAATTATTATAACCAGATACTATACGCGCCGCGACTTGTTAGAGAAGCGTGTTAGCTAGTAGCTTTTACGTCGGCGAAGCAGAGGAAGGCAAGGGAGAGAGAGAGAGAGAGAGAGTGATCTTTGACGCTCCAATACTTGAATTATTATAACCAGATACTATACGCGCCGCGACTTGTTAGAGAAGCGTGTTAGCTAGTAGCTTTTACGTCGGCAAAGCAGAGGAAGGCAAAGGAGAGAGAGAGAGAGTGATTTGTGACGCTCCAATCCTTGAATTTTGATAACCAAATACCCACATGCCTAGATTTTTAGAGAAGCGTGTCAGCTACAAGCCTATTCGTCGGCAAAGCAGAGGGAGGCAAGTGAGAGAGAGAGAGGGAGAGAGAGAGAGGGAGAGAGAGAGAGGGAGAGAGAGAGAGAGTGATTTTTGACGCTCCAAGACGTCAATTTTCAGAACCAGATACCATACGCGCCGATATTTTTAGAGAAGCGTGTCAGTTACAAGTTTATACGTTGGCAAAGCGAAGGGAGGAGAGAAAGAGTGATTTTTGACGCTCCAAGACGTCAATTTTCAGAACCAGATACCATAAGCGCCGAGATTTTTAGAGAACCGTGTCAGCTAGTAGCTTTTAGGTCAGCAAAGCAGAGGGAAGCAAGGTAGAGAGAGAGAGAGAGAGAGAGAGAGAGAGAGAGAGAGAGAGAGAGTGATTTTTGACGCACCAATCCTTGAATTTTGATAACCAAATACCCACATGCCGAGATTTTTAGAGAAGCGTGTCAGCTACACGCCTATTCGTCGGCAAAGCAGAGGGAGGCAAGGGAGAGAGAGAGAGAGAGAGTGATCTTTGACGCTCCAATACTTGAATTATTATAACCAGATACTATACGCGCCGCGACTTGTTAGAGAAGCGTGTTAGCTAGTAGCTTTTATGTCGGCAAAGCAGAGGAAGGCAAAGGAGAGAGAGAGAGAGTGATTTGTGACGCTCCAATCCTTGAATTTTGATAACCAAATACCCACATGCCTAGATTTTTAGAGAAGCGTGTCAGCTACAAGCCTATACGTCGGCAAAGCAGAGGGAGGCAAGTGAGAGAGAGAGAGGGAGAGAGAGAGTGATTTTTGACGCTCCAAGACGTCAATTTTCAGAACCAGATACCATACGCGCCGATATTTTTAGAGAAGCGTGTCAGTTACAAGTTTATACGTTGGCAAAGCGAAGGGAGGAGAGAAAGAGTGATTTTTGACGCTCCAATACTTGAATTATTATAAGCAGATACTATACGCGCCGCGACTTGTTAGAGAAGAGTGTTAGCTAGTAGCTTTTACGTCGGCGAAGCAGAGGAAGGCAAGGGAGAGAGAGAGAGAGAGTGATTTGTGACGCTCCAATCCTTGAATTTTGATAACCAAATACCCACATGCCTAGATTTTTAGAGAAGCGTGTCAGCTACAAGCCTATACGTCGGCAAAGCAGAGGGAGGCAAGTGAGAGAGAGAGAGAGAGAGAGAGAGAGAGAGAGAGAGGGAGAGAGAGAGTGATTTTTGACGCTCCAAGACGTCAATTTTCAGAACCAGATACCATACGCGCCGATATTTTTAGAGAAGCGTGTCAGTTACAAGTTTATACGTTGGCAAAGCGAAGGGAGGAGAGAAAGAGTGATTTTTGACGCTCCAAGACGTCAATTTTCAGAACCAGATACCATAAGCGCCGAGATTTTTAGAGAACCGTGTCAGCTAGTAGCTTTTAGGTCAGCAAAGCAGAGGGAAGCAAGGTAGAGAGAGAGAGAGAGAGAGTGATTTTTGACGCTCTAATCCTTGAATTTTGATAACCAAATACCCACATGCCGAGATTTTTAGAGAAGCGTGTCAGCTACAGGCCTATTCGTCGGCAAAGCAGAGGGAGGCAAGGGAGAGAGAGAGAGAGAGAGAGAGAGTGATCTTTGACGCTCCAATACTTGAATTATTATAACCAGATACTATACGCGCCGCGACTTGTTAGAGAAGCGTGTTAGCTAGTAGCTTTTACGTCGGCGAAGCAGAGGAAGGCAAGGGAGAGAGAGAGAGAGAGAGAGAGTGATTTGTGACGCTCCAATCCTTGAATTTTGATAACCAAATACACACATGCCGAGATTTTTAGAGAAGCGTGTCAGCTACAAGCCTATACGTCGGCAAAGCAGAGGGAGGCAAGGGAGAGTGAGAGAGAGAGAGAGTGAGAGAGAGAGAGAGAGAGAGAGAGAGAGAGAGAGAGTGATCTTTGACGCTCCAAGACGTCAATTTTCAGAACCAGATACCATAAGCGCCGAGATTTTTAGAGAAGCGTGTCAGCTAGTAGCTTTTAGGTCGGCAAAGCAGAGGGAAGCAAGAGAGAGAGAGAGAGAGAGAGAGAGAGAGAGAGAGAGAGAGAGAGAGAGAGAGAGAGTGATTTTTGATGCCCCAAGACGTCACTATTTATAACCAACTACCCCACGCGCCGTGATTTTTAGAGAAGCGTATCAGCTAGTAGCTTTTACGTCGGCAAAGCAGAGGGAGGCAAGGTAGAGAGAGAGAGAGTGATTTTTGACGCTCCAATCCTTGAATTTTGATGACCAAATACCCACATGCCGAGATTTTTAGAGAAGCGTGTCAGCTACAGGCCTATACGTCGGCAAAGCAGAGGGAGGCAAGGGAGAGAGAGAGAGAGAGTGATCTTTGACGCTCCATGACGTCAATTTTTATAACCAGATACCATAAGCGCCGAGATTTTTAGAGAAGCGTGTTAGTTGCAAGTTTATACGTCGGCAAAACGAAGGGAGGCGAGAACGAGAGTAGATAGGCTATAGGCATACCAAAACACAGGCATACTAAAACACCCCCTCTCCTCTCAGAGTGTTTTTGTACCCGATGGAAGAGGAGGGATCCCCTCTCTCTCTCTTCAAGATACTAAAACACCCCCTCTCCTCTCAGAGTGTTTTAGTACCCGATGAGAGAGTGGGATAATTTTTCCTCTCTCCATTATGTTTTGGAATGCCTATAACTTTCTCTACTTTTTTTTCATTTTTTCTTTAATTTTTTTTTTTACTTTACAGTTTATGCAGATAGAACAATTTCATAAATTTGACGTTGTGCAATGCACAGGTCGTCTTATAGCTTGGATTATGATATGTGCATACTGTGACGCACTTAAAAGATGGTTTTGACGGATAGTCATATTGTTCAATGTTGTGAACTGGAAATTTGAATCGTTGAAGCCATTTCTGTTTTATTGTACCCATGACAAAAATTTTTGATGCATCATGCAAAGCGTCACGAAGCAAGTTTCCAATTTGAGAGTAGTCATGTCCATCGGTTTTCCAGTTCATGCCATGATGATTATGTTTAAGCCAGTTGTTTTCCCTTTGTATTTTGTCAGAGAGTTTTTTCCAGGGGAAGGGATTTTTAAATATTAGAACAATAGGCTCACTATTGTTTATTATCGTTGAGAGGAATGATTGCAATTTCCTTTAGAATATAATCTTCTCCGGTTTGCTTGAAACCAGTCATGTCTACTGCATACTCCATTTTTTTTTGTGCAACCTAGACGAGTTTCTTGACATCCCCACTGATGGGATTGTACTGAACGATACGATCGTGTAAGATCATGCAGTAGGCTGAAGTGTCTGCGGGAAAATCCTTTTTAGCCTCAAACTCTAGACGTACATCAACAGGAGCGTTCTTGAGAGATTCGTTTTGTCGTGAACAGTCAATAACTATTAGCGGTTCATTCTCGATGAACATAGATTTTGTCAGCATCGGCTGTGGATCTCTTCCATAGTATGATTTTTGAAAATTAGCATACATACCATAGAGAATCGCATACTGATTGTTATATATGTCGAGATTCATATTGTTGTATGGATAATATTGTGAATTTAAGAAAAGTTTCACATTACTTATCTCGCAATGATCAAATCTACTCGCATTTGCAGTTCTTACAGCTTTTCTCTTTGTTTGTAGTCCGAGAATTACAAAACGAGGTTTCTCCAGTTGATTTGATGTTTTCACTGTCCAGACGTGTTTATTCGTGCTTGGGAGAAGAGGATATTCAAATATCTCCCAAGAACGAAAACGCATAGAGATGGGATTATCTTTACCAATGAAATTCAATAGCTGAATTTTTTGTTTATCAGATGCAATGACATATGGCATTAACCATTCTATCTTCGATATTTTTACTTCACAATCTTCATAAGCAGTTACACCAGATGTCGTAGTACCTTCCTGGATTATTGCGTTCAAGTCACTTCTCGATCTTGTAAGAATGAGCTCATGCTTCATGTTAACTATAATTTTTTTATAGTCTTCTGCAAAGCCCATGATCATACTCAGCGGAATCGCAACGTCAAAGTTTCCCTTTTCATCGACAAACGATTTGACGTTTTCTTCATTGCCAAGCCAGCCTGCATTTTCTAGCATATTATTCTGATTCGAATTAAATGAAGTCCATCCTTTCATAAGACTGCTCAAACCAACATTTTTACTTTTATCTATCTCCACAGCATTAATTTCATAACGAATTTCATCAAACAGATGACAGATGCCATTGTTCACGAATGTAGTTTTAGCTGGAGCTGATGAACCAGTTTTGAGTTTCAATTTTCCACATACATGGATAGAACTACGTGATGGCAGGAGACATAGATCTTGATGTTCGATAGAAATACGAATTCCATCGCTGTTGTCAAAGCTTAATGATGAGTATGGCTGATGTGCGTGTACTTCGTAATGAGCAATAGACTCATCGAATACGACACCTGATTGAATGCTTAGAATTTCGTCCATTTTTCTGAAAGCAGCAAAAAATTATACACGTGAATTTTTTCCACGAACTTTTAGTCCTAGACTTTTCAGAAACTGAATGCTCTTGCGTGTTAACGGTTTGAGTTTCTTCGGTCGACTGATGACTGGTTGCCATGATGACTGACTTATATATGATCCAGAATTGTAAACGATGCCCATTATACAGATTTGATGTGGAGTCTAATAGTGATTTCCTCTCCTCGAAAATTCACCAATTTCCATCCTGATCGACGATTCGAATTTGTAGATGATCTATGCACTTGACGCTGAGCGGTAGATATATGACATGAGACGGAACTTCTATGATTTTATATCCTGGAGGCACGCGGGGAAAGAACTCATGGATTGTGTGAACTCTTTTGTCATTGATATAAGCACCTGCAGTGATGTTGCACTCTACTCGCAGTGCGTTGATTTTCAATATTTTCACAGGTAAATCAGAGCTGTGAAGATCTTTAACTTTGAGAATACGAGGAGTGAAGCCAAGGAAACGACCTATTGAATCGTGTGGTCTGAAATCTAAGGGATGACTGCAAGTAATTTCACTTCTGAGAGTATTGTTGTTAGCTTTTAAGGAAAAATTAATTCCTTTAGCTTTCAAAGCTGCTTGTAAAAATTGATCAAGAGCATCAATCTCGTAACTGCCAGTTGGAATAGTAATAAATTCACCATTCAAATGAACTTTATTGTTTGATGAGTCAACGTTTGGAATAGAGTGGAATGTTAAAAGTTCAACTAAGTCCAAAACAAAATTTTTATGCTCTGGTAGTTCGATTGAAGGGAAATATTGTGCTTCTAGAACAGAAGATTTTCCCGTTAGACTCAGAGTGAAACTATCTTCCATGACTGATCGGATGATAATGAATTCATTCGGCTGCGAGCACCTCTTTTTATAGTCTTCCAGCTAAGAAGTAGAGACAAAGATGGCCACATATGAATGAGTCAAAATTTTGATATCTTTTGTAATTGTATTTCACTTCTTTCACGTTAAAATACATCATGAGATCCTTGGGAGGTTTGAGATCACCAAAACTATCAAAATAAAGCACTTCAGAACCTTGCTTGCGATAACAAACCCAGTGAGTACCTCTATTTTGATAGTCATCCAAGTTAACCACTGCAGATTCATTATACCATGGACCATTGGGAGGCAAATTATTTCTCATGAAAACACCTCGGAAATCTGAGATTTTCATCATATGAGCATATTTTTTTAGATCGTAGTCAGTCAGTGGATGATTCGGCAAAGTTAAATCAAAGTTTTTTTTTCTATTCACTTGATTGCTGCCACAACCAATATGAGGTGTCATAAATAATCCCATCCCAGTTTTATAGGGCTTAAGATGGAGTCCTTTGCCTAAAGCAATAGCTTCCATGGTCTTATTATGCCTCTTACTTTCTTCATGATTTTTCTGCGCGGCTTTAGCATCATTAACAGCTTTAGCTATTCCAGCAGCACCTCCTGCTAGAGCACCGGTGGCACTTAGTCCTGCGAACAATGGAATGAGAAAAGGAAGAACTCCACCAATTTTTGCTGGAAGCGGCAGAACACGTGGAATGATAACTTTTTTCTTTCCTCCTACACTTTTAACAGCTTGACGTGCACCCTTCAACGCTGATTGAATAACCTTGCGAGAATGTTTACTTGCTGTCATTGATTTTTTAGCTACAGTCACTAACTTATTAAATTTCAGTCCCATTCCAGTTTTTCCTTTTAATTTCATAGCACTGTTAACAGCAAAAGCAAACGCTTTTTCACCAAGACTCGCATCCTTGGCTCTGACACGCTGCATAGCTTCCTCAGCAAGCTTCTTGTCAGCAGCTTTACGATCTCCGTTTTTATCGGAGTAAGCTATGTCATGTTTTTTACATGCCTGATCAAGCGGATTAATACCAGGATCTCCTCTTTTCATTCGCTTTTTTAATTTGGTTCCGGGACCGCAGTATTGATATCCAGGAAGATGCATTTCAACAGGTAAGTTATTGATAACTTTATCAAGCAACCCATAGCCTTTCGGCTGTTTCTGAGATTTGTGTATGATCATCTCTCTTCGAGTGTTGATTCACAACTGACGTTTATGGTATAAAACGAGCGTTTATATTTCAAGAGCTCAATGTTGAATGTGACTTTGTTGCGTGAACATGGATTTTACCGAGCAAAACGTCAAACTCCCTGTCACGAATTTTGATTTTGGAAAAGAGAAGAGAAAGAAGCGTCATGGGGAATTACTACCAGATAGTATACGAGCAGTATTCTGTGGTCCATCAAACTGTGGAAAAACAAATAGTTTATTGGCTCTAATTACACACCCCAATGGTCTTAGATTTGAGAATTTATATGTATACTCTAAATCCTTGAATCAGCCAAAGTATCAATTTCTCAAAAATGTCTTGGATCCGATTGAAGGAGTATCATATCTTCCGTTTAGTGAGCATGAATCTGTATTATCTCCAGATGAAGCCCTACCAAATTCAATTATGATTTTTGATGATGTGGCATGTGAGAAGCAGGATAACGTTAGAGCATTCTTCTGTATGGGAAGACATAAGAGTGTAGATAGTTTCTATCTATGTCAATCTTATGCTCATATAGGAAAACATCTCATTAGGGATAATGTCAATTTGTGAGTAATTTATCGACAAGATGATGTAAATCTTAAACATATCTATGAAGATCATGTGAATACTGATTTAACTTTCAATGAATTTCGGAATCTTTGTTCTGAATGTTGGAAGAATGATAGATATGGATTCATCGTCATTGACAAAGATAGACCGATGAATGAGGGTAGATACAGAAAAGGATTTGACTGTTTTGCAATAAAAAAGGAATTATGAGTCTCAAACTTGCAGTTCAGTTGTAGACATCGCCACGTCAGCATGTCAGACTTCAAGAAAGAGAAGAATGTTCTTAGTGAGCTCTTGCGAGCTCGTGAGGCTATTAAAAAAAAATACATTTTATTAAAACAGGAGAAAGATGATTTTGAAAAAGTCATCGGCGATACTCTAAAACCAGTCGTCACACCACTTGAAAAACTTGTTGAGATGAAAAGTGAAAGTCCACTGCAGCAACCATCCAATCACATTTTTGTTAAAAACAGCAGTAAGAAAATGAAAAAACGAACAAGAATCGATCGATCAAGTTTGCTCAACGATCAAAATAATAATAATAATAAATCAAGTTTATTGGATTATACTGTTTATGATTATGATGATGATGATGATGATGATGATGATGCTTTTAACACAATAACCAATTCTACATTTAAATCTACGAGTGGAAAAAATGAATCAGCTGAAGATTTTTTATCATTGTTAGATAAAAGCCGTAGAACAATTGACAATATATACGGAGTGCGAAAGGTTGATGGAGTGTATATGATTGGTGATTCAGAAATAGAGTTTGATGATAAATATGTCAAAGTCAGAAATGAAAGTTATCCTAAAACGAATGGACTAATGGAATTGCTATTTAAAAAATATCCGGATGATCTTCTTCTGAGTTCAGCAGATCGTGAAAATTATCGCAAGATTCTGGAAGCATCAAATGCTCATCGGAAAAAATTCAGCAAAGATGAATCTATAAGAATGTCGAGAAGTAATAAATATAAGAATATTTTAGCTCCAATGTTCCGCAGCACTCCACGTAAAAAGAACAACAGCAGCGGAGGAGGACTTGTACCTAAATATAAAATAGCTAAGAAAAATTCTTCCATAGATCTTGTCTACTGGGACGATCCAAATGAGCTTGTCGAAAGACTTCGATTATTGATTGCCGAACGATCTGCTGGAAATAACAATCACACCAACGAAATTCATTCAATTATTGAAGAATTGCGTGAAGCTGGGCATATATATTGATACGCATCTCTCCTTTGCATCAGTACTACCATGAGTCTCGATGTGTTCGGAAGAAAACTTGGGAGCTCGCAGCAAGTGAGTCGCGGGCCTCCAGGAAATGGTTTTAATTTTACATCAGACGGCGATTTTGACTTAGAGGAGAAGCGACTCTGTAATCTCGGAGAGCCACGCAATCCAAAAGATGCAATCACTTTGCATTCACTGCAAGTTATCCTGCAGACGGAAGTAAATTATATATCTTCTAAAATTACTGGAATTGGTGAACTTATAGACCAATATAGGGAGCAAGTTGAAAGCCTTAAATCTGATGTGGACAAAAAATTAAAATATCTTAATGATATTTCTCAACGTAATTTCGCAAGCGTTGAATATATTATTGGTCAATTGAATAATTTTATAATCAAAGAAGATGGAAAAGCAAAAAGTAGCTGAAGAGCTGCATAAAGCTGCACGCCGCAGGTACAAGCGAAGAAAATATGATATACGCGGAATAGATGAGACTTGGCAAGGTGATCTTGTGGAAATGATTCCTTACGCTAGCGAGAACAAAGATTTCCGCTACTTACTCACTGTCATAGACATATTTTCAAAGTACGCGTGGGCCGTGCCAGTCAAGTCGAAGAGTGGCCAGGATGTTACTGCAGCTATGAAGTCAATACTGAAAGAAGGACGAGTACCGAAGAATCTACAAACTGACCAAGGAAAAGAATTTTACAATTCAATTTTTCAAAAACTTATGAAGAAGCACAATATACACTTATACTCTTCACATAGTAATCTCCATGCAAGTATATGCGAACAATTCAATAGAACGTTAAAAAATGCAATGTGGACAGAATTCAGCAAACAAGGAAGCTATAAATGGTTGGATATTCTACCTAACTTGCTCAAAGCATACAATTCGAGAAAACATCGGACAACAGGAATCGAGCCTGAAAATGTTACACAGGCAAATGAGAGAGAGGTCAAGAGACGTTTTCCTACTGAAAAGTCGTCAGTGAAAGAACCGAAATTCAAAGTAGGAGATAAAGTACGAATAAGTAGGTTAAAAAATGTTTTTGAAAAAGGTTACACACCAAATTGGTCTACGGAAATTTTCACAATAACGCGAGTTGTAAAAACAGATCCAGTAACTTACCACCTTAAAGATTATTATGATAAACCCGTCTCTGGTGGCTTTTATGAAACGGAAATTCATAAAACTATGTATCCGGAAATTTATTTAGTAGAAAAAGTTTTAAAGAAAAGTGGTAAACGCGTATATGTTAAATGGTTAGGATTCAGTAGCGATCACAATAGTTGGATAGATAAAAATGAGATTGTATAAATTATTCAAGGTTCTAAAAAATAAGAAAGCAATTGTTATTATATTTAATAATGTATTTTTATTCATGTGAATTGTAGTTTTAACAAATAAATAGTATTTAATAATTATCAGTCTTTGTATTTCATTATTTTAGCATGTGGTGAACTTAAAAGAAGTTCCACCCTGATATGTTATAAATAAACTAAGTTTATTTGCTGTGTTTGAAAGATTATTGAAAAGTTCTTGATCTTTCAAGATTGCTGATGAGATCTTTTCTGGCAAAAATATTTGAAAGCTGTCATCAATCTCAGCCACGATCTTCGTGCCGAATCTAGTCTTCACCTCCTTGAGTGCAGTCACTGTAACGTCGCCGTCTTTTTTTTTATCAGAAACAAAATTTCTTTCTCAGAAAATAATATGAAATGCTCGACAGACGAAACGATAAGATGTGTATACATTAGATTGTATATGCACGCGCATCCCGTTTGCCTATGAAAAAAAAGTAATCTCTCCGCGATATACCTACAAGTTTCTGGGTTTTCGGCTTTTCCGTTCCCAGAGACCTTTTTCTTAGTAAACATGATAATAAATCAAGTAGAATCTCGAGTGTCGTTGGTTTCCTTCGGAGACGCGAATCTCGAATTGTCATTGAGTATATTTTTTTCTTAAAACTATAGTCTAACAGGGCCAGCTGCAAACTATAAAATTCTAGATATCACCCTACTTGTCCCCAGTTTTACGACTCAAAGCGTTGGGAAAATTCGGGCGGGGCGGAAATCTGGCGATGTTATCTGTTTACAGTCGCGCACGTGCACTGAAAATCTGTACTTTTCCCTCTTGTCCTCTCATGTAAATCTTGAAACCACTCTACCTCCTGCTGTTATATAACCGAAAATAGATTTTTCCACTGCATATCCTTCTTATTTTATAAACAAATAGTTGCCTAATTATTAAGAAATATTATAAATATTTTATTATTAAGCTAACCAATATTTTTTCTTAGATTTTAATTGCATTTATAAATACTTTAAGACTGCGCACTTGTATGGCAAATCGAGTAAAAACAAAATTTACAATAACTATTAATTAACAATAAAAAAATAGATTTCCCATAAAAAATAAATATATATATATCTATTCATATAGAATCGTCAACAAATATCAAAACGCCAAGTGCGATAAATAAATTATAATTACTTAGTTAAATAAAAAATAATGTTAAGTATTAGTTTACTCATATATACAAATAGTTAGACCGGAAAAATTAATTAAATCTAAACTGCAAAAAGCCACAAAAACAATAATAAAAGATTACTAATTGTCAAATATACAATTAGTTATAGATAAATAATACAAAGGTTTAATGTAGGAAAACCAACACACCGAAATTCATCCGAACGCTACAACAATTTAGTAGTTATTATGATTATTATTATTATTATATATTAACCTAAACGCAACTATTTGTTATAGTTTTTATTGTAAGTTAGAAGATAAGTTGCGTATAACGGACTGAGCATTGCAATAGATTTTTATCCTTATTCATTTACGATTATTTAACGATTCTTTTTGTACAAAGAAGGGGAAGTGCGGGTAAAACGGCGCATAGTTGAACGTGATTTTCCTGTAAAAATTATCTACAACACATAAATATTTATAATAAGGGAATATTATGACTAATATTCATAAAAGATTGTTTAAACAGTATTTTCTAAAGAGTAATTATTAAACAAATAATCAAATTACAAAATCTATTTATTTAAAAATCTATACTTGAAAATAAAAATTTTAACGAATCAAGATAACAGTCAAATATCTTTACTAACAATAATAAAAATAATCCATGAATACTATATTTTAAACAATCTTTTATAAATATTCATTTTTGCATCTGTAAATGGTACAAGCGTCGCTATCTGTCTCGGGGACAGAGAAACCATATTGGTCTCTCCCCCGGAAAATTTAGTTAGAGTAGGGGGTCTCCAGACCCAAGCGTAGGAGGAGTCCTCGAGGAAACTCTCTTTCCATTGGAAAATCCTCCGAAAATCTCTCAAGGAGGGAAATCGAGGGATGGGCCTAAGGTTACGAGTATCCTCGAGTTGCAACTCAAAATCACTCCGGTCCCGGCTCCCGCCCGGTAAACAAACTATTCGCGCTCAGTCCGCATTTTGATTCAATTACGACTTCGGTCCCGGCTCTCAGTTAGTTCGGAAGCAACAAACGCGCTCAGTCCGCATCTACACATTCTTACATTACGCGCTTAGTCCGCATCTTCACAATTTTTATTTTTACGCGCTTAGTCCGCAATTTTATACTTACAAATATTACTGCGCTCAGTCCGCATCTATACATTGTTATTTACGCGCTTAGTCCGCATCTACACATTCTTACATTACGCGCTTAGTCCGCATCTTCACAATTTTATTTTATGCGCTCAGTCCGCATCTTGAATTTATATAAGTTGTACGCGCACCGTTCGCTCAGTTATTTTTATAATATATACTTCTAACATTTAAACTACGTGTCTCTTTTATTATTAAAAATCCGACACCTTATTCGTATCAAAGAAAACTTTCATTCCTACTTTTCCTCGAGAAAGTTCGACGAGTGCAAGATTCACAGCCCAAGCAGCGGGTCAACAACAACATAAAAGAGTAAGTAAAGATTATTGCATTTATTTCACTCTGTACTATCTTTTCCTTGTAACCATCACTGTGTGGTTTGGAGTCATTTCTTTTCCGCTACGAAGTAGAGTCAAGTGCCGGTTGACTATAAAGTTCTTATATATAGTGTCGCTAAATCTCAAAGGTTTTGAATAAGGTATTTGTATTTCAAACTGCCGATCAGGATATCCATCCTGTTAATCACAGTATTTTGAATATACAATACTAAAATCGCGAATTTATCTCTTTTTTTATAAAATTATACTAACTTTGCAAGTGACTGTTCAGGATTTGTGCCTGTTTAGCAGTCGCTCCAAAGTTAGTCAAATTTCTAAAACAAAATCATCCATTAAGATCCCTTGTTTAGTTTTGTTTGCATAATTTTTATAAAATTAAATTTAGCACTCTATCCGCTCCAATAACTACTCCCGAATCACACCACACGCGACAGCTCATCCCTACCTATTTGCTGAAACGCAAGGGTAAAAAGGAGCAACACCCTTCCTGGAAGTTTTCTACCGAGAATATTTCCAAGATTAAAACGAACGGATTTGGTTCGAAAGGACTGAATCCGACGTGACATCACCATGTACTCATGATCTTTTTCTAAGTCCGTGACTTTCTTCTTAGGCAAGAACTCGCGCTCAGCAATTTTGTTAAGTGCAGATAGATCCATTCTGAAACGTGAAAAAAATAAGAATTTGTGTGTTAGAGAAAAGATTTTCTTTGAGAACAAAAAAAAAATAGTGAGAATCAGCTATGAACTTACTTGAAAATGTTAAGTGAGTCTTGGTTTCTTCTCCAAAGGTAGGTAATTTTCAAGCTCGACTGCTCGAATGTGCTCTTCACCGTGGTGCGTCGGTTCATATAGCCATTCCCCACCACGATGTCTGCCCCTTCCATAGCCTCTTGTAGAATATCTCTTCTATTGGAAGATGCCCCCTCCATCGATGGATTCCATTCGTGCATTAGCTCCTCACAAACATCGTATTCTATAAAGATTTGTTCGCCTGTATCGCCATAAAGTGTCATCCCCACTCGTGCTGCACTGTTTTCATTGGACAATTCGCTCCCCCTCTCCATTGCTCTCTCGCTTTCTTCTTTAGTATTGGTCGCTTCATACCCCTGCTCCAATTCCATCTCCCCCACTCTTTCTCCTCTTGTATCAGCCATTTTTTCATCCTCCTCCATTTGACTTACAGCCAGTGCCATCTGCACCTCAATAATTCGGTAATGACCCCAAGGCAAAGTGTCTGTGCTATGAGGTAATAAGTATCTTTTATCATCATGCGGACTTAGTGCTATTTTGTTCTGTTTTTCAGTATGCACTATGTGTAATTTAGAGCGAATGTTGCACTGCTCACGTTTAACAATAATTTGTTCTTCAAGACATTTTCGATAATCTTCGAACGTGATTGTTTTCTTCACAACACTTGACTTTATGCCTTTGGCTTTTTTCACAGTCTCAGATCCATCTATCAAAATACTATACATTTTGCTACGTAAACCAATAAATTCTGTCATAATCTTGCCATTGCATTCATCTTTCATTAATCCAGGCACTTTTTTATTGACACGTGGAATTCCAAATTGATTGTTCTCTTTGTAATCAGAAGTATCAAATTTGTGCAAGTCTTCTTTCATTATTTTATACATATCCACGTCATCAACTTCATATATTAGACTATCTGTGTCGGTGTAAAGGAGTTTACATTTTTCCCCAAGTCGCCGCTTCATATACGAATAATGAAAATCGTATAACAATGTTTTAGACATATCGAGAATGCTGAGACCAACGTATATTGGTTTTTTAATTGTAATACTTGTTCTCTTTAGCTGTATAGCAACCAAATTTTCATCAAAGATAGCACAACTATGAAAATTTGGTTGAGCTACACGTGCTTCTGCTCCATATCGACCTGTAAATTTATTCGCTAATCGCACATCAACGCGAGATCGTTCTCGCTCGATGCACTTACCATATACTGCATTAATTAATAACTTGTAGAAAAGCTTCTCAAACTCATTCTTGGCCTGCTTTCTCTTCTCTGTATTAAATTCAACATATGGTTTGAGCCAAGGCTTCTGCTCAAAACAAAACAGTAGTCAGCAGTTTCTTCTGCTTTGAGCCAGGGGGTGTACGATGCTCTGCACAAAAAGGCAAATCTTGATGATCATCATGTATTTCTTCAGGATACTCTAAATCTACTTCAGCAAAGTAGCCTGTATCAGAGTCTGGTGGTGCATTGAAAAAATTTGAATTTGTTTAATATTCAATCCATTTGAATTTTCCCACTGGTAAATACTGCACCATGGCCCATCCATAAAGATTATTAATATCAAAATATAAGAGCGTCTTCGTTTTCTGATTCTTATCATATGATGATCCCATGTAGGGATTGTTTGCTTTAGCATACCGATTGCAACATTGACTTATTCCTCCTCGAATGCCTGCTTCAATAAACATCAGCATATCTATATCTGTGAGAAGCTCCAATTCCACTTTTGTCATTTTTAGAGCTGCTGAAAATGTGAGACCTGGAGTCGTGTAAAAATCAGAATATTTACCCAAAGTTCTTATAGTAAACATATTCCACACTGTAACAGCATGATGATAGTCTTCATCAATAATGTGAGAATCTGTTAGTTTATTGTAAAACGCATTCTTTTCTGGCAGTTTTGTAGTCATCAACTTGTCCAATCCATCTACGAAATCATATGGAAATACACCTTTTCGTCTCAGAAGATTGATTTGCTCATCTGTAAATCCATCAGTTTTGAACTCATTTACTGCTATCGGCACTGTTTCCAAATATGATGCAAGCTTTTCCAACGATGATGGTAAAAAACGCCATGAATCAATAAATCTAAAACTGATGTCACAGTCATCTATAAACTTCGTAAATGAAATATATTTTTCTTTGTTGTGAGGTATCAGAGATACTCGTCCAGTCATTATTGTAGAAGTAGCAATCTCTTTCAAAATGAAGTGTGTGTCATAATTGAGGTTATGAAAGATAACCGGCACAAACCTCGAATCCTTGTAATTTAAATTGCATGAATTGTGAGCTGCCCCTCTGAAACTAAATAGAAAAAAATGTCTTACATGTTGTACAGCATTAAAGTCAAATATTTGTATACATTAAAAACTAACGTACCGTCCTGTTAGATGACAATGGTCTCGTACTGCGAGTTCATCATTTTTAATAGGCTTTCGACATATATGACAAACAGTTGACCCCCGAAAAGATAATTCTTCTAGATCTGTAAGTCTCATTGGTTTTGGATTTTTGTAGAGTAGATCAATCTTTTCACTAATTCCTTTCAATTCTCGAACAAACCATTTTGCCGGTGTCTCTTCATCTTCATTTTTTTGTCTGTATGATTTATAAACAGATAAACTGTCATCAAAGCTGCACTTTATATAATAGCCTATGCTATATGCTTCATGAAGCTGAAAAGCATTTTCATTTTCAGTAGGCTTTAACAAACATTCGAAATCTGCATAAATAACAAAAGGAACTTTTTCACTTTTATTATAATCTTCAAATTTAAGAATGTTATTCTTAAAGTCGGGCAAATTAATTCGACATTTATTTATATTTTTGCAATAATTTTCGTGCATTTGCAGCCTTTCTTTACAGTAAAAAATTTGCAAACACCTTTCGCAGTGGTATGATTTTACATGAGATTTGCTTAATTGAGAGCTTAAAATTCGAGACAGATACTTAATCCAAACGTAGTGGTATTTAGGCAGGCTTCCGCCAACATCATGATTATTTTCTTCATTTTCATCTATGTAAAAATCTTGAATGAGGAGTAGATTTACATGTTTTTTTTTCTTTTCTTTTGTAATATGGCATGGCGATACTTCAAACTTTACATTATACTTTTTTAACATGTATACATTTACTGAAATATCATTTAATTTTTCAAATTTTGGTACATCTTTAAGTTTGACTGGAAATTCTATATCACCAAAGTTCAGCTCGTTCTCATACATACGATATTGATTAACTCTATTGGGATTAGTTTCACTAGGATGCAATGCTGAAAGTATAGCATACTTGAAACACTGATTATCATTATTACGAATATTAACACATGCCTTTTTCTTTTCTATAAACTTTGGAAGTGGAATGAAGGAACTCCCCTTGATTGGAGAATATTTTTTCATATTGATACACAAACTGATAATACTCGTCAGGGGCCAGCCAGAATCTTTCTCCTGAAATTCTTCAAGCTGGGTGAGAATAGGTTCTTTGATATGATCCTTAAACCATTCTTCCAAATTCGTTGACATGAATGCTGTAACACTTTCACTTGTAAAATATTTAATGTCAGTCGTTTCCTCTCCATTTTTCTGCATAGAAAATTCTGCGATAAAGTCAGAATTTATTTTTACAGCGTTATATTCCTTCAAGCAATCTTTAACCTTGAAAAGCTTTTGCGCATCGTTAAAAAAACTTAGAATGTCCACATGCTTTATATTTACAACTACACCTGTTCTAATTCGATTTTGAAAAGCTGATTCTACATCACGCCACTCAACTCTAGCTTCAGTTTCTTCCGATTGTAGACTTCCTCCTTGCTGAAGATGTTGTTTGAGTTGAACTTGCACACATGAAAGATGTGTCATACAAGTTTGATATTTCTGCTTTTCTCCTCTTGAAAGATTAGATTTATTGATTTTTTCGTTCAATTCCTTTATTGTAGAATTGCACATGTCTAGCCAATAATGAATATCATTATTGCTCATTCCGTGTATATTTCGTGAAGTATCACGCACTACTTCGACAAGACGTTCGAAAAGTTGAATTGAAGCCATATTTACTTTTTCCAACTTAAAGTAACACTCACAGACTCGTAAACGAAAAAAGGACTAGTTTTGTGTACTGTGGTAGTAGTAGTAGTAGTAGTAGTAGTAGACGAAGACTGCTGCTCAAAGTAAAGTTTCCCTTTATATAGGGAAGACCATAAAAGAAGAGGTGGATTTTTTTATGTCTGGTCCAATGAGAAGCGTCATCTTCTGAATAGAAAAGCTGAGGAGCAAGATATGTTGAGGGGGGGGGGTGAATTTTCTTGGGGAGGGGTGGTTTTTCTTGGGAAGGGATGAATTTTCTACTTTTAGACCAATGAGAAATCGTCTTTCAGACCCATCCAATCAGGGCCTGTGCTTCTTTTAAGCATCCAATTGTAAAAAATCATAAGGCGGAGTTTCTTCTTATATAAACCAAGGTGAGGAAAGTCATCTGTTCATTTTCAATCCACACTTCTTACTGAAATTCTAACTCTACAAAGCTCCAAGATGACTACAATGTGTGAATACAAAAAGATGTTCGAAAATACCATACTGAAATATCCAGAAGAAAATGTTTATATTGTTGACATTCAAGGATTTCAAAGGATTGCTGTGGATACTTTTATTTTCAAGGAAATTAGTTTCCTCAACGTAAAAAAAACAGCTTTACCAACTGCTTACCTCTTCAAGTCTCCAATGCCGTGGGAAGAACTTACCGAGGAAGAAAAATGTATGATTCATTGGCAAGAAAAAAGTTACCATGGAATCGAATGGAATTCTGGTGACATTCCATACCATCGACTTCAACAAGTCTTACAAATCTTTACGCGAGGTGTTAAAAAAATATTCGTTAAAGGAGAATAGAAAGCACTGTGGTTAAAAAATTATTTGCCGAATACGTAAGTATTTATACTTTCCTTCAGTTTTTTTCCATGCTCTTGATACTTCAATTTATCCACATTTTTTTTTTTTTCAGTCTAATATCCAATGTCGAAGATCTCGGATGCCCTCCACTGGAGAACATAAAAAGTAATAAAAATTACTTTTGCTTGCACCATCAACTTTCTATTAGAAGAAAACCAGCATGTGCCGTCCATAATGCTCTTTCAATAAGAGCATGGTTATTAAATTATTTGTCTGGAAAATTTAGTCAAGACGAAGTTGATTAAAATGTATTATGAAAAAAAAAATGATTAAATAAAATAATTTAAAAAAAAAATTATAATTCTTACGATTCTTTTTTATCTTTTAAAACAAAAAAAAATGTTGAAAAGGGATTGAAATTTATCTTAACATATAGTCAATTTATTTATTTATTTACACTAAAAGGAAGACAAAGAGCAGAGTATATCAATTTAAAAATCATATCTAAATTTTCTGAAATATTTTACAATTTTTAAATTTTCTAAATAAATTTGGGAAAACTCAAAGTTTTAATAAACGATGAGGTGTCCACAGTTCTTTAAATTTATTTTTTTTTAATAATTTTTGTAAATTTTGTTTACATTGATGTGATCTATTATTATCTCATCATCTATAATCCGCGGTAAATTGCGTTGTTGTTGCTGCTGAGGTTGCTGTTGTTGCTGTGAGGGCTGTTGCTGCTGCTGTTGCTGCTGCTGCTGTTGCTGTGGCTGCTGCTGTTGCTGTTGCTGCTGTTGTTGCTGCTGCTGTTGCTGTGGCTGCTGCTGTGGCTGCTGCTGTTGCTGCTGCTGTTGTTGCTGCTGCTGTTGCTGGTGTTACTGCTGCTGTTTACTATCAGTCCTTTTTAATTGCAAAATACCACGTCTCGGTACTGGTCTCGTAACCTCTGAAAAATTAAAGCAAACAAAAAATAAATTTATTGTATACAAAATAAAACTAATTTATAGATAAAGCATTTTTTTACCTGAAGTCATTGTAGATGTTCCTGGTTTTGGTGACGTCTCTCTCTCTCCTACCTTTTTCTTCTTCTGCTCGTTGCCTTTTTGATCTTTAACAATAAAAAAACAGATTAGCATTTTTTTAAATAAAGTTATATAATTTTAAGAATAAATTTAATATTTTTTACCATTTACTTTTCTCTTCATATTCGAGGACGCGATCTTAGGAATCGGCTTGAGATCGCGTATACTTTTAACAGATGTACATGTTCCGCTAGAGCTGGAGCTCGAACTAGAGCTCAAACTAGAGCTCGAACTCGAGCTCGAACTCGAGCTAGAACTTGAGCTCGACCGAGACCGTCTTCTTCGGGTCACCGAAGATTGTCGAGGCTGCTCAGCCGTCAAAGATCGCCGAGGCTGCTCAGCCATTGGGGATCGCTGCGCCGGATTAGCCGCCGAGGATCGTCGAGGATGCTCAGCCGTCGAAGATCTCTGAGGCTGCTCAGCCATTGGGGATCGCCGTGGC
Organism: Nasonia vitripennis; assembly: GCF_009193385.2. Lineage (NCBI taxonomy): Eukaryota > Metazoa > Arthropoda > Insecta > Hymenoptera > Pteromalidae > Nasonia > Nasonia vitripennis. The sequence continues at coordinate 26,137 of NW_022279589.1, forward strand.
GGGTCAGCCGTCGGAGATCGCTGCGCCGGGTCAGCCGCCGAGGATCGTCGAGGATGCTCAGCCGTCGAAGATCTCTGCGGCTGCTCAGCCGTCGAGGATCGTCGAGGCTGGTCAGCCACCGGGGATCGTTGTGGCAGGTCAGCCACCGGGGATCGTCGTGGCAGGTTAGCCGCCGGAGATCGTCGTGGCAGGTCAGCCGTCGGAGATCGTCGCGGTGCTAATTGCTGCAAAGCAGCATTTGGTGGTGGTGGCACTGCAACATTAAAAAAATTTTAATAAATTAATTTAAAGAAAAAAACTTTAGAATAGTACAATAAAAAAAAAAATTCACTTACGTGTTTCGACCACGTCCATTGCCCAGGAGACGTAGTCGAGCATTGTTAGGAGAGTTGGTGCGTTGGCGACCAGCCAACGTATACGCTCCTGGGCGACCTGCAGACTCCGTCGGCTTCGAGAAGGCTGCATTGATGAATTTAGCTTCTTCGGTGACATTTTCTTGTCAGCTTGCAAGAAAAATCCTGACTCCGGTGTATCTTGAGGGGTTATACTCGAAGGCGGGAGAACACTTTTCACTATTTTGCCGAATGAACTTGGAAACGAGGAGTGAATTGACTGACGAAGCATGCACCGGGTCCTTAAATACGGTGGACAGCGAAGCTTCCCTTTCCACTTCAATTGCCAAAAGTCCTTCGAATTGCCGAAAAATTTCCACTTTCTTCTCGTAGAACCTCCCTTAGACACTTCCCACCGGAATTTTTAAAATCTCCTCCCTCTCAACAAAATTTGACCATCCCTCAATCACTCGAGTGTACACCTACGCTTTCTTGGAGGGAGAGAGAGAGATTGAGCGTAAGATTATCTCTTCAAGAATCGTCAGTTTCAAGTGTGTGCGAAAATTATCTCTAACGTGGAAAACAGCTTTGAGGGTTCATCACTTCACCAACCTGCACACACCCACGTTTTCAAGAGAAACATATCGCTCATTCCAAAAATTGGCAACGGTCTGAGGATGCCTTACACAGCAATAACGATTAATTTCTTATTCGACCTGCACACGCCTGCATTTTTCTCAAAAGGAATATGAAGCTTTCGCATGAGAGGTGTAACTGATCACTATACAATGCTTCATTGTCTACCACCTGAGCGGGGTCCTTGGCGTGCGCATCCACCTGCACGCGCCCACATTTTTTCTCCAAAGCAATACGCAGCATTCGTATGAAAGGTGTAACGCTTATTCTAAAACTAAAGGGCATCGATCAGTATACCATGCTGCATTGTCAACCACCTGAGCAAAGGATGTCGGTGTGCGCACCCGGTACACACCCACATTTTCCTCAAAAGCTAATCCCGAAATTGGCATCGGTTCGAGGATGCCTTACACGCGTCAATAAGGATTGATTTCTAATCCGTGAAACAGGTGTGTAAGAAAGCCAACACCTCAAAGGATTATCTTTTTCTACGGTACACGCCCACATTTTCCTCAAAAGCTAATCCCGAAATCGGCATCGGTTCGAGGATGCCTTACACGCGTCAGTCAGGATTGATTTCTAATCCGTGAAAAAGGTGTGTAAGAAAGCAAACACCTCAAAGGATTATCTTTTTCTACGGTACACGCCCACATTTTCCTCAAAAGCTAATCCCGAAATCGGCATCGGTTCGAGGATGCCTTACACGCGTCAGTAAGGATTGATTTCTAATCCGTGAAACAGGTGTGTAAGAAAGCAAACACCTCAAAGGATTATCTTTTTCTACGGTACACGCCCACATTTTCCTCAAAAGCTAATCCCGAAATTGGCATCGGTTCGAGGATGCCTTACACGCGTCAATAAGGATTGATTTCTAATCCGTGAAACAGAAAATTAGAGAACGCTATAGGCATTCCAAAAACATATTTGAGAGAGGGAGTACACTTTTTCATCGGTTAGCAAATCACTTAGAGTGGAAGTGTTTTCGTGTGCGGGAGAGAGGGAGATCCATCCCACTCTTGAGAGGAAAGGGAGTTTTCTGGTATGGGGAAAGAGGGAGAACCATTCCCACTCGTCCATCGGGCACCAAAACACTTTGAAAGGAGAGGGAGTGTTTTAGTATGCGGAAAAGAGGGAGAACCATTCCCACTCTTCCATCGGGTACCAAAACACTTTGAAAGGAGAGGGAGTGTTTTAGTATGCGGAAAAGGGGGAGAACCATTCCCACTCTTCCATCGGGTACCAAAACCCTTTGGGAGGAGAGGGGGTGTTTTAGTATGCCTATGTTTTGGTATGCCTATAGCCTATCTACTAACGAGTGATTTTTGACGCTCTTGTAATTGAATTTTTATAACCAGATACCATACGCGCCGCGACTTGTTAGAGAAGCGTGTCAGCTACAAGCTTATACGTCGGCAAAGCAGAGGGAGGCAAGGGAGAGAGAGAGAGAGAGAGAGAGAGAGAGTGATCTTTGACGCTCCAAGACGTCAATTTTCATAACCAACTACCCCTCGCGCCGAGATTTTTAGAGAAGCGTATCAGCTAGTAGCTTGTACGTCGGCGAATCAGAGGGAGGCAAGAGAGTTTGAGAGAGAGAGAGATTTTTGACGCTCCAATACTTGAATTTTTATAACCAAGTACCCCACGCGCCGAGATTTTTAGAGAAGCGTGTCAGCTAGTAGCTTTTAGGTCGGCAAAGCAGAGGGAAGCAAGAGAGAGAGAGAGAGAGAGAGAGAGAGAGTGATTTTTGATGCTCCAAGACGTCAATTTTTATAACCAACTACCCCACGCGCCGCGAATTTTTAGTAAAGCATATCAGCTAGTAGCTTGTACGTCGGCGAATCAGAGGGAGGCAAGAGAGTTTGAGAGAGAGAGAGATTTTTGACGCTCCAATACTTGAATTTTTATAACCAAGTACCCCACGCGCCGAGATTTTTAGAGAAGCGTGTCAGCTAGTAGCTTTTAGGTCGGCAAAGCAGAGGGAAGCAAGAGAGAGAGAGAGAGAGAGAGAGAGAGTGATTTTTGATGCTCCAAGACGTCAATTTTTATAACCAACTACCCCACGCGCCGCGAATTTTTAGTAAAGCATATCAGCTAGTAGCTTTTACGTCGGCGAATCAGACGGAGGCAAGACAGAGAGAGAGAGAGAGAGAGAGAGAGAGAGAGAGAGAGAGAGAGATTTGCCTTTCCAAGACGTCAATTTTTATAACCAAACACCCCACGCGCCTCGACTTTTTAGAGAAGCCTGTCAGCTAGTAGCTTTTACGTCGGCAAAGCAGAAGGAGGCAAGACAGAGAGAGAGATAGAGATTTGCCTTTCCAAGACGTCAATTTTTATAACCCAATACCCCACGCGCCGAGATTTTTAGAGAAGCGTGTCAGCTAGTAGCTTTTATGTCGGCAAAGCAGAGGGAAGCAAGAGAGAGAGAGAGAGAGAGAGAGAGAGAGAGAGAGAGAGAGAGTGAGAGAGAGTGAATTTTGATGCTCCAAGACGTCAATTTTTATATACAACTACCCCACGCGCCGAGATTTTTAGAGAAGCGTGTCAGCTAGTAGCTTTTAGGTCGGCAAAGCAGAGGGAAGCAAGAGAGAGAGAGAGACAGAGAGAGAGAGAGAGAGAGAGAGAGAGAGAGAGAGAGAGAGAGAGAGAGAGAGAGAGAGTGAATTTTGATGCTCCAAGACGTCAATTTTTATAAACAACTACCCCACGCGCCGAGATTTTTAGAGAAGCGTGTCAGCTAGTAGCTTTTACGTCGGCAAAGCGAAGGAAGCGAGAAAGAGTGATTTTTGACGCTCTTGTACATGAATTTTTATAACCAGATACCATACGCGCCGCGACTTTTTAGAGAAGCGTGTCAGCTACAAGCTTATACATCGGCAAAGCGAAGGGAGGCGAAAAAGAGTGATTTTTACTGCTCCAATACTTGAATTTTGTTAACCAAATTCCCCACGCGCCGAGATTTTTAGAGAAGCGTATCAGCTAGTAGCTTTTACGTCGGCGAATCAGAGGGAGGCAAGAGAGAGAGAGTGAGAGAGCGATTTTTCCTTTCCAAGACGTCAATTTTTCAAACCAGCTACCCAACACGCCACGAATTTTAGAGAAGCGTGTCAGCTACAAGTTTATACGTCGGCAAAGCGAAGGAAGCGAGAAAGAGTGATTTTTGACGCTCTTGTACTTGAATTTTTATAACCAGATACCATACGCGCCACGACTTTTTAGAGAAGCGTGTCAGCTTGTAGCTTTTACGTCAGCAAAGCGAAGGAAGCGAGAAAGAGTGATTTGTGACGCTCTAATACATTAATTTTGTTAACCAAATTCCCCACGCGCTGAGATTTTTTGAGAAGTGTATCAGCTAGTAGCTTTTACGGCGGCAAAGCGAAGGGAGGCGAGAAAGAGTGATTTTTGACACTCCAATACTTGAATTACTATAAGCAGATACCATAAGCGCCGCGACTTTTTAGAGAAGCGTGTCAGCTTGTAGCTTTTAGGTCGGTAAAGCAGAGGGAAGCAAGAGAGAGAGAGAGAGAGAGAGAGAGAGAGAGAGAGCGAGAGAGAGAGAGAGAGTGAGAGAGAGAGTGAATTTTGATGCTCCAAGACGTCAATTTTTATAAACAACTACCCCACGCGCAGATATTTTTAGAGAATCGTGTCAGCTACAAGTTTATACGTCGGCAAAGCAAAGGGAGGCGAGAAAGAGTGATTTTTGACGCTCTTGTAATTGAATTTTTATAACCAGATACCATTGCCGCCGAGCTTTTTAGAGAAGCGTGTCAGTTACAAGTTTATACGTCGGCAATGCGAAGGGAGGCAAAAAAGAGTGATTTTTAACGCTCTTGTAATTGAATTTTTATAACCAGATACCATACGCGCCGAGATTTTTAGAGAAGCGTATCAGCTAGTAGCTTTTACGTCGGCGAATCAGAGGGAGGCAAGAGAGAGAGAGTGATTTTTGACGTTCCAAGACGTCAATTTTCATAACCAACTACCCCACACGCCGAGATTTTTAGAGAATCGTGTCAGCTACAACTTTATACGTCGGCAAAGCGAAGGAAGCGAGAAAGAGTGATTTTTGACGCTCTTGTACTTGAATTTTTATAACCAGATACCATACGCGCCACGACTTTTTAGAGAAGCGTGTCAGCTTGTAGCTTTTACGTCAGCAAAGCGAAGGAAGCGAGAAAGAGTGATTTGTGACGCTCTAATACATTAATTTTGTTAACCAAATTCCCCACGCGCTGAGATTTTTTGAGAAGTGTATCAGCTAGTAGCTTTTACGGCGGCAAAGCGAAGGGAGGCGAGAAAGAGTGATTTTTGACACTCCAATACTTGAATTACTATAAGCAGATACCATAAGCGCCGCGACTTTTTAGAGAAGCGTGTCAGCTTGTAGCTTTTAGGTCGGTAAAGCAGAGGGAAGCAAGAGAGAGAGAGAGAGAGAGAGAGAGAGAGAGAGAGAGCGAGAGAGAGAGAGAGAGAGTGAGAGAGAGAGTGAATTTTGATGCTCCAAGACGTCAATTTTTATAAACAACTACCCCACGCGCAGATATTTTTAGAGAATCGTGTCAGCTACAAGTTTATACGTCGGCAAAGCGAAGGGAGGCGAGAAAGAGTGATTTTTGACGCTCTTGTAATTGAATTTTTATAACCAGATACCATTGCCGCCGAGCTTTTTAGAGAAGCGTGTCAGTTACAAGTTTATACGTCGGCAATGCGAAGGGAGGCAAAAAAGAGTGATTTTTAACGCTCTTGTAATTGAATTTTTATAACCAGATACCATACGCGCCGAGATTTTTAGAGAAGCGTATCAGCTAGTAGCTTTTACGTCGGCGAATCAGAGGGAGGCAAGAGAGAGAGAGTGATTTTTGACGTTCCAAGACGTCAATTTTCATAACCAACTACCCCACACGCCGAGATTTTTAGAGAATCGTGTCAGCTACAACTTTATACGTCGGCAAAGCGAAGGAAGCGAGAAAGAGTGATTTTTGACGCTCTTGTAATTGAATTTTTATAACCAGATACCATACGCGCCGAGATTTTTAGAGAAGCGTATCAGCTAGTAGCTTTTACGTCGGCGAATCAGAGGGAGGCAAGAGAGAGAGAGTGATAGAGATTTGCCTTTCCAAGACGTCAATTTTTATAACCAAATACCCCACGCGCCAAGATTTTTAGAGAAGCGTGTCAGTTACAAGTTTATACGTCGGCAAAGCGAAGTGAGGCGAGAATGACTGATTTTTGACGCTCTTGTACTGAAATTTTTATAACCAAATTCCCACATGCCGAGATTTTTAGAGGAGCGTGTCAGTTACAAGTTCATATGTCGGCAAAGCGAAGGGAGGCGAGAATGAGTAATTTTTTACGCTCTTGTACTTGAATTTTTTAGAGAAGCGTGTCAGCTAGTAGCTTTTACGTCGGCAAAGCAGAGGGGGGCAAGGGAGAGATAGAGAGAGAGATAGATAGAGAGAGAGAGAGAGAGAGAGGGAGAGAGAGAGAGTGATTTTTGACGTTCCAAGACGTCAATTTTCATAACCAACTACCCCACACGCCGAGATTTTTAGAGAATCGTGTCCGCTAGTAGCTTTTACGTCGGCAAAGCGAAGGAAGCGAGAAAGAGTGATTTTTGAAGCTCTAATACATTAATTTTGTTAACCAAATTCCCCACGCGCCGAGATTTTTTAGAGAAGCGTGTCAGCTAGTAGCTTTTACGTCGGCAAAGCAGAGGGAGGCAAGAGAGAGAGAGAGAGAGAGAGAGAGAGAGAGAGAGAGAGAGAGCGATTTTTCCTTTCCAAGACGTCAATTTTTCAAACCAGCTACCCAACACGCCACGAATTTTAGAGAAGCGTGTCAGCTACAAGCTTATACATCGGCAAATTAAGGGAGGCGAGAAAGAGTGATTTTTGACGCTCTAATACATTAATTTTGTTAACCAAATTGCCCACGCGCCGAGACTTTTAGAGAAGTGTATCAGCTAGTAGCTTTTACGTCGGCAAAGCAGAGGGAGGCAAGAGAGAGAGAGAGAGAGAGAGAGAGAGAGAGAGAGCGATTTTTCCTTTCCAAGACGTCAATTTTTCAAACCAGCTACCCAACACGCCACGAATTTTAGAGAAGCGTGTCAGCTACAAGTTTATACGTCGGCAAAGCGAAGGGAGTCGAGAAAGAGTGATTTTTGACGCTCCAATACTTGAATTTTTATAACCAGATACTATACGCGCCGCGACTTTTTAGAGAAGCGTGTCAGCTAGTAGCTTTTACGTCGGCAGAGCGAAGGAAGCGACAAAGAGTGATTTTTGACGCTCTTGTACTTGAATTTTTATAACCAGATACCATACGCGCCGCGACTTTTTAGAGAAGCGTGTCAGCTACAAGCTTATACATCGGCAAAGCGAAGGGGGCGAGAAAGAGTGATTTTTACTGTTCCAATACTTGAATTTTTATAACCATTTTTATACTATACGGGCCGCTTAAGGAACTTAATTTCCTTCAAGTTTTTCAAATTTGGAAACTTTCTTTGGAATTCTTTCAACTTTTTCAACGAAGCGTGTCTCAATCTGACATGCCATAGCATTGCTTTATTAGTGTAAAGCAAGTTATTGATTTTACTGATATTAGATTCACAATCTATACTTTCTAAATCAATTGATTCAGTTAAATTACGCATTTTTCTATCTTTTAGCTTATTCCCAAAATTTGAATAGCTGGAGCACAGCTCGTTGCTCTCTTTGTTTACTTCTACGTCTAATTCAGTGTCAATTTGCATCTGTTCATCAAGCTTATTATTTTTATCAATCTCTGTATTTTCAAGCTTGTCTTGTTCACGAGTTATCTCTTTGGTTGCGGATTCGCTCTCCTTATTGGGCGCAACACTTGCAGTTGGATATTCACGACGCCTTTTGGTTATATATTCAACAACCTTATTTACATTATTATTTTCATTTTTATCCGAGTTATTTGTTTCTAACTCTATTACCCAATAAGGTTGCTCATATATCTCAGAGACAAAAATCGTATTTGACATCGGATCAAATATATCAATTTTCTTGTTATCCAAGTAGATACCTAAGCCCTTATCAAAAAATTTCCTCAGTGATAGAATATTTTCCGACAATGACTTAGCATAGATTACATTTTTCAAGCTTAGAAAGTCATCACTTTTGGTGTAACCAGATATGTTACCTCTCCCTCCGATTTTATAATCGCTGAATCATTGTCATTTGCACATTTAATATCAAACCTTTTAGTGTTATTAAACGTTTTAAAAATTAATTTAGAATTAGTCATGTGCTCCGTAGCACCAGAGTCCGCCAGAAATCTAATCAGTCGATTTTTATCGCTTTCTTCCGCGTTAAGAAGTGTACTGTCTATATACAGACCTGTGCACTCACCAGATTCGGAGGTTTTGGTAGAATTATTGTTGTTTTGTCTATTTTGTCTACCTTTCCCCCGTGATCTGCCTCGGGCATGGCCTCTATCGGACTTGATTTTCTTAGGGTTGCTACCCTTCTGTGACTCGTAATTGCGTCGTTTTACACCACGACTAAAGCCACCTCGTCTACCACCCCGATTAGAATTTGAGGATTCATACCTTATTTGACTTTCATTCTCCTTCAAAACCTTTTCCAGCTGACTCTTCGTGTATGGGCAGTTTGCCCGGACATGCCCTTCATACCTCTTGCATCTGAAGCACATCTTCCCTGACCTTGTGCATTCGTCCTGATGGTGGTCCTTGTTACCGCATTTGTAACAAAGCGCCGCAGGATCAGACACGTAATATGCTTTTGCTCCAGCTTCTGTAGTCTTTCATGCTGATTCGATTGATCCAATTCGAATTGTTTTCTGTCGCACAATATAATCTTTAAATTGGTTTAAAGTTAAAAGTTTGCCAGTCGTATTCTTATTAAAAAATTCAGACTCTTTAACTTGAGTTAAATGTACGACAATGGCCTCATAGAATGCATCGCATATTTCGTCATCTGATAAGGAAGGTGTGTCGGGCAACTTATTGTACAATCGAACTAATTTATCGAATCTATCCCAGAAAGCTGATGCTTTCTCTTTATGTGGATTGTATCGAATAGTGTGCAATTCTTTTCGAATACTTCTTGTAGTCACGTTCAATTCATTTTCTTTAATGCGTTTAATTTCATCAAGCAATTCAATAGGATCCCGGATATTCGATACCTTTTCGTAATAAGAAATATCGATTCTATTGATAATGATGTCTCGAACTCGAACTTTATCTTTTTCCAACTTAGTTTGATCAGGCACGCGTGATGGCTGAACCGTCGAATCAATCACGTACAATATATCAGTAAGAGTTAGTTCTGAAGTTAAAAAGTCTAAAAAGGTATTAACATTAAAATTGTGTGTTAATTTATATTCTCTACGGAAAATACTATCTCTATTTGTTACTTCGATCTGTATTTTGTCTTTTATACCAGTACTTTTACTCGAATCAATTTTATTAACTTCATCCTGAACTAGTTTTGCTAAATATTCTCTACTCACATGAGGTTTTGTAACTACTTCATTTGCAGCGTTTTGATTCGATGATCGAGAGTTGTTTTGTGCAGATTTTCCAGCTGTTTTCTTTTTCTAATTTATCCAGCTTAGCCGTTACCTCTGAAATTTCAATATTTTCATTAGAATCATTCAAAGAAAACTTTCCAAACTTAGCTGTCCCCTCATCCTGACGGAATTTGTTCAGTCCCAAATTCAGTTGTATCGGTATATTCGATTTAACAGCAGGGGTGGATTTACTTTTCAAGCTTTTCTCAAACTTAATTTTCCAGCTGTTATTATCCACAAAATCGGACTTTTGTTCTTTCCCTTCATCGAACTTATAGGCCGGAGTTAAGTGTACGTATTGCAGAGCGTACGTAGATTCGCAGGTAAGTAATTAAATAAATTGAATATGGATTTGTTCAGATTTATTAATCCGTCTTTACAGCTTGGAAACCCGACAGAGACTGACTCGTTACCAGTGCAAGAGCCTTTTTAAAAGGTTTGTAACTTTGTTTGTTTAATCTTTCCTCCATTGTTCTCCATGCGTGCTCGATGCGTGCTCCGCCGTATGTGCCAACATAAACACCTTATTGTTGCAGGTCTCGAGAAGCCAAAGTGATCGATATGGCATGCAGAAGGCGATCGATAACAAGCGATGAATAAGCGACGACTAATACGGCTCATATAACTCCTCCATGCCCAAGTTGAATGACGTCCTCGTTATTTGTTATCTCGGTATGTTGTGGGCTCCTGTTTGGACTCCTGCTTTTACATGAACCCCTGTTTTTACATTTATATTTATAGATAATGAAAATTATTCCAATTATTAGAATCAGCATGACAATTATAAATGACGCTATTGATGTATGGAATTCGATTCCGAATTTTGTGAATTTTGGTGTCTCCATCGTAGGTACTGCTTGCGTTTTTAGCGGTTCGAATCTCCGTTGATGATCCTCGATGATCAATGGTTGAACTTCCGACACCTTAAGTTCTCCGAGATTGTCGTCCACCCTATGTCCCTGTATCAACAGATTGTTTCCTCCAAAGATCTTCGTTCCAAAAAATGTTTCCTTGTTCTTGTTATTTTCGATTTCTGTTTTATAATTACTGGATATCAGCGTCAAGTTGTTTATGAGTGGATACGCCAATGCTAGAGGCGCATTTATTGAAATTGTTATTGTTTTTGCGTCTTCTGCGAGGATTTGATAGCATACATAGTCGCTCTGATAGATCAATTGACATCTTCTTGAAAATAATTTTATTATCGAGCCATCCAGCTTCCACGGTATCGTTACGATCTCCGTCTGGTTATTTCGGTTAATTATAGCAAGTCTTTGAAAAAGGGAGAATTCAATGGAATTTAGGATAGGAATTTTTATGGTATAAATTATGGAATCATGGATAGTTACGACTGATCCCCGAGCAAATCGAAAGTCTAACAAATTATGATAATGTGATATTAACTCTTTTTGGGAATAAAGTTCTAATAGATGTGTCTTTATACTTAGTATTTGTTCATGGGTTAATATTTCCAAATTAAATTTTTCATCGATGAAAACGAATGATCTTTTTATTTTCCCTAATAGATTTAGAAAATGTTGCTCCTGCACAATAAGAGTTACAACTGTCTCAATTAATTCAAATCGCGTATTTTGATCGTTAAGAGTTTTCATAAGATTCCGTAAGTTTTTGTTAATTATTTCAGTATTGCTATTTATCGTTCTGCTAATTTGATTCATGCAACTTATAGATTTATTCAAAACCGAAATATCTTCATTTTGTTGTTTCTCAAAATTTCCTAAATAATTATTAATCTTTTCTAAGTCATCTGAATCTGGATTTCCAAATATATATTTGATCATCTTTCCTACTCCATTTATTAATCCTCTCTTTCTTCTTCCACCGAATGGTGCTATCTCCTGCAGATCTTGATAGATTTCTTGACATAATAATCTTGCTTCCATTAATAGACTTGAGTTCTTGAGTTCTTTTCTTGAGGATAATATGGTGTAGTCAGTCAAAATTCTGCCATAGGTGCGTTTGAGCGACGATGTGTTTATGAAGAAATGTACGTAATGATAATTTTCTATAATTCTTCCAACTCCTTGCTGATAATCAAAGTGTGTCGCATCAGGATTAATTTCATCACTTTTTACGGTTATCGTCGAAATGGCCATAATCATCGCCATCCCCAGGATCGTCATCATTTTCCTGCAAAGAAGAAGTTTTTCTTAATCTCTTTGCGCTCTTTAGATTGTAACGACGTGGTTGTCCGTGTATATAACATTCCAATGAGGGACCTTGTTGTTTCTTAACTAATAACTTTTGATAACGGGGTGCGATTTTATTTCGTTGCTGTTGGTGGGTTTTAACGTATACCTCTCTACTTTCCAACTCATTATTTGAATCATTAGGTAATTTTTGTTTCTCTTTCTGTCTTTTATACAATTCGTCATAGAACGGTAAAATTTCATTTTTCCGTATTTCATTATATTCTTCGGTTATGTCGACTCCAGGTTCGATGACATGCTTATGCAGTTCCTCATATGGTCCATACAGTAGAGTAAACGGTGCAAAATTTGTTGATGAATGAATGCTCTGATTATATATTAGGATTGCTGTAGTCATATGATTCTTTATTGTTTCTCGAGGATTTTTATCGACTAAAATACTTAATTTTTCTCTTAAAGTTGAATGTAATCTCTCTATTGGTCCATTTGACGTGTGTCTATTGATTGTAGTTTGATGATATTCGATTTTGTGTATCCGACAAAATTCTTTAAATACAGCGGAGTTAAATTCACTCCCATTATCCGTAGTAATTTTATCTGGGAAATTGTGATGTGATGCGAAATGCCTCAGTTTGTTTAATACTGTTATAGCATTCCCATCCAATAGATGATAAGCTTGAGCGTATTTCGAAAATATATCAATAATTGTCAGAAACTTTTCTTTTCCAACATGAAAAACGTCCAAATGTATGTGCTGTAAGGGCCTATTAGCGATAATGGGTCCATACCTTCCTGTTTCGTAAGGCTTTCTCTCATATTTGTGTTCTAAGCATAGTTCGCATTGGTTAATATAGTTTTGTACGAGCCTATCCATATTTAGTGTATATAACTCTTTCTTAAAATGGGCTATTGTCTCTTGAATTCCATTATGGGTTCTATTATGATATTCTTCAAGTTTCTTCAAAAAATTATTTTTGTCTATTACGGGTGTATAAGTGTTAGTTTTAATCAACTTTAGTTTTTCATTGAAATGTTTTAGCAGTACTCTGTAAGCGATCATTTCCAAATCATCATTTGTAAAGTAAATCCCGTATTGTTTGTCTGGTTTTACGTTTTCATTTAGAAATTTTAATAATTGTGTTTCAGCTTCATCCTTGTTTATCTTTACCATATACTGAATCTTGAGCTTATCTTTATTTACTTTCACATTGTAGTCCCTTCCCGATTTTATTATAATGCTATAATTAAATGCATGAATATTTTTGTCTGTTATAGGCAATGAAAACACTGGATCTTCTACAGCAGTGTGAGCTGTTTCTAGATCATCGCCGGGGCTCTCGTCCACTTCCTCGATTCGGCGCGATGTTATATCCGAGACTTGAGGAATCATTGAAAGTGAGTCATCATTCTCTTCCTGATTATTTATTTCTATTCTGCTTAAGGCGTCAGCTACATAATTTTCACTTCCTTTCTTGTATTTAATCTCATAATCATATTCCTCTAATTTTATTTTCCATCTAATCAAACATGAATTTGGTGTTTTTAAAGACCAGAGCCAAGTTAGTGGTTTATGATCTGTTTCGATTGTAAATTTCCTCCCGTATATGTATGGTCTAAAATGTCGACACGCCTCGACTATAGCTAGCAGTTCTTTTTCGATGGTCGAATAGTTTTGCTCAGCTGAATTCAGGGTTCGTGAAAAACATGATATGAGGTGTTTATCTTGCGATAGAACGCTACCAATAGCGACATTTGACGCATCAGTTGTGACAGTAAACATTTTTGTGAAATCTGGATAAGCTAGTATTGGTGCATTGACGATTAATTCTTTAAGTCTATTGAATGCTTCTATATATTGTCTATCCTCTATGTTTATTTTTTCTTCCTTTTTAAGCGCTTTCGTTAGTGGTTTTGATATTCTAGCGTAGTTTTTTATGAATTTTCTATAAAACCCTGTTAATCCTAGAAACGCTTTAATTTCTTTGTGTGTCCTTGGGATGGGATATTTTACGATGGCCTTGATTTTATCTGGGTTTGGTTTAATTCCTCCTGGTGTAAATATATGTCCCAAAAAAGGTACTTCTTTCCTTAAAAACTCACTCTTATCTAATTGCACTTTCAAACCGTATTCCCGAAGTTCTTCAAATACTAATTTTAGATGTTGTAGATGTTCTTGGAGAGATTTTGAAAATATGACTATATCATCCATGTATACAAAGCAAAATTTGTGTAAATATTTTCTGAGAATTTTGTCCATTAATCGCTGGAATGTAGCTGGTGCATTTTTTAAACCAAAGGGCATACGACGGTATTCGTAGTGTCCATTTTCTACTGTGAATGCTGTCTTCTCTACTGAATCTCGATCAACTGGTATCTGATGGAATCCTTGTGCTAGATCTAATGTTGTAAAATATGCGCATTTTCCTAAATTCTCTAAAATATCGTCCATTCTCGGCAATGGGTATTTATCCTCAATGGTTTTATCATTCAACTTACGATAATCAATAACCATTCTCCATTTCTTCTTTCCACTTGCATCTTGCTTTTTGGGTACTATCCAGACAGGTGATGAATAAGGTGAATTACTTGATTGAATAATTTCGTCATTTAATAATTTTCCCACTTGATCTTGAATAACCTCCTTCAGGTGATATGGATATTTATAACTTTTGACATAAATCGGATTTTCGTCCTTTGTCCTTATTTTATGTGTGACTGCATTTGTGGCTGTTAATTTTTCACACTCATTATAGAAACAGTCTCTAAATTTCTGACACAAAGCTATAATTTTCTCCTTTTCCTCTTCATTCATGTGTTCCGTTCGGATTTGCACTTTTGTCTCCTGATGATTGCTCAGTATAACCATTTTACATTTATCCGGCATATTGTTTAAATAATTAATTTCAAATCTCGGTGTGCTAAATATTTGAGTTCTATAGTTAATATTTGCTTTTAAATTTTGTAGGTCCTTGTGACCTATTAAACAATCATATGTAGAATGCCAAGGAGCAATTAAAAATGTAATTGGTGTATTGTCACCTAACTCTTGCAAAATCGGAAAGGTGAGTGCATGTGTCCCTTGCGTTATTTTATGCAAAGATTTAATTTCGAATTTATATGGAAAAACGTAATTTGAAAATAAATCGTAGGCTACTTTAGGGTTAATAATCGATGATGATGCTCCCGAATCTATTAGTATTTTAAGCGATGGATTTGTAGTTATTATGTGTGGTAGTTCGGGCGAACTGCCTATGTTATTTAAATTTACTATGTTTCTTCGGTTGGATCGGAATCCCGTTGAAAATTTTCATTTTCTGAATTCTCTTGATTTTCATAATTGTCGTCATTCACGTTAATATCTTCTTGCTCCTCATTGTAAGCATCTTCCTCCGGTTGCTGCTCCTCTTGATAATGCAACTCTTCGGAAATGAAATTCGGTGGTCCGGTACTCCTAAAGAATTTATTCTGAGGGACAAAATTATTTGACCGGTTGCTCTTATTATTATTTGGCCGATTGGTGTTTCTGGTATTAATCGACATCGGTGTCGGTCGATTTTGCTGAATAGGTCGTCCGAAATTATTTGCAAATGTCGGTACAAAATTATTTTGTGCAGTTGCAGGTCTAGGTGCAAATGAAAACGGACTTTTATTTGCTCCAGAGTTATTGAACGGACTATTATTTCTCTGATTCATAAACGGGCTTGTACCCTTTGAATTATTGTTTACATTATTGGTTTTTGGTTTACTTTCGCGTTGTCTCGCGAAATTTAAACATGCAGCTTGTTGCTCGTGATTGTCAAGCTTTCTGCATTTTATCAGACAAGCCTCTATATCCGCCAACTCGAAATGTGTAAGATGTGTGTGATACGGCTCTTTTATTCCGTTTATAAACGTATTTTTCGCAACATTTTCGTAAAACCCAATCTTCATACTTATCAAGTTACGGTCTTGATTGTTTAAGTTTATATGTTCTTTTAGCTTATTTAAACGTTGTTTAATTTCATCAGCATACTTTTCATAATTTTGATTCGATAGTTGAAAACAAGAGCTAAGTTTATTGTATAGCAGGTCCTCCGAGCTGGGATCGCTATATCTATTTATTAAGAGATTTTTACAATCATTCCATGTTGCTGGATCATTCGCGACTATTAAATTTAAAGCTTCTCCGCGAATTCTTGATTTAATTAACGCAAATAGCGCTGTATTTAATGCTTCCTCTGCAGTGACTAAATTTTCAACAAATTTATCGCATGTTTGGAGAAAGTGAGAAAGGAGCTTTGTTCCTCCTTCATAAATTGGTATCGCGTCACGCCATATGGCTAACCTCAATTTAAATTGTTCCACTGTGATTTGCTGCGCCATTTTGCTCTCAAATCAGTCGTATTTAGGGATAAGGTAAAGATAGGTGAATAGGGAATTTCAAAGACTTACTCTCTTCTTTGATGATTCCAGGTGAATCTCTGTTCGAAGGTGGGCCTCAAACTTGACGTCCCAAAAGTACTGCGACGAAGGGGTTGAAACACCAGCCGCTTCCTCTCTGATGATTTCCGTCACGGTATTGGAGGAGAATCTCGATTCAGCAGCCTCGCAGTATCCTGTCCGCAGCGCCAGTTAAGTGTACGTATTGCAGAGCGTACGTAGATTCGCAGGTAAGTAATTAAATAAATTGAATATGGATTTGTTCAGATTTATTAATCCGTCTTTACAGCTTGGAAACCCGACAGAGACTGACTCGTTACCAGTGCAAGAGCCTTTTTAAAAGGTTTGTAACTTTGTTTGTTTAATCTTTCCTCCATTGTTCTCCATGCGTGCTCGATGCGTGCTCCGCCGTATGTGCCAACATAAACACCTTATTGTTGCAGGTCTCGAGAAGCCAAAGCGATCGATACGGCATGCAGAAGGCGATCGATAACAAGCGACGAATAAGCGACGACTAATACGGCTCATATAACTCCGGCCCACCGTCAGCAGTTACAGTAATAACATCCAGCTTTGGGGACAAGGTATTCCCACGTTGGCTTGGGTCAACCGTTTCAGCTGGAGCCACCTCTTCAGCTCGAATCCTTTTGATCTTCTTCTTCACGGATTCCAGTAAACGTTCCTCGACGAGAGAGTTATCTAAGAACATTTTGTAAATGAGTTGTTTGTTTTGACGATCGACAATCAAAATAAACACTCTATCACATGTAGCAATTTATTAAGCATGTGCTTAGTTGACGAACAACAATCAAGAAAGCGATGCAAATTGCCTGTTTGTTAAAAAAAAAAAATAAATAAATAAAACTGTGATTTTACAGCACACATAACAACATAAACTACCCTGCATGTACCGGCCAACATTTAAATTTTGGAACTGAACAGCATGCTATTTTTTTTTTGAAAATTTAATATGTACATATTTTGTTGTGGAAGATCGAGTTTTAATTTTCGAACTTATCAGAAAAATTCAAACTTTACCTAAATCGAATCTTTTACCACTTGACGTCATTATGTAGATGTTCCCATCAATATCCAACTCTGGATAAAAGGAGTCATCGGGATACAGTTCTAAAATTTCCAGCTGCTGGTCCTGGAGCAGCAGAAACAACTGCAGGTTTTTCTCGTCTGTTAAATTCAAGCTAGTCAGTTAACTGTTTCACTATAATTTTTAATCGGACTTAAAATTGCAATTTTTATTTATAAAAGGTTAGTCGAACTTGAGTCTAGTTTTAGTAACATTTCCGCTACCCGATTCGATCAATGCGTCGCAACATAGATTAAGATTTTATTCGAGAATGAATTTTCAATCAAAATTCGAGCCGTTGTTCTCAGTTTGCAACATAGCATTTTCGAGCAGTTACGTGTGTTTACGTACGTGCAGTCAAGCTTTGATTAACGGAACTAGCACCATCGTTTGTGCGCACGAGGAACTAACTCGCCCCGGCGCTCTCATGTACACTGAGAGCAAGATGGCGCTCGCGCTTGAACGCGCCAACGGCTTCTCTTTCCCGCGCCAACGACTTCTTTTTCCCGCGTTGCCGGGCGCCGCCATTTTGCTTCGCCGCGCGCGCACAGGCACGCTTAAACACGTTACCGGCCTCGGGCTCATTCTCGGAATCGCCTGCCTCGCATGCCGCGTTACGGATTTTGCATCATGAAGATTTTACTGTCTTCACGCAAAATTTTTTTTTTATTCGCGCACTTTATGAACAAAACACTGCGACTTACCTCGTGTCTTCGGCATCTGCAAAGATACCCTCTTTGCCTGATCGGACATATTGTCACTCGAGCTGAGAAGTCGCTTTTTGGAACAAAGCAAAGCAGCGGGTCGTCTCCTTGGCCCTCTCCTCCGTGGCAGGTGTCAACCGTTGCTGATCGAAAACGGGAACGAAAACACAATACGTCGAACTTGTCTTCAAGCTTTTATCCAGCTATGCACTTCCAACGGTTTCACCCCTGTAAAGGCAAATCCGTAATTTTGGCACTTCACTCGCGAGGTATTCTCAAGTGCACGCGCAGGTCTAGAAAATCCCAAGCAGCGCAGTGGAAGCGTGCTGGGTCCATAACCTGTTGGACCTATACTAGGCCTGGCGTGACTTGGGAAAATAAATAACACCTATTTTCATATAAAACACTTTATTAATTGGAGCTTACCCTTGAGCTTACTTAACACAAGTAATGAACTATAAATCGAACTAACAAACAAAGGAACTATGTAGATGCAATCGTATCGCGAACGCGTCTTTCTCGCATGAGAGCACACAGAGAAGTACGCTGGCCGTAGTTCGACGGGGAGAGAGAGAAGAACAGTCCCGTCGTGCTCTCTGCAGTCGCTCGAATTCTGCTCGCTTATTCTCAACAATTAAAAAAAGAATTCTGCTATTAATTATATTTATTTTGCATTTATTACATTCCTTATGTACATGAGGGTGACCGCAAATCACCGCAAAAGTATGATCAGAATGATCTACGAGAACGCACTGACTTTGGATGAATAACTAGATTAAATCATTGCAACGAAAGGTTCATGTAAGTTCCGATCATTTTCGCCTTTATTTTAAAATTGTTTTTTTATTACACAATAATAATGCATAAAGCTCGCCCTCTTGTTATCGTGCTTTACAGCTTTCACGCTCGGCCTGAGCCGCTGCGTGTTTTTCATAATGCGGCTCTGCTCTGCGCGCGTGTGTGTGCGTATATCCGTCTACTACGTAGTACCTACTACCCCCAAGAGTTTACGAGGTGCCACCGCGAGATAAAACCTCGTTGCTTGCTTTTACGGATGCGTGCAGCTACATACGACGACGAGGATCTGCTGAATTTTCGAGCATGGGAATTTTCCTGCAGGAGCTGTACATACAGGATTTTGTGTATTAATCGCCGGCCAGATGATTTTTGGGAAGACTTGGAGCTAGCTATACATGTGAAGTGCAATCAGTGCTTGGATTTTGGAAGAGCCGACGCGGAGGGTTTTCTTGGGTATTCGAGGATGATGAGAAACTTTAATCAGCGCCGCTTGTGCATCGCGTGCAACTCGATAGTTTTTTTTTGTTGTCGTATAAAAAAAAGCGCCTACAGGTGATTTCGTCGTGGAAAAGCTTCAATTACAATCACTATCGTCGCTGCATCGCGCCGTTTGTTTCAGCGCTCGCTATAGAACTGACACACTGAGCTAAATTTTGCGCGCCGCTATAAAAATCCAAGCGAGCGCTTTCTCGCCAAAAGCAAGTTTCAACCACGTGTTATATACATCGAAACTTCTCTCTTACAGCATCACAAAGCTTATCCGTATGATGAGGAAGCAGCTGCAATTACCACCTGAACATGGGTTTTCACGTATGTATAAACCCCATGTGAAAATTTAGCGCGCAAGAAAGCGAGATAGAGAGAGAAAATGAGTCGAAGATAGTTTATACAGGCAGCGACGCAAATTGATGGCTCTCGAAGCTGATTAGTGTGTTCGATCTTGTTGTTATTATTAAATTGACCG
Source organism: Nasonia vitripennis (assembly GCF_009193385.2). Lineage (NCBI taxonomy): Eukaryota > Metazoa > Arthropoda > Insecta > Hymenoptera > Pteromalidae > Nasonia > Nasonia vitripennis. The sequence continues at coordinate 45,804 of NW_022279589.1, forward strand.
CGAAAAAGATACACACACTTACACGCACGCAACTCTCGAAGCGCGCAGCAGGTATACGCTATCGCAATTATCAAATTAAACAATGGACTTGATAGTCTTCTGATCGGAGAAACGGAGGCCTGTCTCTTGCTTTTCTTCGAAGGCACAGGACGACTTGGTGAACTTCTCGGCAACCTATAACAGTTTTATTATTATTACCAGTAGTTCCTCAAATTAAAAATTGCTGCGATAGACAAAAAATATGGAGATACGATGTACCTTGTTATCGGGCGCGACAACGGTTGAAGAAGCGAGTGGCAATCTTCAAAGTCCCCGAGTTTTACAGCCAGACCATTGAACCTCGAGGCTAGAGCGTCAAGGGACGACGCTACTGACGTACTCACACTCATCCCCTATTAAACATAATTTCTCCAATAATATAATTATATAACACTCGAAATCGAAAAAAACATGCACCCATACTCGAGCGCAATATAGTTCAATCAGAGCAACGAGAGTTCAAAGTAGAATTTTGCTGTTACATTTTACTAACCAGAATTGTCTTTACTGCTACATCTTCTGCGTTTATTTTGTATTGTTGTTCTCGGACTTAGCGCTGTTGGCGAAGGCATAGGCTCGTGGCGCGGAGGCGCTCAGACAGCCTTAAGTGAAAACTTATTGGACCATTCAGGTAATTGGAATAGTATTTCAAATCAATGTAGTTGCTTGCTGCATCTTTCATCTTTAGAGAACTCGAAATAGCATTGTACTGTTCACAAACCAAGTCGACAATATTACTGGAATCATTACTGAGCTTAGCTGCGTATGAGCCTCGAATGTGCTTTGTTAAATTTGAATAAATCCTTATTTGTTCTTCTGTGACGGCCCAAAGAATGTTCACTGAATTCTCTTTTACCTAATAACAAAATCAAATTACAATTGTGTACAAGTAAATCTATATTGAGTACAACATTACTTATTTCTTTTAATACAAACTTTGAGGTTTATTTGCAAAATGCTCAGCTAATCTTGAAGAGTTGAGTGGGTGTATAATCCGCCCTCGTCCATGTGACATAAACCATCATTTCGCTTGACAATACCGCCAAAAGCTTGCGGTCACCCGCATAATGGAAGCTTGCATCCGTTGAAAATAGAAGAAGCTAAGCGCCTTTTCATGCCAATCAGTCTGATCGCGACATACAGTCGCTTGCATTATAGCGTCGAAACAGCCATCTGGAGCGTCAATATTACCGGAAAATGAAGCACCCCACACTCCAGTCTGCAAAAAATTGTTGAGGGTCGCGATTCGTATTCCCAAGATGCTCTCGCCGCACTGTACGAGAGAGAAAGACCCCTCGAAAAAGAGATAAGATCGTTCATTGTTTGTACAGAGACAAGAGGGACGGACGAGGATGGACGTGTAGAAGTGAGTTAATAGTCTGGTTTGCTGAAGCCATAGTCCATTCTCATCATAACTTTGCAGAATCTACAAATTAAAAATTGTTACTGACATTTTATTTTCACCAAGTAATCGTTATTCAAGAATTATATTTTACCTTGTGAACTTCTGTACAGGCAGTTAATTATTCTGTTGGTATTCCTCAACAAGAACTGTAAGCTCCACAAACAGATTTAACGCTTCTTCTATAGTTGTTGGTAAGATCAGATTAGGCTTCAAAAATTGTATTAACTCTTCAGTTAAATGATTAAAGAGAAATGGTTTAGTGCTGAATCGTTCCAAACATATATGTATTACATACTCTGGTCAACTATTTTTTTATAATCTTTAGCACTATATTGTTCTGGAGTATAAAATAAGCAATTTGGTTTTCCTGGAACTAAATCACGAGATTTTTGTTTACGTATTCTATGAGAATTCCATTCGTTTTTAATGATTTCCAAATCATACTTCAAAAGAGGACCAAAACAATATCTTAACATTACAACATGTATTGGATTAGAATCATTAAATAAGTTAATGTCTCTTAAATCCTTGAATAGATTTATCCAAAAGTGTACACCTCGACGTCTCATTTGTGACCAGTAAGCTTCGATTCGTCGGTTTGAAGTGCTTCTTCCTTTTAATAAAACTATTAAGTCCAGATAATCTATCCTCATGATTGAACCGTAGACTTTGTTGCAGAGCTTCCACCACACAATTCTCAGTCCCATGATCAGATCGAATGAGAGTTGGGATAAAATTTAATCTTTCTAGAGTTTTCAAATAATAGTAAGCAATAATTTCTGGTTTATTGTTACTACTAGCTACCTCTAGCCATAACATTTTTCTAGAATAACCATCAATTCCACCATGGATGGCAAATCCGAAGGGCTTCAACTTGTCGTAACCATCTATATGCCATACAAAATTAGGGCCAGGTACACTATAAGTACGTCGTTTTAATCTGTGGCGTAATTGATCAGCTATACCTTCAGGATCCAAGATGTGCAATATTTTTAATACGGTGTTTCGCTTTACGGTCAAGCCATAAACTTGCTGCAAACGCCGCCATAAGGTTTTGTAACCTAAACAACAACCACTAGAATTTAATTCTTCCACTATCATACTACACAGATCTTCTAAGCAACTTTCATCAATATTTTTCCTTCTTATACATAAATAATTTACAATCTGTCTATTTCTCTGCTCCATCATATAAAACCTATAAATACAACTAATTTATTATCAAGAATTACAGCTGCTGGCGCATCATTTTATGTATGAGCAAATAAATTAAGTAAATTATAATAATCAGTAACTATAATTCAGTAATACTAAATAATAATTAATACAATACGTTGAATATATACAATTATCTCAAAAAAAGAATGCTTTGAACCAAAGAAGTCGTATGCTATTATCTTCAATAAACGTTAAAATTTACTTCTATACTTTTCCACAATGTATGAATAATTCTAGTAAAAACAGCTAATTCTGGTAAAACGACATCTAATGCAAATAGTTTAGTGAATATTGGTGAATGTGATCCAAATAAAAGTACACTTACAATTAAATCTGCTGATCCAAAAAGTAGCACTCTAACCATGGACTACAGGAGAGTAACAGTGAAAATCTATTCTTCTTATATAAAAACGTAATTGATATATTAAGGTTGCGTAAAACATAATATTTGATTTATTTAAAGTTACCTCTTTCATTGATCATCTGAAAAAAAACCACTTATGGAAAAATAAAAACTATAGCAGTAGGTATTAAGATATCAATCATCAGATTACATAATAATTAAGAAGTCACTCGATTACGTATAACAAAACTCGGTGTTTTTAAGAGGCATAATTATAGCGAAGTTAAAAACGTACTTTAATACTATTTTTACAACAATAAGAGTTACTCCAAAATGTTGTTACAACAAAAAGACAATGGTATAGCCATATTGGAAAAGGAGTCCAAGCCTAACCTTACCCGACCCCGTCAGGTCTATACACACACAATGTGATGAATTTAGGAAAGCATGCATACAGCGTATGCATGTATATGTCGATGTCACTACCGGGCTTCCGTAGGAGGGGCTTTCTTTTGTATCAATACTATAGCTATTTTTGTATTCCTTCCTTCTAAGGCAGATCTGAGAAAAAAAATATTATTGATTCACATTTTGAGCATACTTGTATGTAAAGTAGAATTTCATTGCTTCAAGTATCACCTCAGTAATTGCACTCTTTAAGCACATTCCATTTTCTTTTCATTCCATTGTGTAGCATGCCAATCGAGATCATAAAAAACAACCATCACAGCTGGTATTTCGTGCAAATACTTATTCATCCAATTACGTTTCAGTATTCCCTTGGGTATATACCATTCGTATGAGTTGCGCTGTAACATAATTACAGTATTACTTTATGTGTATCTTGTAGATTCAATTAAAACTCTGCGTATGTTACATTAATTACAACTCTATGGGGCAATAATAATACTGAAGCACATAAAATGGCACAGGAAAAAGACACCAACTTTTGGTTTTACAGTTGGAAATTCATGAGTGCTTCTGATCAATTTGAATTGTACAGCTGCACCATCAGGTCGACGATTGTTGTTTCTTAAATCCACGTCGGAAAATTTACGTGTCTTATATCCACGCCGGAAAATTTATCTATACTTCACTTCGGAAAATTACGTGTCTCTAAATTTTTCATGCAAAAATACGTCGTGAAGTCAAATATTAGATCCACGTAATTGCGTGGATACGTGGATTTTTGGTGCAAATAGACACAGCGATTATTATACTGCAAAGTTAATAGTGGATAACCTATAACTTGCTCTGACATAGTTGGGAAATAAATGAATAAAAATGAAATTTATAGCTTTCAAAGCAGTCATTATATTACAAAATATATAATTGCCAAAATATTTTAACACAATAATTTATAATTAGTTCATTAAAGGTTAACTTTCATAAGTACATATATGTAGCATTACAGTGGCTTTCAAAACGCATTTACATAAAAAAAATGTTTCTTTGAGTTGTTGTTAGTATGTACCTTAATTGTTATCAAGATTTTGCAGTTTAATAGATGTTTAGTATTTGACAACTAGTTGTAAAAATATCTAATCGCGTACCATACCCTAAACTTTTATAATAACAACTTATTATAAAGTTAAGTAACTAAAACCGTTCTTATTCAAACTTAATGAGCATGACATTTATATAATTCATTACAGTATACAGTAAAATACTATAATTAAATTATACACTCGAGCAGTATAATTTTAAGTTTTTAAAGTTTGAAATTTTATAAAATAACCTCTCACGGGTAGAATAGTGCATGTATCTATGTGTACGTGCTTGTGCATGTATTAAACTTAATAATTAGGACACGCTCAAAATCAATAACGACAAAACAATTTTTGGCATCTAAGGAAAATAGAGGTGTAATATATGTGAATTTGTGAAAAGACTACGGTAACGGATTTACATTAGCTGCCAGCTTTGTTGTAATTTTCACCTGGTTAAGATATCTGTTCGACGATTCTGAAAAGGATTACTGTAACTGTTTTTCATTATCTACCTTTGTTTAAAATTTCACCACGAGACCTACGTACATCTTTATCAACAATCTTTATAAAGTGCTTATGTGATTATGTGATACTCGTGCACTACACTTCATTTGACTTGACCAAACCAAGTCATCCAGTTGTATTATACATTATACTAGTGCAAAATGTCTTGTTTAACAAAACTGAACATTGATTGTGGCTTGTTGAGTACATTAGATACGAACATTCAATTCTGCTTGGTAACGGTGTTTTTATTTGTTTTTTTGTAGGTAGAAGATGGGTAAATTTCATGAGAATTGGGATGGTTTCATCCCTCTAAGAGATTTGAATAATAAAATCTGCGGTGCTGAGTGCCAAGGATGTAAGAGGAGATTGGTTAAAAGAGACTCGGACACTCTTCTTAATCACAAGTAAGTTATTGTGTAATTCGGGAATAAGTACTACAACTTTCTCAGTTACTGTTATGATGGATAATAAAATAAAAAAAAAATTATTTGTTTTTCAAAGGAAGTACTGTAAGCGGACAAAAAATGTGGAAGCCTTGCAAACACGTGATCTAAATGTTCAATCAAGTGATTCAAATGCATTGCTGCCACGTTCAGAACCTGTAGATGATTCACAAGAAGTTGAAACATCTAATGTAAGATTATTATAAACTTAATATTTATTAATCTCGTTAGGATGAAGTTACTGCGAACAAGTCATTGGATTCATCTATGTCATCGATACATGAGTCTGAGCCGTCTGAGAATTCGACAGTTTCGATAAGCCTTTCTCCTAGAATTTCTTCAAAGAAGTGCAAACATAATGATGAAATAAATATCCTCCTTATGAAATTTTTTCTTTCTGCTGGGTTAGAATTCGAAAAAATTTCATCTCCTTTTCTAACCGAGGCATTCAAACTTGTAGCAGTCGATTTACCATCACAGGATGAATTTAAATCCACAATTTTAAAAAATAACATCAGACGAATTATGTAAGAGCAATAGCTCTTATGATTATTTAAATATGATGAGTGTTCAAACGTCTGAAAATGAAACGTCGTTTATTGCCGTAAGTTTAGCTTTAAATTCACAGAAACAATACGTTTACATAGACTCTATCATTATTAACAAACAGACAGTTGAAAATGATGGAATTGATTTAAAAGAGCATCTAGAATCATTCTGCGATAAATCTGTTAAAAAGGTCAAAGATCTTTACAAGACCGTTATTGAATACGTAACTTATGACTCTTCTGTTAAACTAAATTTAAGCAGTGAAGTAGATGGTAAACGTTATCATAGAATAGTTTGTTACTCTGTTTTAATACATCACTTAAGAAAACCACGAATGCGTATTCTATTCAAGAATACGGATGAATTGAATGGATATAAGGAGTTTTATAACACTATAGATAATTTAGAAAGAAAATTTAGTAATGCCGATTGTTCATTGGGAGAAGCCACAGAAGATTTGTTATGTTCCATCAATAATGAAAAGGTTCCATTGTGTGAGAGTATTACGCAAACAATATTTCAATTTATAAGCAATGTTGCGTTAGCCGCTAATTTTTTAAATCATAAATATAGAGGACATCACTTTATGCATTTAAGCTCTTCACATAATATGATGATGCAATTTTTCGAACAAGCTTTAGCCAATGAGGCATTTGAAATTCTGGGAGATTATTTAGATAAAGGTGAATTCAAGCGTCTATTTGAAAAAAATTCGACTACCAGTCCTGAAAGGTTTTGGCACGTAGCCAAAGTTTACTGTAAAAAAGAATTACCTAATTTTGCCTTGAATATTTTAAATATCGTAGCTATACCAAGAAAAATCAACATGAATAAGCTTTTAAAATTAAGATCTGATTTAGTTGATAATGCGTCTGAAGATCGTAAGCAATATGTAATGTTACAGATTTCACTTATGATAAATGAAAGGTAATTAACTTACCTTAGCTTCTATTTTAATTTAAGTTAGTTTGCAATTTAACGTAAAACAGAGATCAAAATAAACAAATAAAATTTGAGACTAATTTTTAATATATAAGGAAATGTAATGACAACTTTATGAAAATTATAGTACTAGTTGAAGGTTTTTTCTTGTTGAAGACTACTTAGTAGTGCTTAGTATTTAGTATTCACTTTTTTTATAAGATAACAAGTTGAAATGGCATAATTTTAATCTGATGAACAAAATGTTAATAAATATTATTATTAACACTACAGATAATAATCAGCTTATCTTTGTGATTGTCACTTTGTGATACTAGTTTAATAAATGATGAAATAGACTAAATGAAGAAGCGTGATAACAGTTTCAACATCTGTGATGTTAATAGTCAAATGTTTTGAATGGGAAATATTTTAGTTTAAAAGAAGCGTTATCACATTATTCTTAAATAATTTTCTGTTGACTATGTAATAATTTAATTATGTATAGATCGTTGTTATACGTTACATGACGTTTATTTTGTAAGTTTGGTTGTATTGACAAATAATTTGCGTTCGATAAGTCAGTTAATGATTAGAGATTTTAAAATCGATTAGAATTAGTGAAAAAAATTACAATTTCACTGCACTAAAATAATTACTACATAAACGTCGATAAAAATATATTAAATTTAATACTTATTTTTCGTATTGAAACCGATTGTAATTAAAAACGATTTAAATCGATAGGAATTTAATCGACCAAATTTGGCTGGTCAATTGAATGGATTTAAAACGATTAAATTCGATTAAATTTTGATCTATTTCAATCGAATTCAATCGCATATTTTTAGCAGGGAGAGAGAGTTGCGCTCGGGTCTGCTTGGGGTAAAAGGGGGAGGGCTGGCATCGTATGCGTGATATAGCTTTTGTTTAAAAATTATTTATAATTATTTATAAATAAACAAATAAAAGTCACCCATCGATGACAGACTTTCTGTTTATGACAGTAGCGGTCGTAAATCATTTTTATTAACCTTATCAGCTACTGTTGATATAAATATAGGCTTCTGTTTACATAAACAACTGGCGCCAGCCACGGGACTGGTGACGTCACTCTAGGCCACGCCCAGTCTCTCCATACCAGCCCATATACTACTAATTCTATATGAAAAACAATAATTGAAATAAATAGATGGAAAACAGCAATTAAAATCCATTGATTTCTCTATAGATTTTAATCGATTCCCATTGACCTAATCTAATTTGATCGAGTTTTATTGCAAAAAATCGTCATTAAGACTTACCATTCAATTTGATAAGAGGTCTTACCGATTTCTATGGACTATTTTTAGCAAGGTACATGAGATTCAGGTTTAAAGGAAGAATCTTTGAGTTCACGTGCCTCCCCTTCGGTTTAAGCTCCGCGCCGTATATTTTTACAAAATTGCTGAGATTACCCATCAAAGTTTTAAGATGTAGAGGTTTCAAAAACGTTATCTATCTTAATGCTTATATGAGCATAGAACCCCCGATAACATGATGTCGGCCGAATGACGGCACTGAGACTGCACGGAATGAGCCACGCGTGACGTCCAGGTACCCCTGCTCCAGGACACGGAAATGACGGCATTTTGCTGAGCACAATGACGGCATGCGGTGCAAGCATCGTGCCGGCACTTAAATTAAGAAAAAAGAAAAAAATTATACCCGAGCGGGGATCGAACCCTGAACCTTTCGGTTAGCAGACTGGCACTTTACCACTCGACCACGAACACTTGTTACAAGTCATAGCTAATTGTGTCCTTATGTACTGCGAGCAGCTGTTGATGTTAATAAAGTTGCAAGTAATCGTAATAAACAATAGCCAGAATTATTATCAACGCGATAACAACATCGATATTCGCCGCTTATTTCGTGTAAGCCGCGAAACTGGCAGGCTGCTATAAATTCGGTAGTCATGAAAGAGTAGTCATAATAATATAATTAATAAAAATTGTCAAGGAACAAAGTCCGGTGGATAAATAATAGCCCAAATTAATAAAATCAACAGCCTTAAAATATAATACATTGAAAAGCCTTATTTTGTAAATTGTGCGACTGAAAATTATCTAAGTTTTGCAGCCAACAAAGCCAGCATTCTGCGGGAATTTCGTTCCGACAGAATGCTGTCATGGCGAGCAACACTCCCAGCAGGCATTCTGCTAGCACTCTGACAGCGCCAAATGTTAATAAATTTTTAATACGGGTCGAAGGCACAATGCCGTCATATAGCTTCTCAAAATGTCGTCATAATGCTGCCATGAGTGCCAACACAGCGTGACCGCAAAATGCCGACATTTTGCCTTCGTTCGTGCTGGTGTCATACAGCCGGCACTCATGGCCGTCATTCTGACAAAGTTTCGTGCCGTCGCGTTATCGCGTTGATAAGAATTCTGGTTATTGTTTATTACGATTACTTGCAACTTTATTAATATCATCAGCTACTCGCAGTATATAAGGACACAATTGTCCATGACTTGTAACAAGTGTTCGTGGTCGAGTGGTAAAGTGCTAGCCTGCTAACCGAAAGGTTCAGGGTTCGATCCCCGCTCGGGTATAATTTTTTTCTTTTTTCTTAATTTAAGTGCCGGCACGATGCCGTCATTTCCGTGTCTCGGAGCAGGGGTACCTGAACGGTACCGTCATTCGGCCGACATCATGTTATGGGGGGGGGGGAGAGTACGTTCGACCTCTGTAGCGAGAACAAAAAAAAAAGAATTATTTACGTCTCTAGGTTTTATAATAAACTATAGGAAATCAAGGCTTATTCTTTTACAACAAGGCACATTTCTAGGCATGAGCATTCCCTGCTAATAGCTGCCCGACTGAAAAAAATCAGATGACAATCAACTGATAATCAGCTGATAATCAGCTGATAATCATGCCAAAACGTCAGCTGATTATCAGGTGATTTCGGCTCAGTATTTTTAATAAAGCTGATAGTTATAAATATGCGTTTATGTCAGATAAAATGTTGATGATAATCAGGTGATAATCATTCAAAATTTGCAACCTTTAATATTTTTATTATAAGTTGTTTAAAATAAGTAAAATTTATAAATTTCAAATAATGAGGGCCAGTACTAGTGTTACCATCAGGATGATAACATAAAAACTCTAGCTGTAAGCTTCAATATTTTTGTTTTTCAATAATTTAATTTAAACAAATTTTTGTTTAATTGTTAAAAAATAAAAATTTTAATCGTGTAGCAATTAATGTTTATTTTTAGCATTAATTTTAATCGTTTTCGATCCGCATTATCACTAACAATTCCATTTAATCTATTTTAATCTATTTTAATGTCCTTGAAATCGCTGAAAATAATGCGGCAATGTCAGGTTTAATCCAAAGTAATCGTATCGTTTTTAAAAGACTATATTATAGCTAAAAGTAATAAATTTTAATTATATTTGAGTGTTTGTTAGTTAATCGTAATTAATGATGAGCCAAATGAAATTGTTTCTAATAGCATATAAATGAAATCATTTTAATCCTTTTTAATATACAGTATTAAAATCGCAAATATTACATAATTCTATCGTTTTTGATCGTATTTAATGCCCCTGTTAAAAATAAATACATATTTTTTGTATGTATCTTTAGTACGTACTAAAAACATGTAATTTGCCTGGTAATACGTATTAAAAATATGTACTGATTTGGGACTGACTATTTTAAATATATTAAATATAAATATAAGTATTTGATGTGGCCATAAATGGAAGTACCATAAGGATAATAACACCATTTATGGCCACATCAAATACTTAAATTTATGTTTAATATATTTAAAATAGTCAGTCCCAAATCAGTACATATTTTTAATACGTATTACCAGGCAAATTACATGTTTTTAGTACGTACTAAAGATACATACAAAAAATATGTATTTATCTTTAACAGGGGCAAATCATTGAAATCATATTTAACTACTTAAAATGCATTGAAAGTGATAAACTTTAATTCTTTGTGATTGTTAGTTGATAAATCCGAATTACACCAATCATGGCTGACCCGAAACACCGACACCGTTTAAAAGCATTCTTATACTTAAATGCCAAAAACTACAGAGCGTTCTTACTAGACTCACTGATTGGCGATCTAGAACTCCTAGATGGAAGTTGCATTATCATGTTCTCTCCCCACCACCTCAATAAGGAACAAGTCCGTTTAAAGATTGCTTCTGATTGGCTTTCAGCTGCTATTCCTTGCTATTCCTTTTTACGTGTGATACCCCTTACTCCACTCTCAAAAATTTGAGTGCATTAAAACTGTACATCTTAGTCTTTAAATTTAATAATATTTTGTAAATGTGAGATAATACATCATCGCTCCCTACGAAGAGTAGTACATTTCAGATCACGCACAGTCCTGCTAAAAATATGCGATTAAATTCGATTGAAATTGATTGAAATCGATTAAAATGTAATCGAATTTAAACGTTTTAAATACATTTAATCGACCAGCCAAATTTGGTCGATTAAATTCGTATCGACTTAAATCGTTTTTAATTATAACCCGAGTGGAAAAATTTGCTGGTACTATAAGGCAATTCACCGTAGAATTTTGTTACATTTTAGTACGCTATTGTAAATTTATGTACGTTCGCGTACGTTCACGTACGTTTACGTACAATTGGGTTACGATTCGAACATTTTTTACAGCATTATACAGAAACGTATGTACGAAAACGTACGAATAAAATAAATATTTCACAACTAAATTTTTACAAATTATTTACACAAAACTTCATCACACACTTGTAAGACAACCTTTATTTCATACCGTGTAGAATGGATAAGTAAGAGAGTAGGGTTAAGATGGCGCCACTTTATACAGAGCTCCAGTTCGCAGACGAAATCCTCCAAACTGTATACAGTTAAGAGAGGGGAGAAGAAGCGGGCTGGCGTGCTCGGGCTTTTTTTTGAGGAGCGAACGCGCGCGAGTTAGTTGGTTCCCGGCACGCGACGAAATACGAAGCCAGCTCCTGAATCGAGACGCATCTCAAGCACGAGTACGGGTCCGAGGCGACAAGACATTCATCACGCACGAACTCATTAGTATCTAAAGGTATAGACATTCGCGGTGGTATTTTAGATTCACATATTCGATTCGTTAAGTCAAACGACAGAACTCCACAGGTTCTTTAACTAAACAATTTCTATCGTAAACAAAGACAGGATTCCACATATCCAGGATATTGTTTAAAAGTACAAAGGTTATGGTATGAATGAGGGGATTTGGTTTAAATTTCATAGAAAAAGTTTTATAAGCATATTAATGATTTTTTTATCAATTTTTGATTAATTTTAACATAACTATCATGTAACTTTTTTTCTATGAAATTTAAACCAAATCCCCTCATTCATACCATAACCTTTGTACTTTTAAACAATATCCTAGAGTTTGAGCTCATTTGGGCCATTACGTTCCTTTGGAATCTTACGGTAAGTGAATTATGGACTCCCTACTATACGTAGGTATTATAGAGGTATATAGAAGGTCTAAAACCATCAAAATAAAGGTAATAATGTCTAAGAATAGTAATAAAAATTTGGTACATTTATATAAGTATTTATAAATTTTTAATGAAAATTTTTTATTTTAATTTCAAAGGTAGTGTGCCCCCTTAATATTATTAAATTGTTTCAAGGTTATGTATATGCAATCTAATTTGGTAAGAACCTAATTACGACTACTCTTTTCGGTATTTTCTTCGATGTAGGGATATTTGTGCTTTTCAAAAAAAGGGAATCATTTTAGACTTTGTAGTAAATAATAATGGTATTTTCAAAATGCAATTCATAAAGATGTTTTTCTCCTTTATATTTTTTCTGTTCTTAAAGTTTACTGCTTTTCCTAGACAATAATCGATTCTTGATAGTAAAAAATCAATCAAGAATCCTTGTCCTCAAGCTCGAAATTAATTCAAGTTGAATTTCCTAGGTGTTTGCTCTCACCAATTATTTTGATCATCAAAGGCCTGGGGACGCGACAAAACATACCGCTATAATTAAATTAGTTTGTAGTAACGTTATCGGTCTTATATACCAACCAGCAAAAAACTTAGCGCTTGCCAGAATGAAAAACCGGACGCCACCTGGGAGCGGATACGCAATCAATATTATTATTTTTGGTATACTACATTTTCGTACGTTTGCGTATGTTTACGTACGTTCGCGTACGTTCTCGAACATTTTTGTATAATGCTGTAAAAAACGTTCGAAACGTAAATAAACCGTACGTAAACGTACGCGAACGTACGCGAACATACACAAATTTACAAATGTGTATTGAAATTAAACAAAAATGTACACCTTTTATTTTCATTCAGGAATCGGTTTTAATACGAAAAATAAGTATTAAATTTAATATATTTTTATCGATGTTTATGTTAATATTCGATGTTTATTATAATAATCGATTTTAAAACCTCTAATCATTACTAAATCGTCTATCAATCCTAATACTAGTTTTATGAATAGCTTTGAATATATTTTAATCGACTTTAATAACCAAAACAATTACTATTTTTGTTATATCATTTAAATGTTATTTTATCAATCTATTATAATCGATTTGAAAATCACTATTTATCACTAAATAGTTTATCGATCCCAATACTAGTTTTATGAATAGCTCTGAATATAGTTTAATAGACTTTAATAACTAAAACGAATACTATTCTTGCAATATCATTTAATTGTTATTTGATCAGTATATATAAATCTGTTCGAATGGTACTTTATTACGAATAATAAAAATAATAATCATTTTTCTAGTATGATTTGTTCATGGCATGCAATGTGCCGACCCAACAGATAATGTGTTTCCTTTGCAAAGACGACAAGACGCCTGAGGATAGGACGATGCACACTCTAGGCACCGGAGCGTGCGCAGTCTTCCGGACGGCCCTAAACGCAAGCAAGATCCAAAGATAATGGCAAGGATACTCCAAGGAAACCTGCACAGAAGTAGGCTCGCACTTGATCTGCTAACTCAACACGTGAGGGAGCAGAAAGTGGATGTCCTATTGATCAGCGAACAATACAAGAACCTAGACCCACCCTTTTGGGTGTCAAACGGCGAAAAAAACGCAGCCATTTGGGTGCCCGTCGTGATTCTGGTAACGTTAGACGTAAAAAATGCGTTCAACTCAGCAAGATGGACCGACATACTTGCTGCCTTAGAATCATTCGGTATGCCGCGATACATTATGCGTCTTACGGAAGATTATCTGAGGAACCGGGTTATCGAGTATGACACGAAAGAAGGGCGCAGAAGAAGCCCCATAACTGCAGGAGTTGCGCAGGGTTTGATCTTGGGGCCAGACTTCTGGGGTATCTTGTACGATGGGCTTCTGAAACTCGAAATGCCAGGGGACGTGATGCTCGTTGGATACGCCGACGACGTGACCGCGGTTATAACAGCACGGAATGTGGGCATCGCGCAAGCGAAGTTAAACGCGATCATGAGCAGAGTGCTATGGTGGATGGCGAACCACGGATTGACTTTAGCACTTGATAAGTCCGAAATTATCCTATTGACAGGAAAGCGGATACCGACCATCATACCCATGAAGGTAGGCAGCGAGACTATAACGACGAAACCATCAGCCAAGTATCTAGGAATAACTCTAGACACGAAGTTGAACTACGGGGAGCACCTAGATCGCGTCTGTAAAAAAGCCACGACTAGAATAGTGCAACTTAGCCGACTCATGGCTAACGTCCGTGGGCCTAGGCCAACAGTTAGGCGGCTACTCATGGCGACCACTAGCTCTATCCTGTTATATGGAGCAGAGGTGTGGGCCGACGCCATGACTATGAATAAATATCGGAAAAAGATTATGGCGGTACAGCGAAGGGAGGCCCTTAGAATAGCATGCTCCTACTGGACGGTCGCGGCCGAGGCATCGATGGTAATCGCGGGGGTAATCCCCGTATATCTTCTTGCGATTGAACGCAAGCGGATCTACGAGGCTCGTTTAGCGTCGAATAGTACCTCGATTGCCGCGGAAGAAAGAGAAAAAACAATGCGCAATTGGCAGACTAGGTGGACCGATTGTCCAAAGGCTAGATAGAAGGACCCTTATAAAAGATGTGGGCCCGTGGGTGGACAGGAAATGGGGGGGGAGGTCAACTTTTACCTTACCGAGTTTTTCTCCGGCCACGGATACTTTAGGAGCTATCTGTTCGCGATGAACAGGGTGGCAACACCGGGGTGTTTGTACTGCGGTGACGAACGGGACGACGTGAGACACACGTTTTTTGACTGATCTCACTGAGCTGAAAAGCGTAGAGCACTGGAGCTGACGATAGGGGCGTTCACGCCCGAGACTGTAGTCGAAACGATGCTTGACAGCAAGCAGAACTGGGACGAGATAACGGCGTACGTGGAGACGGTTCTCCGCGCGAAAAACAATGACGGTTGTTTACAAGACTAGTTGACGGCTAGCACAGCTTAGGACAGGCGACCCCCCGAAGGAATGGGAAAGTTGTTACCGGGGGAGGGAGGGGGGGTTTCGCGGCCCTACGAGAGGTGGAGTTTTAGTGAGTATGCCTGGCGTTGTGCCGCGCCAGGAGAGTCTCACACACGGGGAGCCTCGCACGGCTCCTATCATGGTGCATTAAGCATTTCTCCAACTCTACTTGATTTTATCAATAAATTTGAATTAATCCATAAGATAATTCGTTTATATAATATTCAATCGATCTCGATACTTTTTTACGGTTGGATTCAATTATCCTTCAATCGATTAAAATAATCAAAAAAAGAATCTCTGCTAAAAATACTAGATTGATTTAATAGACTTTTTAAATTATCGATGTGAATCGGTCTTAATCGCAATCTAAATATCAAAATGAAGATATTTTTATCGACTTTTATGCGATGATTATTTTAATGCAGTTTAATTGGGATTCTTTTAATAAATATAAATCAACTTATTAGTCGATGATAAATTAGTTTAATTTTACAAATAATTTTGATAACATTTTAACTGACATTAATGATCAAAGTTTTGTAAAATCCCTCATGAAAAAAAACCTTTATATTTCGATTAGAATCGATTAAATTCAATGCGAAACTAGTCGATTTTAATCGACCCTATGTTTCTTAATATAACCGCTTGGTGTCGCTTCAAATGTTCATAATTGCAAGTGACAAGATTTCTTCTCCGTTACTATACAGGGTGACCCAATTTAAACGGGCACCGCTCATAACTCGTCAGGGACAGCCACAATCGAAAAAATGGTAGAGACCAAAGTTGTAGGATATCGAAGGGGCAACCCGATGGTGACCTTGGATTTGACCTTGAACGCGTTTTTCAAGGTCATTTGAAGGTCAACTTTGGATGTTTAAATAGGAACCCCATTCTTTTATTGCGGGAATGGAAAGAGCGGTAAATTTTACGTTCAGAATGGTATGTTCGGTTGCGGCACTGAAGGTCATCGCAAGGTCATGCAGCCAGAATGAAACCCCGCCTACGTAATTCCTCTAGCAACGCCAAATTAAAAAAATTGGTAGAGACCAAAGTTGTAGGATATCGAGGGGACAACCCGATGGTGACCTTGGATTTGACCTTGAAATGACCTTGTAGGACTGGCTCAAATTCGAGGTCACAATTCTCCCCCCCCCCTATACAACAACTTTGGTCTCTACCACTTTTTTTTAATTTGGCGTTGCTAGAGGAATTACGTAGGCGGGGTTTCATTCTGGCTGCAGGACATTGAGATGACCTTCAGTGCCGCAACCGAACATACCATTCTGAACGTAAAATTTACCGCTCTTTCCATTCCCGCAATAAAAGAATGGGGTTCCTATTTAAACATCCAAAGTTGACCTTCAAATGACCTTGAAAAACGCGTTCAAGGTCAAATCCAAGGTCACCATCGGGTTGCCCCTTCGATATCCTACAACTTTGGTCTCTACCATTTTTTCGATTGTGGCTGTCCCTGACGAGTTATGAGCGGTGCCCGTTTAAATTGGGTCACCCTGTATAAGAAAGGTCAAATACTGTAGAAGACAGAATAGATTTATTAACTACAATCGATTTGAATAGAAAGTTAATTAAAATCGATTGACTTAATTAAACGTCACATGATTAAAAAAAATTCATATCAATTTAAATCGATTAACACCATGATATACACATCAGTAAAAACGATTGCATAGTTGAATACAGTACTATTGAATAATATCAAATGTTATTTTAGATATAAAAAATCATTAAATCCGTTTTTCTAGTGAGCACAGATACATTGGTTCCGATTTCAATAAGCATTGAATCGATTAGTGAATATCCTAATAATTATATGTATTCTAATCCGGTTTAATCGATATTATTTTATCGTTTTAAATCGATTTAAATGCTATCAATATATTACACACGCAGTAGCCTGAATATAATCGCTTTCAAATATAAAACGCAGGATTAAGATATAGACTCGGAATCGGTTAATTTTTTGTTCATCGATTTCAATCGCAATATTTTTACGGCTCAAATTAATGCTCTTAAAAAATGAAATGAGAAATGAGAAATACTTATGATGATTTAATAATTTTTGTACTAACTGACTCTTTGCATGTGAATATTACTATATACTACTTTGGCGTTCATAAATATCATCTATTGTTTAAGCATAAAGCTCCGGAACCACTAGTGTTTTCGTGAAATGTGCTAGTCTTCCCGGCAAGGACGCGAAACGTGCTAGTTTTCGTAGGGAGCGAAGATATTATATGCCCGATTGTGAGAAAACATGAAATACTGTGCACAAATATTACTATAAAAAGAACACTTTTCTGGGTTGCCAATATAAATTTATAAAAATGTGAAGCATTTTGAAAAATCATGAAAATTTGTAAAAATTATGACAGGTTTCATGTTAGTGATGCTCCAAATTTAAATGTAAAATTTTTAATTTCCACATTATTTTACATTCCAACACAATTACTCAAAGTTTTTCACATTTATCATTTCCACAACATTTTTATTCTATTGAACAATAAACAATTAAAAAGTATTAAAATCGTCTACTAATATTATATGTTAAGAACCATTAAATTAATCTAGATTAAAAACGATAACATTTCATCATGCTCCAGCGAATTTCAGACAATATAAAGAGCATTGCAACAGATTGAAATCGTTTAGATACAATCAAATGTTATACCAAAAATAAAGATCCATTGCGATTATGCAAAACGATTCAATAATACTAAGAAACGATTAACAATGACTCGTCGCCATGGGGCGTCCGGATTTTATTACTTGCAAGTGGTAAGAATCTGTGATGGTTAGTATATAAGACCATTCAAGTTATTACATAAATAATTTATTATAAATGCATGTAATACGTGCATTAATGTAACGGTGCGTGTAAGATTAGGCAGTACGAGTGTGTATTTATAAATTGTTCCGTAAAATATAATAAATAAGTCCTAAATATAAAAAAAAGAAAAATGATACATAAATATTAAATATAATTATAAAGATAGTGCTATAAAATAATGTACGATACAAGTGTCGTAAGTCGTTATTCATAAGCGCACTCACTACGCTCGGGCGCTTATACACGCCGCGTCGTAAAGTACGACTTATGCCACTAGTATAGTAATGTACTATTCATTTTTACATGTTGTTTACATGCCTAACCCGACTATCACGCAACAGACTACAGCTTTCTGCTGTTTAAGTCGGTGCGTTCTGAAGTTAGCCACTGGGTGCGTTTTCTACACTACCGGTGACCATCCTTGTAGCTAGCAGACGAAAAATCCTATTATTCCTATCCTGTTTTTCCTCCTGTACTTGCACTCTAACTAGTCTAACCTCTTTAGGCTAAACGAAAAAATTGTTGATTGTCAATAAGTACACGATTTGAACTCCTTAACCAATTTGAAAAGAAAAAGAAAATAGTTCACTTCTCATTTCCAGATCACAAAGATTTAACTGTTAAAGTTCTTAAGAATGGAGCCATATGATATGATTGTTAATCAACCAGTAGTAATAGATAATGTGAGTTTACAAAATTTACAGTATTAAACTACATTATTTAATTTTTAATATTTAATATATATGAGATAACAAAATTTTGTGGTATAAGAATACGCTGTGTCTATTCGCACGAAAATTCACGTAACTACGTGGTTTTTGGAATCGCTTCTCCAAGCGAAAAGCTCACGCACGTAAAGCTTCAGATACGTAAATTTTCCGGAGCACGTAAAAGCTCTGATGCGTAAAAACGTAATTACAAGTAAAAAAAACGTAAGTACAAGTAAAAACGTTATTTTAAGTAAAATATGCCAAAATCAAAGGTGATAACTGACGCATGAATTTATATTTTTTAAATCAACATGAAGATTGAAAATAGGTAGATACTTTGTAGCTAAAATCTATAGCTAAGATCTACTAAGATTTATCATTTTGACTTGTGTGGACAAAGAGTGTTTATTGCTTTAGCACAATGGTAGTTGTGCGGACACTTTTATAAATACATTGTGTTTTAAAAATCACTAAATTGTATAATATATACAGTGAAACATAAAAAAAAGTATAAGTGTCATACATGTTGTAGGAAAGCTGCATGTTTCAAGTACATTCAACAGTGCTTTTCGTTGCCTTGTACCAAAGAAAGTCTGAAGTGAATGCTGATTTAGAATTTTGGTCTTCGAAGTTGTATTACACCTAATCGAACTAATATCACATTTGCTTAAGTAAAATATATAAACATAAGTCACGGTGTATGTGTAAAAGTGTCCGCACAACTACCATTGTGCTAAAGCAATAATTACTCTCTATCTACACAAGTAAAAATAATAAATCTTAGTAGATCATCTTAGCTATGGATAAAAAGTATCTACCAACTTCCAATCTTTATGTTGATTTAAAAAATAATAATTCATGCAGTAGTTATCACCTTTGATTTTGGCACATTTTACTTAAAATTACGTTTTTACTTGTAATTACGTTTTTAGTTGAACCAAAAAGCTTTAATTTAAAATTATTTTTGTTATGTAGTTGAAGATTTTATGTATATACGTTTTTAAGTTTTTACGTATCAGAGCTTTTAAGTATTCTGAAAAATTGATGTGTCTGAAGCTTGCCCAGAAAATTTATATGCGTGAGCTTTTTGCTTAGAAAAGCGATTCCAAAAGTCATGTAATTACGTGAAAATACGTGAATTTTCGTGCGGATAGACTACTGTAATGTGATGATACAATGAGTCGCTAAAACTGATTTTGACTTTAAAATGAATGACGTTTTACTTATAAAGAAAGAAATATTCAGAATAAAAATTTTTAGATTACCAAGTTTTATAGATTTATTATCTTTGGCAATTAAAAAAGGACTGAATTTTAGTTAATTCTTGATAACTGATTATGTAAAAACAAAAAGCTATTGATTTTTATAATTTTTTGGACTAAGATAAGATGCTTGTGTAACTCTTTAAGGAGTTGGTGGATTGGTGCATGAACACCAGATGCTCATATTTCATGGTCATCTAACAGTGCTCTACAAAGTCTTAAATTAGCATCATATTTGTTTGAATTATTCAAGATGTGTCAATTTGATCATCCATCATATATCGGTGTTGTCCTGTTAAAAAAGTCAATATTGATTGATTAAATTATCAACAAATTTTATGCTAATTCTGAATCCTTTTTTTTCTGAGTTGATTAAAATTGATTAGAATCAACAGAAATCCATAGAGTTTAATACGGAAAACCAAAATTAAAGTTGATGGTAAATACTGAACATTAGTTTCTAATAACTTTTCTAATCCTTTTTTGTATAGAATTTTATCGATTCCTATCAATTCTATCGATTTTAATAAAGTTCTTATACAAAAATGGGATTCAGATGTAGCTTAGAATTCAATTAATAATTGCATCGATCTCTATTGATTATTTTTAACAGGGTACTCAATAATAAAAATATTGATAAGAAAATTGTTTAATTTTGACGCCACTAATGCATCCAAAACTTGGGAATGCAACTTATAATTGAAATCGGTCTGTAATTTGAAATGCCATTTATATCACCCTCTTTAAAGATACAGTTAACAAAGGATTTTTCCATATGCTTGGGGGATATAACCAGTTGCAAGAGAAGTAACAGATAAATTTAATAATGGTTTACTTGAGGTGGTATTCCAACTGAAAAAGGCAGATGACCATCAGCTGATAATTTACTGATAATCATGCCAAAACATCAGCTGATTATCAGGTGATATCAGCTTAATATTTTATTAATGCTGATAGTTATAAATATGTGTTTATATGAGATAAAATGTTAATGACAAAAAAATTTTTAATCTTGTAAAATAAAAATTTTTGAGCTCACAGCCAGACTTGTGGTGTTATCATCCAGATGGTAACAACTAATTAGTTCCACATTATGTGAATTTTATGAATTATAATAATTCTAAATAACTTAGAGTACAAATATTCAATGTCACAAATTGTTTGATGATTGTCACCCGATAATCAGCTGATTATGATTAACATTTTATCTCATGTAAACACATATTTATAACTATCAGCTTTTATAAAAATATTAAGCTGCCCTAGTGAAAATAAAAAATGTAATAAAGTGTAATAAAATATAAGAAAATGTAAAAATCGTACCATTTTGTTGGATTTCTGACCTTTTTTACGTTTGATTATAGTTTGCTGCATTTTATTATATTTTGCTACGTTTTGTTATAATTTATTACAAATCCATTGATCCAGGATTTCATGGCAGTCTCTTCTTTGAAATGACAAATGTAACAATACATAAAAAAGTATAACAAAATGTAAAAAATTGTCTGTAAGCGTAATATTATATAAGAAAATGGCGACTTTTTTATTTTCTTACTTCTGCTCACATTCTTTTAATATTTCTTACAATTTCTTATGCATTGTTACATTATATTATAAAATTAATAATTAAAAAAATATATTGACCATATTAGGTGGTAAAATAACATATGTAATAAAATGTAATAAAATGTAAAAAAATGTAAAAAAATATTTAACAAATCTGAAAATGTAAGAAAGTGTACAAAAACGTATGAGAAAACAGGTCTGAAATCCAACAAAAAGGTAAAGTTTCTTACATTTTCTTACATTTTTTTATGTTTTATTACAATTTATCACATTTTTTTTGCCACTAAGGTTATATCACCTGATAATCAGCTGACGTTTTGGCATGATTATCAGTAGATTATCAGCTGATTATCATCTAATAATCAGTTGATAGTCATCTGCCTTTTTTCAGTAGGGATTACACCATTTGAAAAAATATGCTGAAAGACCTTGTTATTTAAAGGAACAAATGACGTTGTGGAAGACAAGTTGGTCGATCCAAAGAAATCAGAAAATTGATTGGCAACGCCACAGTTTGTATTAGCAAAAGCATTATTATAAACAGTGTTAACTACGTCACTATCTTTTTTCGCACTTTTAACAAAATACCAAAAATACCTTGGATTCACTTCAATATTATATTCTACCAACTCAATATACTCTTTATACATAACTATAGATAATATACTTATCTGTAAGTTTTTTGAATTTAATATAATTTCTAGAATAGACCAACCCAATTCACATCTGCTAGCTTGGATTTTATAATTTTGTAATTAGCTTTTATAAAAATTTCTATATTGATATTTGCTGCTAACCAGAACATAAAATTTGTACAAAAAAGAAACACATTGTGGTGTTGATCCGTAGGAAGAAGCTGGTCAAAATCCTTTGACACTTGCACTCTGTCCCTTGCTCTGAAAATGGGAGGTGAGACAGTCCTGGGGCAGTATATAGGTGGCCGTGAGCCTTTGATGTCCATGGATCCACCTAGGTTTTTTTAATGTATTTTGATTCCCTGAATGTGAATCTGCAAGGTATTTTGTGCTAAAGGTAGCAGGTACAAAGTTATTAACAATTTAATTGTTAATATTTTTTTAAACTATAATTTTTTACCAGGAAATAACTGTTTCTGATTCTTTATACAAATGTTATGCTCGCTTGCACAGGCAAGTAGTGCTCGCACAGCTGGGAGCGTCCAGCACTCCCGAATCTTAAGGGGCTGATGAACGAGCAGCCAAACGGTGTCGTCGCAATGTCCAAGTGGGGCTGCGGTCAAGTAGCAAAATCCCGATTAAACAATAAATACAACAGAACTGCAAACTGAAAGTCAAAAGTTCTAACAATATTAATGCATACTTTTATTTATTGAAACCAATAGATTATCATAGACGTAAGCAATATATATATTATTATAGAAGTTTATAGAAGCAAGTCAACAGAAGCTAACCTTAACCTATAAATTATCATAATCGCTTGTTCTACTTCATCCATGATTTATTATCGCAAATAACTATAAAATGTTTTTCTACATTAATACATAAATACACATTCATAACCACAATGTGTAATGAAAGAATCGTTACGGATATCGACAGCAGTCAAATATGGCCGAGAACTAACTGCGCTGAGATGGTCAATACTGATATCAGCTAGCATTATTTTGTTATTTAAGCTTAAATTGTACTTAAAATCATACTTAAATTTAACGCAAAAAGATTTCACTGTTTATTCAGTGCTAATTTAATTCAGTGATTACTTAACTGGAACCATAAGACGTACTTTGTTCTAAATTTACCCTCGTGACGCATGCTTATTTCACCAAAGTGTATTTTATGGTTGTATTACATTCACCAAACTACATAAATATATTCATACCATGGACTTATATATCAAGTTTCGAGTGTATGTGATGCACCAGTGTGGAAATCTGCAATTTTCAATAATCTTAATCTTTCAAAAATGAATTTATATGAAAGTACTGTTTTGCAGAAACTTGATACTAAATATGCTAGCCCTTGTCATGTTTTTCAACTTGTTCATGCAGTTTAGTTACTTAACTGGAACAGAAGACATACCTTGTGTTAAATATACCAACACAACTACACAAATATCTTAAATAATATAACACGAGCTTGTATAATTTTAAATTTAAAATACTTAATGCAACAACCTACCATTTGAAAATTATTTTAATCCATGATTTATGGATAATATTATAATATTCGGAATCGTTCGATAATCCGATGTACTGTGCTGTGCCCAGCAAATCGCAGTGTGTGAGTGCGACGCGGAATCCGGGTATCTTGATCCCCCTGCCTAGCAGTCTAGCGCAGCATTCGAGTTTTGCAGTCTGTCCGGGATCAGGAGCGTCGTCGACGATTGCCGAGATTGAGAAGGTTTGTGAGACGCGCAGTGCATGAGACTGAGTGAATGCGAGAGTGCATCATCCGTGCGAGGGTGATTCGGCGCGCGCGACCCTCTCGCGATAATCGCGTACACGGTATTCAAATATAACCTAGACTTATTGTTTTACGTGATTTTTACTTTATTTATTGACCTCGTGCGCTCGTTTTGGATTCCTGTTCCTTCCTACGATTACCGCCGCCTCCGCAGGCGTTACTTAAGTCAAAGTAACGCAGTTGAGCAGCCGTGCACGCACCAGACGGTGCGTAGACCCAGCAAAATAAGAAGCAGCGTTGATAGCTGCATGCAACGTAGGTGTTTCGCGGGCGTAGCGGAGTCCTCCGCCGCATCGAGGGAGCGCGATACAGTCGTCCAGGGCTTTAATCGTCGATTAAATTTACACCCCGTTACACTATACATATATAAGTGTAGTGGATGCAAGAGTATAACAAAAAGTTCACCAATTCAAGATCTACATAATATTAATTTGCTTAAATTTTAGTCCGAAACATCATTTTCAGTTCAATTTATTCAAATTCCTTCAATACTAATTGGAATTTTTTTAACTGTCACATGAGTCCTAACATCTAAGAATATTCCTACCGTTTTAATTTTTTTAGTGCATCAATATTGCAATATTTTAATGTAGAGATAAAATATTGCACTTTCCGGATTTTTCAGGAAATTTTTATGGACTTCTTGAAATTTTTGTCTCCCTGGAATTTTAACGCTGATAATATACTTATGATTATAAACGAGGTTTCTTGGTGGTTAAACTTGGTGAAATTGTAAAGGTAGCACCATACATAATTTACCATAATTATAATGGATTAACCTCAGGATCATCCTGACACCTGGACATCATCTATAGGAAGTGAGAATTTTTTTTTAACAAGCCAGTGCTCGGTAAATAAACAAGATATCGTAATTTTCGAAATTAGGAATTGCAGTTCGAGGCTTGTACTTTATGCAAAATTTAGAATGGTAAATGGGACGATATTTATGTACAATGATGTTTGAATGGTGAAAATTCTGTAGAGAAAAAGGTGATCGGACCGTTACACAGTGGGATTTTTTGGTATATTTATGGACAAAATTCTTGTTACAAGCGAATTTTCATTCAATCGTATGACTTTTTTTCTTTTAAATACTTGTTATCACTTGTACTTTAAGCACAAAGTGCGGAAATTTTAATCATTCGAACCCCTTAATAACGGCAAGTCATTGAACGCCTGAATGATATTGAAATACATTGAAAACGTTGAAAAATCAATTTCCATAAACGAGTTCAATATTTCTATTTATTTAATAAGTCCAATTTCGTCAAAATTGCATATTCAGTATAATATAAAATATACACACAAAAAAGTTTTGCTTTTCAAATATTTCATACTGCTATTGAATTATTATTAATGTCCAAGAATGTGCGCTGAGTGCAAATACGTGAAATGTGCGATTAGGAGTTCAATGACTTGTCGGTATGACGGGTCAGTAGCGGATTTTGAGGTTAGGAATTCATTCGGTACGGTGGAGTCGTGTGCGCACGGCTACGCCGATCCGAATGTGTCGAGTAACAGCGATCTTGACCGTTCTGTGTGCGCAGTCGGAATTGATAAGAATACATCTAGCTAACTAACAAAGAGGGACTCAATATAAAGTTTAAAATTAAAAGTAGAATAAAATGAGTTTTAATTTAAGTCCTGGCTTGTTCCGGATAGAATCGCGCGAAGTAGATCGAAGATACCGAGAGCGGTGAATTAAAGTAGCGGGCGTTCCTCCGCGGCTGAGTCGGCATGGCATGGATCGGCAGTGCGATCCATGGCTGTCAGGCTATCCGGTTGGGGGTGGTCTGACCACCCTCAGACTGTCACCGACCTCACCAGGAGCTTGCTCCGCGTTACTGAAGGTCACCTCTGCGCGGGAGACCGACGGGACGACCCGTGGCTGCAGGCCACGCTGACAAAGCCGTGGGAGGCGCCTTGGGTACGCACACGCGTACATTTAAAAGTAAATGCCATAATTAGTATAGTGCGAGTTCACGCGCTCGGTCATCTTCGGGCTCCTTCGGCGCTCGCCGGCGAGCGCACATTCGGCGTTGCGATTTAGCGATAAGCGCGCGATCGAGCGAGAGAATGATCGACATGAGTCAGTCATCTCGTGCCCCTTGACCGAGATCCATTGTCGCGACTAATAAGCATTCGACGTTGTAATCTTCCGTTGATTCAATATAATCATTTTAAACCATTTACTCTATTTTACTCATTTATTGCACAAAACCTAGCCTTTATCCAGAACATGGCTGGTTGAAATGGACTGTGCATAACTGATATTAGATTTATTTATTTATTAATTAAGTAATTAAACGGGCTAGAAGCCCTCTACAAAGATTATAAAATATTAAATTAAATGGCATCTTACTCATACATTTGTTTGTTTATTTATTGAAATGATTTATAAAAAGTAGTAAATATAGTTATACAAATTGTAAGTATTATATGTATATATACATGTATGTGTGTTTAATCAGAAAAAAGTGTATTATAAGTTATAATGTAAAACAATATTACAGGACAAAAAATATTAAATGAAGAAAATAATAATAAACATAATTAATCCATAGGTATGTGAATATAAGTGAATATAAATGGCTGGATCTACGTAGGCACGTATTCTTGATAGGTAGTTTTCAAGCTGCTCTTCTAAACTGGCAGCTAATTGATCTTCTCTGTCGTTAGATGAGGTTGATGGTTGCACTTCGACTTGAGGAACCTCTGCAGAAGTCTGTTTTGATGATTTGGCTGAGGTTTCATTGGTTAAGGTAAGAAGCATTTGAGTAAGAGAGGCCCAGATGGCTCCTAATATATGAATACTCCATCCATATACTGATTGAAGAGTATATCCACGTATCAACGTGTCAACCACTAATTTTATAAATCTAATAAATATTTTTTAAATCTTAGACTCTGCGATGGCTTCTATGGTGCAGCGATCGATTAATCTTTCAAAGCGCGAGGATGAAGATCCTGGATGGTCGGACAGCCTTCTTGCCACTTCCTCTAGCAAAGCTGGTCTCTCGGCTGGGAAGAGAACGTGGTCTCTAAACTTCTCCAGATCTATAGGACGATATATACCACTCTCCATGAGACCATGTATGTCATGGTACTTCCACATTGGGGTAGTCATGGGCTTAAGTTCTTGCGGTTCATGTGCTATGCTGATTCTAGGAGTAAATTGATACCAAGTACCATCAATTTTGAAACCTGCAGGCAGAATGTTATTGCAGTCGACAGGCGTACCAGTTCTAGCCATAATAAGCGAATATGGTTTTAGAAAGATGCTTTCATTTCGGCAAGTAACCGGCAGTTCCTGGTAACACTCATCGACGTGGCTTACGACACATACCGATTGTTCACAAGGTATCATATGAGCCCATTCGCCCAGCACAACTGCCATATACCCAGGCTTTTTCATAATAGTCATTGCGACAAGATCAGGCTTATTTTGAATGTGCATAAGAGAGTGATGATTCCTCTCTCTAGGCGACATCGATGCATCATGATGTCTTTATACTGTGACTTAAACTGCATTTTGACATGCCGGGCTAAGTAAGATATTTTTGTGTTAAAATATGCTGCTATTTCAATGTCTTCTACGGCAATATCTTTACGTGCAGGTGGATCCTGACCTGGTGCATACTCGGTGATATATAATTTTGGATGTTCAGTGCGGTAAATTGTATACCCGCATAAGGATATTTCATCACTCTTAGTAAAGCCAAACTGTACCTCTTTAGTTGAGTTAGCAAAATATACATCTGGATTATAACTTGTGCCTACCCTAACGCCTTTTCCTTCAAATAAAATTACAAATTGTTCGTAATCACACACAGGTGTCGGACGATACTCCCAATATATCCTATTTTGATCAGCGTCTATGCATTTTGTATCTGGCAATTGACAACAGGTTCCGGAAGGTAAGATAATTTCTTTTTTAATTCTATTGGCAGAAATTATGCGATCAGCAAAATTGATTTCTAACACATCAGTAACAACTACATTTTTGTAAACCGAATCATTCATTGTAAATGTTAAGCCTTCACAAGTGCCATCTTTATTTTTGTCTCCGCTTATAATGACGGACCGAAAATTTGTAGTATTAACAATTAGGTTTCTTACAATGTTTTTTTCATATTCAAACTACCCATGACGATGCAGGTCTTTACGCGTGTCACGTGTTATTGCAAGATAGAAAGTTGCTGTTCCCTCAAAAATGTCGACGCTGTGGGACAGCCAACCACAGCTGCGGGTGGTGCGTTTAACTAGGGCGCTGCATTGTTGAATGTAAACTGGATCGTGTTCTACACTTTGCAGCAGTTTGTGACGGTTTAACTTCCCCAAGAGGCTGGATAGTCAGTCGGTTCCAGGATCTGGATAGGGGAAAGGGGCAAGAAAAGAGTCTGTTCTTATATTCTTAGTAATAATAAAATATATTTCTTAAGTAAAGAATAGCAAGTGGGAATCAGTTGTTAAATCTCGGCTGAAACAGAAATTAATTATGCGTCTTGTTAAAAATATTTCGCCTTTACAAATAAATTTGTTTAAACTAACATGGTTGACAATTTACAAGAATATCTACGCGATTTCGTAACAATAATGATTCGGTGTTCGCGGCTACGGTGTTTCGGTACGGTGGCGGTATGACGGATCGGTGGTGGATGTTGAGGTTAGGAATTCATTCGGTACGGTGGAGTCGTGTGCGCACGGCTACACCGATCGGAATGTGTCGCGTAACAACGATCTCGACCGCTCTGTGTGCGCACAGTAACGGTCGGGATAGTGCAACGGGGTTTTGAGGTTATCCCTCGGATTTATGGAGTCGTGTGCGCACGGCTTCATAAATCTTCGTTGCTCGTCTCGTTCCTCTCTTTATCCTATGTGCGCACAGAGATAAAGCGAATCGTGAGATGTCGGCGTAAGGCTGGCTTTGCTGGTTAGGATCTTTACGGTGGCACCGGGTATCGTCACGTGTGCTCACGTAGACGAGGCTCGATGTCGCTCGGGTGTTCAGGGTTGCCTCGTGTGCTCACGACGGCAATTCGGAGTTTCGGGTTTCGGTTCGTCTACCAAGTCGTCACGTGTGCTCACGAAACGACTTCGTCGGCGCAGATCTATCTCTCGCTGT
This sequence comes from Nasonia vitripennis, assembly GCF_009193385.2. NCBI lineage: Eukaryota > Metazoa > Arthropoda > Insecta > Hymenoptera > Pteromalidae > Nasonia > Nasonia vitripennis. The sequence goes on from NW_022279589.1 coordinate 75,196, forward strand.
TCCCTGTAGTAACGTGTGCGCACGATGCTACCTGGAGTGCAGCTCGAGTAGAACTCCCCATCGTGCCGCGCGATCCGCCTTATAAAGGCGCGCGTCGCGGGTATATATGGGTGCGTTCACGGTGCACCGCGTATGCCGCTCGCGCCACCTGGCGCGTCGTCGCTGAGTCGCTTGCCGATTGTCGCGCTCCGCGCTCGTGCGGCCTCGCCTTTCGTTGCGCGCGCGCGCTCGCTGCGCAAGCCGTGCTCGCCGCGGTCGCCCTATATGTGCGAGACTCGTGTCTCGTCACAAGTTGTATATTAATATTAGTGACATTTGGCTCATCTTCGCTAATTTTGCAAGGAGCGACCCCACGCATTGAGAAGGTTGTTACATTCGGTGATGTCCGTCCGCAATCGTACCCAGTAAGTGCATTCACGCAAGTGATATACAAGACTCTCGATTACCATTAATAGCAGCATTTTATCTAAAATAAAAAAAAAATTATTGTTATTTACTAATATAAACTATGTATATAACTGTAAAGGCGTTATAAAAGTACATAATCTTATAATTCTTTTTGTTTTCAATTTTCAAAATTTGACGTTTATTCTTTTGATTTTTTCGATAATTATTTATCTGCACATTTGTGTTTTTATATTAGACATTCATAATTTATAAATCAAAATATTATTTTTAAAGATTTTAATTTTGTAAGTACGATTACTCTAATAACAATACATTAACAATGTACAAAGTGTCTTAAAAGAACGATTTGAAAATTTGTAATACGAACTTTTCACGAGTTGTGTTAGGCTGCCAAAAGTTATGCCTCTGCAATGAGTACGGCAGACTAACCTAACTTACGTAAAGGCTGTATTACGCTTGCAAATTTTTAAATTATTTTTCTCAATGTTTTGTATGTCAAGTGCACTGGGAGAAAAGTGGAAGAGCAGCGCCACTAACCTAGTGTTTAGCGATACGTCCGGTACACGGGTGATACGCGCGCCTGTACGGGTGATACGTGCGCCTATTTTGGGCGAGTCACGCGCCCAAACAGAGAGGACTGTTCAACCACAACACTGGTGAAGCAGAGCGCCCGCATACTGCATAGCATAGCCAGCATATCTGGAGACGCGGCGCGCTGCGCGACACGTTTTAGGTCGACAGCGCCCCTACTTTTCTCCCAGTGTGTACTGTTGAAAATTTTACGTAGATTAAAAATCCGCTCTGTAGTTTCGAAGTTTAAGAAATATTGTGTAATTTTTTTTGCACAAATATAGTGTAAGTAAATTTGTATATATATTATACAAATTTTATTATTATACAAATTTTTTTTGTATATATATTATACAAATTTTGTGTAACATACAAAAAGTGAAATTTTACCTATTTTTTGTAAAATATGGAATGAATACGTAACAGTGAAATGAAAAAATATCTACCTTGTATTTTGGCCTTCTTACTGAGGCTCGATTTCCCCGCGATTAGACGAAACATTCCCATTGCTTTTTTTGTCCATCTGATTAATATTTTTCATCTTCAGAATATTTGCCGCAGACATAAACAAAGTTACCTCTTCTATTATTGTGCACTTAAACACATAGAAAAGTAAGTATAAAATTAAAAAAGTTTTAAACATAGATTAGCTTACTGGCATTATAATTAGGTAAAGTTAATATTATATACAGTTTCAGAGAAATGATGGATAAAAATTATTAAAAATTAAAAAAAAACTATACATTTAAATTACTTCTACATTTTTAACAATATACATACAAAAATTTCTTGTCTATATATTTATTTAGAAATGTATGACAAGGAAAAAATTTAAAATAGACAAATAAATGTGACGGTCTTACCTTTTAAAATTGTATTTTGCAAATATAAGTCCAATTTTTACTATAATACGTTAAATTATTAAGATGAGTATGTAGAGATACTGTTCTTCATTGCATGCGGCACTGCAACTGAGCAGCTAGAGGTTCAAGAGGTCTCAGCCAGGCCCCATAGTATGTATACACATACGTCGATGAAAGACAAAACCCGGACGCAATAGCGATAAGAGAGAGAGTCTTTTGAACTGCACTGCAGAGATGTTTTTATGCAATGGAATTATAAAATTATTTTTCTGTTTTGGATCAATAAATGTTGATTATCAAAATCACGTAAAAGTTTATAGTAGATGTTAACTTGTTACAATTATTCAACAATTTTCAATATTAATTTCAAGTAAGCAAATAAAAATTTTCGGAAATTTTACTGTCTTTATTTATGCTTAACACTATCGCAAACGCATTCCACATTTAATACAAAGTTGTGTAAAACAACTATATTTTGCACACAATTTGTGTAATTCATTTAAGCTTATATTGATTTAAAAGTTTACGATATGATTGTATACACTCAAAAATAAAGATTAAATTTTAAATTCCCACAAAATTTATTTTAATAGTTTAATTACAATAATAATTTTAATTAAAGTAGAACCTATTCATTTATGAACGAAAAGACGCGCCAAAATTATAGTTTCTAAAATAATATTAACATTATATAGTAAATATAAACTTATGCATAAAACTATTTAAAAATTTTATGAATGATTTATGTAAAAATCGACCGCCCTTATCTTATATTTTAAAAAATAAATACATAAGAAAACATACATGAAAAATAACATTAAATTATTACAAATATAATAATTATATTTTTTACATTTCCTGTTAGGTAAATAAAATGTTAAAATATTCAGTTCTTAGAAGGCGCGTTGTTTATAAGTAAGATGAGGCACGTATAAACATACTCGAACTGCAAGCGAGTATGGTCACAAAAGCTGTCATAAGCTTTGCAGACTTCCAGTGAGTATATAGCTTTACGAGATATATGCAGTATAACTAGTGAAAATTTTGAATAAAAAAATAAATATTAAATTGTGTACTCTTGTGTATACGTTAGAATAAACGTATTTTTAACAATGTCTCAGGAACTATTCTGCGTTTTTGGGTGTAACGATAAAGAAAACCGTATTATTTTATTCACAAAAGACAAACTAAAAAAGTGTATAGAAGTATTACAGATCCGTAAAGCGTTACAATTAAAATATTGTGATGTTACGCTTCCTGATACATTATCCAGTGTACACGGTTATCATCCAAATGTTCTACAAATTTTTTAGCAATAAAATCAACATTGAAAAATACAAAAAAAATTGAACAAAGGCCCCAGCAACGCAACCACATTACATTTTTCTACTGAATCTACAACTAGCAAGGGTAATTACTTTTTGATATTAACTTATACAAATATTATCTCAAAACGATTTAACGTAATTGCAATGCTATTTGGAATGTTAACATCATACATATACCCTGTGTGTGTGTGTGTGTGTGTATATGCGTGTATGTATGCATGCGATCGTGCGTGTGTGTGCTGTGTGTGGCTGTGTGAGTGTATTATATGTTCGTTTTAAAATTTTTTTTCTCTCTCTTTGGTGATGCTCTCTTTTTAACTTCTTAACTTTTAATCTCCGTCTTTTTTGGAATGAATTCTTATAATTTTTTTTATTGTTGATATAGCTACACCTGCATTACGTGAAATCTCATCTGCTAATCCAATCGATGCTATGCGTGGTTTGCAAGCACGAGAACAAAGTAAGATCGAACAGCAGAGCACACCTCTTTTTCTAAATAGAACTGCTGGCGGTAAATAATTAATTTATTATATCTATATTTTCTTTGTTGCTTCTCGTTTAAGTTACCTCCGCCATTTTTTTAAATAAGTTTCTTTCAATTTTTTATATTTTTGCAGACACGGTTACATTAGCGTCACCCAAAATCTCACCTGCTGATCAAGACGATGATATGCGTGATTTACAAGATTTACAAGCACATAATAACACCGAACAACAACACAACTCTTTTTCAAAATACACCTGCCGTCATGCGTGTTTTACAAGATTTACAAGCACAAAATAACGCCGAACAGCAGAACACAACTCTTTTTCAAAATATACCTGCCGTCGGTAAATAATTATTATTTTATATTATCTAAACTCACAGATAAAATTTTGGAATTTTTAAATCTTAGCGGAATATTTAAAAAATTTTTTTATAACATATTATATTGGACACATAGACATTGTGATAATTAGATAAATTAATATTTATTGTATTTATTCATGTTTCAGAATCAACAGCTCAAGATTTTGTTGAAAATGAGCCGATCAGTGACGACTCAACGAGTCAAGAGAACGTATGTTTTTTTTTTGTAATAAAACCCGAAGAAAAGCTTAATCAGCGATTAGCGTCACTGCACAGTTGCAATGCTCAAAGTTTTATTAATTCTTTGGAAAAATTAGAAGTCGTAAAGAATAACGATAAAATCAATGAACTAAAATCAAAAGCTGGTGATAAACTACATTTTTTACCATAATACATGCAGAATAAATTTTAAAAAAGAACAAGGACCAACAACAAGGAATACCGAATGGCATACAGTGAGAGATTTCCATGAAATTTCTTATACACAAGTTTGTTGTTTTGTGCAAGAAAAAATAATAGATAAAAAAATGTTATTTATTAACATATCTAACAGAAATGTATACTGATATATTACGTAATTATTTTCTAGAAACTTTCGGAAGTTTTGATGTCACTTTTAAAACTCAACATCTGTTAGATACATTGCAGAAAACATTCATAAACGACATTCACGTAATCACAATGAACAACAGAAGAGTTATTTGTCCTAAATACGGAAATTTGGTAACTAAAGAATCATTGTATGCAATGGAAGAGCAAGAACTACTGCAGAAAGCAGCTGTTATTATAAGAAACGGAATTTTAGGTATTAAAAAAGTTAGATTGCCGAATAATATAAAAGCAAATGATCTTATTGTAGGAGAATGTACTATTTCTGAGAGTTTATATGATTTTTTAAAAATTGTAATGTTTGGTATGAATCCAAATAATGATAATTCTGAAAATACTAGAAAAGTAAACTCTGTGGCTCAAGATCTTATTTATCGTGTAAGTAGAGGTCGTATAAAACCACCCAAGCATATTACTCTCGGAATGGCATTAAAAAGTATTACAAGTAGTAGAAAAGTAATAGATCTTTTAAACAAATATGGGCACTGTTACAGTTACAATGTTTTAGAAGAAATAGAGACAGAAGCAACATATGCTTCTAGTTCTAAAATAACTATTTGTCCAGAAGACACAGTATTATTACCAAATTACTGTACAGGTGTAGCATTTGATAACTTTGACAGATATGTAGAAACATGCACCGGGAAAGATACCTTACATGACACTGTGGGGATTTTATATCAAAATGATGTAAATGAAGGTCCTCTAAATTTCCACAGCAATGATAACGATACCGATTTAACTCCATCGTTAAAGAGAAGACGAAGAACTTTTGATGCAATTGTTTCCGAATTACAGATTTATCTCAAAAAACCAAAACTCAATGAATTTTTGTTGCCTCTAAACAGTGAATTAAGAAATATTACTGTAATTAATTCTGATTTTTTAAAATTAGTAGATCTTACTTGGGTAATATCGCATTTTTTAAAAATAAAAACACACATGTGTTTGGTTATAATAGTAAGATAGTTCAAGATAACAGTGTTAAACAAAAGATATCTTATCTTACACCTATAAATGTTTCTCCTACAAATGTATCCGTAGTATACGAAACTATGAGGCTAACTCAAAAAGTAGCCGAAGAATGTCAACAAGATTATATGCAGGTATCATACGATTTAGCTATTGCAAAGGTTGCTTTTCATATTTAATCGACAGAAAGACCTAACTTTGATAATTTTTTTATTCATACGGGATCATTTCATATTATAATGGCTTATTTTAAAGCAATCGGTAAATTTATAGAAGACTGTGGCTTGACACATATAATGATTCAGTCTGGACTCCTAGCTTCAGGTTCAATCAATGGTTTTATTAGTGGGAACACTTTAATAGGTGCAAACGCTTACACCCTCTTGTTGCTGTAGGTTTATAAGTAGAAAATTTCTTTAAAAATATGATATATATATATATATATATATATATATATATATATATATATATATATATATATATATATATATATATATATATATATATATATATATATATATATATATATATATATATATATATATATATATATATATATATATATATATATATATTATATATATATATATATATATATATATATATATATATATATATATATATATATATATATATATATATATATATATATATATATTGAAGACAGATTAGTAGAGATGATCAAAATTTGTCAAACCCAAAAAATTACAGGTAACTTCTTTGACGATGCAGAATTGATACAAATAACTTCAAAATATTTGGTATATAAAAATGACACATTACACGGTAAATATGGAAAAACGGCACAATTTTACATGATGTATATCGATTTAATCAATTATTATCTAATGTTTACTCGAAGCATTCGAATCGGAGATTTTCAGCTTTTTAAGTTCATGTTACCGAAACTGTGTAATATATTTTTCATTTTTAACCAAGTAAATTATTCTCGTTGGTTACTAAAATATCATGACAACTTATTAAAAGTTGATGAGACTCATCCAGAACTTGCAGCTGAATTCAAAAAGAGATTCTTTGGTATAAAAAGAACTGATAAGCCATTTTCAAGAATTCCGGTAGATTTAACACTAGAACAAACAATTAATGCTGATGCAGCAAATAAATTGACGGGAATAGTCAATTTTACTAATTCAATATCAGCGCGCCAAAGATGAGCAAAAAGCCATAGTTTAAGAAGTACTATTATATCACACGTTTATGAAGAAAGTGGATTAAAAAAAGTACAGGATGTGACTTCTGATTTAGAAAAACATCAATTAAGCAAGGACTCTTTGCAACTTAATAAATTTATTGAAGAAATCGAAAAAAATATTAATCCTTTTGACCACGATAAATTAGATGATGAATTATTATATAACATTAGTACAGGCCAAAGCGCATCAAAGGAAGTAGCTAACTTTCTCTTAGATGTGGAGAAAAATGGTAATCAGTTGCGTGAAACATTTATTGAAGAATGTTCCACTTCTAATAAGAAATTTGAGGAGCCTATAAAAAAAATAAAATATTAAATTTTGTTCCTGCAATGCAGTAAAGAAACTAAAATTAATAATAAAGTGCAAGAAGTAAGGTTGCAAAGAGATTTATTTGGACGTATGCTTGGCATTTCGCTAAATGAAAATACTAATGTAGAAAAAGTCTTAACTTTTCCATTAACTACATTGCCCATGTCATTGTGCCATTTGGACGGCACTATATGTAAAACAGAAAAATCAGCATTGATGAAGTGTTTTAAAGCCGAAAATACTCCACCATCTTATGTCGATATTCGAATAATAGATGGTTTTTTTTATTGCATTGCATGCGAGATATTCCTCAAACATTCAAAAATATATCAAAGAAAATATTACAAATGATAACTAATAACAACGCTTCTGAAATTCATATTATATTTGATCAATATTTTTCACCATCTATTAAAGATTATGAGCGATCTATAAGAGGAGGATCTATGAGAGATTACGTTATATCTGGGCCTGAGCAAATAAGGCCGAGTGACTTCCATAAAGAATTACGGAATAATCGGTCAAAGAAGCTTTGGTTGAATTTTTTATTTCTCATTGGGAAAATAATGAAATGGCTATTTATATTGGAACTAAAATAATTATGTTAAATTTTAAATACTGTTATAAATATGTACTTGATGAAGAATATAATGTTATTAAAAGTGTCAACTCAAGATTCCCTTGTCCTGCACATGAAGAAGCTGATACAAAAATTGTTTATCATGCGTGCAACACTGATAAAAACGCGAATATTGTAATAAAATGTTCTGATACTGACATTTTAATGATTATGTTGGCCAATATGCATCACGTGAAATATGAATCAAAAATTTGGTTTGAATATGGAACTTCAGAAAAACAACAAATTATGTATATTAATGAATTATACACATCATTAGGAAAAACATTGTGCACAGCGTTACCAGGATTTCACGCTTTAACTGGATGCGATTGTAATCCAGCATTTTATAAAAAAGGGAAAAAATCCTTTTAAAATTTTAAATCAAAATGAACAATATCAAGTAGCATTTGAAGAATTGAGTAATGATGTATGTGAGGAAGAAAACATTTTTTTAGTTTTAGAAGCTTTTATTTGCAAACTATATGGTGTAAAAACAGAAACAGTAAACAATGCTCGTTATCAGTTGTTTTCCCAGAATTATATGATAAAAAATGTCAATGAGCCATTTCAGAAGAAAACATTAAAAAATTTTGAAGCATCTAATTTACCACCATGCAAAACAGAATTAAGAGAGCAACTTTTAAAGGCTCGTTATATATCTAATATTTGGAGATGCCTCTGTTAAAGTGCCTACCGAACTTGACGCAAAAAATTATAGATGGATCCTATCCGAAACAAAATATGAATTCTCATGGTTTATAGGAGACCAGTTACCGAATACTGTTAGAGATATAATATTGGACAAAGAAGATTCTGAAGGTAAAAAAATTTTAAATAAAATTATATTAAACTATAAAACGAAGTGTATTCATCTCAATAAACATATTTATTTTACAGAGGAAAACGAAAACATTCATTACGAAAGTGACGAAGAATTAGAATATAATCAAGAAGAAATAACTGAGTAAACCAATAGTATATTGCGAAATAGGTGATTTCCGCACGAGCGAATTTTATCGCCCGAGCGTAGCGAGGGTGACAAAAACGCGAGTGTGCTGATCACCTATTTCGCGCACGAGTATCATATACTATTTTTTGACACGAGTGTGCGAATCTACGTTCTTAGCAGTTGAGCGTGCGCGAAATCTGTATTTTGCGCACTAGTGTGAAAATCAGGCATTTCGCACACGCTAAGCAGCTATGAAAAATCGAATTTCGCACACAGAGTGTCAAAAAATAATTTATAATATACAATATTTTATATAATAAATAGATAAATAAATATATAATTATGTTGCTTGGAAGACAAATTCACATAATAAACAATCAAATAATATTTAATGTTTATAAATACTTACTTTTTATACCTATGTACAAATTGCAACGTCCAAATTTAAGTAAGTAAACAAACAAACGAATGGATAAGATGCCATTTAATTTAATATTTTATAATCTAATATTACTTATGCACGGTCCTGTACTCATGCGTAGAAGCATGTTTCGTAATTAATATATATTTTAAATTGTTGAAATTATTTTATTTATATTTTATTTATTTGCATAATTGTGAAATTTATATACGCATATTTATGATAGACAAACTATACGTGCAGTAGATACAGCTACCAGAACGATTATACATTATTATCAATATTATTGTTATTATAATTGATTAATAATAATAATAATAACAATCATTATTGTTGTTATTTTTATGCTAGTATCAATACAAATGATAAATACAATAGCACCAGATGTTTATATTACACCACGACGTCGTATGGGCACTTTTGCAAAATTATTCAGCGCGTCCACCGCCATTTTGTTTTTCGCCTACGGTTTTTCAATAATTTTTTCAAATTCATATAACTACAAACTATGCTTTTATAAAATTGCATAGTGCATTAAATTGAGGTGGACTAGAAATCGATAAAAAATAAGAAGAAATGCAGACGATACCAGTCGGCTTATTCGCGAAATTCAGCAACTTTAAGTTAATTTTTTCGATACTTGTCCCCAACCTAGACTTCTGCCTTTTTTTTACAGCTTAATAATGATGTAAGGAATCCATAGCCAAAATAGCAGAATTAAACCTTATGACGTCACTTTGCATAAATATTTTGCAACTTAGGGCACTTCTGCTGCCATTTTGTCCCCAACCTACACTTCTGCCAATTTTTTTCCGAGTTTCTCTTGTTTCAAGGAATGTTTATCTAAATTTTCAAGCTTGTACCAGATCATGACCGTGGTTCGCAAAATTTACCTATTTGATTGCACGCCCACGCATCCATACCCAACTAGGACTTCTGCCGAGCGGGCTATCGACTCTTCGATACATATCGAATCGATATCAAAGGAGAACAGGTTTAAACCTTATCACGACCGTTTTTAGATGGCCGGCTCTTGGACTATAAGGGGTTTGGCTGATCAAAATTTCCGCACTTTGTGCTTAAAGTACAAGTCATAACAAGTATTAAAAAAAAAAAAATGATACGAATGGATGAAAATTCGCTTGTAACAATGCGTTGCGGGCGACGACGCCGTGGTATACGAAGTGGGGGTATCGGCGCGCTCCCGTAGCTGAAAAGTATCCAAACTGAAAAATATGCTTCAAATCGGGGCGCTCGGAAAAAAACGCCGTAACTTGGCTAAAAATGGAACTATCTTGCTCTTTCTTTTTTTAATTCGGAGTAGCGCGAGTAAAAAATAAGTTTATTGCTATTGAATGTTGCAAATTAAATTATTAAAACGTCGAAAATTTCAATAATGTATTTGTCATTGCGTTTTATTAAAATAAAGTTAAAAATAATTATCAGTGCAAATTACAAGCATGTTGTACGTACATATATACTACATTACAATAACAACGTATGTGTTCAGAATTAATAGTGGTTAATCATATTTTGAAGAAAAAATTACGGTTTACAAGCAATAACGATTCATTCAAATATCTATTTTTATTAACAATGTTCAATATTACACATTTTCGCATGAAACTTAATGTAAGAGAGCCTAATATAGCCTAATATAGTTTCCACCTTCATTTCGACGCTTCTTTTGAATCGAGTTGATGTTATTAAGTGTTGGGTATAAACGAGTAGATGTCTGCTTGCTAGAGACGGCAGGTTCAATACAGAGCTACGCGGTTCAATGCTCCCCCCTCTATGCCGCGAGACGGCCAGCGCCGACGTCGCTATGCGACGGCGGCGCTTACTTCGCCTTGTGCACTCGAGCGGTCAACACGCGTTTTAGTTTGTCTGTTCGATTACTTTTGTTATACTATTATATTCTCATATAATAGCTTGACTACGTTGTATCATCAATAGATGATTAGCTTGAGGCGTTATCAATAAATAGTGTTTTATTGTGAAATCCTGTATACACATTATTTCTCCCCAAGCATGCATGGTCCTAGCACAATTAAGTCTTAACAGGTTATGGTCCCAGCACGCTTCCACTGCGCACTGAGACTTTGCTGGACTTTTGTATGCTTGGTGGAAATAACTCGCGAGTGAAAAGTGTTGTAAGTGCTAGCCGGTTTCTCAGTTCGAAGTACTACGTTCAACGTGGACTTCGACGTTTGCTGTGGAGAGTACTGGCGCGGCATTTTCTTTGTTCGAGATCTCGGTCAATGCAGCCCGATTTCAAGTTTGAACCTCGACGCGGACGGCATCTTGACGAGTAAGGATATTCTTGTGGAGATCGCCGGTGCGACATTTTCTCTAGTTCGAGATCTCGTTCAAACCAGCCAGATTTCAAGTTCGACGATATAAAAATGGCCAACAGTTCAAAAGGTTTTTGTGATATTCTTTAGTCAAGAGGTAAGATTGAAAATGAAGTTTTGTGAAAGTGCAGGATCGCGAGTGTTGCAGGAAAATTGTGTTCATTTTCTTATGCAATCGTCTCGTCGAAATTTTCTTCGGAACAGGGGCATATTTGTTGCCAAGTTCCAAGAAATCGCGCGCGGTTGAGCAACAGGTTCGGATGTGCATATCATCGGCATGTGGCGCATGGCATCGGTTGTTTTTTGACGTCATCAAGATGGCGAGATGCGAGTGCGCCTGCGGGGGGAGGCGCGTGAAGAAGGAAGCCGTTGATACGGACGGGTGACATATTGCTTTCTCGGAGTGAAAGAGACAGCATGATATAGACGCTCGCGCGCGCTCGCGTCGGTCTAGGACTGACTGAGCGAGAGATGTGGAGCGAACTCAATGCTGGTATGTGTCCGCGGTGTGCCTATAAGCTCGCTAATGAATTTAATAAAAGGACAGTTATAACTGCCAATTCAGGATATTGAATTGGGAATCTCTGAAAGATGTTTAGAGAAAACAATATAATTATCTTCACGGATGAATTATGAGAAAGTTTTGTGATGTCCAGGCGGACGAGAAATGAGATCGATCAAAGCTCGAAGAAAATAAATTTGACAACTAGCGTTGTTCTTTTGATTGTCGTTCGTCAGAGGAGTAGGCATTAAATCATGGAAAATCTAAGCAATAAGCATTGTTCTTTTAATTGTTGTTCGTTAATTGAACATTTGCTCATAAAATTTAAATTGTTTAAGTATGATTTTCCATAAGGGAGTTACAGCTGGAGTAAGTGTGAAAAGAAATCTACGGAAATTGAGCCGAAGAGGTGGCTTCGGCTAGGAGTTTTCTTTAAGCCAGTATAAAGAAACTCGGTCCAGTGTGAAATATGATTAAGCCTGACGATGTGCCGGCGAATCAGTTCGATATTGTTGGAAACAATAAGTTCGAAATGTTGGAAAAACTTAAATTGAAATTTCAAGGTGTGAAACCCACCCCAGTTATAAATGCATAAAAATATAAAACTGGACTTGGATCTGTTAAATTAAAAATCCGTCAAAGGCTGAGGACACATAGTTGGAACCTATAATTAGAGAAGAAAATAATTATAATAAGCTCTGTTTCATGTGTTCTATTTAGACAGCATATGATAATCGTAGCTGGATAAAAGAAAAGAAAGCGTTCCTTGCAGAATTTGATTGAAATAAGCCTTGTAAGAAGCTCGAATAATCTGTTATTTTCGGTGTAGCTATATGTCGGATGTATTAATAAGTTCGAAATTAAATTAAGGTTCACAAACCCCGATATATACCTGAAAATAATGGCATTGCTGTGATGACATCACACTTATAACAGTAATTCAAATTTTGAATTGGTTTATCAGGACTTCAGCTGGAACGTAAAAGTTATACATTCCAAATCTGAACTGATAGAAAATTGTATTTGGGGATAAATACAAAATATTCAATAAGTTCGATAAAGAAAATGAGGTTTTGATCTTCGAAACGGAGGGAGAAAATAGTAAATATTAGAAACGGAGGGAGAATCGGACAATTTATAGCAACACATAAGCTTGAAGTAATCTTAAACTTAATATAAATCAAGAACAGTGTGAATTTGTTTGTTGCCACTGTATACAATGGTCCAAACTGACATGAGCTGATTATGGGTACAGAAAATAAGTTTGAATAAGGAAAAATAGTTGGATATGAATCTGATTCAACGGAGAAAAATAAAAAGTTGATTTGAAATTGATAGATCATCAAGCTCGCAAGGTAAATTCCAAAGATCATTGATTCAAAATGAAATATGAAAAAGAAAGTTGGATTAAACAATAATGTCAGTGACAAAGTTTGCTTGAAACTATTCTGATTAGCATTAGCTATAGTAAGGAACTTCGGTCTCAAAGTACAGTAGCTTGATGTTTGAGCAACCATTTTATAAACGATCAGTAGTGAAGTGATATAGAAATACTGCGAGTATTTACTGTTTAACTAAAACTAGGTAAAATAAAGTTTGTAAGATTTGATGTGCCTTGTAAAATAATTCAAGTCCTAAAGCTTCATGTAAAAGTCTTGTCTATCTTCTTGGTCAAAGATACAAGTATTTGAAATACTGATTTACAAAGATGATAATGATAATCAGTAATGACATAAACAAGTTGAATAAAATTGAATTAAATGACATAAACAAGTTGGATGAAATTAAATTACAGTTTGAGCTAGAAATCGAAAAGTTAGACGTTTTCCTTGGTATTGAAATAAACTGAGACAGAAGCGAAAACAAAATTTAGCTCGAGAACACATTGTACAAGTTAGTTTTTCTACAGGAAAATTGTAGATTCTCAGCCACTTTTACCAAAGTTTTCGATTTGACATCGTGTATGCCATGAACGCTTGGAGTAAAACTAGCTTATCAACGATCAAAATACATCAGAGATCTGGGTCTCAAAGATTGAAGGAAAGTTGGATAATTACGAGGATTTTCAGATGCTGGTCTTGCTGTCCGTATCTGCTCGAATTTTACAAATGGATTTGTAATCAAATTGTACGGTGATACAGTAAAGCAGAGAACGCATCGCTGTCCTACACAGCTCTGTAAACTTGTTAAGCAGAGTGTGTTGCCCTAGTGTGCATAAGCAAAGTTTGTCAAGAGATAGTATATCTACAATTCTCTAAGTTTGAATTTGAAATATTCTATTAGCTTGATCTGATTTTTGAATATTCTTCTTGCCCATGACTCTCTAGGATGATGATCTTTCTGAGGCTAATCAACAGCGAGTTGCATTAATAAGCTGAGACATATGATTAAGTTGAATATTATGTTCGAGAACGTATTGACAGAAACTTGATTAAAATTAACTGGATGGCTTGAATTGAATTTAAGAAGCCGATCAATTGCTGGAAGAAATAAATAGCTAGCATATTCACAAAGGGTTTCCCTTTGACTGCATGCAAGGCTGATTTATTACTATATCGTAAACTTAAATAACCATGATTTTTGCTTCCTTTCAGACGACAATACAAATAGTACTGCACTGTCTGGATGCAGACGATCTTGAGCAAGAGAAATCTGATCGGGAGGGAGTGTTGGGTAAAAACGAGTAGATGTCTGCTTGCTAGAGACGGCAGATTCAACACAGAGCTACGCGGCTCAACGCTCCCCTCTCTATGCCGCGAGACGGCGAGCGCCGACGTCGCTTACTTCGCCTTATGCACTCGAGCGATCAACACGCGTTTTAGCTTGTCTGTTCGATTGCTTTTGTTATACTAATTATATTCTCATACAATAGCTTGACTACGTTGTATCATCAATAGATGATTAGCTTGAGGCGTTATCAATAAATAGTGTTTTATTGTGAAATCCTGTGTACACATTATTTCTTCCCAAGCATGCATGGTCCTAGCACAATTAAGTTTCAACATTAAGGACCTGAGTGTTTATTTAATTCTAATCCAACATTTGAAAAACATATTGAACATTTATTTAGCAAAGCATCTAAAGTGGTTGGTTTTATTTCAAGATTCGCGAAGGATTTTGAGAACGTTCAAATGGTACTGACATTATATAAAACTCTCGTTCGTACATTTTTCATCCACTGTTGTCAAATCTGGCGGCCTTCATATGACTAATTAATTAAATTCATTGAGTCGATTGAACATCTAAGTTTTCTAAGACTAGCTGCTAGATGCTACCATACAACTAATCTTTTGTATATCTTTTCATTCATTATCTTAGGATCCATTGCGTCTCGCGACCTGTGTGATCTTGTATGTAATTAAGTCAAGGACTTTTAAGCCCATGTATCAAATAAATAAATACTGTGTATCAAATAAATAATAATATTCAATTCTGTTTGTCTGAATTCAGACAATTTTATTCATCATTATTTGCCATTATTTATTTTTATTAAAAATTCTTTATATAATTTTGTTTTTTTTTTTAATTTATCAAATATTATTAATTATTATTAGGAATTATTTGATACTTATTTTCAGAGATCAATAGTGATCAATCAAAGCCGGGTCTTGAGCGTGCCAGCCCGACGCTTAACCACCTAGGCTGATATGTCTTATAGTTTACCTAGATATATTATATATCCTATAACGAGCACCTTATATAAGTTTTGAATTTAATAAATTATTAAACTATTCTTAAGTGTCAAAAACTTCAAATCAATTGTTGATATTTGTGGAAAAATACTTGTAAATAATAACAGATAATAACAAATTAAAATTTATTTATTCACGGCTTAACTACAATAGCCATTTTATTCCCCGAAAAGCGGTATTATAGTAGCTTTTTATTCCCTTATATATTTTTCGTCCCGCATTTGCGTGAATAAAGTACTTTATGAGGAAATAATGTTATTTTATTCCCGCAAATAAAGTAATAAAGTAACTTTATTCCTGGAAATGCGGGAAAAAAATTTTAAATTATAATAAATTTTTAATATTTTGAAAAATTAATAAATTTTTAGAAAAATTAAAAATTTGTAGAAAAATTAGAAATTTCTTGAAAAATTAAAAATTTTTTGAAAAAATTAAAAAAAATTTAATTTCAGAAACTTTTGAAACTTTTAACAATTTTATTTGTATTCACGTAAGTCCCACTTTTTGAGGGACCAAAGTGGCTACACAGTTAAGTCGTGAATATAGTTCTGTATTTAACACGGGACTCAAGTCGATTATTCTCTCGGATGATTACCCACCTGCGGGAATAATCAACGACTTTAGTCCCTTGTTGCATAATGTACTATTTTTGCCATTGTTTGTCATAATTTGGAATTATCTGGCATTATTTGTCAGTTTTTCTTTTTACTTCCACCGTGGTATATTTACAATAAAATGTAAGTTTTTAAAAATTGAATTCATAATAGAAATAGTTTATAGGAGTAAAATAAAACTTTCAATCTATTTATTGAATGTTATATTATTTGATTGAATATTAATATGCGTAGAATTTAATTAATAATACAGCGTTCTATAAACTATTTCTAATCTCTATTTTATGCACAAAACAATAATTAACAAAATTACTTATACTTTGCTATATTCTCAAAATTGTAGACGTATCATTTAGATAGTCTTCTAAAAATGTATATGAACAATGAGTGAAGAAGCTGAACACATCAGTATTGTAACAAGTGATAGTATGAATTCTGACTCTAATGATCAACAAATACGAGTCAAAAGATATAAGCATTACCTTGATGTAGATTTTAAGGAACATAAATATCCATGCAAACCCGTTGAAAATTATTTCAAAAAAGTTCATCAAGTATCATCAGTTCATCATCTGAGACTATAAATCAGAGTAAGTTATTGATGCATATAAATATTATTGACATGTTTATTATTGTTATAAAATTCAGTGTTCAAAGCCTCTATAAGTTCAAGATCATAAACGATTTCAATGTTTGTATGATAAGGACTAGTCAAGCTCGGGTTGTGAATTCTAAAAGAAAATAATAAAACTAATTACCCATTGCCTGGCCGCAAATATTACCCAATAGAATCAGTGCACAGTATATTCATTTATAGTGTATGTATACATTATCGGTTTCATACTTATACATGATCGGTTTATAAGTCAATCTAAAAGTAATCAATTCAAAAAATTGTCTAGAAAAAGACTACAATTTCACTTTTTTTCATATCTGCCTTGGTTGGACGTTTCCCATCGAAGCTCATGGCTCGAGCGTGGAGATTTACCTATAGATGTTTACATGAAAATCATAACTATATCCGTTGAGATAAGAACCAGTTAATATATTGTTTTAACATGTCAAAACAAATGTTCGTGTAGAATTTCAGCTCACTAGCTATGAAACTTTTTGAATGAGAGCCAAAATAAGATTTTTAGTAATTACTTAATTTATGATTACTTGTGTTTCAAAACTTCGTTTTGGCTTTCATTTCAAAAGTATCATAGCTAGTGACCTGATATTTTACATGAACATTTGTTTCGTCGTGTTGAAACAACATATTAACTTGTTTTATTTTAACTAATATGGTTTTGATTTTCATATAAACATCTAAGGTAAATTTCCATGTTTGAGCCATGGGGACCGATGCAAAACCAAGGCAGATAAGTACATAGTGACATTGTGGTCTAGTTGTAAATAATTCTTTAAGTTTATTTGCATATAATTGGTTGCTAATAAATTGCCAAATTTGAGCGGATTCTAAATAATTCATAATAGCGTTGAACATCAGTTAAATGTTAAAAGAGAAATTTGCGCGAATTTATAAAAATTAAAATTTGTATAACTTTTTTCTCACACTTCAAAGTTTTGCCAAAATTTCACTGAGTCTACTGTTATAACGTAATTTCACGGCCTGATTATTTTGTTGATCAGCACTTCATTTATTGTATCGTTAAATATTCATTTAAATTGAAAACGATTAAAATTTACTAAATATTAATCGATTTCAGTCGCTTACCCAGCTATAACAGTTCAACAGTTAGAGATTAGAACGGATTAAAATGATTAAAATCGAATTATTAATCTGTTACAATCGATAATTATGCTGCGTTTTAATTGTTTTTTTTTAATTTTAGTTACTTTTATTGCCTAAGTTACAATAATTTGTTTATAATTCTGCCATAGAATTTTTGGACACTAAAAAGGTTTAAAAAAGTATTTTTTACAATGAATTTTCTTTCTAAAATACAAAGTTACAAATGAATATATTATGAAAAATGGAGAGTAACAAATATAATTTATTCAGTATATTATGCATGTAGAGTATGAAGTAGGCTGTGATGTACTCCCTATTAAAAATATAGACATACAATTATACGTACAATTAAATGAACACTTAAACGTACAATAATACGTACTATAATATGTATTGGGTTGGGGAAAAAATAACTTCGGTTCTTCCTCATACATGGCGTTAAAGCTGTATATCTATAGTAATGCTTATTCAATGAAACAAAACTATAACATGTTTAAAAGTCTACAGAATATTCTAGAGTACAAAGTAGCGTCATTCGTTTACTGATTCAAAAATTATTGCGCTTTGACAATGGAGATTCCAGAAGGCCACTTTCGTCACATTTTGCTTTTATACTTCCGAAAAGGGAAAACTGCAGCGCAGGCTCATCGAAAATTGTGCAGTGTTTATGGTGATGACTGGTTAAGTGAACGCTAGTGTCAGAATTGGTTTGCTCGATTTCGTTCCGGAAACTTCGATCTTATAGATGAACCTCGCCCTGGTCGGCCAACTGTTAGAAAAGTTGATGAAATTCTTGAAAAAATCAATGCCAATCACCCCTCAGGACCTTCCACTAACGACACCTGGACGCTGCGCAACAACCTCCGAACGAGGACACTGCAGCGCAGGTAGACATCTTTCTTTTATTTTCGTCCAGCATCACTGGCTATAGACTTCAACGGTCGTATTCGTGAGTCCACGTCCATCCAGCCAATCAGGGCCTGGCGACTCTGGCCCACCACTATCATCATCCTCTACGCAGTCTTGCTTCATCCAGGCTCAGCAGCCCTTATCATCAGCTCAGGCACCACATCTAGCATCCGCAGTCTCCCTTCCAGGCAGGACCCTTCTACAGGAACTTATTATCGTTCCTTGGGCAGTCCGCCCTTGTCACTAGTGGGGGAGTAGGTGTGGGGGTCCCCTCCTACCACCACATGTGGCCTGGCACGCCGCCTGGCGGAGCACCAACGTGGTGAGCGCGAGGAGATCTTAGCAGCTCAGTCTCTTCCGACAATCAGTCCCGGCCTGGCCGCCGATGTGGACAGACCTTTATCTAGTCTTTTGTACAGTCTATAATATAATCTAGTCTTAATCAGCATCTAGTCTGTATTATTATTCTCTTTACCTGTCTATTTCTCTTTTCCTAACTTAGCTCCTATCTAGGAGTGTAGAAGAGAGACCCCTCAATCTCTAAATTTGTACAATGCCGGTCATCCATCCAACTACGAAAGCAAGGAAACTTTGCTTAACTTTTCTGATTAATCATCTATAGTACTATGCTTAATGCTACATATGTATTATAGGTGAATTCCATCAAGTAGGTTAAAACCACACTGTGGCTTGGTGTAAACACCAGCTGGCGAATGTATAGTGCATGGCGATGAGGTCCAGATAGTGCGCTTGTAGTTTTGTAAAGCGAAGCCGTAAATGGACGCCTGGACTTCGTCGCCGACAAGTGTGTACATCTAGACCCGAAAAACTATAAAGCGCACTACCTCGACGACACCAAGCCACAGTATGGTTTAAACCTACTTAATGAAATTTACCTCATAATACACATGTAGCATTAAAGATAGTACTGTAGATGATTGATCAGAAAAGTTAGGCAACGTTTCCTTGATTTAGTAGTTGGATGGGTGACTGGCATTGTACAAAATGAAAAAGTTTTTGAATGAATTACAAAAAACTTTGACTGTAGTGTTACACCTATTATAAAATTTTTTTAACAAATATGTAAATATTTTTTGATTAAGACGTGTAATAAGTACGTACAAAAAAATTATCCAAAATTGTTCGATAATGAGATGTATTATAATATGTATTTTAGTACATTAATTCTGCTCCTTTTTAGTACGCACTATTATACATATTATAGTACGTATCATTGTATGTTTAAGTGTACGTTTAATTGTGCGTATAATTAAAATTCTATATTTTTAATATTGGCGACCTGCGCGTAAGTTACCGCCCTCGCTAATTTTCTCAGGCAACAGACACACAGGTGCAACCACACCTTTGTTTTCCAGTGCATTATATACGTTTTTTTTACACTGAGAAAAATGATCTAATAAAAGTTATTCTAAGTTCAGGAAAAATTACTGTAGGGGAAATGTGCCCAGTACGGATACCCTTAGCTATTTCGGACATGCCTTCTAAACGACGCGACAAATATTCGAATTTGTTTTAACTACTTCGGCTGTAACTATTTACACACCTTCAACAAAAATACAAAATGTTCAAATGAATTTGTTCCTAAAATAGGCCTCTATGATTAGAAATGGTCCCGATTCGATGTTCCGTGCAATAGTTAATTCGTGACATCAATATACAATGTGCAATTTTCAATCCTCGTAAAATCACTTTTCATAACTCGCGCATCAAAAACGTGCTTTTCGCCTACGAAAAAGTCCGAAAAAACATATAAACACACCCACACATGCATATATACATATATCTTAGGTAAAAGTGTTTTTTCCTTACACCTGCGCCGATAGTACAATTTTCCTCCCGGGCGCCTGGAGAGAAATTTGAATTTTCGGCGCTGGTGTGAAGAAATAGCACATTACACAACTAGGAACTACACAAATCACCCGAGTTTGAAAAAGCCAATTTGCCCCTTGTTCCGTACCGTGCTTTTTATAATTAGTACATCGAAGGCTCTTTTTCGCGATTGAAAACGCAAAGCAAGAATCGAGTTTTGTCTCACACACACCTTTGGCCCCGGGGGCAAAAATACTTTCGCCCCGCTGTTCCGAAAGGCTTGAAAAACTCGATTTTCGCTCCACTTTTTCGTATACGCACCAAGGAAGGAAAATTGGACAGCCTCTATCTCGTGTTTGAAACCCTAGCCTTCGGCTGGGTGGCAATTTACACGAGATATGGACTGTCTAAGGTTTTTCCTCCTTAGGCCCGTAATTTACTATTTCCCTACGGGCAAAAGTGTTCATTTTCGCCCCTAGGGAAAAAAACTTTCGCCTCAGATGTTTGTATTTTGATGTGTGTTTGTGTGTGACACATCTCATACATATACCATCCGTCTGTGTGACATCGAACACAATTCAGATTTACAACGAAATTTTTCTACGAGATACTGGACGACCCTATTTTTAGTTTTATCATCGAAAAATGTGTGAGATGCAATATCTCATGCAATTTACGACCGATCAGGCTGAAATTTTAGGAGTCTCCTCTTGCACAAACCTAAAAACTATTTTTTTTTATCCCGATCGTCTACGTTTTTTTAAAATGCGGGCACAATTTGTTCAATTTTTGCGTCTTTTTTGAATAAAAATTTTGGTGTTACACGATTATCTCTAAGAGACTTTTATTAATCGGGCTAAAAATTTGTGTGCGAACATCCCTGCTAATAGTAAGGTGCCAAATTTATTTTGGGCTCGATCCTGCATGTATACGCAGCATGCGGTCACATAAAAAAATCGCTAAAATCGGCTTTTTGGCTCTAAATCGAAATCTATGCATTCTACAAAAAAGAAAAAAAAAATTATAAAGAAAAGTTGTGGATCTCGAAGAAATACAACTTAGTCCTATTTACACTTGAAAATGCTTTTAATTCGAGTTAACAGGCCAAAATCGATTTTTTTTATAGCAATAAACCAGTATTCATCATAAAACTTTAAGGCTATATATTATACATAAAAACTTTAAATGTAAAAGTTGTAGATATTTTAGAAACACAACTTTTTACCGTGACAAACATTTTTTTAAAACGCTTGTACATAAACCAACCCTAGAAACGATTTTTGGTACATATAATTGAATAACAATTTCGGTGTGACATGCCCTATCTGGCCCAAAAGCTTTAATTGATTGCCTGACGCTCGCGCTTCGCGCTCCCACTCGTGGTCAATCATTATCTTCGCTCGAAAAAGCCAACTTTCGCCCTTAGTTGTGTAATGTACTATCTTACATTTTTGAAATTCACATTTTCTTATTTTCCTTATAACTTTTGTTGTGATCAATTTAATACGACGATACCGAAGTAAATTCATTAGACCACAAATATGTACTAATAAACTGACCTAAAGGAGCTCTATCTGTTATTGGAAGCTGGATCCTCTCTTAAAAAAAGTGATGGGCTTTGTTGTGAAGCATTTAATTGATAATCGGTCGCGTGGTACAAGAATCCTCTCTTAAAAAAGTGATATGCTTTGTTATGAAGCATTTAATTGATATAGTCGGTTCCTTGGTACAAGAATTTAGAACCGTGAATTAGAAATGCGAATTTTATTACAGAACTTACAAAAGCTTGAAACGGTTGAAGCGCACTAAGATTTCCCAGTACATGAAATTATCCATACTGAGCACATATCTCTTAATGCATAGCAAATGTGATTTATACTTACACTATATTTAATTTTACTATGTAACATAGCAAATTCTGAGGTTCATGAAATAATTTTTTTCCCTCTTACGCATATTATTTTTATTAGTTATGATTTTTTTTAGTCACGTATTTGTATATTAGAATAAATTAATGAAGAAATTAATTTTTTTATTCGGTGGTGACGGGAATCGAGCCTGGATCTCCGGGATGTCAGTTGAGTGCGCTGACCACTTACCTAAACAGAACTGTTACCTGAATGGAAATTTAAATTGTACATTCTTATTACATGTCGGAACGCTGCTTAGGATTTTTGTACGATGCTGTATGTTCACGTAAGTTTGCGTACGTTTTGGCTACGATTCGAACATTGTGTTCAGCATCATGCAGAAACATATGCGAACGTTCTTAAACTCACGCTAACTACTCGAACTTGTGCGAATGCACGCAGGCCTAGGTAAACGTGTGAAAATGTAGTGAACTAAGAAAAATAACGATCGTTGCTGACCCACCTATAGGTGGCGTCCGGTTTTTTCTTCTCGCAAGCGCTAAGTTTTTATACTGGTCATAAAACCGATCAGCTTACTGCGAATTAAGTTAATTATAGAGGCAAGAAATGAAGGGTAAGTCGTACAAATGTATGCTGAAGATTTCTGCAAATAATCCGTAAAATTTTGGGTTATAAATATTTATTTTATTCATATGTTGGTGTGCTTTTCCGTACATATACGTACATTCGTATACGTTCGCGTACATTTACGTATATTTCTGTATGCCGCTGTACAAAATGTTTGAATCTCAAACAAATCGTAAAATTTTCCATTCGGGTACGTATCAAATTTCAGATCTGATATATTAATTACCCTCACTTACGGGTTAACATTAATAATAATAAAACGAGAATTAATAAATAATGGCAGCAAAAAGTAAATAATGGTTCGTTAATATTATACACACGTAAAATAATTGATTTTAAACTTCGATTACCATAAATTAGATTTAAGACATATAGCCTCAAAATCTGACACGCAGAAAAGAATTCCTATATACGATTAGAGAAAACAATTTTTACTATGTTACATATTATGTACTGAAGCCAAATCTGTACTATGTACTATAGTAATTTTTATCACAAATTTGTTAGAATGTTTACTATGTTCATAATAAGAATTACCACTAACATTGTGAAAATCTTCAGAATGCAAGTATATCGCCATTACTAGACATTATAGTAATTTTTGTTAAGCTTATAGCAACTATTATTACATAATTTTTCTTAGTCTACTTATACCGTAAAGTTTGTACTTTATCGCCACCAAGAATGAAAAAAGAGCTAGTTGTTTTCGTCACACCACGCGTGAATTTCGTAATTTGTCCTTTCCTAGCCAGCGCTAAGGTACATTGTTGTGGCTAAAAAGCGTATAATTATGCACACCAAATGTACTATGTATAGCTAAATTAATGTAGCTCTTTTTTCCTGACTCGGAGGCGATAAAGTACACGCACTTTACATAAAGATGTATTGAATAAAATAGTATATTGTTTGCCAAGGTTGTAAAGTGGATTTTTGGCCGAGTATACTGAACCGTAGCTCCTACGTTCCTCTGCATTGGGCAGGGGAGTAAGAGCTGAACTCTGTGCCCTACGTATCTCTGCATCGGTCCGAAGAGCGTTTCGTTTTACTTAGTTTTACTCAGCTGTTTCGCTTTGTCCTTCCCTTTTCGTCTCTTCGTCATTTCTCTAACCTTCTTGAGAATGGTCCTTACGTAGTTGTTTTCTGCGCATCAACCAACCTTCGACGTTAGCACAGCTGTCATCATTGATTCAGGTGTCACTCTAGTTTGAAGGTAACACCCAATTTCTTCTTGTTCTATTGCGTGTCACGAACAGTCACAGAAGGCATGCTCCGCATTTTCTTCCAAACATATAAGGCAATTTGGTTTGTCCTCTATCTTGAAGCGGTGTAGGTCAGCTCGAAAGCACCCATGTCCGCTTAAAAACTGCGTAAGGTAGTTCACTTCCCTGTGTCGTCTATTGGTCCTGTCATCAATCCTTGATATGAGGCGGTGCGTCCATCGCCCCTTTTCACTGGAGTCCCATCGTCTTCAACACTCAGCTAGGGTTTGTTCCTTCGCGAATTTCTAAACTTTGCAATGCACGTCTCCTATAAACTGTTGACAGTTTTTGCGCGTAGGTCTTCACCAACATGGCGTCCGCCCATATTCTCTACCTACATTTGGCATAAGTCGCGATAGTGCAGCACCGACTTTTGCTGCCTTATTGCTCACCCACTCGAGATACTGCTTAAATGTTAGTCTTGCGTCCATGGTGATTCCCAGGTACTTTATGGTCTGCTGGGAGTCTATTTCGTTTCTGGCCACTGTCACTGTTATTGTCTCCACTTATTAGGCACTTGCCCCGTATCGTACCCAGGGCGAACGCCTATTGGATTTGACCAAAAATGTTTTTTTTTTCAATTCTTTCGGAGCCATTTTTACAAAAAAGTTTTTTCATAAAAGTATTCTGGCTATTTTGTAGAAAGTTAAATTCTGATCAAATTCACAGTATTTAAAAATTCTAAATACCCAATTGAAAAAAGTCTTTCTACTAGCGAAGCCTCATTCTCCAAAATTTGACTTTCCGTTCGTGCGCAGGACCTGATGTTCATAAGAAGTTAGCTTATATTACACAACATACTTGCTCAAAACAACTTTTTTTAGTCAAATTCACTATGTATATTAAATATACTATATTCTACATGATCACCATGTATATGCATCTTTTTAGACATACTTTTGTAGACAAATAAAGGTAGAAACTGACATTTCTTTATTATACCATTACTAAATTCTTGAAAAACTAAACTTTTCCTACTTGCTTCTATGAAATACTTGTACAATGACTATATATGTTCAATATACTATATTCTAAGCCATCACTGAGCATATGTATATGTATATACGTATATTTGATATTTTATCCCCCTGCATAACCTTAAATCTTAAGAAAATATGAATTGTTTTCACTCTAACTATATTAAACACTTGCACTGTAACTGTATATTATTATACTCATCACCATGTATGTGTGTGTGTGTGTGTGTGTGTGTATATACGCATACTTTTACTAATTTTTATACGAAGTGACCTTATATTACACTTCATACTTTCTTAAACGAACTTTTTTCACTCAAACTCACTATATATATTGAATATACTATAGTCTACACTACGCCTAGCCTGAATTAAAAAAAAACCTTATATTACATGTCATACTTGCTTGAATCAACTTTTTTCACTCAAATTCAGTATATATATATATATATATATATATATATATATATATATATATATATATATATATATATATATATTGAATGTACTATATTCCACACTACGCCTAGCCTAAATTAAAAAAAAAAACTTATATTACATGTCACACTTGCTTGAATAAACTTTTTTCACTCAAACTCACTATATATACTGAATATACGATATTCTGCACAAAGCCTACATTAAATTTTCAGAATATCCTTATATTACACATACTTGCTCATACTTGCTTGAACTAACTTTTTTCACTTAAACTCTACACCATGCCTAGACTAAATTTTTAGAATGTTTTAACCCTGCTTCCATTTACCTTTTTTCTGGCTTAACCTTCTCTTTCTTCTGTCTTCGTGAATCTTGTAATCCTGTTACTTTCTTGTCACTCCTTTTTTTTAAAGCATACGTATCATCACAATATACTATTGCACAGCCCGTATCCTGTAAGTCTGTGAACGGTAGAGGCTTGTCTTTGTCATGTCGTACACAAAATTTGTGCTGCTCTGCTATGGCTGACAGCAGCAAGTCACTTATATTGCTTTTATCACCATGTATGTATGTATATGTGTGTGTGTGTGTGTATATACATTTAAAATTTGCATGTTACTTAAAATCTTATATTGCTGAATTTTTTATTATACTCTTGCGTCCACTAAACACTTACATATGTATAGATGTGTATACCATACATATACAACTACCGCATATAAACACAAATTCTAAAACGATAAATCTATAATCTTGCTTGCTCTGAACGTAACACTATGTCTCATAATTATAAAATTCATATAAATTATAAAAATGTAAATCATTAACTCAATGATATATGATTACTGTATCACAGAATCGACTTCTTAAACAAATATTGAACAAGATGCATTGTATACATGCATTGTATACATTAATTAAATTATAACTAGATTATACATAGCAAATTATAAAAATCATTAATAACAATCATTATTGCATTGAAAAAAAATAATAATAAAAATTAAAATAAGAACAATATTTTAATCATAATTTTAATCGTAAACAAATTTTTATGCTATTTTCGACTATAATGAAATATTAATGACATTATACTTTGCAATAAAATGCAACAAAATCATTTATATACAAGATGAATAATAATTTTAATAAATTAAAAATAATATACTTTACTAGTTAAGTGGCTGATAGAAAAATTCATCTGCTACAAACATCATAAACATTGAAGAACCTGCAACAATAATATAAATTCCACAAAGTAAATGCTTAATAAAAAAGTTTTAAACAATAATTATTCTATTTAATTTATGATAAATCACTTATCTAATAATTCCATTGATGTGCTTTATTGAAGGCAGGATACGCATACATGGAACACTTGTGCAATTTAACAAATTATATACATACACGCACATATATCACTAATAATTAGAGAAAAATAATAACTATCAAACAATATTATTATGCACCAACAATATATGCAATATAATTTACAATTTAAAATTGAAAAGTCAAAACAATCTAAAATCTAAAATACTAACTAAATATGGAGTGTAAACTTCAATATTAAAATTGGACAAACGATTCGAATCATAAATATAACATAAATATAACTATAGAATAACACTATTAGTAATCAAAGGCAACTTTACCCCTTACACAATTTGCTAGAATTACTCCATGGCTTTTACGGAAAATCTGAAAATTATTTATTTGCTAAAATACATTAGCTTATACTTTTAACGCACAGAATGATATAATTTGCTCCATAAATATAAATCACATTTAACCTTATAGTAACAGAATTAAGAACTATTTAGATAAGAACACATCAATTCAAGAGAGAGCAGACAGTGTGTGTTCTCTCTTGTCCCGTCATAAGTGTCGTGCAACATGTCGTAGATGGCGGGACTGTCGTACGTTGCAGTGTCGTACTCTGCCATTCCGGCTCCGGCATAACCGTAGCTGCTAGACAATTGGAAGTGCTTCCCACTGAAAAAAATCAGATGACAATAAACTGATAATCAGCTGATAATCAGCTGATAATCAGTAGATAATCATGCCAAAACGTCAGCTGATTATCAAGTGATTTCAGCTTAATATTTTTATTAAAGCTGATAGTTATAAATATGCGTTTATATGAGATAAAATGTTAATGATAATCAGGTGATAATCATTCAAAATTTGTAATCTTTAATATACAGGGTGAGTCATTTTAATTTATTATAAGTTGTTTAAAATGAGTAAAATTTATAAATTTTACATAATGAGGGCCAGTACTGGTGTTACTATCAGGATGATAACACGAAAACTCTGGCTGTGAGCTTCAATATTTTTGTTTTTCAATAATTGAATTTAAAAAATAAAAATTTTGGAGCTCACAGCCAGAGTTTTCGTGTTATCATCCTAATGGTAACACCAGTACTGGCCCTCATTATGTGAAATTTATAAATTTTACTTATTTTAAACAACTTATAATAAATATATTGAAGGTTACCAATTTTGAATGATTATCACTTGATTATCACCTCATTATAATTTTAACATTTTATCTCACATAAACGCATATTTATAACTATCAGCTTTATTATAAATACTGAGCTGAAATCACCGATAATCAGCTGACGTTTTGGCATGATTATCAGCTGATTATCAGACTGTCGTCTGATTTTTTTCAGTAGGGCTGCCACTGTCGTGACTGAAGATTAGGCCCGTTACACGCAAAAAGGAACAGACAAAAATAAATACTGACCTAGCATGTTAAATAAGTGGTATCCCGTAGTGCAGCATTTATCAGGAATAGTTTAGTCTGTTTCCGTAGCTGGAATAATGCTATTTCGGAAAAGGCCCCGTTGATTATTATTTTCTAATCGTATTATTATAAATTTTATATGTTATTATCATTATAATCCTTAAAATCTTTTATACACAAATCAATGGTCATTAAAATTCAACATTATTTTTTGCTGCAGCAGATCAATAAAAGTATTCGAATGAAACTGAGTAGTTTTATTCAGATTATGCAATTGACGAATCTGAAAAATTGATCTGTTTCATAAGAATACGAATTTCTTCTATAAAGCATGGTCAGTATATTGAAAATACCATCCGATAACACAACCGATAATTAGAACAGGAAAAAAGACGATGTTTCCTCTCATCGTCAAGTCTTACCCCATTACAGTTTAATGAATGTATCAACAATATTTGAATATCTGCATATTTTGTGTGAGTATGTGTGTCTATGTGTGTGTTCGTCAGCGAACCTTTAAACATAGGCGAGTGCCTTATGTGAAAAGCAAAGCGTTTCGCTTTTAGCGATGTTTTACTACTGGATATAAGGATAGGTTCTGTTTTATGGCTAGCTAGCATAAGTCCAGTCTAATTTAGCCAATCGTTGATTATACCTACTTCCTTGTTAGCGATTTTCGTCACCTCTTCCATTTGCTTTGTTAGTACTAGTACTGCCATATCATCTGCAAATCCTACAACCGTTGCCCCTTAGGGTAGCTCTGGCCTGAGTACTTCATCGTACATGATGTTGCACAAAGATGGGCCAAGCCCTGACCCTTGTGGGACCTCTTCGATTACTCTATAGGTTTTCGTGCCGTTCTCTGTGTCATACGATAGGGTTTTGTCTTTCAGGTAGTCAGACATAATCCTTCTTATACATGCGGGCACCTCTTTTTTCGCAGTGCTTTGTATATCTTGAGCCAGCTGGCTGAGTTAAACGCATTTTTAACATCTAGTGTAACAATATCACAGTACTTCATGGCTCCTCCTTTCTATCTCCTTACTTCTATTGCAGTTGTAGCGGTGTCGACTACTAAGCTTACAGCGTCAAGAAAGGAGCATTTTTCCAGGAAGTCGTATTGATATTCGACTAATACACCTGGTTTTTGAATGACTTGGTTTATTCTAACGCTGATTATGCGCTTTAAAATCTTGCTCGGAGTGTCCAGCATGCAGAGCGGTCTGTATGAGGCAGCTTCTCCAGGTAGCTTATCTTCTTTTGGTAGTAATACTAGGCGTTGCTCCTTCTAGTTCTTAGGAAACGTCCCTTCTTCGAGGCATGAATTGTACAGGTCCGCAAAGACATCGGGGCGTGTCTGTATAGCTTGTTTTAATGCGATATTGGATATGCCATCCAAGCCTGGAGCCTTGTCGTTCCCAACCCTTTTGCATGCAGCTAGTAGTTCCTCTGTGGTAATTGTTTGAATAATTTCGTCATTTACTTTCGCTTCAAGGATAGCGAGTATTACAGTTGAAAGAAAAACAGCGTAGTCACAATACTATCAATTGTTATCCAGTAATTCCGGGCGTTTAGAGAAGCGAATATAACCTCCCTTTGTCTTCTTCATTACTACTTGGTATGGTCGCCCCCAGGGATCCAGCTCAACCTTGTGCTATAATTTTTTATTGAGTATCCGTTTAGCATCCTACATTTCTTTGATTCGGGCGTCTACTACTTCTTGACCTCTACCAGTCTTGTAGTATTTTTTCCTGGCCCGCTGTTCCCGTCTTCTGGTTCAATGACTATCGCTGCAGGCAGCGTCGATATCTTCATCCCACCAGTATACTGGCGGTCGTCTATTATTGGGAGCCCTCCTCGGCATCGTTGCGTCGCAGGCTCGGGTAATATTTCCTATTATCTGCTCGACCTGATCATTCGCAGATTTAAACTGCTGTACTTCTTCTAGAGCCAGACGAAATATCTATTTGTCATAATCATTCGTTTTCCAACCGACTCTTTTTGTCCTTGTACTCCTGTTAAATCTCCGTTTTGGTTTTCCTATCTCCATTATTATCTCTTGGTGGTCACTATTTGTGTAATGATCGCTCACCGTCCACAATCCAACTAAGCCCATCAGGCAGCTGTTAACAAACGTGAGATCTATGATGGACCCTGCGTCTTCTCTTTGAAATGTGTAAAAACATCCCTCGTTCTCTAAGACCAAGTCAAGGAGCGCAAATGCTTCTAATAGCGCTTGTCCTCTTTCGTTTGCCCTTTTGCTGCCATACTCTACTGCCTAGGCGTTGAAATTACCTGCTATCAGTACCGGTTGTCTTCCTACAGCATCCTGTACTAGCCGGTCCAACAGTTGCCTGAATTGTTCTATCGACGCGTTAAGAGAAGCATATCATAAGCTGTAAATATGTACGCCTGCGACGTTAGCGCGTACGAATCCTTCATTACGTCTCGTCATTTTTTCCTGGAAAGCGGCGTCTCCGCATGCCCATATTGCCGCTTTACCAGTACTGTCCATATCCCACGATGGTTTGTCCAGGTCTCTGTATTGTTCACAGACGATGGCTATGCCGATTTCTGTCTCACGGACATACTGGCTCAATAGGTCCTGCGCAGTCGCGCAGTGATTCATATTCAACTGCACTGTTTTTATTTTCTTCGTCTGTCAATGGCTTCTACTGCAGCTCGGTAAACTGGGCATGCATAGCTACTAGCTGCGTGGACACTCTTTCCACCTGTGCCTCCTTTGCAGAGTACATAGTTGGGTTGGTTTTTACACTATTTTGCTTTATGCCCATCTTTTTCACATTTAAAGCAAAGTTTACTTTTATCTTCAGTTACTGTGCAGTTTCTGCCGATATGGCCAAAGCCTAGACATTTGTAACACCTAAGAGGCTCGTTTTTGCGGTTAGCCAGCCGGATCCTACAGTTGACCCATCCTATTCTGATCTTCTGTAGCTTAGTGATCTTAGCCGCTATCCGAGCTGGTACCCGCATCACTGCAATCTGAGTGTCACCATACGTCTTTCGCAGAGATGTTATCGTAGAGACTTCTATGATGTTCTCTTCGCCAATTTCCTTCTTTCGTGCTTCTAGTACCCCCTCTTTTGAGGTGAGCATGTCCAGATCTCTTACTTCAATGGTTTCTTCTTCTTGGAGTGCTTTTATTGTGGCGCCTTCCACTAGTACCGCTGTAACTGCTTCTTGGAAGTCCGAAGTTTTGACTTTTCTTGTCCGTTTAAGCTCTATCAGAAGATCCCCTGCAACTGTTCTTTGTATTTTATTTACGCTATTCCCCAGTGTGCTAAGTGACGGAGCCGCTTTTATTTTTGACAAAATGTCTGCATAGCTCTTTCCTTTTGCAGCCTAGCTCGCCTTCGTAAACTCTACACTCGGCCTTAAAAAGCCTACTTTACGCCCTTAGCACAAAATAAATATTTTTTGTTAAGCGTCGATCTTGTAGCCAATACAATTCGATACTTTTGATTAACTTGATCAGTCCCTGCTAAAAATAGTCGATAGGAATCAATTAAATTATCAACGAATTTTATGCTAATTCTCAATCCTATATTTTGTATAAGGACTTGATTAAAATGGATTAGAATCAACAAGAGTTGATAGATTTTAAAATGAAAAACAACAATAGAAGTCGATGGTTAATACCAACAATTGGTTTCTACCAACTTTACTTGTCCGTTATTGTATAACATTTATCAACTTTCATCAATTTCCATCTAATCCATCGATTTTAAATTAGTTCTTATGCAAAATATGGGATTTAGATACAGCTTAGAATTCAATTAATAATTTAATCGGTCTGTATTGACTATTTGAAGAGAGGAAGCTTAATTGGATTCTTTATTATTAAGATTCGATAAAATGCGATTAAAATTATAAAGGCGTTTTTATTTTAAGAAATTACTCTGTCTATTTTGATTAGAATTTTAATTTTTTGTTGATAGATTTATCAACTTGCATCGATCTTATCAAATTTCATAAAGTTTTAATGTAAAAAAACGTAATTAATATTTACGCTTCAAGTCGAAAACCATAATCAAGCTGTTTTGAATTTTTCTTGCATCAATTTTCTATTTTAATTACGTTTTATGCTTATCAAATACATTATAATAATTTTTAAAATTCATATAATGATGAATATTTGTTTTTTTAATTCTAGGCATAGAAGATAATAATGCAGCTTAAGAAGATATAGAAAATATTTATGATTTACCCGTTGAAAGTGGATTAAATTCCTCTACTATTAGTGATGAATTAGATACAAATAATATTGACAGAGATTATTCTAATCAGATATATGAACATATGGATGCAATTAGTTTTTTGATTGATTACAATTTAAACGATAATAATAAAAATAATACACAAGATGCTATACACGATAATACAAATAAAAACGATTTAGAAAATTAATACCAAATTTAAAGCTAAGGCCGTGTAAGCGGAAATGAGAATAAAATCGTTCAAGCTGTAGAGCATTTTTAGATGACAAAAAACTAGCAGCAAACCGATTGTGCGATTATATAAAAGATGATGAGTAGATTAACAGGTATGTGTTTTTTGCTCGCATTCCGGTCCATATGTTAGTTATTAACAATTTATTGCATAAAAAACCCGATTTTTGTCTTTTGGTTCTAACTCTGAATCTAATGG
The DNA here is from genome assembly GCF_009193385.2 of Nasonia vitripennis. NCBI lineage: Eukaryota > Metazoa > Arthropoda > Insecta > Hymenoptera > Pteromalidae > Nasonia > Nasonia vitripennis. The sequence goes on from NW_022279589.1 coordinate 108,545, forward strand.
AGCAATCGGATTGCCCCAAGGAGGATAATTTGTAGAGAATAAAAATACCTACAAAATGAGCGGTTGAACGTTTCGATCGGATAATAAGATCCGGAGAAAATTCGGAAAAACCGAAAAATTAGGCGTTTTTTCAAAAATTCATAGCTTCGTCAATTTTTTAGCTTGAGCGCTCAAATTTTAGGAAAACGAGCAAAAACCCCTCGTAAAGTTCGCGAAATTTGGCCGAGTATGCGCTTGCAGTCGAGTGAAGGAGTAGCGCATAGACGCGCACGTTATTTATGTTTGCACCAACATTTATCAGCATCTACTGCAGCTATTCGAATGATTGTTTTTTTTTTTAGTTTTGGGGTAACGGAACCAAAGGAATTTAATTCTTTGGTCCGTTTTCAAAAATAATTATTAGGAAAAGTACAGTGAGATGATTTTGGTGAACCATCTGCTCCTATTTAAAACCGACTCTACCGTGTCCCCCCTTTCCTTCTCTATTGTACGATGCATTGTAGTGCGAATCCAGCTGCCGGGTCTGAGCAGCTTTTGAAATTTGAGTGTAGAGAAAGCGACGCCAACGGTCCTTTTTGACAGTTCTGTACTGTATAAAATAGAGCTGAGAGTTTTTCTTTCGTTACGCAATTTTACCGAATCGTTCTTTTTGTATGCAGTTATTTAATTAGCGAACTATTAAAATATGATGCGTTTTTTCAAGCTAAGCGCATACAAAATGAGATCGTATTTAAAGGAGGTAAGTGTAATATTTACAGATTTACTGTATGTGATTAACAGTGCATTCTAGAATTTTCAGTGCATGATATAAATGAGATACGTATTGCACGTAGATAAGTTTCATACTATCAATACGTTTCTGTGCTGCATAATTTAAAATTATGTGTTATATAATAGTATGAACGTCATTATCATTAACACAATATCTTTTTAAAATTTTCAATTTAGTAGTGTACATTCAAGAAATAAATAGTGTTTATGGTAGGGATGGCCCATTCTTTGAAAAAGTATCGGTGCCTGAGAATCGATATTTCAATACTGGATAATCGATATTTCTAAAAAGTATCGATAGAATCGACGAAAAGTATCGACAGTAGTTATTCATTAAAAAAAATTGAGTGACAAACAAAATATGCCATAATATATAAGGTAGACTTCTACAAAAATTATTGCAATATTAGACAAATTGTTGTTTACTTTTTATTACAGTAGAGATGATAATTCTAATAAACTGTACATAGTAATAAACTATTTCTTTGGTCGTCTAGGAAACCCTGGAAAATTATCATAAATAAGACTTGTTTACACAATGTATATGCATAAATAATATATTAAATTCAATTCTTATAGACCATTCTAATTTTGAAAGCGAGTTTAAAAATACAAGCATATTAAATACTCACCGGTCACTTTGCTACGATTATCGCTCTTAATTAGATCAGCTTTAGAGAATAGACGCTCCAACGGTACACTAGTAGCTAACGTAATTAACTGTACAGCGAGTTTACTGAGACAGGGCATGCTCGTCCCGACACTTTTCCAATATTTGTATACATTATCCGTCTTAGAAGTTCTTCGTAACACTAGGTATTGTTCATTCATCATATATTGATCATTTACTGCCTGCTTATTTGGTAGTCTGAAATCGGTAGAAATATAAATATGGTTCTTAAGACGTTCAAAAACGATACATTGAAAGTACATTTATACGTACCTGTCATGATGTTCCCAAATACTGCGAAATTTTTTACGCAGGAGTTCTACTACTTCCGAATTATCAACCTTCACATTAAGCATTTCCATGCTATCGTTGAATATCTTCACAGCATTATATACAACTAATTTATTTGTGAAATGTACTTTTTTAAACCTAGGATCGAAGATTGTTGATTCCGATAAAAGAACATTATGTTTAAAATCTTTAAATCGAGAATCCATATTTAATTTACAATTTTTTTTAAATTCATTTCCTATGTCAGTCACTGTTTCTAAACTCTTCAATTCTTTTTCCACCCAATGAATGATAGGTATGATTATACTGCACGCCGGATATTTACCACTGCTAATTTCGGTGATGAAACTTTTGACAATGTTCATTAACGGTAAGATGCCATTTAATATCTTTAAGTTCCTGTCTGTTCAGGATATTAATAGGATTCTGGCATTTTGCCACGGCTACGTAGATGATGTCGATTTTTGAAGTCCACCGGGTTTTCACATCTTGGATAAGTTTTAAAACATGCACTTCTTTATTGGATTCAATTTGTTATTTTTTCAATTTATCTGACGCTGGAATACTTCTTTTGATAAGCGTAACTACGGATTTTACTGTGTCAATAACAGTCGACAGTTTTGGCAACTGTTTTAATGCATCTAGAATTAAATGTGCAAGAGTGTTTGCAACACACACAATATATTTGTTCTTACCAAAGTGATCTTGGCAGCATTTTTTTATGTCTGCTTCTCAATCAGAAACAATAGCAACTACTCTTTCCACATTTGCATTGTATTTATTCAAAATGTGTTGCAAGTTCTTTTGCAAGTAATCCGCGGTATGGCGTTCGTAAAGCGGTATGCAACTAAGAGTTCCAGTTGTTAACTTGTTCGATTCACCCACATAATGTATGGTCATGCCCATATAGCTTTTATAAGATACTCTGGTCAACGTCTGTTTTAATAGTAGATTGTACAGGAGAGCTAGAACTCTTAAAAGTTCAGTAAAACCTTCTCGCTGTACGGTCGAAAGTGGCATGTGTCCTTGCGAATCGTAAATATAATTGTATTTGCGATCTTGTCCGATATTGAACCTCCTGCTGCAAAGATACAAAATAAATATATGGATTAAAAATACTCTTTTATTAAATCGTTGCGAACCAATTACAATGTATGCACTTTAAAGATTCTACGTGTTTAAAAGCTTGCCTTATATCACAGTTACGAGATAACTCTGCAATAGAAAAATATTATTAGACAATACATTCTATGCTACAGTATCATACATATTATCCGCACGAACGCATATTACTTACTGTCGATGAGTGGTTGCCTTACTGTTCGGAGAAGAAGTTTGAGGTGGATCGAAAAAAATAGAATGTTGGCTTTTAAGATGCTTCTGCATATTTTTAGTTTTGCCACAAGTTTTTCTGTATTTCTCACAATGCAGACATTTTAGTATATCTTTGTCTGAAGTTTTTTCTACATGGTTTCAAATACGACTTGTATGAACCTTTGTAGAAATAAAACTAAAAAAAAATTTTATTTTAAACCTTGCTGAAAAACTTCAATACATTTTTGTGTACGCGTACCTTGCTTTTTCTGCTTCTGAGATATCAGTGTCTTCGTCAGAAACAACATCAAGTAAGAAACACAATTAAATTTTATATAAGAATTAAGAATGAAACAATTAGCATGTATATGTATGTATACCATCTATAGGAGAGTGCTTATCTTGTTGTGTACTTCAAGAGGATGTTGCTGTGTGCTTTTTATGCCGATGAACGATTTTAGTACTGAACGAGCCCATATCATTACTTCTAGCTTCATTGTCAGAATCCATATTAGCAAAAGTATCGTAGTCTATAAGATCTGAATAGTAATTCGCTTCTAAGTTTGAGTAATACGTAGTGCCTTTTTCTGAGATAAATTTTAAATTATAAAATTATTTTAACAACTTATTGTCAGACATATAAAGCATGAAAACCTTACCATCTTGAGGATAAAAGACACTATTTGAAACATTAATGGTCAGAAATGATTTGACGCATGGATAATTCTTAACATCTATAAATTTTAATTTTTCTTTGCAAAGTCCACACGTTACAATCTAAAACAAAGTATTATCGAAGAAGAAAAAGATTTTTTTATAAAATTAACTTTAATATACTTTATCCATATCCATTTTCCATTATATTAGCGGCATTAATTTTTATTCGGAATACATTACACTACGCAAACAATTTACACTTAGAGGCTGTGTCTACTAAAATTAACAATGAAAATCCGTGCGAAAAATTCTTACTATCACACGAGCATGCAACATGAATATTCACCTATAATATTTACTCCCATGAAAACAAAATCTACATTGCTACTATATTCGACCATGAAAAACTTGCGAAAACTTCGAGAGCCCAATCAGTTTCCTGGCTTTAGTTTTGAATGTTGGCGCATGCAAAACAAAAATGTAGGCCCGTCGTACAGCACAATACGATTGATAATATTATCCCAACGTATATTATCATTCCAAATGTTTAAGCTAATTCTATCAATATTTACTCCATAATGTAAAGGAGGAAATGTCTAGAGATCGTTCGACGGCTCAGGTCATAAACTCTATAACGCTGCCGCGGAGCTGGCGATCGGTCGCGCAACGCCTTATCCTAAACTATTAAATTAAAAGGTCAAAGTTCTCTAACCGAAAATTTAATTTTTACGAGTGATTTAGTGTATGTAGGACACACGTGTCGGTAATTTCTGTACGCGTTTGTAGGGGGGATCGGCGCGAACGACATAATTAAGGAGTAGTGATTTTACGCATACAGGTGTTGTATGTAATTGTTACAAGTAGATTTTTTTTTAAATTTCGCGGGATATTACACCTCCCTTATCAAAAGGTTTCATCGTCCCGATGAACGTAAACAACTCCTGTTAGTCGTAAAATCACTAGGCCTTGTACATTGAAATCTTATTAACTAACTTAGACGTGATTTATATATGATGATTACAAGTGTACATACACAGACTATTTTTAACTATAGCTGTACTTTTTTATAACAATATTTGAACTAGCATTATTTACGATACGTTTACGATTTTTATTTATAGTGTGGTCTAATAAATGGTAGCAAGAACAGGTGTGTATACAGGTACGGGCATATACATATATAATTATTTATTTCATCATGACCATCGGTTTAAAAACAAAAACTTGTTAACGGCTATTTTATGATCTTGCCAGGAGTGTGTTTAGTGTCGGGTAGGTACTGGGTCGGAGGATGCGTGCACACGTGTAAGCAGTAAAAAAAGGAAAATCGACATAGGCAGGCACCAGATGCGTGAGGTCTCACTTTTAAGGCGGTACAGCTGGGGTCTCGCGGAGCGATCGACCCGGCCGTAAAGGGTTCTGATTGACAGTTGTCCCTGACAGCTCTATTGGTGTCGTAGTTTACAGCAGCGCTTGATTTGTTGTTTTATTCTTTTATATGCTACTGCGTTCGGGCGTTGTTGATAATTTTTAGCGTCAGTGGCATTCGTACCACGCACAGGCGTTAGGCAGTTTGTTGGAAATTTGCACATTGCTAGGCGTAAGTGCGGTGTTTGCAAACTTAGTTGTTAATGTTTCCGTTCCCTTTGTTACATTGTTATGTATCTTGCGGCCGTATAGTCCAGGATAATATGGGAAGGATGTACACGGGGCAAGAACGTAAATGTATTTTACTAAGTCGTTTTAGTTTGCTAATTATAAATATGTGTAATCTTGTTTCCACCTGTTAGACCGTGATACCCAAATTTAATTTGTGTTACTAATGATTAGACACTTATGTATTTTTATATAGGTGCAGCTTTGTTTTTAATTTTTTTTTTTTTTTTTTTTTTTTTTTTTTTTTTTTTTTAGTATCCGCGAGGGAGAAAGTGGCCCTATGGGTCCCTCGAGAGTGTCGCGGGGTTTTCGGTGATGCGCCGATTGATAGTAAGACGTTCACTTTTGCGTTTACTGTCGGTAGTGTTAATAACTACTTACGGCTTGAAATGCCTATTTTGTAATTTATTTGACTGTGTGAGCAGAGTGTGAGGCGGCTTAATTATACAAAATTTTGCGTGAAGTGAATTACATCGAAATAATAGTTTGTGAATAAACGTTTGTCTATAGAATAATATGTATTGTTATTATATTTATAAGCATGTATGTATACAGGGTGGGCAATTTTAATCAAACCAGTCTAATAACTCCTAAATTAAGCCATGAACAGAAAAATTGTTCAGATGAAAGTTGTCCAGGATCAAGGGGGTCATCTTTTTGTGCAATTAGTTTTGATCTTGAACTCAAATTTCAAGGTCATTTGAAGGTCAATTTTTTTTTTAAATAGGAACCCCTATTTTTGATAGCAGATTCGAAAAGAACAGGAAATTTTACGTCTGAAACAGTATTTCAAAATTTTTTTCATGACCTTCACAAGGTCATTTCAAGGTAAAATGTTAAGAAATACTGTAATTGCTATTTAATCGCATTTTCTGATAGAATAATCGTAGTTAATGTACTTTTATGATGAATATTCAAACCCAATGTGACAATGACCATGAAAATATTTGCCTTGAAAACAAAATAATTCCCTAATTTCAGCGCTACCCAGGAACAACGACGTGGACGTATTAGGATTATGTTCCCTTTGGGGTGCTTTTTTAACGTGAGTCCCCTTGCCTCTCACTGGGGTGCTTGTTTACTGTTAGTCACCTTGCCTCTCACTAGGATGCTTGTTTAACATTCGTTAACAAATTTTTAGTGTTCAAAAGTAAATTTTGAAGTAAACATGATAATTTTAAATATCTGAGTTCTTAATGGGAGTGGGAAATGGAACGTTAAAAATCAATGTTGTCAATTGGAGTTTTACAAAATGATCCAGATTTTTTCAGATTTGTTATGTTTTTTGACGAGGCTATATTTCGCAGTGATGGTCAATTAAATAGGCACAATAGTCACTACTGGTCACCTGTAAATCCCCACTGGTACAGGGCTATTGACCATCAAAACCGATGGAGTTTAATGGTGTGGTGTGGGATCATTAATGGTTACCTGATTGGGCCATATTTTTTTGGTCAAAATGTTAACCAGAATAGCTATTTGGCATTGCTCAGAGATCGACTACCAGAGCTTTTAGAGGATGTTGACTTTCGGGCGTTTCGGACGTAAAATTTCCTGTTCTTTCCGAATCTACTATCAAAAATAGGGGTTCCTATTTTAAAAAAAAATTTGACCTTCAAATGACCTTGAAATTTGAGTTCAAGGTCAAAACTAATTGCACAAAAAGCTGTCCCCCTTGATCCTGGACAACTTTCATCTGAACAATTTTTCTGTTCATGGCTTAATTTAGGAGTTATTAGACTGGTTTGATTAAAATGGCCCACCCTGTATAAATAGACATACATACATATATACATATTTATAATTTTATATATTTATATATCCATATTTTTGTTTCTTTCTAGGATATAAGTCATAAATGAAGGTTAATGGTGTAAACAAAAAAGAACTCTTTAAATTAACTATAACTCGAATTATTATACTTTAATTATTTTGCTACTAGTGTTATTGTATCATACAATTATTCTAAGACAAACTTTATTATAAAAGTGTAAAGAGAGTGTAACATTTCTTTGGTTTCCTGTCTTCTTGTTATTACTGCCGCTTTAGTTTATAATTACAACAATGTTTCTTCGCGAATTGACGCTAGTTTAGTGTCGTTTAGTCTTTTAGATCGGTAATCGATTACAGTCCGACATTGGCTTGCTTGTTGAACGTCGCGAAAACTGATAGGTGCATCGGGTACTATGGGTCGCGGTGTTGGTGCTTCGGCATAATCGGGTAAGTAAATTACGGTCGAAGGCGGATAATCCATTAGAGTATTGTCGTCAGTGATATCAATGTAGTTTTTAGATTCGTCAGTATCGGTACTTAAATTTTTCTCGGTCTTTGTCTTTTTGGGTAAGGTCTCGGGGCAGGAGTGAAAGGTACTTAAGTTCTCTGAAACTGATTCTTCCAAGTTAGTGGTGGTGCTAGTGTAGATGTGGCTGGGGTGTGTACGAGGTACCAGGTAAAGATTGGAGTCATGAATAGAATTGGAGGTGGAGAAGGTCGTTGTAGTACTTGTGATTTCGGTGCGAATTTGTGGATTAAAGTTTACCTTGGGTCGCTTAGGTATGCGATGGTTATGTACGCATACATAAACATTATATAATTACGCGATTATACACAATATAAAAATTATTAAAACCAGTGGAACTTGCATGTCGCTGACTATGGTGGCTACGGTGGTTCGGTGCATGTTTAGCTGTAGAGTAGCCAAGATCATGGTTTGTATTTCGGGTCTTTTGGGTGCTCCTCGTAAGATGTCTTCATTAGTAAGGAGTTGGTAGTCGGTTTCCAACGCTAGAATGCCGTAACCGCTTATCTCAAAATTTTCTGATGGGTGTTGGGTGCATTCTACGTGGGCCCGTTGTTCTCGACTGTTCGAAAATAGTCAATCTCCTGTGGTTTCCAGTTGGTGCCAAAAGTTGGTACTGCGGCTTTGGACTGCAATGTTGCCCTTGCTCCAATCCATGTTTGGGTTGTTTACTAGCATGTTCCATTCGCAAGAGTTCTTACGTCTCGCCAATGCAGGTAAGTTGCAGTAGTGATCTTGACTATTCTTGGTACACTTATCTAATTCGTCCTAATTTATTAGATAATGAACTCCTTTTTCGTCGGTTTGAATTATGTAGTCTTGGTTAGGTTTTACGTATGCTGTCGTTCCATCATTTTGAGGTGTCTCGACTGGTATCATTCTGAATAGATCTGCCGTACTGTCGTCAAAAAGGGGCAGAGTAATGGTAATTTTAATAATATCTGTAGTCTGCACAGCGATCTCTGTTAATTGTTGGTATAGAATCTCTTCGCTTGGTAGCTTTAGTCCCTCTTTCTTGAATTTTAATTGATCTAACTGCTGAATGGCTTGTATTGTTAGTAGGTGATCGCAAATTTTTCCTTGTATCGCTGTTTCCTTGATGCGTATTATAGCAGTGTATAGCGTGATTTGGTATTGTAAGCTGGTTTCGGTTGCGAAGTGCCATGCCTAGGCCATGTCCATGAATTTTGAGGCGTTTGCTTGTTTTGTTATTCTTTCAATTATTTGTGCGGCTTGCTGTTGCATTTCTTTTAGCCGATTTATTTGGTCACTTATTTCTGCGAATATTATAGTTGTGGCTGCGTAGATATCCTTGTCTCGTATTTCTTGAGGTTCTTGTATGTATTTACTGTTGTGTAAGCGAGGGGCATATTTTAATTCTTCTTTATTGACGTCTCCTGTATATGTGTGCAGTTTGTTTTCCAAGTTGCCCACTCGGTAGGTCATTTGAGCTATATAGTTTGCTTGAAAGTTGAGCGATGTGCATTCTGTATGGATGCGCATGCATTCATACAGAATAACGTGTATCTGTGTTTCGATTTCGGTTTGGTTTAATTTAATTGCTTTGGTGTCGATATATATTATGAACGTAAATTTATCTCTTGCAAGATGTGCATGGCCCAGGAACTCAAAATACAATCCGGGGTTGTTGGCGAATCTCCATACGTCGTAGGCGTGCACCCCCGTACACAAGGCGATCACGGTTGTGATTATCCATGCAGGATGCATCTGTGAACATGTGAATTAATTAGTTTATGATAAAATTTTGTTTCGCAAGCGCTTACAAGCGTGGTTAGTATTATTGTGCGGCAATTTAAGCGGTACATTCCATGCGTGTATGTGCAAATGTGTAACATGTCCTCTCTCTTTTTATCCTTAAATTTTTTTTTGAAAAAGAAGAACGTATTTGGCCCTTTATTTTGCTTTATAATTATTGCTTATTAGTTTCTCTCGGGTGTTTCCTCATCTGAGTTGTCTATATACGAGTTAGTTCGGCTTTGCGATTATGTGCTCGTTGAGGATGCAGTACACAGTTGATTCGGTGCAATTCGCAATCATAACTGCTACGATTTGTATCGTGGGGCTGTTCTGTTTGTTTGTTTTTAAATTTAGGACACATTACACATGATACAATGACAATAACGACTATGCATATGGTTAGTATTATTGTAGATCCGATTGACCCATACGTTAAATATGTGTGTGTGTTGTGAGCATCTTGTTCGTCCATGAAGTCGTAGTATTTATTTATGATGTCGTCAAGTGTTAGTAATGGTTCTAGTTTTGTTAGACTATTTTTGGTGTTAATGTTTGGGAAATATAATGTGTGGTTGATGCTTTTTAATTTTTTGTAAAATGTAGGTTGTATTTCTGCAATATTCGAGGTTATTTGGGGCGTGTATATATACTCGGTGCTGCTTCCTAAATTTATTGATCCCTTTAGTGTTATGTGTTCGTATCTTGCCGAACACTTGGGTTGGATTGTTAAGATGCCCACTCCTTTTGTTTTTACAACTTCATGCTGTTCTCCAGGGCATACAATTTGTATGTTCGTTTCGGTGGGGAGTGAGTACAACCATGCGTTTATTGACGTTAAAGGGAGAAGGAGCTTCCTTGCCGCCGCCTCGTGTCTGTCGACGATCGAGTTTATTTGCGTCTTTAGCTCCGAGGAGCGCTTCGACGGCCCGGGCCCTTCGTCGTCCTCTTCCTCGTCCTCGCTCCACCTCCTCTTGCCCCCCTTCGCCTGTTTTGCGAGAGCATGTAAGGTTGAGACCGCGTGCAGCTTCTCCGACAGGATACATCCCCTAATCGAAATCAAAACATTGAATTAATAAATATTAATAATATTAGAAATATAATAAGAACAACAACAACAACCACCACCACCACTACCACAACAACCACAACAATAATAATAATAATGATAATGATAATAATGCACTCACGAATGTTTTCTGAGGTTATACGAGATAAACTTTCTGAACGCCCGATCCTGGCGCATCTCCCTCATGTTGTATAACGACAAGAGTTCCTCAAATTCGGGGCCCCCGCTACGTATATGCGGATCAGAGACGTGTACTAACCGCGCGGATCGCGATCGCGAGCGGTGCGCGGCGGTATGACTAGCGGGAGGGTGGGGGGCGGCGGCGGCGACGGCCATGCCGGCCGCGGCGCTCGCGCACCTGCCCCTCCCCCCCCTGATACTGATCCTGCTATTCGTGTACGCGTATTACGTTTGGTATACGTATACGGGTTTACAGAGAGGGGATGGCGAGGGGCGCGACGAAGATGGCGACATCTGGTCATACAGTCATATCGTGGACTGTACACTCGTCGTTAAACGAGTAATAGCTTCTTGGGGCACTGTGGCATTTCGCTCGTAACTGATAATTGTAATCGAAGGTGAAGTACACGCCATTTGATTCGTGCGTCTTCGCGTGTACTTTTGCAAAAACGAGCGTTACTTCTAAAAATGTGCCGCCGGTAAGTGTCGCGATCATTTACTGCCCCCGTTTTGTTCAAATCATTTCGATACAACTTTACGGATGTTACAGATACATTTGAATCACCGCACCTCGAGAAATATAAATCCAGCGACCTCCTGATGAAGCGAACATCCCTCTCACATACATACGGAGAAGCTAAATAACTTTCAAGATCGAGGATTATATACTTGTGGTATATTTTGTACCTCGGCTCGTCTGCTGCCGCCGCTGCCGTCGCGGTAGTCGGGTCTTCGCGCGAGATACTCGTATTTTCCTCGGACGCGCGTGCGCGGGTTGCGGGCTGCTCTAAATTAATTCCAAGCCCAGTCCCCGGTGGTGATACGCGTATTCGACGGGAATGCTCGTCAGCCCCCCGGATACTGGTATCTGATTCTGGGTGTTCGTTGCTCGACTCGGCCGCTACCTCCGCCGCCGCCATCCAGTGCTTCAATTGTTTAGATGTATAGGTAATGCTGCATTTCTTCAAATTCTCTTTGTTTGGGTGGTTTAGTAACAGATACTCGCACGCCATGTCTTCGTCGGCTTCGTACTCTGGTTGTTCGTGATTACATATTTTGTAGCCGAGCGTAGATTTGCATTTGTGGAGAGTTTCGTCCGACAAGAAGCTATAGGCTCTTTTGTCGTTACTTAGTGTAATGTACAGCGCTTGAGGTATAATAAAAGCGTAAGATATGTGCTTCTCTTGCTCCTGCAATATTGGTACGGGGTGCATTTTGTATAATTCGTTACTAAATTTCTTTAACATGTGTATTGTGGTTTCGAGTAAAAATTGGTTGTTTTTAAAACCCAATTTTACGGTCACTATATCGGTTAACTTGTCCGTTCTGGCGTGTTTAATAGGGATAGGGAATTCGTAATCGGGGTACAAATCCATTATTTGTCTAATTATTGTGTGTAATTTCTCTGTTGAGATTAATGAGGGGCGCAGACGTCCTTTCCTTGCGTATCGTATGGTTTCTAGTGTGCTCTGGAAAGTATCTTCGTACAAACTAAGGGTTGACTCTAATTCGGCTATTACGTTGGTATAATATCTCGTGAAGTTATGCCTGTGCCACATGTCGGTTAAGTCATCCAGCTTCTTTTTGGTATTAAAATAGAAAGTGTGCACGCTGTCATGTAATAATTTACGTGTTTCGTTTAATTCTTGTTCTATGGACGATATTTTATGTTTAACAATGTGTGCATCTCTTGCGATATTTTTGCGAGCTTGACTTGACCCTTGAATAATTCATTAATTTTTGAGTTTAAGTATTCTCCGTCTGATTCTGATAAAGTTCCGAATAAACTTTTACTGAGGCTTCCAATAAAACCGGGGGAGCGCTTCGTTTTCTTATACTCGAGGGTGGTTTGGTGTCGGTTGGGTCTATTGGTTCTATTTCCGTTATAGTTTCCATTAATTCAATGTAGATATTATTTACCTTCTTTATCTCATGTTTGATTTATTTTGTGCGAAGTGTTGACTTGTTTGATTTTAAAAATTCTGGACAAGTCTTGCATGACCTTGCCGATTAAGGCAGGTGCTTTGTCTGACAATATTACTCTGGGTGCGCCATACAACGTTATAACGTGTCTGGCTAGCGCATCAGCAATTGTCTCCGCCTTGGTGTTCGGTATCGGCACAGCTACACAATATTTTGTTAGATTATCCTGTACTGTTAGTATGTGCCTATTACCTTCGGCAGTCGTTGGTAGTGGTCCGACCGTATCGATTCAAATTTTATCGAACGGTTCTACAGGAGTGTCAGTGATTATCATTGGTTGTTTGTTCTTTATTCTAACCAATTTTAATTCTTGGCATTTTTTGCAATTCCTGATGTATTCGATGATATCGGATTTAATGCCATTCCAGTAGAATTTTTCTCGTATACGTCTGTATGTTTTGGTTACACCTCGGTGACCTCCGACTAAACTATCGTGATATTCGGAAATAATGCTTTCGCGAATATCCTCGGTAGGTATCGTGCAGGTTCCATAACATACGTATATGGTACAGTTACAAAATTTACAACACTCTTGGAGGGTGTCCAAGAAGGTTGAAAAACTTAATTTGTCCGTCAGGACTTGTTGTTTGGACACTCTGATACTTGTTATGTTGTTTTCTTGAATAGTGTTTGCTAGTGTCATTAGGATGTCTTTCAAATCCTTGATATCGACTTCGTCAAAATGCCTTTGAATTAGTATCGCTGTTAATACCTTTGTAGTTGTCTTTGGGGTTACTATTATTTGGCCCTTTTTTGGTTTAGCCTGCTTGATGTCATTTTTTACTATTTTTTCTAAATCGAGCAGTAGCTTAGAAATTGGCGTAGTGAATTCACAGTCTGCCGACGTGAAATGTAAAATATTGTCCTTACTTTGTGTCAAAACTTGGTTAATTAATTTTATTTTTTGTCTACTGTCGGGTTGTTTGCGAAAATCTGGGTAAAACAACCCTGGAGGTACCGTTGCAGAGGCTCGTATATTTACAGGTGCGACTTCGTTGTCCGTTGCAGTGTTTGACTCGTTAGAGTCGGACTCTACCTCTTCAACAGGTGATGCATTGTCTGCTCGTCCTTCTTCTTCGCTTACAGGTGTTAAGTTACTTAGTACCCGATCTTCGTGTTCGCTTTCAGACCATAAGTCCTCGTCGACAGGTGTGGAACGAGCTATCGGTCGATGTTGTAGCATACTTCACAGTTTACTTTGTCCACTGTCCCACCAGTAATCTTGACTACTAGAGTGACTTTTATCCGACGAATTCGGTGATGGAGTTACTGTTTTTATGTTTTCTTCGGATGCTCTCTTAGGTTCTTTGACTCTTCTCCTGAGGACACTGTGAGTCTAGTAGTAGGGGGTTTCTCTTGAATTAAGCTGGGAAAACCGCTATTGCGTGCTCTAGGTTTAGTGGGCTCTGATTCTGTATCGAAGTCCGGAGGGTTTCTAAAAGTAACTTGTTTTCTGAAATTGGCGGATCTGATGGGCTTAGGTGCGTTGGTATTTGCCATAGGCGTACACCGCTTGCTCGTGGAAGTTGTGGTTGTTTGTTGACTTCGTCCCGTGGTTTTGTCTTTATTTCCTTTGTTTTGGGCTTAGTTAAAGTTACTGTCTTAGTTTTTGGTAAAGACAGAAGTTTATCCTTGCTAGTGGCCTGAGTGGTTGTTTTGGGGATTGCTCCTGCTTTGGAGGCTGCACTTGCTTGTCTGCGTGCTGCTATTCTATCAGCTATGGTCCTCCCTGGTACATCCGAGTCTAATTCTAACGGTTTAACTTCTCTTGTACCATACCTGTATCTTCTGCCAGGGTTAGGATCAGTTTTATCGGTTGGTTTTGCAGATTTTTGGTTAAGTTTTGCAGAAGCTGACGTAGGTAATGCCACTGCAATTTCTATTGCTGGGTTGCGCGACAAGGCGTCTGCGTTGACATTTAGACGTCCCGGCTTGTACAAAAATTTGTATTGATATTCTCGCAATCGCGTCCTCCATCTTATCAATATTTGGATTGGTGGTTTGACCGAGTCTATCCACTTTAATGGTTCGTGGTCGCTAATTAACGTGAATTCTTGTCTGTACAAATACGGGCGAAAGTGAAGAATAGCATATATTACTGCTAAACATTCCTTCTCTGTAGTAGTGTAATTTCGCCGGCTTCATTATGTGCGACATATAGGCTATCGGCCTGTCTTGTCCAATCTCTCCTCGGCTTAAGACGGCTCCTACTGCGAAATCACTGGCGTCTGTCGTTAAAATAAAAGGTTTAACAAAATTTGGGTATTGTAGCACAGGTGCTGCACAGAGAGCTTCTTTGAGGTCCTCAAAGTTTTGCTGTTCCTCCTTTCCCCATGTAAATTCCTTAGTCTTTTGTAGCAAGTCTGACAGAAGCTTGGCACGTTTTGAGAAACCTTCAATGAATCTGCGATAGTATCCGGCAAGTCCTAAGAATTGCCGTATATTTTTTTGATTTTTGGGAACTGGGAAGTTTCTTACCGCATTCGTTTTCTTGGGGTCGGGTTTTACTCCTTCCTCAGTTATAATATGTCCCAAGTATTGCACTTCCTTAGCTAGGAATTCGCACTTGTCTGGTTGTAGCGAAAGGGTAGCGCCTTCAAGTCTTTGGAAGAATCGTCTCACATTTTTCTCGTGCTCTTCAAGAGTAGATGCGTAAATAATAACGTCATCTAGGTACACTAAGAGCTCAACGTCTTGTAACCCCAATAAAACTAGGTTCATGAGACGCTGAAAGGTAGCAGGCGGCGTTGCGTAAACCAAACGGCATACGAGTATATTCGTAATGCCCTGTAGTTGTGCTAAACGCAGTTTTGTGTTGGTCCTTCAGATCCATTTTTACTTGATGGTATCCACTGGCCAGGTCGAAGGTGCTGAAGTACTTAGCTCCTCCTAGTTGATCCAAAATGTCGTTTATTTGTGGCAACGGATGAGCATCGGCTATGGTGACTTCGTTTAAAACACGGAAATCTATTACCATTCTAACTTGCCTTTCACCCTTTGAGTTTGGTTTCTTTGGTACAATCAGTACTGGGCTGTTATATGCAGAGGTGGAGTGCACGATTATACCTTTTTCTAGGTGTTTTTGCGTTATGTTGTTTGCGTCCTCCTTTTTCTGTCGATGTTCTTTGTACTGGTTTTTGTTTATAGGTATATCGTTGAT
This sequence comes from Nasonia vitripennis, assembly GCF_009193385.2. Taxonomy (NCBI): domain Eukaryota; kingdom Metazoa; phylum Arthropoda; class Insecta; order Hymenoptera; family Pteromalidae; genus Nasonia; species Nasonia vitripennis. The sequence continues at coordinate 124,350 of NW_022279589.1, forward strand.
CGTAGGTATCGAATGTGTTAAAACATTAGTGGCTTTCAAGTAGTCTCCAGGTAAGTGGAACAGGTGTTGAAAATCCGTAATTAGTTTTAAAACATGTTCTCTTTCTTCGTCGTTTAAATGATCTAACCGTAATGATTCCTTTATTTTGTTAAATCTTTCCTCTGGTAGAACGGGCTCTGCATCACTGTAGTCCGACGAGAAAAAATCTTCCGAGTCGTCGTATTTGCATGCTTGCAAATTTTGTTCGGGTATGTCGATTTCGACGGCCTCATCGTAAGCGTTAACTGCCACCGCAAAGCATTCGTTATTTTTATTGGTAACTAATGCTTCTCCGATAAACAATTTTTCTGGTGTTTTGAGCCTGGGTAAGTAGCCAGTTTCCAAGTCAGATAGTGATAACGGTATTTTTACTCTTTGCTTTGATCGTGCTTGTAGTATATATTTAGTAGACCGTGGCTCTCGTTACTCGAAATTTGTAAATCGAATTGGCTTGATTGGTTGCGATGAAGTCACCAGGGCGTTGTGATGAAACGAGATCTCTGCAGCTTCGCTTTTTAAGAAATCTACTCCTAGTATTCCTTTAACGGGCAGAGGTATGTCATCGGTGAACACCTGGAACTTTATTGGTTTCTCGAAAAATGTTATTTCCGTAGATCCAGCAGTTAATATGCTGTCTTTAGTGATTCCTGTGATGTTCATGGTTTCATGACCGGCTATCATGGTTTGTGGTTTCAATAGCGATACGTGAATCAAATTCACTTCGGCCCCCGTATCGAAAATGAATTGCGATGCCGATTTAAGTTATGGAGCGTTCAGAATTACTAATGGGGCTGCTGCCTTTCCAGTGTTTTCTTGCTGAGGGTTTCCGCTGATAAAAATTTTACTGTAGTTTGACGCTCTTGGTTCTGTTGGCTCGGCGAGGCGTCTGTTCGTCGGGCCGTTGGTCCGTTTAAATGTTCTGGATGATTGAGATTTGCTCGGTTTATTGGTGCTTGTTGTTGATTGTTATAAAAATATGGTACTGGGAGCATCATTCCATACGGTATTGGAGGGTACGCGAACGGTGGTGGCGGCATGTAGGGATAGGGCATTGGCGCGTGAGGGTACTGTGGCATGGTGGGTCGGGGTGTTGTACTAGCGCGATATTGTTGCTGATACCGTGGGGGAGTTGTCGACCGGTTGTAGGGCATATTGTTTTTAATCCCTCGAGCAGGTTGCTTCTCAACGTGGTTTTAATACCTGGACTCTCTTCTGTTAGTAGCGTATGTGTTTTCTTGATGACTATGGATAGAGCTGGGCCCAGGTAAGGGGCTGCGACCTCGATTTCGTTCTTGGTGTTCTTCTTATCGACCTCCAGAGTTACGCCATGGATGTTGCGCTTCGTCCTTGAACTGCACATGTCGGTCAGGTGAATGTACAAAATTGACTAACCCCTTCATATTACTAGAGTTGGACATGTCTCGCTCGATTCTCTGTGCGATTTTCAGAACGTTAGCAAGAGTAGCAGGCTCCTGGACACTCATGGCCTATAATAAGTCGTCCGATAAGCCGCGTTTGAATGACTCTAATGCTATACCTTCTAGCATTGTCACCATATGAGGCACTTGTTCTTGTGCAAATTTTTCCGTCAGCAAGGCCTTTGCGCTGTCCATGATTTTCTTGATTCTACTGTAATATTCCATTACAGTTTCATTTCGACGCATTCGAATTGACTGTAACTCGGCACAGTAACGTGAATAGTTCTTTTTGGGTGCGAAGTATTCTCTTAATATATCCTTTAGTTGGGAAGTTTGTGTTATGTCGGTGTCCCCTACTGCGTCTCGAGCAGTATCGCGTAATTTCGCAATGAGCGCATCGATGATGCTTTGATGATGCGTTAAGTTCGCTATAGCGTTTGCTCTCCCGTTTTGTTCTGCCATCTTATTTTTTTTTCTCTCTTTTTTTTTGAATTATACGGTTCGAGTAAAAAAATTGCTGGTTGCACAGTTCAAACGAAAATTTAAAATAAAGTGCGGGACAAGCTATCCAAGATTGAATATTAATTGATTTTTAATTTGACAAAAGCTTCTAATAGTTCGTTTAGTTTAACAACGTCAAACGTTTCTTGCTGTTTCGTTATTACTTTAATGATGTCCACGTTTACTAACACGGACCTTCGCAAAACAGTTTGTAACGTAAAAACTTGGTTTTCAAGATGCGATAATCGTTCTTCTATCGCGTAGGTGTGTACACACCTGGCATAGTCGGAATCTTCTAATTCCCTAACGCGATCATGCACAATATTCAACTCGACTTGCGTAACTTCGCGAAACGGTGAGGGGGTATGATCGGGAATCATGAGGTACTTTGAATGATTGAGTCTATTTCCTCCTCAAGATGCTGGTTTAGAGGACCGCTTATCTCCTGTAAGGTTTTCAGATAAGGTTGAATGTAATTGCTTGCACGAATAACACCGTTCTCATAAGAAATTGTAAAATTCTTATCAGAACAATATAAATCGTTTTGCGTAATTACTTTTTTTTACCTTATCCGAAAGTACCCTTACGGTTAAAAACGGGGCTTTAACTACTAAACCAATGTCAACGTTTATCAACTGTAAATCTACGAGCGTTCCGATTTCTTTTCCCATTAATTCGAAAATATGATTGATTATCCTTGGGTTGATCGTGTAGTTGCGTCATGTAAATAAATCCGTGAATTTCCCGGTCACTTATCTGATTAACTTTCCTTTTTCCGTACGGAATATTAAACTCTTTAGCTAATTGTCGCAAAAATCGATTTGCTTGGCAGTCCTTTGATTTTGGCATTTACTTAGTACTTTGTTTTTGTTCGATCGTAGCAAAAAAAAATTTTTTTTAAACATCGGTCGGACAGCTTTTACGCACGCCTGAGATGTCCGGACAGCTTTTACGCACGTTGACATACGTGTACGAATGTAGTAGGTGTAAGTATGTATTAAATTTTTAAGTGAGTGTTAATTATTTACAATATTCCTACAATTATAACAGAGTCAAACATCTTTTACGCACGTTGACACATAAATTAACTCATTTATTGTAATTAATTATTAAAAGTACAATACTAATTTGCGTTGAGTGTTGGCGCGGTACTGTGCACAAGTGTAAAATATTTTTCGTCAGTAAATAATAACTATTTGGGGTTCTTAAATTACCTCAATTGCTTATTCAACGAGGGCTTGAGTGTGTTTGTGAATTTTCGGGAAAATAAATTTCTTTCTTTGGGACTCGAGAAGGTGAGGGATAAAAAAAAACTTAACTGCGTTCTTATCGCGCTTACTACTTGGGGTCACTGTTCGTCGGCTACTAAAAGTAGGAATACGTGTATGTCTATCTACTGGGTTAATAATGGAAAGTTTCTACTGGTACTATTTTAATATTACCTAATTTAATACAATGAAAAAAAAAAACACAATTTTTAAATTCGGGATGGGGTGTGCTCAATAATTAATTTTGATTTTGTACACCACGTGAAAGTACGAATATATTTATTTTGTGTATTTAAGTAATTAATAATAATTTCCAATATGTTAATTGAAAACTACTGTATCGCGCGAGTTAAGTGTACGTATTGCAGAGCGTACGTAGATTCGCAGGTAAGTAATTAAATAAATTGAATATGGATTTGTTCAGATTTATTAATCCGTCTTTACAGCTTGGAAACCCGACAGAGACTGACTCGTTACCAGTGCAAGAGCCTTTTTAAAAGGTTTGTAACTTTGTTTGTTTAATCTTTCCTCCATTGTTCTCCATGCGTGCTCGATGCGTGCTCCGCCGTATGTGCCAACATAAACACCTTATTGTTGCAGGTCTCGAGAAGCCAAAGCGATCGATACGGCATGCAGAAGGCGATCGATAACAAGCGATGAATAAGCGACGACTAATACGGCTCATATAACTCCTCCATGCCCAAGTTGAATGACGTCCTCGTTATTTGTTATCTCGGTATGTTGTGGGCTCCTGTTTGGACTCCTGCTTTTACATGAACCCCTGTTTTTACATTTATATTTATAGATAATGAAAATTATTCCAATTATTAGAATCAGCATGACAATTATAAATGACGCTATTGATGTATGGAATTCGATTCCGAATTTTGTGAATTTTGGTGTCTCCATCGTAGGTACTGCTTGCGTTTTTAGCGGTTCGAATCTCCGTTGATGATCCTCGATGATCAATGGTTGAACTTCCGACACCTTAAGTTCTCCGAGATTGTCGTCCACCCTATGTCCCTGTATCAACAGATTGTTTCCTCCAAAGATCTTCGTTCCAAAAAATGTTTCCTTGTTCTTGTTATTTTCGATTTCTGTTTTATAATTACTGGATATCAGCGTCAAGTTGTTTAGGAGTGGATACGCCAATGCTAGAGGCGCATTTATTGAAATTGTTATTGTTTTTGCGTCTTCTGCGAGGATTTGATAGCATACATAGTCGCTCTGATAGATCAATTGACATCTTCTTGAAAATAATTTTATTATCGAGCCATCCAGCTTCCACGGTATCGTTATGATCTCCGTCTGGTTATTTCGGTTAATTATAGCAAGTCTTTGAAAAAGGGAGAATTCAATGGAATTTAGGATAGGAATTTTTATGGTATAAATTATGGAATCATGGATAGTTATGACTGATCCCCGGGCAAATCGAAAGTCTAACAAATTATGATAATGTGATATTAACTCTTTTTGGGAATAAAGTTCTAATAGATGTGTCTTTATACTTAGTATTTGTTCATGGGTTAATATTTCCAAATTAAATTTTTCATCGATGAAAACGAATGATCTTTTTATTTTCCCTAATAGATTTAGAAAATGTTGCTCCTGCACAATAAGAGTTACAACTGTCTCAATTAATTCAAATCGCATATTTTGATCGTTAAGAGTTTTCATAAGATTCCGTAAGTTTTTGTTAATTATTTCAGTATTGCTATTTATCGTTCTGCTAATTTGATTCATGCAACTTATAGATTTATTCAAAACCGAAATATCTTCATTTTGTTGTTTCTCAAAATTTTCTAAATAATTATTAATCTTTTCTAAGTCATCTGAATCTGGATTTCCAAATATATATTTGATCATCTTTCCTACTCCATTTATTAATCCTCTCTTTCTTCTTCCACCGAATGGTGCTATCTCCTGCAGATCTTGATAGATTTCTTGTCATAATAATCTTGCTTCCATTAATAGACTTGAGTTCTTGAGTTCTTTTCTTGAGGATAATATGGTGTAGTCAGTCAAAATTCTGCCATAGGTGCGTTTGAGCGACGATGTGTTTATGAAGAAATGTACGTAATGATAATTTTCTATAATTCTTCCAACTCCTTGCTGATAATCAAAGTGTGTCGCATCAGGATTAATTTCATCACTTTTTACGGTTATCGTCGAAATGGCCATAATCATCGCCATCCCCAGGATCGTCATCATTTTCCTGCAAAGAAGAAGTTTTTCTTAATCTCTTTGCGCTCTTTAGATTGTAACGACGTGGTTGTCCGTGTATATAACATTCCAATGAGGGACCTTGTTGTTTCTTAACTAATAACTTTTGATAACGGGGTGCGATTTTATTTCGTTGCTGTTGGTGGGTTTTAACGTATACCTCTCTACTTTCCAACTCATTATTTGAATCATTAGGTAATTTTTGTTTCTCTTTCTGTCTTTTATACAATTCGTCATAGAACGGTAAAATTTCATTTTTCCGTATTTCATTATATTCTTCGGTTATGTCGACTCCAGGTTCGATGACATGCTTATGCAGTTCCTCATATGGTCCATACAGTAGAGTAAACGGTGCAAAATTTGTTGATGAATGAATGCTCTGATTATATATTAGGATTGCTGTAGTCATATGATTCTTTATTGTTTCTCGAGGATTTTTATCGACTAAAATACTTAATTTTTCTCTTAAAGTTGAATGTAATCTCTCTATTGGTCCATTTGACGTGTGTCTATTGATTGTAGTTTGATGATATTCGATTTTGTGTATCCGACAAAATTCTTTAAATACAGCGGAGTTAAATTCACTCCCATTATCCGTAGTAATTTTATCTGGGAAATTGTGATGTGATGCGAAATGCCTCAGTTTGTTTAATACTGTTATAGCATTCCCATCCAATAGATGATAAGCTTGAGCGTATTTCGAAAATATATCAATAATTGTCAGAAACTTTTCTTTTCCAACATGAAAAACGTCCATATGTATGTGCTGTAAGGGCCTATTAGCGATAATGGGTCCATACCTTCCTGTTTCGTAAGGCTTTCTCTCATATTTGTGTTCTAAGCATAGTTCGCATTGGTTAATATAGTTTTGTACGAGCCTATCCATATTTAGTGTATATAACTCTTTCTTAAAATGGGCTATTGTCTCTTGAATTCCATTATGGGTTCTATTATGATATTCTTCAAGTTTCTTCAAAAAATTATTTTTGTCTATTACGGGTGTATAAGTGTTAGTTTTAATCAACTTTAGTTTTTCATTGAAATGTTTTAGCAGTACTCTGTAAGCGATCATTTCCAAATCATCATTTGTAAAGTAAATCCCGTATTGTTTGTCTGGTTTTACGTTTTCATTTAGAAATTTTAATAATTGTGTTTCAGCTTCATCCTTGTTTATCTTTACCATATACTGAATCTTGAGCTTATCTTTATTTACTTTCACATTGTAGTCCCTTCCCGATTTTATTATAATGCTATAATTAAATGCATGAATATTTTTGTCTGTTATAGGCAATGAAAACACTGGATCTTCTACAGCAGTGTGAGCTGTTTCTAGATCATCGCCGGGGCTCTCGTCCACTTCCTCTATTCGGCGCGATGTTATATCCGAGACTTGAGGAATCATTGAAAGTGAGTCATCATTCTCTTCCTGATTATTTATTTCTATTCTGCTTAAGGCGTCAGCTACATAATTTTCACTTCCTTTCTTGTATTTAATCTCATAATCATATTCCTCTAATTTTATTTTCCATCTAATCAAACGTGAATTTGGTGTTTTTAAAGACCAGAGCCAAGTTAGTGGTTTATGATCTGTTTCGATTGTAAATTTCCTCCCGTATATGTATGGTCTAAAATGTCGACACGCCTCGACTATAGCTAGTAGTTCTTTTTCGATGGTCGAATAGTTTTGCTCAGCTGAATTCAGGGTTCGTGAAAAACATGATATGAGGTGTTTATCTTGCGATAGAACGCTACCAATAGCGACATTTGACGCATCAGTTGTGACAGTAAACATTTTTGTGAAATCTGGATAAGCTAGTATTGGTGCATTGACGATTAATTCTTTAAGTCTATTGAATGCTTCTATATATTGTCTATCCTCTATGTTTATTTTTTCTTCCTTTTTAAGCGCTTTCGTTAGTGGTTTTGATATTCTAGCGTAGTTTTTTATGAATTTTCTATAAAACCCTGTTAATCCTAGAAACGCTTTAATTTCTTTTTGTGTCCTTGGGATGGGATATTTTACGATGGCCTTGATTTTATCTGGGTTTGGTTTAATTCCTCCTGGTGTAATTATATGTCCCAAAAAAGGTACTTCTTTCCTTAAAAACTCACTCTTATCTAATTGCACTTTCAAACCGTATTCCCGAAGTTCTTCAAATACTAATTTTAGATGTTGTAGATGTTCGTGGAGAGATTTTGAAAATATGACTATATCATCCATGTATACAAAGCAAAATTTGTGTAAATATTTTCTGAGAATTTTGTCCATTAATCGCTGGAATGTAGCTGGTGCATTTTTTAAACCAAAGGGCATACGACGGTATTCGTAGTGTCCATTTTCTACTGTGAATGCTGTCTTCTCTACTGAATCTCGATCAACTGGTATCTGATGGAATCCTTGTGCTAGATCTAATGTTGTAAAATATGCGCATTTTCCTAAATTCTCTAAAATATCGTCCATTCTCGGCAATGGGTATTTATCCTCAATGGTTTTATCATTCAACTTACGATAATCAATAACCATTCTCCATTTCTTCTTTCCACTTGCATCTTGCTTTTTGGGTACTATCCAGACAGGTGATGAATAAGGTGAATTACTTGATTGAATAATTTCGTCATTTAATAATTTTCCCACTTGATCTTGAATAGCCTCCTTCAGGTGATATGGATATTTATAACTTTTGACATAAATCGGATTTTCGTCCTTTGTCCTTATTTTATGTGTGACTGCATTTGTGGCTGTTAATTTTTCACACTCATTATAGAAACAGTCTCTAAATTTCTGACACAAAGCTATAATTTTCTCCTTTTCCTCTTCATTCATGTGTTCCGTTCGGATTTTCACTTTTGTCTCCTGATGATTGCTCAGTATAGCCATTTTACATTTATCCGGCATATTGTTTAAATAATTAATTTCAAATCTCGGTGTGCTAAATATTTGAGTTCTATAGTTAATATTTGCTTTTAAATTTTGTAGGTCCTTGTGACCTATTAGACAATCATATGTAGAATGCCAAGGAGCAATTAAAAATGTAATTGGTGTATTGTCACCTAACTCTTGCAAAATCGGAAAGGTGAGTGCATGTGTCCCTTGCGTTATTTTATGCAAAGATTTAATTTCGAATTTATATGGAAAAACGTAGTTTGAAAATAAATCGTAGGCTACTTTAGGGTTAATAATCGATGATGATGCTCCCGAATCTATTAGTATTTTAAGCGATGGATTTGTAGTTATTATGTGTGGTAGTTCGGGCGAACTGCCTATGTTATTTAAATTTACTATGTTTCTTCGGTTGGATCGGAATCCCGTTGAAAATTTTCATTTTCTGAATTCTCTTGATTTTCATAATTGTCGTCATTCACGTTAATATCTTCTTGCTCCTCATTGTAAGCATCTTCCTCCGGTTGCTGCTCCTCTTGATAATGCAACTCTTCGGAAATGAAATTTGGTGATCCGGTACTCCTAAAGAATTTATTCTGAGGGACAAAATTATTTGACCGGTTGCTCTGATTATTATTTGGCCGATTGGTGTTTCTGGTATTAATCGACATTGGTGTCGGTCGATTTTGCTGAATAGGTCGTCCGAAATTATTTGCAAATGTCGGTACAAAATTATTTTGTGCAGTTGCGGGTCTAGGTGCAAATGAAAACGGACTTTTATTTGCTCCAGAGTTATTGAACGGACTATTATTTCTCTGATTCATAAACGGGCTTGTACCCTTTGAATTATTGTTTACATTATTGGTTTTTGGTTTACTTTCGCGTTGTCTCGCGAAATTTAAACATGCAGCTTGTTGCTCGTGATTGTCAAGCTTTCTGCATTTTATCAGACAAGCCTCTATATCCGCCAACTCGAAATGTGTAAGATGTGTGTGATACGGCTCTTTTATTCCGTTTATAAACGTATTTTTCGCAACATTTTCGTAAAACCCAATCTTCATACTTATCAAGTTACGGTCTTGATTGTTTAAGTTTATATGTTCTTTTAGCTTATTTAAACGTTGTTTAATTTCATCAGCATACTTTTCATAATTTTGATTCGATAGTTGAAAACAAGAGCTAAGTTTATTGTATAGCAGGTCCTCCGAGCTGGGATCGCTATATCTATTTATTAAGAGATTTTTACAATCATTCCATGTTGCTGGATCATTCGCGACTATTAAATTTAAAGCTTCTCCGCGAATTCTTGATTTAATTAACGCAAATAGCGCTGTATTTAATGCTTCCTCTGCAGTGACTAAATTTTCAACAAATTTATCGCATGTTTGGAGAAAGTGAGAAAGGAGCTTTGTTCCTCCTTCATAAATTGGTATCGCGTCACGCCATATGGCTAACCTCAATTTAAATTGTTCCACTGTGATTTGCTGCGCCATTTTGCTCTCAAATCAGTCGTATTTAGGGATAAGGTAAAGATAGGTGAATAGGGAATTTCAAAGACTTACTCTCTTCTTTGATGATTCCAGGTGAATCTCTGTTCGAAGGTGGGCCTCAAACTTGACGTCCCAAAAGTACTGCGACGAAGGGGTTGAAACACCAGCCGCTTCCTCTCTGATGATTTCCGTCACGGTATTGGAGGAGAATCTCGATTCATCAGCCTCGCAGTATCCTGTCCGCAGCGCCAGTTAAGTGTACGTATTGCAGAGCGTACGTAGATTCGCAGGTAAGTAATTAAATAAATTGAATATGGATTTGTTCAGATTTATTAATCCGTCTTTACAGCTTGGAAACCCGACAGAGACTGACTCGATACCAGTGCAAGAGCCTTTTTAAAAGGTTTGTAACTTTGTTTGTTTAATCTTTCCTCCATTGTTCTCCATGCGTGCTCGATGCGTGCTCCGCCGTATGTGCCAACATAAACACCTTATTGTTGCAGGTCTCGAGAAGCCAAAGCGATCGATACGGCATGCAGAAGGCGATCGATAACAAGCGATGAATAAGCGACGACTAATACGGCTCATATAACTCGCGCGTGACGTAATTTCCCGTTCGGCGCGAGCTTCTAGTATGCTAGCTTTTCTCGTTATCTGTATTCTGGAGCTCGCTATCGCGACACGGAGGCTCGGCTATTTTTATCGGCCTGCCGCTTAAATTCAATTTTCCGAACTCTAATTGAAAGTTGGTTTTTCTAAAACACTTATATTTTCAGGCTTTTAATTTTAATCTGAATTTACTAATTTTTTTTTTTTAATTAAATAGAATTTAAAATTTCTTTCTCATGAGATCGGATCCCACCGCTGTCACCAGAAAATTAGGAGCTGTGACGTACCGACAAGTTAAAATGCACTAACGCGTAGCGAACACAACTTCTAGTGTCACGTAGTGCCGAGCGGCTTGCACTAGTGACGGATTGGGCGTGGCTGTGAGTAGGTAAGGAGGGCGGATTCGTGGTCGAGCACCTATACAGGTGTATGAGAAAATTATATTAATAAATAATAATTAAATGGCTTACCTTTAGAAGTGTGATTCCTTGGATATTTAATATATTTGATTATAATGGTTGGGTAGAACAGCGATATATAACTGGTTGTAAGATATTGTATACTGCACTTTAAATATTTATTGATTATATTTCACACTTAAGATACACTCTTAGAATTACTATGACTACGATGTTAAAAAATAGTGTTTCGCCTTTGGCTAATTATATTTATGCGCGTGTATTAGGCACAGCGCTACTTAATATATATATATATATATATATATATATATATATATATATATATATATATATATATATTTGGTACTTAGATGTTGTTAGTGCAACTGAAACTGACGAACTGCGAGTCGTCCGACTAAAATGGTTCTCCGCGCAGGCCACCGATCCCTTTTTATGATTTTAGCCGGTTCCATATTCGGAATATCAAACAATAAACTAGATAATGTTTTTGGCAGTTCGAGGAATATGTCTAGAGATCGTTCGACGGCTCAGGTCATAAACTCGATAACGCTGCCGCGGAGCTGGCGATCGGTCGCGCAACGCCTTATCCTAAACTATTAAATTAAAAGGTCAAAGTTCTCTAACCGAAAATTGAATTTTTACGAGTGACGTAGTGTATGTAGGACACACGTGTAGGTAATTTCTGTACGCGTTTGTAGGGGGGATCGGCGCGAACGACATAATTAAGGAGTAGTGATTTTACGCATACAGGTGTTGTATGTAATTGTTACAAGTATAATTTTTTTTAAATTTCGCGGGATATTACACATGAACTGCTGCGTATCGCGCTCGAAAATTAATAATTGTACACTTGAGTTAAGGGCCCTGACGTTAGTGACATTTTGTTGTTTCGGGTTCTGTAATTCAGAGTTGTGAAATTCTGAATTATCTGCAAGCGTATGGCTGTCTATTGTAAGGAACGCGAGAGTTTGAATTTCCCGGGTATCAACGAAAGAGAACGGCGCCTATGGCCTGTAGGCAGCGAGCTTTGGTGGTGTTTTTCTTCTGTGGTTGTCTGAGATTCCCCTGGAGTCGGAGGAGGAAGGATTAAGGTCAGTGGATCGATTTTGATTTTCTCCTGTGAGGCTTTTCTCGTGGGCTCGCAGCTTGACGTTTTCGGGTTCCCTTTATTCAATTCAAGCTATCTTGTACGCGGCTATCTCATGGCTGTCTTCACTAGATTAAGTTTAACATTGTAGTTGTCTTACGGATAATTCGGGTTTATTTGAGTAACGGGGCCCTCGCTGTAAGACGTCGAACGCAAGTGAGCGCTACATTGTTCAGCGTTTGCAGTATTCGCGGGCAATTAGTTAAGTGTTATCGGGAAAATTGTCGAGGTGGGCAAGATTGATTGTGGATATCTTATAGTGTGAGTGTGCCTGGTTACAACCAAACCTTGGGACGTGCGAGAGTTGAAAACAGTGTAATATCGGTGGTTGTCTTCGTATCTCGGCTACCTTGGCGGAATTTCGATCATTCGGACGTATACTGTTAGAATACGGTTAAGTGGTTATCTGTCCGTAAAATTGGCTATCTACGAAGTTACTGGCTATCTACGAAAAATATTGGCTATCTATTATAGGAAAGTTAGTATTAGGTTATGTTGAGTATTAAATTGCTGCGCTAGTCAATAGTCGTATAAGTTGTGAAAACTGGATATCTTTTGTGTAAAAGGACAAAGTGTAAATGTGTATTTTGCGATGAAAACCCAGAGCGGCAACATGGGTTTTGGCTAAGCTGCGAGTACCGGGAATCCGGTGTCGCCTCGCGGTGACAACAAGGGCCCGGCGTCTTGCGATGCGTCGCGCGGGCCGGCGTCGCGGCAGCGTGACGGCTGTCTTCCGAGAACACCGCCAGCTCGCCACCGCCGGCTTCAGAGAAGAGTCCCGAGGAGCCGCGTCGAGGGGACGGCTGATCAGCCAATCTGTGTCTCGACCGCTCCGCATGAGGAGTCCGTGCGGACTCATAAGCCAATTGGAGGCCTTCTCCCGCGTGACGTAGGGAGAGACAGAGTGGGGTTTTCGTGAGCACGAGCGCGTTCGCGCCTGAAATTCGAGGAGTCTTTTACTGGATCTTGAGGTGCTCACACGTATCTTGAGCTAAAGAAATGAAGAGTAGCTGCTGTCAACTCGAGGAGGTCTTCCCCGGAGAGAGAGAGCAACGAGGAAGCCTTGGGGAGTTGAAGCTGCTGAGAGATGACTGGAAATCGGTGCGACGTCGCACTATGGGCGATTTCAGGAAAAGTATTGTCAAAATCAAATTGCGCCTCTGAGGAAAGTGCTAGGGACCTAATTTTTTTTTTTTTAATGGAGGTTGTACTTCTTAGATATAGGGAAAAATATCAAAATATTGTTTTCTTATGATGTCGAGCCGGGGCTCCTATGAAAAGTACGAAATTTTAAGAAAACGATATTTTAGCTACTTGTTAATGCATTAATATGCCATAAAAATGCATTTTAAAATAATTGGGAATTTTTGAGACAATCATATACTATTTTTTTAATTAATGAATGATTTTTTTACCTACATAACCTAAAAATTCATCTATTTCGACCTATTGTACTAAGAAACGTGAATCCGGGACTTTGTTATTTTAAAGTATTCTAACCTACAGGAATTTTAAATCTGAGAAGTTTCATTCTGTAGCATGAAAGATTTCAAAGTTATCACACATAAAATTGTTGATAAAATAAAATATTAATATTCTCACCACATATGTATAACGTACATAAATTGTTATATATATATATATATATATATATATATATATATATATATATATATATATAATTATGTAACCTAAACTATTACATTATATGTTAACGCTATAGTATTTACACGTTATATAGTAACAATTAGCAACCAAATAATAACTATGTGATATAAGTACTCCATTTCCAATTAATATGATAACCTTCTATTATTTCATAATAATTACATTATAAATTCTTCATCAGAAATATCATAAGTTATATTACTTTCATCATCACTTGTGTTCTGGTTTTCTTCTTCCCACTATTCTTCGTTCATAATATGCCTATAAAATAGATTGAGGATGAAATCATAATTCTGAGCTCATGACAAAATTAAATTCGTAAATAAACTTACGTTTCTTTTATATAGTTCAATGCCTGTGCATTTTGAAAGAATATGTGCTTCTTAGCTAATTTTATTCGATTGCCTATGAACATCAAAGATAGTTTTGGGTCACTCATATGCACTGCTCTGTTAAATACATCCGTAATTCGTGCTAATCTACTTGTCTGTCTGGAGTGTTCTGTCATATTTTTGCGATAAAACTTATGCCAAGACTCATTAGCATCTTCGGCATAGTATGCTAAAGGCATAGGAAATTGCCTGGCAATTTGACACCCATGCATTAAAATTTTATGAATCGTTGGATTCATTCGACACTATGGATACGTATTGTAGTACAGTTTTTATACAGAACCTTTCTAACTCGTCTAATTTAAGCTCCTTTTTGCATTTAAATAAAGTTAATATAGTTACAATATTTTTAACCAAATCTTCATTAATTTCCAATGACCTTGCAAATTTTTTCGGATCTTCAAAACATCTACGAGCTATATTTCCAGTATTTGTTGTTCCATGGCCTTGTAATACTTGGTCCACTCTAACTCCGAAATCAATGAAAACTTTTTTCTGCACATCTCTTTTTCGAATTTGATGTCGCTCTGAAAATCGAATGAATGTATAAATGTATAAATTAATAAAAAACATTAATAGCATTTATTGATTAATGAGGTAGTTGCTTAAGGCTTTAAATAAAACACCCTGCACATAATTATTATAGACGCACTTTTTAGCGGTTCTCGAATATCCCACGTTTTGAATGGCATTCTATAAGAAATATTTAGGAGATGCTCAAATGTATTAATTTACGCGTGCAATAATCCCAAACCATACTTCAGTGACTCAGCAACATGAGTGAAATTATTGCCAAATTCTTCAAACTGATGAGACGTTATCTTACAAATTGGACATCTACTGGTTGCTCTATTTCCCACTATTACATTTAAACATTTGCCATCAAAAAGAATTTGTGTAACTTCATAAAAAACGCAAATGTTTTTTCCATTGGACAGACTAAATTTATAAGAACTCGATAAAAGAGATTCTTTATTTCATTCTCTACTCGATTGTATTCACGTATGGTCGAATCATCTGTTTCTTTTTCGAATGCAATCCTTAATGGTCGACAAAGCCTTACACTTCGAGGAATTGGATTGATCCATGATTTTCCATCAGACTTATTAGAGCTTATATTAATGATAATGAAGCTTGTAACGAAGAGGGACTGCTCGGAAGCTTCGCTTTCATTTACAGCATCCTTACATTTTTTATGTACATTTTTATGGCCTGCAGAAATATCGAACCCTACAGTTACAGAAAGCGTTAAATCAATCAAGTCGTTGACACTCCAATCCAAAGCAACTGCATTGCAAAGTCGCTCACTAGTTTTATTTAACATCTCCTGCATGGATACCACAATCTGTATCTCAGAAATATCGTAACCATTTGCTAAACATTCGGACAAAGCTTTGGAAATTCCTGAATAGCAGGGATAAATGGGAGCATTTCTCATTTTACAATCTTTAGATAAACTTATGTAAGAATTTTTATTCAAGTTTTGCCCTAAATAAAATGCTGCAGCTGAAACTCTGTTGATTATTCTCATTTTGCGTTCCATTGGATAAATCAGTATCATCTGCGGTAAATTTCTTTGCAAGACTTAACGCCATTTCTAAAATTTCAACATCATTTTGGGCGAAGCCACATACCTCTCTTGCTCGTCTATATTTAGTAGATATAGAGTAATCTGATATTATGGTATATCTTCCACCATTGGAACCTCTTCTGACTTTTCTTGGTCGTCCTCTATTATGCTTATTTTTTCTTTTTCGTCCGCCCATGTTATGAATTATAACGATATATGATTTTGTGAATAGCGTGTATGATCTTCAATAAATTTAACATATACAGGGGTATGCCGAAAAAAAATTGATCCTAGCCTCCTGCAAGGAAAATTTTTTAAACTGAATTTTTAAATTTGCATATCTTATTTAAAATAGAAATTTTGGCATTTCTTCGTTTTTGTCTTTATTTTGTGTAAAAGTAATTATATGATATCACTCACGATTTATTCTCATAATTTTTGCACCTAATTTTAATGAAAAAAAAAAACAACATAATATATTTTTGGAAAGATGTGCATTAATTTGTCGGAATTTATGCTGTAATGAAACTGTGATCTTATTTTATTTAATTATTTTAAGTAAGTATTTATCGTATGCCACAGAAATTTATCGAAAAAATGCCACAATAATGAGTTTTATCAAAAACTTAGCCTAATTCTGTGGATTTACGGCAAAACGGCTTTAATCAATTTTTTGTAGTTTTTAGATATTAGCAAATTTAATTTTTTAAGACACAGAATCATTTTCTTTTATTATCTTTGGCGACAGATTCTAATTTTTCAATATTTTAAAACTTACCGTCTGAACAATTTCGTAACTGAAATAACACTTGCTTTTTAAAAATAACACTTTATAAAAATTACAATTTGTAAACAATAATACTTTGTAAGAAACAACACCTTGTGAAAAATAACATTTGCTTGCTTTTCAAAACTAGGATTTACATAAATATATATTCTTTAATTAGTTATGGGAAACAACGTCTTCTGATAAAGTAGTGTATAGAGTATATAGATTTTATGCGCAATTTTTTAAAATGATTTTTCTTTTTGTAATATTTAAATAATGTCCACTTTCGATAAATATGAAATTATTATGAATGCATATAAAAATAATATAAATATTATATAATATATTTTTATGTACATTCATTATATTGAAATGATCAAAACATGGCAATATTAAATATTACAAAGAGAAAAATCATTTTAGAAAATTGAGCATGAACTCCGTATACTCTGTACACTACGATAACATTTGAAAAAATAATGACAAATAATTAAAAATAATAACAAATAAGATCAAATCACTATATCCATTTCCAAATAAAAATTAAATATAAATGAATGATAATCAATAATAATTAAGAAATTAAACAAAAACAAAATTCTTTTAGAAAATATAAAAAAAAAACAAATAATTGCAAATAATGACAGAAAAATTTATATAATTTTGACAATTAGTATTTTTTGTTATATCCTAATATTTCCTATTATCTGATATTATCCATATAAAGTAATGGTAAGTGGTACTTATATCACATAGTTATTATTTGGTTGCTAATTGTTACTATATAACGTGTAAATACTATAGCGTTAATATATAATGTAATAGTCTAGGTTACATAATTATATATATATATATATATATATATATATATATATATATATATATATATATATATATATATATATATATATATATATATATATATATATATATATATATATATATATATATATATATATATATATATATATATATATATATATATATATATATATATATATATATAACAATTTATGTATATGTGGTGGGAATATTAATATTTTATTTTATCAACAATTTTATGTGTGATAACTTTGAAATCTTTCATGCTACAGAATGAAACTTCTCAGATTTAAAATTCCTGTAGGTTAGAATACTTTAAAATTACATATTTTCTTGTTTATATAGTGCCGTATTATTAGAATATAATATTCGATGCTACTCAAATTAGAGGTCCGTGATTTATGATAATTTTAAGTCCCGGATTCACGTTTCTTAGTACAATAGGTCGAAATAGATGAATTTTTAGGTTATGTAGGTAAAAAAAATCATTCATTAATTAAAAAAATAGTATATGATTGTCTCAAAAATTCCCAATTATTTTAAAATGCATTTTTATGGCATATTAATGCATGAAATCAAATTGTTGATCAAATCTTGTTAATGCGTTAACAAGTAGCTAAAATATCGTTTTCTTAAAATTTCTTACTTTTCATAGGTGCTCCGGCTCAACATCATAAGAAAACAATATTTTGATATTTTTCCCTATATCTGAGAAGTACAACCTTCATTTAAAAAAAAATTAGGTCCCTCGCACTTTCCTGAGAGGCGCAATTTGATTTTGACAATACTTTTCCTGAAATCGCCCATAGTGCGTCGGCAGGAGCCACGCCGCCACCTCAACCCAGACAGCGAGAGTCGTCCCCGTTGGCCGAGACGCCGACGCCCGGACGAGCCATCGAGAAGAAGAAGTGGGAAGTAGAAGGAGAGAGCCACGACGGAAGACCCGCTGACCCGGACCCAAGCGCCCTCCGCATCGGATCCCAGGCGGCCTTCTTCGCGGCGTGTTCGAGGAACGGGAAGCAGGGTCCGTCCCAGTCCCGTTGAGGTATAGTTTAAGCTGTGTGTGACTGTGTGCGTGAGAGAAAGAGAGAGCGAGCGTGACAGAGAGCGTGCGCGAGAGAGAGTTGCGTCAGCCAACGTTCAAGTGCAGCGGCACTGTGAGATTTTTGACAAAGAAACAGAGAGTTGTCTTTGCGAGTTTCCTCCCATCCTCACTCGGTCCAACGTGCGCTCCCACGCGCGTGACGATCGCGGAACTTCTCCGCGGAAATAATAAATCTGACAGTTAGAGTTAGTGTTGCGCAGCCAGTCATCAATGGGAGCTGATCGCTGGCGACTCCGTCGAACACGGTCTCCGTGCTTAGTGAGACCGAAAGGAAAAACTCATTTCGCGTAGCAATGCCACCACGTTATAAACTCATGGTCGCGGATTGACCAAAAATGTTATAAGTAAATGGGTCTTATCAAGAGTAGCGGTCTTAGAAGTTTTCAATGATTTATGAATATGCCAGCAATAAATTTCAATGCTGATGTTAGCGATGATGAAACGGGTTCTGTATCGCCTGTAAACAAGATAAAGCGTAAATATAAATTATTTTTTTACGCAGAAACATCCCACTGTACCTTTCCTAATTATTATTATATTTTAAAAACGCACCAAAGAATCGACTTCCTCTGGTCAAATTGCTGCACTAGATGCTGAGAAATGTTGGTACAAATATAAATAACGTCTGCGCCGCGCGCATCTATGCGCTTCTCCTCCGCCGTGGCTCCATCCCCCACCACTCGACTGCAAGCTAGCGCTCAGCCGAATTGCACGAACTTTACGAGAGTTTTTCGCATGTAATGCACGATGTAAACTTTTCAAAACTTTTTTTTTTAAATTATAATCAGACTTGCGGTAACTCATACAGGCCTTCTGGAAAAAAACGCACTGCGAAATTTGAATCGCGATTTTGAGAAAAATAATTATCCGACAGCACTCGCCCTTCGCACACATAAAGAACTCGATAATATCTAAGTTTTCCCAAAATTTGAGAGCTTAAGCTAAAAAATGGACGGAGCTATAAAGCGCCTAATGTTCCGGTTTTTCCGAATTTCCTCCGGACCTTATTATCTGATTGAGACGTTCGACATCTCATTTTGTAGGCATTTTTATTCTCTACAAATTATCTTGTTGGGACATTCCGATTGCTTTATTAGTTTAAAAGTTAAAAGCAAAAAAGACAAAAATCGCGTTTTTTGCAATAAATCATTAATAACTAGCATATGAAGCGGAAATGCTAGTGAAAAACACATATCTGTTAATCTACTCATCATCTTTTATATAATCGTACAATCGGTTTCCTGCTAGTCTTTTTGTTACGATAACGCAGTTTTCAATCTCTACAGCTTGGCCGAAAAGTGATAATGGAAATGAACGCTTAACGAATGATGATGATGATAGTATTCAAAGTAATACAGATTATATGAAAGTAATAACATAATATATTTCTCAATCGATTAATGTTTCCATCCGCAAATCTGAAAGTGCGTAATAGCAATTGAAAGCGCATTTGGAATTTATTAAAATGTTCAATCTGTGTGCTGGTAAATACTTTAAAGGTCTTAATCTTTCTTAACACATAATATCAAAATGTTTTTCCTCGCAACAAGAATATTTAAAGTATCATTATTATTATAAAGAATGTTCCGAGTCAATAGTATACTCCATAAGTGCAACAGAAACAGTTATGAGTCGAAATTTTGTGTGCTAAAAGTGCGAACATAGAAATGTTTTAGAAGCTGTTCCTCTAAATTATTTTATATTGGTAAGTTTGAGACACCGAATAGAAGAATTATTATCAAATGAATTGATTTTTGATGACATTTTAAAAATGTTGGTTCACGAAAAAATAAAACACCAGATAATATAATCAAAGACGTGCACAACAGTTTAATTCACGTAAAAATTGTGCAATAAAACAATAATGACGAATCAAATTATATCCTGAAACTCAATTCTAACACAACTGGCGCTCCACTTACGAAAGCGGAAAGCGTGCTTTCTGGTCTTCGCAAGTAATTTTAAATGATCATTTTCAAAAATTAAGATTTTGTTATGTCTTGTTAGGGGGAATTTTAGTAGTATAAAAAGAACCATCCAATAAATTGATAGATTTGAATATTTCAGAAGTAATGGTTTAAAATATATGATAATAAAATTTTATTTAAATTTTGTGTTTTAAGTTGCATTGTAGATTCTGTGTGTCGTCCTATAGTTCAGAATAGAATTCAATTCAATGGATATTTGGGCTGTATCTGGTGCTACCAACTTGGATTTTATATTGCACTTGTTTGTGGAATTCGAAACATTGTAGAGCAAAACGCTAATAACAGAACAAATGAAAAACATTTAGAAGATGTAAAAGTAAGTATTAAAACTATAAAAATTACAAACGGTGTAAAAGGTCCTTGTTGCCTAATAAAAGTAGATCATTTTTATATGGTTTGGTCATTTTCGTACGAATACATGCACAGCATGCTTCTTGGCGTTACTCACCAACTATGGAATACATGGAAATCAAGTGCATCAGAATATAAGCCAAGTAAACAACAAATTGAATTTTTTGAAAAGAGATTTTTAAATATTGCACCATTTCATGATATTCACAGACTGTCAAGAAGCGGTATTACTAAAGGAACTGCAAGACTGGCATCAGAATTAAAATCGTGGCTTCTAATTCTCAGCAAAGAGCTAATACACGATGCTTTTCTAGTGAAAAGTGCAAATACACTTTTAAAGAATTAAATTTCTGAAGCGTAATATTATATAAGAAAATGGCGACTTTTTTATTTTCTTACTTCTACTTACATTCTCTTACTTTTTCTTACAATTTCGTAAGCATTGTTACATTTTATTATAAAATTAATAATTAAAAAAATATATTGACTATATTAGGCGGTAAAATAACATATGTAATATATTGTAAAAAAAAGGTAACAAATCTGAAAATGTAAAAAAGTGTACAAAAACGTATAATAAAAAAGGTCCGAAATCCAACAAAAAAGTACAGTTTCTTACATTTCTTAACATTTTTTTACGTTTTATTACAGTTTATTACACTTTATTCCTTTTTTTCCCACTAGGGTAACTTGCCATGCCCGTTTCAAGTTTTTTGTTTATTGGTGAACAACTAAAATTTTCTTTTTATGTATTAGATCATACAAACACCATAAGTACAATGAAACGGGCATGGCAAGTTACGTAGTAATTATCTTGAGAGTTGTTCCTCGCTTGATTATGATTAAATATAATAAACTTGACTTTGTTTGATTGATCTCAGTTCTTTTCTATCTGTAATTTTGTTGCGGAATATATCAAACTCGCCTTTTACTTTTTTAAAAGTTAATTTTTTTTAGAGTAAGCTATACGGACCGATTGCTCAGCTTTGGCGGAGGCAATTTTGGGTTTCTAATGGTAAAAGTATTTCCCATATTTAATTCCATTTTTTTTATAATTATCCTATCAACAATATCTTTGATTTCTTGTTTATGGATTATTATGTGGTTAAAAGCTTGTAGTTGAGACGCTAATTCCGCGCTTTCCTTGGTTTGATTTGTAATGTGCTTTGGCACAGATCTGACAGAGTTTTATTTTGTTATTTGGTTTCTGTAGTTGAGTTAAAATCGATTAGCAGATTTGTGCGTTTGTAGTATTTACATTTTGAAATAGTTTTGTCACGGTAGGAGAGTAGAAATGCCCAGGCAACCACAGCCTGAAAATAATCAGACCAAATACGTTCGACTACACCTCTTCATACAAAACTACGTTCAACAGAAGGGAACAAATAGTACTAACCAGACTACGTATTGGTCATACGAAACTGACCCACGAACACCTTCTCCAAAAGAAACCACCAAAGCACTGCAAAGAATGCAATAAAACAATAAACGTCAAGCACATACTCTTAGAATGTCCTAGATATACCAAAGCAAGGAAAAAATGCAATCTGAAAAATAATCCACAAGAACTTTTAAACAATAATGTAATAAAATTTATACAAGAAATAAAGTAAATAAACCACATTTAACTCTTTTCCTCCCACTGTAAATAATGTATCATAGTAAAAGCGCAATATGTAAACAATTGTAATATTACATAATCTTTTGTAAAATCTTATGTATAATATTATGTAAATAATGTAACATACTGTATAAGTCGCTAATACCCAACAAGGGGGATGCGACCTTAAATAAATAAATAAAAAACAAAAAGTGTTTCATATGACAATAACTTCTAGAATGCCAAGTTTAGTAATGGGATGGACTTTACAGTAGAATTTACATGATTTTAAACAAAATAAGTTGCATTGCTGTATGTTATTCATAAGCTATAGGGCTATGTGCACAAGTTCTTTGTAGTACATGCATGTTCAGTACATAGCATGCTATAAGCGTACAGAAAAGAACTTGTGCACATAACCCTATAGCCCATGAATTGCATACAGCAATACAACTTATTTTGTTTAAAATCATGTAACTTCTACTGCAAGGTTCATCCCATTATCAAACTTATTAATTATTCTTATTAATTATCTTTAATATTTTCTTTTAAATATTTTGCACTAGATCTCGATTGCTCTTATACGCACCACCCCATGCTAAGATTCCATAGCTGATAATACAATGAAAAAAGCATTGTATATCATTCTTGTTTCTGATGACATAATGTTAGCAAGCTTATAAAAAATATATACCAGGTACTTCGTTTTTTTATTATGTGTCGTATATGTTTGTCCCACCTTAAGTTTTAATCCATGACAATTCCTAAACATTTGTAATGCTCTACTCTAGATATTAATCTTTCTTAAATTTTAATTTCAATTTGGGTCGGTACACTATTGCAATAACTACCCAAGGTTATGCATACAGTCTTATCCACATTAAATGATAATTTATTCACTGCCAGCTATCAATCACTGACAAGTATCTATTCATATTATTTTGCGCTTTAGACCAAGTAACGCCCGTGGCTATAATAGCGGTATCATCCTCGTAAGACAGGACGGAGTTCAAAGGGATCTCTTTCAAAACGTCGATTATATACAGTATAAAAAGCAGTGTACCCAGGATAGTACCCTGAGGGACACCAGTATTTATCAACAAATTATCACTTTCGCTATATTCAATTTTAACTGTTTGATATCTTATGTCGAGGTAACTTGCAAATAAATCCAGAGCCTGTCTCCTTATTCCTATACGATAAAGCTTTTTAAGTAATAATTCGTGATCGACAGTATCAAAAGCCTTAGCCAAATCAAGAATAGTAACAATTGATGGTATATTCTTATCGACATTATTATAAAAAACTTCAGTAATATAGTTTAACGCATCCTTAGTACCAACATTCTTCCTGAATCCAAACTGATGTTTTGATATAATATTATATTTATTAACAAATTCATATAATCTGTTGTAGATGATTCTTTCAAAGATCTTTGCAGTATTTGATGAGTGAGGACGGCCTGTAATTTTTGATGTTATGTTTCTCACCTGCTTTATATACCGGGACGATTTGAGCCTTTTCTAATGCGTTTGGCCAACTTGCTTTTTCAATACACAAGTTAAAGATATGCGTTAGAGAAACCACAATATGATTACTAATAACCTTTAAGGTTTCGCTATTTATTTTGTTAACCGAGTCAAATCAAGTAGAAAATTTTACTATTACAAAGCTTTCTTTAAGAGGGGGTAAAAATTAAGATCATTTCATGATATAACATTCAATTAATACCTAATTTACAAAAAAATAAACATTATTTCCTAGGCTCGAATATGATTGTGATTCGAAGTAAAAAAAGATTCCTTGGTTGGACTCGAACCCAGAACCGTCAGGTTTATAGGTGATGCTGTAGACCACTGGACTACGAACACGTTATGAGTACAATCTATCAAAAGACCCATATGTTTATAGCTTACACTTAACGCCACTTCTTCCATGCCATCCTGAATGTCATTTTTACTCATACTTCTTTTTTTCAGGATTTAAAATTATTTTGCCCCCTTAATCGAACTCTTATATATGAATTAGAGTTTCAGCATGGTTAATTAAATAATTTGTTTGCTATATTAAACTTGGTTATTATATGACTGCTGGTATTGAAAAGCGAGCAAATTTACAGATGCATACAGTATCTGTTAAAAAAATCTATGCTCCTATCTATTTTTAATGCCTGCAGTCAAATAATACGTATGCTCGAATAATTAATGCAATTAATTTAATTAAAAAAGACTGCTTCAATTGAATAGTAAACTAAAAAACCGCTGCCAAGTCATTAGCACGTAGTTTTTTCGTTAATATTGTTTTAAAATACAGTATAATTTGCCTGCTAATGCATGAGGCGGTTTTTGATACATAATTCAATATATAAGTTTTGGATGTTTCATTGTCCAAAAGTTTGCAGATCCCTCATACACATATATATATATATATATATATATATATATATATATATATATATATATATATCAGTATGACATGAATGCATAGGGAGGTACTTTAACGACGTGCAACGACACCCCTATAAGAGGAAGCAAAAGTTTTGAGAAAAATCGGTTTTTACATTTTAGCTCTTCACTTGAGAACCGCTTGAAGAAATCGTTTAAAATTTTAGCAGCAGATAGCTTTCTTTATTAAATCGCCAAATGAAATTTTGAAGCATTTGACTACATTGTTTTAGAGAATCAATATAAGGAATCAAAAAATTTTCAATAAAAAATTAAAACCTTGATATCTAAAGAACCATAGGGGTTTGAAAGCTGCACAATGAACTTAGCCAAAACACATAAAATATCTTCTTTTTCCCAAAACCTCAAGTGCAATAAGGCCTTTTTACGTCCGTAATCGAGGCACAAAAATAACTCCTTTTTTTCAGTTTTCGATTTATTACTGTAAAAATAAGTTTTCAAATCACTTAAAATTTTACTGGGATATAGTTTGACACATGATCCACCGACATCATTTTTTTTCGTGAGGTTATGATGTTTAGTATCAGAGATATAAATTTAAAAACAAATCACCTGTTTCATTTTATCTGCCGAACAAAGCGGTCGATCCTGAGGACCAAATAAAAAAAGTAGATTATTTAATTCTCTTTCAAATGCATTATAGCTGTAACAATAGGATGATTGAAAAAAACGCAAAATAATGTTTTTCAAAAATCAAAAAATGGCCATAAAAAATAGTTGAGAAAATAAAAAATAACTGTTTTTCCCGAATTCAGGATCCAAAAATAGATATGCATGAAAATTTTATTGATATTTACGGAGTAGTTCCAGAAATATTACGGTATACATACATATACACACACACTCACATATACACTCACACACATACACACACTCAAAATTTTACTATTACAAAGCTTCCTCTAGGAGGAAGCAAAACTTATTACCGTATTAGCTAGGGACTTCTTCTAAGTTTAATTTTTAAGATAATATCATTCGTTATAATATTTAATGCTTTTTAAAAATTTTTTCAGGGATCTGGAGTAATAAAAGCAGGTTTTGCCGGAGATCAAATTCCTAAATGCAGATTTCCAAACTTGTACGTGAGCACTTAGGTTTTAATTATTTTATTGTTAAGTAATAATATAATAATAAACTAGTTGTTAAAGACCTACTTAAACAACTCGTATAACTTAAAAATAGACAGTACTTTAGTATTTTTAAATGTAGCGTTTGATTATATGAGTACAGTTTTTAATGGGAATGATTCTAAAGGATTATTCATGACTAATCAACTTTTTACATTTATTATTTTCCAAATTTCTTGTAACCTCCAGTTAATTGATATTGTAATGCCATGGTATTGAGGCCTGCTGATCCTTCATACTGATTACACAGCCCCACAATAAAAGACAATTGTAAGTCCCAAAAACTTGACCACGGTACTTATATGTTTTTGGGATCGCTGAATCCGAATCCAGGGTCATTTTAACCCCATCAGATCTTAAGTCAAGGTCAAATAGGGGTCAAATTATCAAAATACATTAAGAAAAGACTAAACCATGGTATCTTGGGGTTTTTGGGGTCGCTGAATGCGAATCCGGGGTCAGTTTAACCCCATCAGAACTTTCTCAAGGTCAGTTGAAGGTCAAATTATCGAAAGACATGAAAAATACACTAAAACCATGGTATCATGGGATTTTTTCGGGCGCTGAATCCGAATTCGGGCTTATTACAATCCTATCAGGTCATGGTCAAGGTCAGTTGAAGGTCAAATCATAAAGATTCATAAAAAGTAAAATCAAACCATGACATTTAGGGGTTTTTGGGGTCGCTGAATCCGAATCCAGGGTCATTATAGTCCCATAAGGTTATATTTATGGTCAGTTCAAGGTTAGTTCAAGGTCATGGACGTAAAGAGAGTAAAAAAAATAGTTATAAACTGAAACAATGCAAAAGGTAATGTAAACCATAAAGCAAAAAACAATATATATGCTAGTACAATTGTATCCTTTAAAACTATATCATAGTTTGCTGCTCCTTCATTTACTTTAAATTTGTTAGAAGTATATGCAATTCAATAAAATACCCGTAAAAATATTAAGCCCATTACTCTTTTTTATGGTAACGAACTATTTTATCGGCAAATGATCTACGAAGTGGATTACGCTTCCGCTTCTCCGATGTTGATGGTAGATCTCTTTTTAACGACCAACAGTAATCTGCTAACATATTTACGTCCCATCTTCCTTGGTACCTACGCTCCATTTCCTTGATATCTTGGTGAAATCTCTCTCCCTGCTCTTCGCTGTAATCACCTAGGTTTTCTGGAAACTCATCAACATGCGAATATAAAAAGTGTAATTTTAGATTGATTAGGCAGTCTTCATTATCGGGTGTCTCTCTCACAAGGAAAGGTACCCAACCCGAACTCACCGATTTTGATGAATTTCATATATGTTGTAGAACATAAAAAAATAAGAGACACGTATTTTTTTTTATCGGCTAATTTTCACTTTTAAGGGGTAAAAACCTCCCCTAAAGTTAACCCCCAAAAAGCGTTTTTTTTAAATATCTCGGCTTAAAATTAATATTTTTCAATGAAACAAATTGGAGGTTATTTCTTACAAAAAGAGCAAGTATTTCATGGTGATTTGAAGAGTAAGGGTAGCATCCCCTATTTTTTAGGGGTTGAAAACATATATTTTTTGGCATAATTTTATAATAAAAATGTTTAAACCGACTAAAAAAAATTGGAAAAAATGTTTAAACATCCTTAATAACAAAATTTAGTTGACGTCTTTCGGTGTTTTCATAAATATTACCCCTAAGGGGGTAAACCACCCCTAACACAAAATAACTGTAAATATGTAATTCAATACATAATATTTCGTAGAAAGTTTGTATATAGAGGTTTTCGAGGTCGCTGATTACAAATCTGTTATCAGATTTTGAAAATTCAAAATGGCGGATCCAATATGGCGGACGGAAATATCGAAAAAAAATTTTATATAATAAAAAAGTTTTAAACGACTAAAAAATTTGTAAACATCTATAATAAACAAATTAAGTTTTTCGGTTTTTTCATAGATACTTCCCCTTAGGGGGGTAAACCACCCCTAACACAAAATAACTATAAGTATACTTCAATCCATAATATTTTGTAGAAGGTTTGTATATAGGGGTTTTCGAGATCGCTCTTTACAAATCTGATATCAGATTTTAAAAATACAAAATGGCGAAACCAATGTGGTGGACGAAAATGTCGAAAAAAAATTTTAACTTTCAAAAAAACTTGTTTACAAATGTGTGATCTTTCTAGCCTGTACATGTGAACTAAAGAGCCTTAAACCCTAAACCCCTAAAGAACAAATAGGCTAAATGGTTGTGCTTTTTAACCAAACGACTCCAAACCCCTAACCTCCAGACAAGCCGAAGGCCTATGCTTTACCGTAGACACGAGTATAGACATATTACCGATATTTTATTCTATCATTTTGTATGTAACAAATAACGTCTCGTTTTATGTTTCAATCAAAGATTATTTATTTTTCTGCTTTTATAAATTAGCATAATTTCAAAAGTAATTTCATAAATTATAAAGTATTTCATAAATTGCATAATTATATAATTTTATAAATTCAAAAAGTCCACACTTTTTTGCAAATGAAAAAACATAGGTTAATAAAATTAGTTTATCAAACTCTTTTGCGTTTTGTAATAAAATTTAATGTTGTCAAACTTGGGAGTTTTTCATTGTTACAATTATTTCGTAAGCCGAAAGTTTTTTAGATGAATTCTCGAAGTAATGATTATTGTATCTATAGTAAAATATTTACAGTCTGGAATTCCATAATAATACTATTTGCTACGATTTAATGAATTTATCAAAAAATCTAAATTTAATAATAAATATTATTCTAATTATTATTATTATTTTTCATTATCATTGCTATTATCAGTATTACTGTTATTATTGCTATTGCAATTATGCTTATTCATCTTCTTCTTATTATTATTATTATATTGCTATGATAATTTTTGTTATTGGTAAAAATACATAAAAGAATATTAATACTCGAACTTCATTTGCAATTAAAGAACACGTTGTTATTGAAAGGGAATTTTATATGCATTCATTAGTTTAATGAATGTTATCGTACATTCAATGATAATTCCACAGATAAATGTCTTTCACTCATAAAAGTTGTTGACAATATGTGCGAATCAGTATGTTCTTTTTTTAGATTGTTTTCATCGAGTGTTTACCTCAGCTGCCTGTGTTATTTTTTAGGCAGTGAGTGAGTTTTGTGGGTATTCTAGTTCGATGCCGGAAAGTACGAATAGTACGTCTTTTTGTTTGTCAGTGGTATCATACAGTTGTAGAAAATTTTCTTTAGTGATTTTATATAGATTACATTATTCAATTTCAAAGTGAATAAAAGTTGAATAAAACCAAAAATAGAGTTTTCCGAACATCACAAAGTGGAACGAGAATTCTTCTCCAATGCATAAATTAATGATTTGATTCAATTTACATTCACTCGTTTTATTCTGGTAGAAATGTAGCAGTCGTGCCTTACATGCAAAAACACAGCTTGTATAAATTTTACCGCTTGTTTTCATTTTAGATTGAAAAATGAAAATTAATCCGTTAAACGTTCTAAACTTATTATTAGCATACTTTCAAGCGTTAAACATACCAGATAGTGTCACGAATTATCACGAAACAGAGATGGCCGAAAAAATAAAAGAAATTTTAATAGATGCAACACATGATTTCAATGATGTAGAAATGATTACTGATGACTCTTTGGATTTTCAAGAAGAGTATAAAGACCATAATGCGGAAATAATTGAAGATGAAGTGCAACATCATTTTCCTGATCCGGATATAGCACCAACAAATCAATGTACAGCAGATAATGAAGAACTAGATTTTGAATACAAAAAAAGAGCTGTAGAATTTTGGAGAAGTAGCAAAACGAAGCAAAATTTAAGTCTCAAAACAGTGCAAAACAGATTCAAAAAAGTATCATCTATTAGTCAGCTACGTCGTTGGGCTCATTCAATTAATAAAGGTGGCACGTATAGAGAAAAAGTAGCACAAATTTGTCAGTATACCCTGGATAATTTTCAAGCAGCTCTCGACAGTGGTTCAATTATCCATGATGAAGATATAATTCGATGGGCCTTACAAGCTAAAAAAGAAATTGGTTTTGATGATATTAGATTCAAAGCTTCTAAACATTGGTTACTCAAATTTAAGCAAGCACACCGAACAGTTTCTAGGAAAATAAATAAGTTCATAACAAGAAAAACACTAGAAAGTAGTGCAGAACTTACGGCTAAAGCTGAAGCATTTATCGATGACGTTAAATCGTGAATACCAAGGATTGGACTCGAAAATTTGTATAATACAGATCAGAGCGGATTTCAGCTAGAAATGCATTCTGGAAGAACATTAGCAGTAGAAGGAGAAAAGCAAGTGCAATGTCTGGTACAGTCAATTTCAGCAACAACGCATAGTTATACTATACAGCCACTAATATCAGCTACTGGACAACTGTTGTCACCGCTATTTCTTGTTTTAAAGGAACCTAGTGGCAAGTTTGGCCCTATTGTAGAACAAAACATATTTAGACCAGAAAACGTGTACGTGGAAGCATCCAAATCTGGAAAATTAACAACAAGTAAGGGAACTAATAACAATTTTTACATTGTAATATCGTTGATCAGTTAATTAGTAAGTCGTTTAATTGCAGATCACTTCAAAATCTGGTTGGAAAAAATATTTTATCCCTATGTAGGCCATCACTCAATACTATTACTTGATTCTTGGAGTGGTCATTGTGACAAAGTTATAGAAGAAACAATGCCACAAAATAAAATTATTAAAATAAAAAAAATTCCAACTGGAACCACAGGAAAAATACAACCACTTGATGTCTATGGATTCCGTATTTGGAAAAACTTTGTCCGAACATTTTCTGATAATGTAATGTTAATGGATCATGATATGAATTTACATGTGAGAAATAATATAATTAAACTTCAATCATTGGTTCACAACCAACTGTCTTCACCGAGATATATAGATTTGTTTAAATATTCCTGGTATAAAAGCGGTTACGTCAATGAAAAACCAGATAAATTTGATAATCCTATAGATTTCAGTTTTGGAAAGTCTTGTGCAACACATTGTGAAATAGAAGGGTGCACAAACATTGCAATTGTACGATGTGGTTGGTGCAAAAAAGCATTGTGCTTTAAACACTTTTATGAGGACTACCATTATTGTAAAAACATCGTAAAATAATATATTTTATGCTCAATACAAAAACTGCACTATGGCAAAAGATAAAAGATTGTAGATTATTATTATACTCTAATATTATAAACAAAAATACATTATAAGTTGAATTTACAATAAAGGAATTTCAATAACATTCTGATAACAATTTCTACGGAAATTATAAAACTGCTTCACACACAGAATTTTCTTGTTTACAAATTTAGGAATTTGAGGTGGTTTGGTTAAAAAGCACAACCATTTAGCCTATTTGTTCTTTAGGGGTTTAGGGTTTAAGGCTCTTTAGTTCACATGTACAGGCTACAAAGATAACACATTTATAACAAGTTTTTATGAAATTTTTTTTCGACATTTTCGTCCACCACATTGGTTCCGCCATTTTGAATTTTCAAAATCTGATATCAGATTTGCAAAGAGCGATCTCGAAAACCCTTATATACAAACCTTCTACAAAATATTATGGATTGAAGTATACTTATAGTTATTTTGTGTTAGGGGTGGTTTACCCCCTAAAGGGTAGTATCTATGAAAAAATCGAAAAACTTAATTTGTTTATTATAGATGTTTACAAATTTTTTCCAATTTTTTTAGTCGTTTAAAACTTTTTTATATTATAAAATTTTTTTTCGATATTTCCGTCCTATTGGTTCCGCCATTTTGAATTTTCAAAATCTGATAACAGATTTGTAATCAGCGACCTCGAAAACCTCTATATACAAACTTTCTACGAAATATTATGTATTGAATTACATATTTACAGTTATTTTGTGTTAGGGGTGGTTTACCCCCTTAGGGGTAATATTTATGAAAACACCGAAAGACGTCATCTAAATTTTGTTATTAAGGATGTTTAAACATTTTTTCCAATTTTTTTTAGTCGGTTTAAACATTTTTATTATAAAATTATGCCAAAAAATATATGTTTTCAACCCCTAAAAAATAGGGGATGCTACTCTTACTCTTCAAATCACCATGAAATACTTGCTCTTTTTGTAAGAAATAACCTCCAATTTGTTTCATTGAAAAATATTAATTTTAAGCCGAGATATTTAAAAAAAACGCTTTTTGGGGGTTAACTTTAGGGGAGGTTTTTACCCCTTAAAAGTGAAAATTAGCCGATAAAAAAAAATACGTGTCTCTTATTTTTTTATGTTCTACAACATATATGAAAATCATCAAAATCGGTGAGTTCGGGTTGGGTACCTTTCCTTGTCAGTGTAAGTCCCAAGACGATTGATGTTGACTATCTTGGATTTGTGTTAAGGTCTTCTTTCCCAAAAGGTTTCCAAAGTCATGTTACAGTAATCTTCATCTCACTTGTATCACTTGTATTTCCTACTTGATACGAACGGATATGAATATGCTGTTTGTTTGCCCCCAGGGTACATCCACGTGGTGACGGTGGGAAACGACCGATTCTTTTTTTCGGTCGGCGAAACCCCTGGGTGAAAGCTTTAGAGCCGTCATGGCAGACAAACAGCAAAAAATTACGATGCAGGGATTCGGAACCCCAGTATCGGCGGCTGGTCAAGGTGAGCAAGCGGGCCCGCAGGCGTCGTCATCGAGCAACCGCAGCTCTTTGTTAGTGGGAAACTTGGCTTTTGAAGAGTATAATATTACAAGAATTTATCACTTGAGGTCTGGTGACCAAGAATGCCTTATGGCAAAACGGGATAGTTTTTGTTACATTTGTGGCAAGTATGAGACCCCAAAAAATAGAAGAAAAATCAATCAAAATATTAAAGAGCAGTACAAGAACATGTTTGACTGAGACATGAAAATTGACGAATTTGATTGGGTTCCTAAAATCATATGCGGAATATGTAGGAAAATGCTACAGAAAGGCAAAAATGGTAAAACTGAAGTAAAAATGAAAGTGCCTACGATATGGAAGGAACCTTTAAGGAAAGAAGACTGTTATTTTTGTAATACGAATTTGCATGGAGTTAATAGTAAAATCAAGTCGCACATTAATTACGCTAACGTTGAAAGTGTCACGAAACCTATATATGAATCGTCAATTGATAAAAGAGAAGATCCACTGGGTACGTACGTAAGTGGAAGTATGGATTTTGAGGAAAATTTAGAAAGACATGATAAAGATGAAATGATAGAAGAAGAAATGGAGGAAGGAGATGTTATTGCGGAAGAAGAAAAATCGCCTGATGAAGACAATGAGGTTGCTAGTACAAGTGATACAAGTGACGAGGAATACATCCCCTATAATGCTAAGAAGGAGAAAGGCCCACTTACACAAGAAAAAGTGAATGATCTCATACGCGATTTGGGCCTACCAAAGGATGGGGCGGAGTACTTGGCTTCATGGCTAAAAGAAAATACTAATGAAGCTGGAAAAATTCAAGTTTCTTACTACCGAGACAGAGATAAGAAATATCGTAATTATTTCGCTAAAGATGAAGAATTTTCCTTAGTTTACTGCAAAGATATAGTTGGGTTGATGAATTGCTTTAAACATGGATGTTACAACCCCAACGAGTGGAGATTGTTCATCGATTCGTCGACGAGAAGTTTAAAAGCCGTTCTGTTACACAATACAAATGTTTATGCAGCCATTCCCATAGGATATTCGGTAATACTGAATGAAGAGTACTAGTACTAGTACTGTAACATGAAAGTAATATTAGACCGAATAAAATACAATGATCATAAATGGCAAATATGTGGGGATCTTAAAAACAATACTTCTGGGGCAACAATCGGGATTCACAAAATATCCTTGCTATTTATGTGAATGGGATAGTAGGGATAGAAAGAATCATTACATAAAGAATGTCTGGCCCCTTAGAAAAAAGTTCGAACCGGGTTCTAAGAATATAAAAGAAAAGCCACTTGTTGATCCATCAAAAATTCTCATACCACCTCTGCACATTAAATTGGGACTTATGAAACAATGGGTAAAATCTTTAGACAAAGATGGTAGCTGCTTTAAGTATCTGCGAAATCAATTTCCCAAATTAAGTGATGCTAAAGTAAATGAAGGAATTTTCGATGGCCCTCAGATTCGTAAGATGATAAATGATGAAATTTTTGTTACGAAAATGAATCGTACAGAGAGAGAAGCATGGTTATGTTTAGAGGACGTAATTAAAAATTTTCTTGGAAATCATAAGAGCCCAAATTACGAACAAATAGTTTTAAATTTAGTAAATAGTTACAAAAATCAAGACTGCCTAATGAATCTAAAATTACACTTTTTATATTCGCATGTTGATGAGTTTCCAGAAAACCTAGGTGATTACAGCGAAGAGCAGGGAGAGAGATTTCACCAAGATATCAAGGAAATGGAGCGTAGGTACCAAGGAAGATGGGACGTAAATATGTTAGCAGATTACTGTTGGTCGTTAAAAAGAGATCTACCATCAACATCGGAGAAGCGGAAGCGTAATCCACTTCGTAGATCATTTGCCGATAAAATAGTTCGTTACCATAAAAAAGAGTAATGGGCTTAATATTTTTACGGGTATTTTATTGAATTGCATATACTTCTAACAAATTTAAAGTAAATGAAGGAGCAGCAAACTATGATATAGTTTTAAAGGATACAATTGTACTAGCATATATATTGTTTTTTGCTTTATGGTTTACATTACCTTTTGCATTGTTTCAGTTTATAACTATTTTTTTCACTCTCTTTACGTCCATGACCTTGAACTAACCTTATGGGACTATAATGACCCTGGATTCGGATTCAGCGACCCCAAAAACCCCTAAATGTCATGGTTTGATTTTACTTTTTATGAATCTTTATGATTTGACCTTCAACTGACCTTGACCATGACCTGATAGGGTTGTAATAAGCCCGAATTCGGATTCAGCGCCCGAAAAAATCCCAAGATACCACGGTTTTAGTGTATTTTTCATGTCTTTCGATAATTTGACCTTCAACTGACCTTGAGAATGTTCTGATGGGGTTAAACTGACCCCGGATTCGCATTCAGCGTTCCCAAAAACCCCAAGATACCATGGCCTTTTAGCCTTTTCTTAATGTATTTTGATAATTTGACCCCTATTTGACATTGACTTAAGATCTGATGGGGTTAAAATGACCCTGGATTCGGATTCAGCGATCCCAAAAACATATAAGTACCGTGGTCACGTTTTTGGGACTTACGATTTTTTTTTTATTGTGGGGCTGTGTTTTTGGAGAGTTGTATCATGGGTCTCTTTCTGAAAAAGGAAGCAATATTTTATTTATTTTAGATCAGATTTTTAATAAGCTAAGGACAGGCATATTTAAATTAATTTCACGAGTTTTTTAGCACTCCAAGAAGTACTAGGATTTGACGCATTTTGCTTCGTCTGGTGGTGTTGTAAGCTTTTTTAAAGTCTACGAATAACGTGTATTTTTCGCAATATTAGAATTTTATTGCTAATAACTGTTTCATAGTAAACATTCGATCGATCATCGACCTGTTGCACCGGAAACCACACTGACAATCTCCTATTATATCCTGCCTGAATAGTGTATGTTTAACACCCTATATTTAAACTAGCGCGTCTTACGGCCTTCGCGTTTTGCGTATAAGGCACGAACGCTGACGCTCGCGCTTCGCGCTCGCACCGTACTGCTTTTAGTTCTAAACAAGTGCTTCTAGAAGTGTTGTTTGTCAAAAAGTGTTTGAAGAAAATGCTTGCCACAGTAAAAAGTTGCAATTTAAAAATGTCTACAACTTTTATATTTAACATTTCCATGTAAAACGCAAATCCGCAAAGTTTTATAGCAAATAATTGGTTTTTTAGCTGTAAAAAATCGATTTTGAGCCGTAAACTCGAGTTATAAGCATTTTCATGGCTTGATGTTGATGGAAAAAACGTAACTTTTCTTATAAAAAGGTATCTCTATGAATTCTTTGGTGGCCGGAGTCCGGATCAGACTCTTGCTTTTACTACTATTAAGGTTTAAATGGCTTATAAGGCAGGTATACAATATACAGGGTGTTTCATTTTAATCCGACCACGACAAAAAACCATTGAAAAACTAATTTTAACGAAAAATGACCTTAACAAAAGTTGAAGGGGGTAAAGGGGGCCATCGAATGACACAAACACCTATGATCTTGAACTCGATTTTCAAGGTCATTTGAGGGTAATTGTGATTTTTTTAAATAGGAACCTCTATTTTAGACCTTGGAATCAGATAGAGCGGAAAAAATTACGTCGCAAAGGATATTTTAAGTTTGCTTTCGTGATCTTGAGAAGATCAATTCAAGGTCAAATAACAAAAAATCTGCTAAACAGCTGTTTGTCTGGTTTTATTTTACTGATGTCGAAAGATGACCTTGACAAAAGTTGAAGGGAGCAAAAGGGGCCATCTAATGACACCAACACCTTTGACCTTGAACTCGATTTTCAAGGTCATTTGAAGGTCATTGTATTTTTTTAACGGGAACCCCTATTTTTGACCTCGGAATACGGAGCAGCGGAAAAAATTACGTCGGAAATGACAATTCAAGGTCAAATAAGAAGTATCAGCCTAAGATTGTTTTCCTTTCAATTTTTTCGTAGAATTATCATTTTGTTATTGTAATAAACATTAAGAGAATAATTGACTTCAAAGCCATTTTGTAAGGTCAAAAGTGCAAAAATGCAATATCAAATGTTATGTGGAGTCCATATTTATAGCCTAACTTTAGTGTTGCCCAGGAACAACGACGTGGACGTAATAGGATTGTGTTTCCTTTGGGGTGCTTGATTAGAGTGAGTCTCCTTGCCTCTCACTTTTATTATGTACAGATTTGAATGTAGGTGCCCAAACACACCACCATTTTTTTGGATTCTATTCAGTTCTTGGGATGTTTTCGTAAGCGAATTTTTATTATATCTTTAGCGTTACGCAGCTCAACAAGGGCAACTAGCACGGGTTAGAGAACGTCGTAATTACAACGAAGATGATCTTCGTGTAATGGTCGTTTTAGCAATGGTTCATTTGAATCCCCACGTTAGTACCCGTGAAATTCTAAGGCAAAGTGGTATACCTATGGCTACTGCTTGGAGAATACTGAGAAGTCAACGTTATCATCCATATCATATTACTTTGACTCAGGATCTCACACCTGCTGATATGAGGTTAAGGCTACAGTTTTGCCAATGGGCACGACAAATGATTGCTAATGATCGTCACTTTTTTCAATACGTAATGTTTTCTGATGAAGCAAAAGTCAAAAGCAATGGAGAGCTTAACCGACACAACTGTCATTATTGGTCGAATGTTAATCCGCATTGGTACAGGCAGATAGATAACCAAAATCGTTGGAGTCTTGATGTTTGGTGTGGAATTGTTAACGGATACCTTGTAGGTCCATACTTTTTCGATGAAAATGTAAATGGCCATAATTTTTTACAGTTCCTGAGAGAACGTCTTCCAGTACTTCTTGAAGAAGTAGATTTATACACAAGAGCAAGAATGTGGATTCAATTAGATGGAGCTCCTGCGCACTATGCTCGAATAGTTAGATAATATCTTAATCAAAATTACCGTGACAGGTGGATTGGACGCACTGGACGTGGAGATTTGGGTGTTCGATGGCCACCGAGATCTCCAGATATGACATCACCCGATTTCTATTTGTGGGGGTATTTGAAAGATGTTGTTTATGAACATGAAACTACAACAAGGGAAGATATGATCCACAGAATTCAAACCGCTTGTGAAAACATCCCAAGAGCTGTATTACTCAGAACAGTAGAACATATTCAGCAGCGAATTGAATTGTGTATCCAACAAAATGGTGGTGTCTTTGAGCACCTGCGTTGAATTTTGAGCAAAAGTGAGAGGCAAGGGGACTCACTCTAATTAAGCACCCCGAAAAGTGAGAGGCAAGGGGACTCACTCTAATCAAGCACCCCGAAAAGTGAGAGGCAAGGGGACTCACTCTAATCAAGCACCCCAAAGGGAACACAATCCTTTTACGTCCACGTCGTTGTTCCTGGGTAACGCTAAAGTTAGGATATAAATATGGACTTCACATAACATTTGATATTGCATTTTTGCACTTTTGACCTTACAAAATGTATGTATGTTTGGTCCAGTCAACAATCCGTGGTATGAAGCGGTGCGTCTATCGCCCCTTTTCATCGGAGTCCCATCGACTTTGCCACTTAGCTAGGATTTGTTCCTTTGCGGATTTCGAAACTTTCTTTTGAGTATTGTCACCACATCGGCTTTCTTTGTATATATTCTTTCGTTCTGTTGTTAGAAAGTCAATAGGTGGCAAACCTGAGATAACGCACACTGCATCTTCTAATACTGTTCGGTAGGCAGAAGAGACCCGCAATGCACTACTCCTATATACTGTTAACAGCTTTCGTACGTAGGACTTTACCAACATGGCGACCGCCCATATTGGGGCACCGTATAACATAATTGATGTAGTTACACTGGCTAGGAGTAACCTCCGACCCTGCAGCACCGACTTTTGCTGCCTTATTGCTTACCCTCTCGAGATGCTGCTTAAACGTTAGTCTGGCGTTCGTGGTGATTTCCAGGTATTTATAGACCGAGCGCTCGTGACAAAAAACCGCTGCCAATTCATTGGCACGTAGCTTCCTCCAACTAAATTTATTGGTTCAATCGATAAAATATTGTTTTAAGATACAGTATAATCTGCCTGCTAATGTATGAAGCGGTTTTTGATACATAATTTAATATATAAGTTTTGGGTGGTTCTTTGCCCAAAAGTTTGCAGACCCCTCTGTTTTTTATTGTAGAATACGAATGCTGCTGTCAATTTTTTTTTTCACAGAATATATCAGTATGACATGAATTTATGGGGTGGGACTTTAAAGACGTGCAACGACACCCCAAATTTCTTAACATAACACGTCAGCTACGGATTCCGCCGTTTGATCTGACATAGATGCTATAATTATAAATTTAGTTAGTTGATCCTGTATTGAAAGTATATATTTATTATTATTTTTAGTAACATTAAACGGACCTACTACACCCATACAGATTTTATCAAAAGTTTTTAAGGGTGTATCCGTAATTACCATAGGTTGTTTAATTGTTATTCTTTTTAGCTTATTTCTCTGGCAATTCTCGCATGTATTTACTCTGTTTTGAATATCTACCTTAAGATTTTCCAATAATACTTGTCTTTTATTCTATTATATGTTTTATTTATACCTGAATGTCCTCCTATTTTAGTAGAGCATTTCAAATATTATATCTCTTTACTTTTCCTCTACATAAACTAGTTGGGAGGAAATAGAGGAAATTTTGAAAACTATATTTGAAGGTACAAATATTAGCTCTTGTGAAATGCTAAATATTAAATAATTTTTTTGCAAAAATATTGTTTTTAATAACTGCAATAACTTAATGATATTAGTTTTAACAGTAACTACTGATTCGTCTGTATTTAAACATAAAACAAAAATTTTATTTTTACCCTTATTTAATATTTCAATTTCATAACTTAAGTTTTTATTCCAATGAATATTTTCTTTTTTTAATAATTTCCCTATATTGACTTCTAATGACTCTCCTTTATTATTAACTATATGAATAATATTATCATTGCGAAATTGTATCGTATTCATGGAATATACTATATTTTTCTGCTTATCATGTGGTTTTTCCTCCTCTGGTACACTTTTCTTTCTAGACTTTTGTACCTTGGCGTTTTTTTATCTGTAACTTCTTATTATCAAGTTTCGATCTTTGTTCATTAATAATTTTTACCTTTTCATCATTCGTCAAATCTTGCGACGTCTGATTTTCTTCTTGCCTTTTCTGGGCTCTTGTTACTACGCATATATCCATTTTCGCTACAGGATTCCTTGATAATGCATCTGCATTTGTATTTTGTTTTCCAGCTTTATACACAATTTCATAATCATAATCTGCTAGTTTTAATCGCCATCTCTGAACCCTTACATTATTATCCGCAGATTTCAACTATAATAGTGGTCAGTTACAATTATAAATTATAAACAATAATTATAAACCATCTATGGTCAGTTACAATTATAAATTTATTTCCATAAATATAATTTTTAAATGTTTTTATAGCATAAATAATACCCAGAGCTTCTTTTTCATAGGTTGCATATTTAAGTTCCACAGGCTGCAGTACTCTTCATGCATAAGTTATTGGTCTGTCTTTACCTATCTCTCCTTGGGGAATTACAAAACCTAACGCATGTTGACTTGCGTCCGTCGTTATTATAAACGAATTGCGGATATTACAAGACCGGTGCTGAACATAATAATTCTATGAGTTTATCAAATGCAGTTTGTTGCTCCAATCCCCACGCAAATCCTATCCTTTTGTAGTAATATGGTTAGTGGCTTCGTAATTTCTGCTAAATTTTTAATAAACCTTCGATAATAATTCACAAAACTTAAAAACTGTCTAACCTTTTTAACGTTATTGGGAATTGGGAATTTCTTTACTGCTTGTATATTGTTTTCATCTGGTTTTATAACTGCTTCACTAATAACATGCCCTAAAAAACACACTTCTGTCTTGCTGAATTCACATTTTTCCGGCTCTAATTTGAGCCCTGCTTCTATTAATGCTTGAGCTATTAGACCGAATCTTTCCTCTAATTCTTCAATCGTGTCACCGAAAATAATGATGTCGTCAATATAATTAAAACATATTTTATCGATATATTTGGCTAAAACTTTATTTATAACCCGCTGAAAAGTCCGGGCTGAGTTTTTAAGACCGAACGGTAGGACGACAAATTCAAATTTTCCTAATGTATGTAAGCTAAATGCAGTTTTGTGAATATCGGAAGATCTCATCTTTACTTGATGAAAGCCAGATTTTAAATCTAATACATCAAAATATTTTCTCTTACCAATTAAGTCTAAAATTTCATTAATATTGGGAAGTAAATATGGATCGGCTATAGTCACCTCATTCAAGGCTCTATAATTTATCACCAATCTATATCTTTTCTCTCCTGGGATTAGCTCCTTCTTCGGGACTACTAACGCTGGCGCATTGAACGCACTTTTTGTTTCTCTGATTGCTTTCGTTTCTTGTAATTTGCCTATTTCTTTTAAAGCTATTCCCTTAGATTTGTGTGCTAATGGATACTGCTTTACGTATACAGGCTTATCAGAAGTTGATTTCATGTTGTTCTACGTTACATGTACCTAATTTATCGCCCTCTATCCAAAAAACATCCGGATATTGGTTTATCATTCGCCCGATTCTTTCATCGTTTCTTTTACCTCCGTTTTTTAATTGCAATTTCTTTCGCAATATTTCCTTCCGACTCGGATTTCTGGTTTTATTTTCTTGGTTTTTATTTAAAATTTTAGTTTCTATATTTAGAATTAATTTCTCATAAATATTAAGTTCTTCTACTAATTGAGCCCCTTCTGGTATACATATAATCGATGTCTATTGAAACGTATTGATATTTTTTTTCCTCAAATATTATTTTTTTAACTGCTTTAGATAGTTTTACATTATTTTCCTTCATAATAGTTAATATTTCCTTATAATTCAGCCTTTTGGTTTGGGTTGGCGCTTCTTCAGGCGTTACTTGCTCTTGTAATACTGTATTTACGTCAAGTATAAAGTTTTCTATATTTTTATCATCATTTTTTAAAAAATTTTCCAAGTTCCTAGGCTTGTTTTCATTTATCTTTTTTTTGTTGTAAACTTTGAAATTCTGATTTGTCATTTATTTCATGGATTTCCGATATTGTGTTTAAAATGGCGAAAACATCATTATTAAATGTGTTTTCTGTGACACTATCATTTTCTAGTAATGGTTCTGCCTCATTTATCTCAGTATTCTGTTTTTCATGTGATTGTTCAGTTTGCTTTAACTCATCCTCTATGTTACTGATTTTGCTAGTCCTACTCTCTTCACAAATCTCTTGATTTCCTTCATCTTGCATTCTGATTTTATCAATATTATTCTCATGATCCGTTTCTTTTAAAATATTTTGTTGTTCTATATTATATGCATCATTGTCGCGAATAATTTCTTTTAAAATTATATTCAGAGTTTCTGTTTGGCTTAACTTCATTCCGGTTTTTGTAATCGGACTTCTCTGTAATTTCAATTTTACATTATTGACCTCTAAGTACCCTTCATCTAAACGTAGTTTACTTCATCTTAACAATTTAATTCCCAGTATTCCATCATATGGAATCACAAAATCATTAGGTGCTACGTGAAAATCAAAATATTTACCATTTATTGGTAGTTCTACTATACCTAATGTTTTTATAGAATTATTTGCGATATCGGGTAATAATATTTTTTTATCTAGCAGTTGTGTTCCTATAGGAAATTGATTTTGTTTTATTATATTTATTTGTGCTCCACTGTCGACAAGTAAATTGCATAAATTTTTAGAATAGGGATTTATTATCTCAACATATTCTAATAAATCATTTAATTTTAAATGATATATTTCTAGTTTGATTTCTTTTTCCTTGAGCAATTGAACCTCCTCCTGATCATGATCTTCATAATTTGCCCTGTTTTGATTCTGAGATGCTGTTATGACATTTGTTTTAACCGTGTTTTCTGTATTGCTGAGTGGATTTGTGTTGTAACTTCTCGGCCACTCGGTCCGAGAAGGCTTTATTCGTTTCTCGACTCTACGCTCTGCTGGTTTTGTAATCGGAAACATTCTTCTGTCATATGGTTTGTATTTTTGCAGAGACTGCAAAATTTGCTCGCACGCATTTCCAGTGATTTTATTTCGGTACAATTTTTTATTTTATGACCGCTTTTGTTACAATATGTGCAGTTTTCCTCTCTTCTAGGAATATTTTCTAAATTCTTCAATTTTCTACACTTATATACGGGGTGATCACGCATTTCGCAATAATTTATTTGGCTATTATTTGTATTTTGAAAATTAGTATTTTGATTGTTATAGTTGCTATATTTTCTAAAGTTATTAGAGTTACTAAAATTTTGATATTTACTATTTGAATTATTAAAACTTTTCTGTTTATTACCTATTTGAGGGCAGTTTTTAGCTGAGTGGCCTTTTTCATCACAGACTTGACATTGAATATTCGTTTGAAAAGATTTTGTCTCATGTTGCG
Source organism: Nasonia vitripennis (assembly GCF_009193385.2). Lineage (NCBI taxonomy): Eukaryota > Metazoa > Arthropoda > Insecta > Hymenoptera > Pteromalidae > Nasonia > Nasonia vitripennis. The sequence goes on from NW_022279589.1 coordinate 167,426, forward strand.
CTACTAATATTTTGACTTGTTCACATTCTATGGCTTCATGGTCTTGTGCATTACAAATTGAGCACATTATAAATCTGTTATTTGCAATCGGACTTCTTACTAACGGGTAGTACTTTACTTGATGTCCAAGTTGATTAGATCGTTTGCATATAACCTCTGGGCATGCTTTTATCGTATGGCCCGCGCTATTGCAAAATTCACATGAATTGCTAACCTCTGCCTTTTTTGTACAGACAGTTGGATCATGACCACTTTCCTTACATTTCCAACACAATACATATTCTATTATAAATGGGCATTGAGTCACTGTATGGTCCATACCTGGCAATATTGGCAATTATTGCATTTAATTTTATTCAGTTTACACGCGTCTATAGAATGTCCTTGATTATTGCAAAATTTACAAATCAATTCAATTTTATCCTTGACTTTTCTGCAGTTGATCGACAAATGCTCCTTGTTTTTACAATATATACATCCCGAATTATGACAGAATAATGCTTCGTGCCCATAACTGTCACAGATTTGACACGCGTATATAGTAGCATTACTTGTATTGTGATTATGTGTATTGCTATATATATTATTTATTTTATGGCATAAAATTCCTCTTTTATTGAATTCCGATTCTATTTCTATAGCTTTTGTAATGGCTTCTGTTAAATTGGTTACTGCTCCCAATTATATTCTGATTTCTTGCTTTAATCCTTCCTTAAAATCTTGAAAAGCATCATTATTTATTTTAGTTTCAAACGCGGCCTTTTCTGTTGTTGTGAGACCTTGTACTTCTTTGCTGTCCTTAATCTTCAGCACTAACCCTTGCCATCTATTGTCAAAACTGAGAACCGATTCGTCCGGTTTTTGCAAAATTTCTTCAATTTGCCCATACAGAGAGTGCATATTCTCAGTAGATGGGTATATCTGTCGTATTGCTTTTATGAAATCTTCAATAGTATTGATTGCTGCATTCAACATTGCCTTGTAAGTTTCCCCTTTTAATTTAATTTTTAAAATTGGAATTAAATTAGCTTGATCTGCTGCTGATAACATATTCTTGGCATGTTTCAATTTTTCGATGTATTCATTTACCAAAATATGTTTTCCATCAAATTCTGGTACCAAATTAGCTACATAATTTAACGATAAGCGTAGCGGATTCTCCGACATGTTGATATCGTTGGCACGATTGCCGTCAAGATGATTATCAAAATCAAAAGTAAAATTAAACTTTGAATTACTTGGGTTTCCAATTAAGCTAGGCTGGTCACTAATACCTTCTATATCTATTAACGATGTCTCCTTAACTCCTTATAGAAATTTGGTATTATTAACTGTTCTGACTAGGCCTATTGGAATCGCTGTGGCTGGTGTTATAGGTGAAAATATTGAATGATTTGGCTTTTCTACTGTCTCGAAGTCTTTTTGTTTTGCAGGTGTTAGCGGTATACTTAGGCTTAGATGGTTTTTATTAAGCTGCTTGATTTGCTTTTTGATTGCTCTCGTAGTTCGCCCTGGTGTTGTATCTTCCTGCTTCAAGTCCTTATTTTCTTTCAAAATTTCTTGAATTTCTAGATTTTGTTTGCTTTGCTGATCTGTATCGGGTGTTACTATTTGTTGGCTATCTTCTAGCTTTTTATTATTTATATCAGATAATAGTACTTGCTGACTATCTTTTATCCATCCGCTGTTTGTCGGCGGCGATCGAATTATTTTCTTACGTTTTGTGAATGGGTTTTGGATATTAGGGATTACTATGTCCTATTTTAATGCTGGGTTTTCACGAACAGCGTTTCTAGTTAATCTTGGCCTCTGAGTGTCGTTTTTATTTACTTCTTTCTTATTATCACTCATTTGATAATCTCATTTTTGTTACCTTTTTATTTATTACAAAATCTTATTTAGTCCGTATTTTAGAATTTCAAATCGCTTGCAAACAATTGAAACGAAATTTTGCTGTCCTACTTATATTTCAACACACGACCTACTTTATATGTTTTTTTTTCTTTTTTTTCAAACTATGCAAATTCCAGTCAGTTCGATTACCGCGGCTATACGCGTAACACCGAACTTTTAGTCAACTCTGCGATATAAGTATTCTTTAAACGGTTTTAGGATCCTGCATGATTCTACGATTTAAAGTTTATTTATTTTTATTCAATTCAGTGATAGCAAAATTAAACAACTCTTCAAATTCGTTGCCGATTTCTTTTTGAAACTCTGATCGTTCTACTTGTTTGTTTATTATTTTTGGCTGCCTAACTTCTTGCGATCGAAAAACTGAATCTATTATTTTATTTAATTTCCTCAATTCTTCTATTAATTTAGATTTTTCATTTAATAGTTTTCGTAAAAATATCTTTTTACCGCCTCTTTTATGATTCTTTTTAACCGTACTTCCTACACTAATATTATCTTTCATTGAATAAAATAACGCGCTTATATATCGATTAATGAACCACTAATTACACGGCAGATTGGGCATGCGCGTAATTAATTTCTTCACATATGATTTGAATATTCTCGATTGACCTAGTGACACAAGCGCTACCAATTTGAAGCGCTTCTTTCAATCGCCTTGCTGACACTGCAACGTCAAATGAGCGCGATCGGATGTCACTCACCCAATCTTTCTTTGAACTCGCGATTTTATATTTCTGTTTTAATGATTGGTTTTCCAATCTAACTACCGTTTTATTTGCAAATTTTATATATATTTTTTTTATCTCTGTTTATTCAGATATAATTTTATAGTTGACTAACTGAATTTCCCGAGTTATATGGTTTCCATTAGGATATTGATTTATGGAAAAGAGTAATCGCTATTTAAGGGATCAAAGGATAAGTCGCTTTTCAGCGTCTTTAGGATAAGTTTTTGCACAAAATTCTAGCACCCACTTGTTTTTTTTTTTTTTTAACACTGACTTACTTTTGGTGTATGGATATTTATATATGTAATTTATATTTGTTTAAATTTACAAATGCAACTGTAGTTTGATTAATTTGTTAAAATTTCCTTTTTTTTACATGTAACTTTTCTTTTAAGACTCTATAATTCGATTTGTATCGGAACCAATGTTAAGTCACAATTCCGATCTATAATTAATTATTAAATTTTACTTACTTGGGTTTAACCTCTTGGGCTGGAAACTCTGCTGCTGTGCTATAGTCAGGCCTATACAGGATGGATATATTCAATAGAAAAACACTTGTAATTGATTGACTTTCACGATTTATTCAAGATAAAGTTCTATAGGTATCGGGATCGTGACTTAAGCCCAGATAACTCTTGTTGACGGATAGGAGCGTCGTACAAGAGTCCAGATCGAGTGTATAATTACAACTGGTCGCTCGGCATATACAGGGGATACTCATTAACCTCGCTGATCTACTCATTAATCTGAGTCGTCAGTTTTCGGCTTCGTAACGATTCCGCTGATATTGCTTAAATGCAATACGTCGCATGACGTCACAGCAGTACTCGTCTGCAGCTCGTAAACGCCCTCGCCTTCAACTCGGGCTAACTCGCTTCACGTCCTTGGTATACAATATACTATTTTGTAAGACATGCACGATTTTCGTACTTATTAAGCGGGCGTAAAGTACCTATTTTTTTTACCGGCCGGCAAAAAAAGGTAACAGCAGGCAAAAAAGTCGTCAGCGGGCAAAAAAAGTGAACAGAATTTTTTCGTCTGCTGCCGACTCTTTTTGCCCGCTGACAAAATTTCGCTGTAAACTGCAAAATTTAAGTTTGTAAGGATTTTGAAAATTTTGAAAATTTTTTAAAATTTTCTAACATTTTAAAAATTTTAAGGATTCTAATAAATATTAATAGACTGGCCCCATCTGACACACTGGATTCGATCTGCTGTACGAGCTGCCTGTTCAGGTCGTTGCGGCCGTGAACTCTCCTCTCGTGATTCCGCTTCCGACGGCTTAGTCGCCGCTGCCTCAAATAACGGTGCCACGGACAGTTTGCTAGTTCCTCGCCACCGTCGCATCCGTTTTTCGGCTGTGCGAGCCTCCTGCTCCGCCCTTTGTCGCAGGTAATCCTCTCGAGGTCCAGCAGTCGATGACTCCGGCACTGTTTTTTCCAGAACCCCCGGGTTTTGACGAGGCTCCTGGCTTAGGCAAAGATAATTAAGTTGCTGGTGGCGACAGCACCGAGAATTAATCCTCTTTCGTCAGCTGACAACGAGGATTTAGAGCTTTCTTCTTTTTCTTCTTCTGGTGCTCTTGCTCCTCTCGCTTCTCTACTGCTGGCGTCGATGACTCTCTGGGTTTATCGCTAACCTCTGCTGTCCAATCCATCGGCTCAACTGGCAGCAGTACCGCCTCGTCGTCGGGCCGTGATGAATCCGCGACTTGAGGTAGGGTGGTATCCGGAATCTCTGTTGACTCCTGGTCTCCAGTGTCGGCCATCTCTCCTCGCTGCTTCTGAAAACACACGTGAATTAGTACTCGTAGCTTACTTCTTTGTAGCATCTCGCGGTGGCATATGCCTCGCATATGGCTCGCGGATCGCTTCTCCATCGGTAAAGCATCCCGTCCTCCACCCTCCAACCATGATACTTTTCCGGAGTTTCCGCGACTTCTCTTTATTCACCGCTAGCCCGGCCTCCGTGAGTCGCTTCGGAACGATTTCGAGTCACTTTAAGTGTTCCTCGAACGTCTCTGTCGCGATCACGAAGTCGTCCAGGTACACGAAAACTGCTGGCTCGTAACTGGGCACAAATAAGGCGCTCACCAATCTTTGAAAAGTCCTGGGCGCATTGTCAGGCTGAAGGGCATGACTTTAAGTTGCCATAGCCCTGATCCTGGTACCGCAAACGCCGTGTACCTCCGGCTAGACTTTTCCAACGGAATCTGATAACACGCTTGTTTTAAATTGATCTTCGACCATAAACGAGCTCCACGTTGTCTATCAGTGATCGAATCCATGTTCGGTATAGGATATAAATCCTTCCGAGTGACTTGATTCAAATCCCTGTAGTCAGTACAGAAACGAAACGTTTCGTCGGGTTTTCTCATGATCACAGGTGCACTACACCAATCACTCGTAGAGCGCTCAATTAACCCCGCTTTATAAAGCCATTCTTGCATCTTAGGTGATCTACGCCGCATCCGTTACCAGATTGGCCTCTCGTCGACAACCTTAATCAAATGCTTCGTGATATGTGTGAGTCCCGTCTTCTGGGGTGCGCTACGCAGTATTTTCTCTACCAACTTTACGACTGCCTCATAATCGTTATCACTCACAACTACTAAACCCGCACACTCGGCGAAGCTGGTGACCTAATTCGAGCTATCATTGTTCAAAAAAGACTGCCAGACATCTTCGCTTGCTCTCCACGAGCCTTTCCCTAATCGCACATCCATATCGAAGCCTTTACAGAAGTCCATTCCGAGGATCATCTTCTGCTCGAGCGACGCTGTAGCGCAGGTGGTAACAGCCTGCGCCACGCCGTCAATCTCGAAAACAGCTTCGATCTGGCTCACCTTACCCCACCTCACCTCACCTCAACTTCAATCCGGCTCAGGCGTCCCATTGCCGTCTTCAGGAGAGTTGAACTAGGCCTCAACCGCTCTTGAAACCTCACCTCTCCTCCTCAGAAGAGTCTTGCGCGTGGCGTGAAAGGGAAATGTTGTCTTCAGCATTTTGCTCTTTCTTCCTCCGAAGCACGTCCACGTCAATTATCCAATTGTCCAGACAACTCTCCCCCATATCTTCTTTATGATCAGCTGGCTGCAGCAAGCTGTTCTCAGAGCCGCTGCTCGACAGTTGATCCGATGCTTTCTCGATCAGGGAGAGTTGCTCGAAACCGTACGCCTCATCCTCGCTAGACGTTTCTCCCAGATTAACAGGAAGTGGCTCAAAAAAAGTCACCCTATTCTCTACTCTCTCAAACGGTTCTACACGCTCTCTACTCGGGGGAGCAGCCGAATTTATTGCTGCGCCCCGGTCCTCAAGTTTCCTAACGCAGCTAAGATGTTGCAGTTGGGGCATGAGAGGTCCGTATACCTTTCTCGTCCGCACAGCTGGCACAACGCGCTCGTCTGGGCCCACCGCGGCGGGCTACTCGTTGTCTGTGCGCTGTTACTGCGATGCGAACAGTCTCGCGCCGAGTGCCTTTTTAGTTTGCAGGCGTAGCAAACTATTTCTGGACATTCTGAAGCGCAATGACCCACCCGATGACAGGTGTAGCACACGCCCAGGAACTCCCCAGGTTAGACTCCCTGAGGTGCTGGTGCCTGTGTTGTCCTGCCAGCGTTCGCTTTAACATCACCATTTTTTCCACCCTTCTACGCCGCTTTTTTACCCAGCGTACTCTTCTGCTGCTGATTGCCAGCCGGCATCCGAGCCTTCGTCCCGCCGCTAACACCAGCAACTGGCTTAGGATCCGACGAAGAGGCAGAAGCCGTCTTTTTATTGTTCGACTTCTTGCTGCTCTTCTTCCCCTTTTTCCCGACGAGGCCGTCTTCTCAGCTTTCGGCTTCTCGTCCTCAACTTCCGTCACTGCTGATATCTTGAGCTTAGCCGTAGCACCGCTGAATGCAGCGCCGGGCACATGCATTTTTTCAGCAGGCGGGGTCGGCACATATCGGCTATCCAGTCACGCTGCTTTTCCCAGCGTCGACCATACGCCTCCATGTCTTCAAGATCTTAGATTAGTAATTTAAGTATTCTGGAAGGATATTTCGATATGCGATGCTCAGATACTCTCTCTCGGAAGGCGGGCGATGGAAGCGCGACACAATATATTTGAGATTCGCTATATAATTGGCAATCTTCTCATTCTTGTGTTGCGTATGCTGCCTCAAATCCTCCATGAGGTCTTCCCAATCGTAGTCCGTAACCAAATGCTGACGGAAAGCCTTCCGGAAGTCCTCCCAAGTACGCAGCTCATTTCTCACCGTCCGAAACCAGCGGCCAGCCCGCATCAACAAGATGCTCGGCACATTCCCTAGTATCTGACGATCACTCACGCTCGATCGCTTCTTACAATCGTCCAACCTCTTCAAAAACTCTCAGGGATCTTCGCTCTGTCCCTCGACTGAGAATATAAATACCCAGCTCTTCAAGAGTTTCACGGCGTTGAGTGCGTTCTTGCCGCTTCGTGGGGTGGAGACGGTCTTCGGCAGTCTGTTGGACCTGCGAGTCGAGCGCAGCTCAGACTCGCTGTCGCTTAACAGCTGATTCGGGCTCCAACGATTTCCGCCTTACGCCTCCTTCTCCTCCTCGGCTTTATCCAACTCTCACCTTTGCTCAATTCACTCTCAATTTTTATCTCATTTCTCCAGGCTGACTCATGGCGACGCTTTTGGGCTGGACTACTCGGCGCGGCATAGCTCGTACTATCCGTAACTGCTCTGTAATCTGCGCAACTTTGTAATGTCCGACCTATTTATTGTTATATTTTAAGTTCTAGTTTTATATTTATTTTGTTTTCATTCTGCGTATTCATCTGCTAAGTGAGTTTTGTCTGCATGGTTGCGAGAACCTACCTCGCTCCTGCGTACTGTATCTAATGTTTGTATGCCGCTGTGGCTATGTGGACCTTGAGTCCTTTGTCAATAAACGATTCTATATTCTATTCTATTCGTCCTCCAGATATCACTTGGTCGTCCCTCTCTCTCGTTGGTTCTCTGTGTAAACGGGCTCTGACCATCGCCCAGCAACCGACTCTTGACCTGCGCGCTTCACGCTCGCATCAAGAGTTGCTCGACGTTCGGTCTTAGTGGACGGTACGACAGGCGGTGACAGCCGCGCGTGCTGTTTCCTCTATCGCTGCTCTTCTTCGATCAGCTTTTGCTCACACTGGCGCCAGGCCTCGTCTCTCGTCTCTGCCTCCAAGCGCTCTAGCGCTTCTTCATGCTCACGTTCGATGGCTCTCTCTCTCTCTCTCTCTCTCTCTCTCGCCTCCATGCGTCGGCTTGTGTTTACACTCCTCGTGCTCTTCTGCAAACACTTGGTCTCGTGCTTCTTCCGGGCTAAACTCTTGGGCCTACAGATGGCGCTTCTTCGACTCTCGTTCCGACGAGCGGTGACTACTCTCGCTAACCACGCTATCACTTGAAGAAACTCTCCCGAGTTCATGCTGCTTTGGTGTGAACCACTGCTCTTCATCAGCCTTCACCGCATTCCCTGCAAGCGTAGAGCGAGACCTTTCATACCTCGTCGCTACGGTAGGTGGCGGTGTCGACGACCGAAAAATATCGCTGCGCTCTAGCCTATTCCCCTGTGTGCTAGGGTGAATGCTCACGCCTCGAACTATGCGAGCTGGGAAGATTTCCCAGCCCGTATGGGCTAACTGTGGATTCTCCGTAACTCGAAATCTTCCCATTCCCGCCACGGAAATCGGATCGGTCATCCTACTCGTCACTGTCACAGGCGCCGTATTACTAGCCTGTGTCGTTACGGCCGAGCTAACCGCGACCGACATGGCAGGCATTAATGGCCACAACACGTGGACAGGCTCGTTATGCACCTGTACTTGCACGATCCGCAGCCCGTTTGTCACCGGATCATGCTCGCTCGATGACGACTCTCGGCTGATTGGCTTTTCGGGGAATTTTTGTCTCGCCTTCTGACGAGGCGGTTTTGCCTTTATGCCCAGTCTTCACTCTCTCTCCATCTCCTCCTGGGAGATAAGGTATGCGTCGCGCGCCCAATCCCACGCATACCACGGCACGTTCCTTACGGACGGCTCAGTTTCGGGAATTGTGCGGCGAAACGGGCGCTCTCGGCGCAACTGCTCTGAGCTACGCAAGCTGCAATGCCTCGTCTGGAGTTCTGCATCGAGCTCGGCCTCGGTCAGCTTGCTGACCTCGTGCTTTAGCGTTCAACCTGTGCAGTCTATATCAGTCGCGCGAGGGTCAGTTTATAGTCATCCCCTTGCCCATCGGGCCGCAAAAAACGCAGATGGCGCGTTCCCTCGAATCTCGTATTCGCGACTACTCATCTCGGCTCTCTCACCTCTACACTCTTTAATCACGCGCCAGTCGAACAGTAAGAGAAATCCCTCACCAACCTGCTCGGCCGGAGTAACAACACCTACGCTGTCCGTGGAGGCCGCTTTGAGGGACATTCGCGGAGCTCTCGATGACATACGCAATGCTCAAACGGAGGCCCTCAAGACCCAGAACATAGTGTCGGAGAGGATTTCTAAAATTGAGCAGCGTCTGGGCCCGCTGGAGAAGCGTCTTAAGGCCCTCGATGAGCTGCCTGCACTCAAAACTCGCATACACAATTCTGAGTCCACCATCACCGAGCTGCAGGCACACATCCAAGATCTGTCATCGAGGAGCCCGACAATGCAGCAGGACAACGGCAGCACTGCGCCCAACACTGCGGAGATTTGCAGCCTACGCAGTGAATTGGCTGAGGTCAAGAGGCGCCAGGAGCAGACCTCGAACTGGGTGGTCGTTGTCACAGGTTTGCACTATACCCGTAAAACCTCGCTGCACCTGCTCGCTTTCTCAGTTATGAACGCGCTTGACCCCACAGTCCTCAGAAGAGATGTAGCATTCGTCAGGACCATGGGGAGGCTTGATGCTACAAACATCTCCGCCAGGGGTGACGGCAGACTGCCACCACTAGCCGTCACTCTATCTTTAAGTGCACTTGCAAGCTCGATCGTCGTCGCCAAAGCCCGGAAACGCAAGCTACACACTAGCGAATTGGACGCTACCTTGCTGGAGGAGGCTAAAGCTCTGAGTCTTGATTATCAAGGGCTCATAAACATCAATGAGCTACTCCCTTCAGACGTTCATAAGCTACGCTCCAGGACTAGGCTGGAGGCCAAGAAGAGGCAGGGTTGCCGTACTTTCGTCAGAGAAGGGAGACTCTTTATGCGCTGCAACGATGATAACGAGCGCGCCACCGTCATCACCACCGACGCCGAGCTGAACGATTTTTTAGCTCGGATTCCGCCTGCCGTCAACATCGTTCAACAATGAAGCTGCTATACACACACTTCATTCCACCACATCCACCATCAAGCTCATCTGCCATGTCTTCATCCGGTTCAAAGGTATCTCTGTCCGAAGGTCTAAGAGTCTGTCATTTCAATGCGAACTCACTCCCGGGTCACATTGAGATGATCAGGCTTTTCATATCCACTCGCTCTCTATTCCACGTAATAGCTATCACTGAGACCTGGCTGAGCGACAAGGTGTCATCCCTTCACTGGATGACTACCTGCTGTACAGACGTGACAGAAACAGAAACGGAGGAGGTGTGGCCCTCTATATAGATAAATCTCTGACGGTTAGTGTTATTTCATCATCTGACGGTGAATGGTCTGGCAAGCCAGGCAAGCCTGAATATCTTTTTTGTGAGGTATCGGCAAAGGGAGTTTCTCCCATCTTCGTGGGGGTTGTGTATCGTCCACCGCATGCTCCTTTCTTCCAAGGCTCTAACTTTATAGACCAGCTAACAACCCACATGCACAACTACTCCACGAAGGTTATAATGGGAGACTAATTCTGACCAACTCTCCTCATCTGAAGACGCCAATTTCATCAGGGCCTTCATTGATGAAAACTCCCTTTCGTCTGTTCCCTATGGTGCCACGCACCAAGAACAGGGTTCTGACACCTGGCTTGACTTGTGTCTATTCGATCGCCTGCTGTCATACTGGAAGACAGACGCACCTTTCATCAACGGACACGACCTTACAGAAACTTTAAAGGAATCAGCTCCGAGAACCAAAGGGACTTTCTTAGCACATGTGACTGGTCATCTCTCACCACGTCATCACTCGACGAAAGCATATCTATACTTAACGCTAACCTAACGAACGCCATCAATCATCTCGCCCCATTGCGGACTGTGACACCAAGACGACAACGTCACCCGTGGTACAAGAAAAGTGGGAACGTGGTACTTTCGGTGCAGGTGTGGAGAAAAACTACTTTTGCGTTTGCTACTCAATTCATTAGCAAATCTTCTAAACTCGCGTGAAATTCAACAAGTGCAGTTTGAAACGCGAAAATCAGTACAAGTGTTACAAAAAATATGGTGTACACCAAGGGCTAAGCAGGCTTTATGGCATCGCGTGGTTGCAGTACTTGTCTGCGGCTCGTGAACACCCTCGCCTTGACTCGTACTGCAAACTCCACACTCTGCCTAAAAAGCCCACTTGCCACAACTCGAACTCTGATGCCACACGCGGCATGGAGTATGGACATGCCGAACAGAAAAATGCCTCTGTGATAGTATCTTACTATGCGCGCGCATGCTTCCGAGAGAACGCGCTGCAAACGAGATTGCACAAGAACTGGTACCAAAACAGTACCGGGTCAGTGCTTCATCGGCTTCGCTTAGACCGTTCGCATGCGGCACGATTGTGTGCACTAATGACACGCGAATGTACGGTATCGGCATAATTGGGTGTTTCTCATTCTGCAACAAACGCCGGTGTCCCTCCAGGCTCACTTTTTATCGCGCGAGAATCAAGAAAAAAACCCGTACACAATCACTGAAAAAACGCAGGACAATATTTTCAATTTTGATGAATTTTCCAAGTTTTTTCAGTGGAACAAAAAATATTTCTTGCGTCAGAGAATTTTATACGATGTGCTTTAAGGCCAAGTAGAATTCGGCATTAAGTACAATTTTCAAGAGTTTACAAAAATTTAATATTAAAAAAAAGAAATTTACATGAAAGTTGATGAAAGATTATAGATTGTCTAAGGCTTATAACTGTAGAATAGTCCTAAGTAAAAAAAAAACTGACCTACGGGCTATGAGCGATAGACGGCTCATACCAAATGAGTTTCATGATTTTTTTAGAAAACTTATAGAAATATAAAAATTAAAGCAAAATATAAAATTTAGTTATTAATATAAATTGTTGTACAGTTCATTATTCACGCTCGGGCGAGACCGCGACAAACCTCACTCTATTGTCTTAGATCCAACACTTTTGCCCTTGTATCGAAATATACTATTGTGTAGGGTGTAGGGTTATTTTTCTATAGGGTTTGTGTGGTGTCTTCCCTGGGAGAATCTGAACTGTACTACTCTTCGCCACAAAAATCTGAAGTGTACTACTCTTCGCCGGAAAATCTGAACCATATTACTCTTCGTAGGAAATCCGAACCGTACTACTCTTCGTAGGGACCGACGATATTGAGACGGCAGGCCCCACCTGGGAGATAAGAGAGCAGCAACAGATAACTTACCGATGCCGGTAAGTTACCGACTACGCAGCGCTAGTAGTCAATATGTAAATAGTCTACCTAAGCGCAGGTAGAAGGCGTGCGAGCATATAGCATAAAAGAGAGAGGGAATGACACGGGTATATAAGGAGCCCCAGAGCCAGTCGCGAAGATTGATGATCTGGCTCTCAAACTGAGCACTTGACGAAGGGCAGTTCTCATCACTTGCTCCGGTCTGCTCCATACGTAGTGGTCTATAGGCGCCTAAGGCTCTCGAACAGTATGCATGCAATCCACTCTCTCCTCGTGTAGCTTCAGAGATCTAGATCGTATGTGAAATTAATTGAAAGAATAAATGATTACAGTTAATGAATTTAATAATGATTATAGCAAAACCCAATTTTTAAGTATTTCTATCCTTTCCTGTCCCCCATCAGGTACTCGACCGGATCAGGAAAGTAGTTCTCCGCTCTTAGGTGAAGCTATCTGGTTACAGACTGATAGTGAGATGGTAGTACCTCACATATCAGTCTGAAGCTGCGTAGTTTACCTAAGTGTATGTAGGGATATCCCCGACTCACCTCCTACAACACACAAGCAGCTCTCCTCTAGTGGATTGTTCACTTTAGAGGATAGGAAAGACTTATGTCTACACAACTGATAAATGCGGGGTGGATCCAAGTCAGTCATCGTTCTTAGATTGTTTTTTTCTCCCTACTAATCCTTAAGTTACGAATCTCTCGCGGTCGCATACAAACACTTCGCGAACCGTTTCATTAGCTCCCGAACAGGGACTCGGGTTTTATATAATGAGGGAAGATTATTTAAGGGAGATCATTGAGACACTTAGACATTTAATTTGACATCGGAGGCTAAAGAACTCCACAACGCTCAATGATTCTCCTTCTGCAAATATCGCTCACCGAGCAACAAAAATACAAACGAATTGGCAAGCTGGGAGCTAACTAAGCACAGCACGCGTGATCTCGGATACATCGAAAGCTTGATGAGAGTGTCAAAATCTGCCATAGGAACATCTCAAATCTCGACGGTCTACGTGTCATAAAAAAATAATTTGACGGATTCATTGAAAGAGAAGCCGAAACTATCGAACTCATCACTAAAATCTCGACGTAAACAGATAAAAAATTCCAAATTGTGAACGAGTGACTCGACTCCTTCGAACTTGAGCTGTCAAAGATAACCGACGGAATAAGCAAATTAACGCTCCACGAGACTGCATGTAATCTATCTATGTGGCAATCTCAATTACCATAATTAGACCAACTATATAGGGTCTCTCAAAAAATTTTTTCTTTTTCTCTATGCAGTCTATTGGCCCTTCTTTAGCTTTGTTTACGGCATAATATATTTTTTCAAACTGGCAGTAGCCACCGGTAGAACGCACAACAGACGTTCTTTATCATTACTGGAAGAAATCCAGAGATTATAAAACGAACATAACTCAGACAATGCGGAGAAAGGCTGGAATGTAAAAATGCTGTAGTGTATGAGCTTGCTACACTAGATAACAAACAAAGCTCACTCGAAGAACGAGTAGAAAAATTAGACACAAACGAGAAATCAGACTCACTCGGAGAGCCACAGGTACGAACAAATTTCTTAAACACGAGCAAAGAACACAAACAGTTTGATACCATCGAGCGGCTAGATGCCCTCGCCTTAGCTCTAGAAAAAATAAAAAGAAAGGGTGACAATAATATGATCGACATAAACAACTTAGAGCAGAGCCACGATCAAATGGAAAAACGGCTAGAAACTGTTGAATCCGATTATGAGACCCTCTCCGACCAATATAGCAGACTGCAATCAGATATCAATGAAATACGTAAACTGATTAAAACAAAAGCGTCTCAGACGGAATTATGTGCGCAGATACAAACAATTCTTGAGGCACAGGCGAAAAAATCTACACTACTCGAGAGATTAATGAAAATGAACGGTGGCTCTTCGGAACCCACCACCGACATAACAAGACGCGTTAAATAGAGAGTCCGAAATTCAAAGGTCTAGCGAGCAAACGACCTATGAAATTCCTGTCAGAACTGGAAAATTACATTACAATGGTCAAGCCGGAAGACCACGAACTAAATTACGTGATTTCTTGAGCCTTAGAAGGCGACGCGCACAATCGGTGGTATCTACTGCAAGCAGACGTAGATAGCTTTGATAGCTTTTTTTTCGACGTACTTCAGGGAACGCTACTAAAATAATCAAATCCAGACAAATAACGGCCGCATATATGCTCGCTTTAGCCCGCGAGCTAGAGCTAAATCTAGAAGAACACGAGTTCGTAAAAAAGATTGCGGAACACTTTGACCGCGAGATAAGGACAACGGTAACCGGACACGAAATAAGATAGGTTAACAAATTCCTGAAAATACTCACACTTGCAAAACAATCTGAACGCGCAAAGCAAACAAAATAATCAAAAACCCACCCATCAAAATCAAAATAAAGATGTAGTTTAGTTTTGTTCATGTAAAAATGTATAATATTTCATAATAAGTTAATGTATATAAGACAAAACTATTTATATGTTCGTTCTCAATATATTCTGCGCACTATTTGTTTATTACTATCTTAAAAACCGTGTACCTATGTTCTTACATATGTATTCTTAAAATAAATAAAACAGCTGGTGAATATTAAAAAAAAAAAATGTTAAAGTATCATGTATTTTATGTCACAATAATTTTTACACTTTGTTAACATATTATGTTGTACATCGATAATATAACTTTTTAAATTAACCTTATGAATTATGAATTTATAAACTAGTTTTAATTGTGGTGATTTTTTCATGTGCTTTATGCGTTCTGCAATGTCTTTTTGTTTATCCTAATGACCTGATATCGATCGGCAATAAGCTATGTGTGGAGTTTCTTCCCCTTCCTGCAGGCTTATAATCCCTGTAAGAACGAATTTGGCAGTTTTAGAATTATCGTCCGTTAAGCACAAATTCATGGGTATATCACTCAACTGACATAAATAATTGTTTAATTGCACATCAATACACAAATAAAAACTAAACTCAATTGATGAAATTCCAAGGTCATGTCATAAGTGACTATCACTTTTAATTTGTAAAAAATTATTTTTTAACAGTTGTTCTAAATCTTTTATGTTATCGGATTTTTCAAATGATAATTTTATTATAGTATTGTACTCGTACGATATATTATTACAATTTAAATAAAATACATTGATTTGGTATGAATGATGATAGTAATGCATAATTTTTAAAAAGAAAACTCCAGCAGTGTCTTAAATTTTTGTGGTTTTGTACAAACCAGATTTACAATATTCCTTAATAATTTTAACAAAACATTTGCTTTTACAAAGCACTGTAACAATCATTGTACAGTGACTATTCGTACAATGATTGTTACAGTGATAAGTGCACGAATAGGTCACTTATCATGCATATGAAAGGAATGGGAAATTCGAGGACTTTTCAAAGTAAAACAATTGAATTGATTATGTTGAAAATTTTGAAAATTTTGAAATACTTATATAGACACACACATCCATCGGATTTAGGCTGCAAACTGAGGAAAAACTCGATTTTCCATTCATTTTACATTCATGGTGTTCCGTTGAGACCCGAGGAGAAGAGTCCCTCCGTGAATACGGTGTCGAGCGAACTCAGCGAGGTCGACGTAAAACCCGTGAAGCCATCTCCCGTGCTCGAGTTGAGCAAACGACGTCGCAACTTGCTGCGATCGCCGACAGCGCCGCCGGCCTTGAGTCGCGCCGAGTCAGTTCAGGATAAGACGCCAAGCGAATGACAGCTCGTGCAGTTATAGCTAGCGAACGAATCGAACGACATTTTATGCTTTGCGATCCCGTCCGTACCTCCGTCGAAGTGGTTCTTGGTGCTGGTCCTTCTTTGCTACATTATTTTTCTCTCTTCCTTTCTAGAGTTCTCTCATTCTACTCTCTCTTTCTTTCTATCGCTGCCTGTTAACCGCGTTCGGCTCGCGACCGGTTCCGCGAACGTATTTGCGCGCGCATCGAAACGTGTAAGTCGGTAGAACTGCGCTACCAATTTAAGTCAGTGGAACTGCGCTGCTGACACGAGACGAAGATTCTCTCCGAGAATCAGACACGATCACGACACACACACAGTCCACACGTTCTTCTATTTTCCGCAGCTTGTAACATTTTCGAGAGGGGTTTTATGCCGGATGGCTTTCCCCTCTCATTCTGAGCATATTAAACATTCTCGTTTTCGCTCAATCGAATTCATTTATTTTCTCCCACACCTCACTCTTCCGCGAAATTCGACAACGAAAACAAGCGGGAATCCACGCCTAAGGGGCTTCCCGTGCGACAATTCACATGGAAAGTAGTCTTTTTCGTGCACGTACCATGAACAATAATTTTGAATTAGTTTAATGAAGAATTTAAAATATTTTAAATATTCTATACACATATATCTTCTGCTTCTAACTTTACTTTTTGGTCAATTAATCCATTATCCTTATTTTTTAATTTTCTAACGCTGAATGATCTTCTGAGTTTGTATTGATTTCTTTGTAGCACTGTGCTTACTCATCCAATTTTCCTTGATATTAAGGTATGACAAATGACTCGAACTTTTTGATGTATTTTTTTTTGTTTCGACAAATTCTCGGCCTTACTGAATCAGTTGTTTGGATTGTTGAATATCCATAGCCAAAAATTTGGTTACTAGATGCATTCTTGATATCTCTATTATAATCACACGCTCGTAATTTCAAATCATTAATGTAATTAGTTGCTTTTTCTTAGCATAGTAATGTGAAGTCACTGTAGGAGCACTTATTAAAGGCTTCAGAAACTCCATTTAAAATACTTCGATGATATCCAATGTTTCGATGTGAATGGTATACAATTTTTAAGAAACCCTAAACAAAAATTGAGTATAAATGAATAGTTTAATGATTCGCTAACTAGTTGCGCTAGCCTAATGGTAGTCGATTCAAAACTGCAAGTGAGAGAAAACCAAAAGAGATTTTCGCTTGTATAATTGATCATCTTTGAACGAGTTAAAAGCCCATAATAAACTAAAAGAGAAAAGGGCAAATTCATTTTCACTCGATCTTTGTACAGATCTATTTGTTCGGCAGACTATTTTCTTGACTTGTTAAATTTTCTTTATTTTTAGGTGTAGTTTTTGTTTCTCTTCTTTTTTTTTTACTTTAATGCCTGGATACTGGTATTCTTTTTGTCACTTTGTATATCCCAGCGATTTTGCTATACATAAATGAATGGATTGTGCTTTTTCATGGGAAATAACTGTCTTACTGCTGTACTCCATACTGTGTCTTTTGCTTTTTTTAATTTATAATTTTTTAATTTACTTATTCATTTATTTATTAAACCAAGAAAATAGCTCACTTAGTATACATTAAAAATACGCATACTTGAAGCCTTGTAGAGGTAAACTTAGTTACCTGTGTACAAGCTTAGTATTACAACAAACGCAGAGAACACTAAGAATTAAAACTAGTACTTAAGAACTAAGATAATTACATTATTTTCGTCGAATATATTTAATGTTCTTAGAAAATTAAAAATGTCATCGTATTTTGTGTCTGGTTTTAGAAGCATTTTGCGTACTCACGCGTTAATTGTTTTCTAAACTACTTTTTATCTCGCAGACTTCCTCGCGTATTTCTGTGCGCACTTCTAGGTTAGATTGCTGGTTATACTTTTAAAGAAGAAGCCGATTGGATAAACGACATTCATGAGCGCAGCTCGTAGCAGATCTCGCTTGTGCATCAGTACTGTCTGATGCAGAAAGAAAAGACACAATATATTAATTCATGTGTGAACCTGAAAATGCGCGAAGAAGAGCCAACGATGAAGATTAGGACAAACGAGTAAGGACGACATGAGTCGGTTCCGTCGGTCTTGGTGGTACTAGAATCTAGGAATAATTCGGTAGTATTATTGGAATGGTGGAATATGAAAGCGGAACAATATTTTTACCACCCACCCACCCAGAAAATAAAGAATATTAATTATTAGTTATTTTAGTTATTATAGCCTATTAATTATTTCGGGTGCCATCTGCGCGTGACATGCGCAGTCGACATGGATAAATAAAAATATGAAAAACTGCCATTTTGAGGCCAAAAGCGGATTTCGTTTTTAGGTGCTGGCTCGGCGGCACCCAATTTTAATTTTGACTTTTCTCAAAAACGAGGACTCTCGAAAACAAATGTTATTCATACTTTTCTTCATAATTTTTAATGCGCAGACTTCAATAATTCTGGGTGCTAAGATCATGAACCTCTTTCCAATCGTTGAATAAGAACGGGGAGATCCCACCTTTTGCGCGAGCGGCGTGCACCTTTTTCTTCTTTTATGAAAGTACTCAACCTAACACGACCATAGGATCGTAAACTCTTTAAATTTGTATTGAAAGCGAATAGCAGTTACACAAAAAGTATATTTAAACTGAAACTTTACGATGGATAAATCTTTAGGGGCGATCGGAGGCCCGCTATTCTCCGTTGCATTGTGTGATTCTAACTCGCTCACGAGTGAGGGTAAAAATTTTGAAGAATAAAAATAAGAAATTGTAAAGATTAGAAATTCAAAATTTATAAACTAAGATTTTGAAATGAAAGAATTTATAAAACAGAAATGTTGAATTAAAATATTGCGGAAGGTGATATTTATTGCAAAAGCGATATTTTTAGGAATTTCCAAATTGAGGTTTTCAAAATTATACCTTTCCAATATTCTGGGACTTAAAATTTTACCTATCATTATAATGCAATTCGTAATGTTTGCCTTTCAAATATTTTTTTTTCAAAATTTTTACCCTCACCCGTCGCTCACCACGCGACAATGGATTTATTCGACTTGGGGAAATTCGAAGAAATTCAAGTTCAAGTGAATAAGAACACTTGTGTAAGAAAACTATAGCAAAGCACAGATTACGAGAATATTCTCGTTAAGTAAGTGTAAATACAAGTGTTTGACTAAAATGAAAGAAAGAGCTGAATTTAAATTATAACCTACTTCGACGCGCAAATTTATATACAAGAATATGTGAAGTAATTGCAGTCAACTCAAAGCTAGGCACGAGAAGCTTCAAGCTCCTGTTATAAGTGCCAAACGGAGTGGCGAGACGCCACTGCCGCAGCGGGATATATATATATATATCTTCCTATATTATATAGTCATTTTGGCAAGACTCCCCCCCACCATCCCCCCCCACTACCCCCCACCACCCCCCCACCACCCCTCCACCACCCCCCCACCTTGGCCCCCCCACCAAAACACGTAAAATTCTTTCATTTTTCTGTTATTTTCGAAAATCTCAAAAACCCCCCCACCACCCCCCCACCGCCCCCCCACCACCCCCCCGCCTAGCCCCCCCACCCCCCCCCCCCCCCCCCCCACCACCCCCCACCAAATAACATGACTGCTCTCTGTGTTATCGGGCTTGAGACCGTCATACTTTCACAACGCTATTGCGTAGTAAAATAAGGCCGCATTAACAGTCCAATTAAATACAAATTTATAACATATTATGATAGATTTAAATTGGATAATATTAAATAGAATTAAGGTTTAGGTTAAGGTAAGAAGTATCAGTTCCAAGAGAACCAGATATTGAAGATCTCTAGTTTTATTTAAGTTATAAGATTAAAGTTAATTATTAATAACGTGTAAATAAGTTAGGGAATAATTGAGTTCAAAGAACTCAAAGAACCATCAGAAAGTATAATCATTATAGATGATTCACTGATTGAATAAACAACAAAATGGACAAGATAAGCGAGATCAAAGACCTCGATGAATTTTCAGGTAATATGAGTAGTCAGACAGAACTAGAGAGACAGAATAAAGAGACAGTTTTCCAAATAATTTAATTTTCAGGATCACCTCACGTCTCCCAATGGCGCGCAACTCGAAAAGTCTATCATTTTATAGATGCCTTTTGCGGCACAAAGATTTAAACATTAAGAACATTAAAAAAAATTAAAATTAATTTAAAAAAAAATATATATATAAATTCAAATGATGAATTTCAAGCGTCAGAAAACTTCAAAAACTAGCTAAAACTATTTTAAATGCCATTAATAGTAGAAGTTCAATGTTAAACAATACTTTTACTTCCAGTAACAGGTTTTCTTATACAATAAGATCGATCATTTTCAACCATCCAGAACATAATTATCAGTTCATGAAAATAAAATTTTGAAGATAAAATCACACAGAAACTACAATAGGGGGTTGGCGAGCGAAGCGAGCAGGGGGGCGGAGCCCCACTAGTATATATATATATATATATATATATATATATATATATATATATATATATATATATATATATATATATATATATATATATATATATATATATATATATATATATATTATATATATATATATATATATATATATATATATATATATATATATATATATATATATATATATATATTATATATATATATATATATATATATATATATATTATATTATATATATATATATATATATATAATATTAGATTAGATTAATTAATTTTATTTGCGTACATTATGTTGTACGATTCAATATGTACAGCAGAGTAGTAAAAGTACAAAAATAATAAGTTCTGTTTTAGTAGGTGTGTAGTGTGAAAGTATGCTGAGGTGAAGATGGGTTAAGCGAGAGTGAGCAAGTGTGTGTGTGTGTGTGCATGACTGTGTACACGATGTTTATGTATTTATGCGTTTTCGAAAAAGTAATCTTTAGCTAGATTCTTGAATACTGCGATGGATGTAGTGTTACGGAGGTGTGATGGCAGGTTGTTCCATAGGTATGAGGCACTGATATGAAATGAGTTCCTCAGCGTCTCCGTCGCGAAAGTAGGAATATCCAGAGGTGTCACTTCCCCCCTAAAAGGCCGGAGTGCTACGCGAAAGTCGAAGTAGGCCAGTACATATGATGGTACGGCAGTGTTAAACATTTTTCGCAAGAAACAAGCAGTGAAATACTTCCTGCGTCCGGCAGTGGTAAGCCACTGTAGCTCCCGCCTGTATGGGGAGATGTGCTCATCTCTCCTTACACCATAGATGTACCGAATCCCCGTGTTCACGAGCCTCTGTAGTTTTAAGTCGAGTTCCTGCGTCAGGTTACAGTATACAAGAGAACAGTAGTCTATAAGGGGAAACAGGAGCGCTTGCAGTAAGTGCTTGCGCAATCTGAGATTGGTACTTTTTCTGAAAAAGTAAAGCCTGTACATTAGCGAGTGAGCACGCTTACACACTTGTGTAACGTGCTCCTTCCACGTGAGTTTAGAGTCAAGCACCAATCCCAGATTACGCACAGAAGATTGAAAACTGACCTGGGCACCCCCAATGTTGATATAGGTCTTAGCTATTGAAGGTAGTGCATTTATGTAGTAGGGGAAGCCCAGGACAATTGTTTTGGTTTTGTTAACATTGAGTTTTAGCCTGTTCTGTGTAGCCGAGCCCATTATCCTCTCGGCATTAGCACTCATCCTGTTTGATAACGAATCGAGCTCCTCAAGGTGGCATTGACTGTAAATTTGCAAGTCATCCGCATAGATGGGATGGGAAACATCGGAATCAAGGCAAAAACCGATGTCGTTGATGTACAATGCGAACAGCAAAGGACCAAGAACGGACCCCTGCGGGACGCCGATGTTAAGACGCCGAGGGGAGGAACGTTCGCTATTGTCACCAACGACGGCCTGCTCTCTCCCAGAGAGGTAGGAGGCAAACCAGCGGATGACCTGCTTTGAGAAGTCGAAGGTGGATAGCTTTCTCAGGAGCCTGACGTGACACACAGTGTCAAACGCCTTGCTAAAGTCAAAGAGAAGGAGAAGTGTTACTTTCTTTTTGTTTATCCCGGCCCTGGCATCACCAGTTAGTTTAATTAGGCCAGACTGAGTGCTGTGACCAGTGCGGAAGCCTGTTTGAAGATTATCTAGTAGGAGCCTTGATTCAAGGTATTCTGAGACTTGCCTGTGCACCAGCCACT
Organism: Nasonia vitripennis; assembly: GCF_009193385.2. Taxonomy (NCBI): domain Eukaryota; kingdom Metazoa; phylum Arthropoda; class Insecta; order Hymenoptera; family Pteromalidae; genus Nasonia; species Nasonia vitripennis. Next base: position 189,608 of record NW_022279589.1, read on the forward strand.
CCAGGGCCTTGGATAGAAAGCAGAGAAGTGAAATTGGACGGTAGTCAGTCACGGCTGTTGGTGAACTGACTTTGTTGAGTGCGCGCACAAGTCACAATTTCCAGGCAGATGGGAAGCAGGGTTCGCTCAGGGACAGGTTGAAAATATGACTTAGTAAGGGAGCGAGAACCGGCAATGCTTTTGAAATAACAACCTGTGAAATGCCGTCACTTCCCCTGGCCTGGGTGTCAAAGTGCGAAACCGCAGCCAACACGTCCGATTCCGTTATAGTGCTGAACTCAAAGTGTTCCGGGAGGTCAAGACTTTCCAGGGTGAGAAGATAATCCTCAACGGCAGGGTCCAACGGATCGTTGGAGATCGCACTGAAATGCCTGTTGAGTTCATCTGTGGTAAATCGAGATGGTAATGGGGCCTTAGTGGCAGAAATTCCAAGTTTCTCCAGCTCTCTCCAGATCTCGGCAACGTCGGTCAAGGTAGACAGGCGTGAATAATAATAATTCAGCCTGGCTTCCTCGACTTGTTTGTGAGCATAGTCTCTAGCTAATCTGTAAATGCGGAGATCCGAATCGAGCCTAGAGTCCGTGAAATGCCTGTAAAGTCTATCCCTCTCGGATACAAGATCACGAAGAGCCGTGGTGTAAACGAGAGGAATGTGCATTTTCGGTGCTGATATGAAGAAAAATAGTATACGCACCACGGGAGGAAAATTGAACAGCCCATACCTCGTATTTGCTACCCTCGCCTTTGGCTCGGGTGACAATTTACATGAGATATGGACTGTCCAAGTGTTTTCCTCCCTAGGCACGTAATATACTATTGCGCCCGTTGCTGCATTTTTTCGCCTACTGGTCGGAAAACGACTTCTTTTGTCCCTAATTTTAGGTCAAAAAAAAAACGCGAAAATCGTGCATGTGTTACAAAAAATTATAAAAAATATAGTAAACTACAACTAGAACTCGGATAACACACGTTGAACGGAAATAATGCCTCTGTAACACAGCAGCTATATAGCATAGCAGAGCATAGCATGGCAGTGCATAGCATGGCAGATCATAGCATGGCAGAGCCCTATGTATACTTTTCCTAAAAAAGATTGCATGATTATTACAACATTTTACTGGCTGCACTCATATTTGTTTAATTGATTTTAATGCACCGAATGCACGTCTTGGAAAGAACGTCAGTGACCGGCTTTATTAAATCAAAAAAAATGATCCCAGCAGCTAGTCAAGCTGTGAAAGTAGTTATTTTTATCCTTGGTACACATATATTTCGAAATATACTATTGTTTAGGGTGTAGGGTTATTTTTTTGTAGGGTTTATTACGGTGCCATCCCCGGGAGAATCTGAACTGTACTACTCTTCGCCGCATAAATCTAAACTGTACTACTCTTCGCAGCAAATATAAACTGTACTTCTCTTCGTAGGAAATCTGAACCGTACTACTCTTTGTAGAGATTGACGATGTAATGTCGAATGAGTATCGATTTAAAAATAAACTTTGGTATAATTATTTTATTATATTCTATTAATTTTATAATTTTAATTGTGATTGCGAATGGCGCAACACTTTCCATCAAGAAAGTTTTTAGAAACTCTTTTTGTACGCTTGTTGTGTACCCATCTATCACATTTGTTGCATTTTACTTTGTCCTTTATTTCTCTTTTGTAGCAATATGAACAAACATTTTTCATCGACTCTTTTTGCATCATGCGAAAATGAGCAATCTCTAAGCAATACTTACCTGAATAAACAAATTAAGAAGGTTTTTCGTTTTTAGCCAATACATCCATATAATACATGATAAAAATATCACAATTATAACTGTCTTTTTGTTTTGGAAATTGGATACTTGATTCTCCGATTTTCCACTGTATTTTACACAAATTATTTTCTGATTCTGAATTGCATTGATTAAAAAAAAAAACAGAAAAGCTTTAATGGCTTAATTTCCTCAGTCAAGGCCTAGTGGATCAAAATGCTCAATTGTTTAAACATCAATATTAAGCTTTAGATGGCACCAATGCTTTTCATAGGAGTAATAAATACCTTTCCTTTAAATTCAAAGTGGATGTTGTACATCTTCCACGTTTTTGGATGTTCTCCATCAGCCTGCGTGGTAACTATGAAATTTGTTTGATTGGTTGGAAAAAATATGTTTTTTCCACTGTAACGGTTAAACTTTCCCCAAGAGACTGGATAGTCAGTCGGTTCCAGGATCTTGATAGGGGAAAGGAGCAAAAAAGAATCTGTTTTTATATTCTTAACAATAACAAAATATATTTCTTAGTTAAACAATAGCATTTGGAATCAGTTGTTAAATACCGGCTGAAACAGAAATCAATTATGCGTCTCGTCAAAAATACTTCGCCTTTACAAGTGGAATTGTTTAAACTAACGCGGTTAACAATTTACAAGAATATATACGCGATTTTGTTAAAATAATGATTGGGTGTACGCGGCTGCGGTGTATCGGTTCGGTGGCGGTATGACGGGTCGGTGTCGGATTTTGAGGTTAGGAATTCATTCGGTACGGTGTAGTCGTGAGCGCACGGCTACGCCAATCCGAATGTGTCGTGTAACAACGATTTTGACTGCTCTGTGTGCGCACAGTAATGGCCGGAATAGTGTCACGGTGTTTTGAGGTTATCCCTCGGATTTGTGGAGTTGTGAGCGCACGGATTCACAAGTCTTCGTCGCTCGTCTCGTTCTTCTCTTTATCCTGTGTGCACACAGAGATAAAGCGAGTCGTGAGATGTCGGCATAAGGCTGGCTTTGGAGGTTAGGAATTAACCTTTGTTTCACCAGGACGTGAGTGCACGACCGGGCGAATCGCCGGCGGAACTATTGTTACTCCCTTAACTCTGTGGGCTCACAGTGACAGAGGGACGCAGCAATATGTCGGAATGTAGGTTAGGATTTTACGGCGGCACCTGGTATCGCCCACGTGTGCTCACGTAGACGAGGCTCGGTGTCATTCGGATGTTCCGGGTTGCCTCGTGTGCTCACGATGGCAATTCGGAGTATCGAGTTTCGGTTCGTCTACCAAATCGTCACGTGAGCTCACTGAGATGATTTCGTCGGCGTAGGTCTATCTCTCGCTTTTCCTTGTAGTAACGTGTACGCACGATACTACCCGGAGTGGAGCACGAGTAGAACTGCCCGATGCGCCGCGCAATCCGCCTTATAAAGGCGCGCGGCGCGGATGTGTATAGGTGCGTTCACGGCGCACCGCGTGCGCCGCTGAGTCACTCGCCGGCTGCCGCGCTGCGCGCTCGTGCGGTCTTGCTCTGCGGATGTTGCGCGCTCGCTGCGCATGCCGCGTCTATTGCGGCCACCTTCACACGTATTTACATTTGCGATACTCGTGTCTCGTCACACCACTGAGTATTTGACTTAGCAATCATGTAACTATTGATTACTGATCCATCTACATACGTCTTTGATTTCAACGATTGAAATTTAGGAAATGATTCAATATGATCTTTTTCTTTAAAAAACTCATCTCTTACTTGTACTTATACAGAGCTAGCGTTTATATCATATTTAAATTGTCTTGAGTCGAACAACAATTTCACAACAAGGTTATCTACACTATATTAAAATTTTATATTTGGTCAATTTTGTAAAAACCCTCCAAAACTCGTAAAAAAAATTAAATCCACTTTACGGTAGAAATGTTCTTTAAACCTAAATCATTCAGGTTACCAAAAAAAAGATAAAAGTATTAAATTTCAATTAGTTTTTAGCAGTAAAAGAACTTGAAAAATGTCCGTCCGTCTGGATTTTTTTTTTGCATTTATTCCACAAAACTTTATGTATTTTATTAGCAAAATACTATTTAATGATATAGACAGGTACTTATAATAAAAATATACATTCCTACCAAAATACATTTTCAAGATTTGGTCCAGGTAGATCGGAAGCTGTGAAAACAATAAAAAAAAATTATACTTGGTCTACTTTGTAAAACCATTCAAAACTCGTATAAAAAAAATTATCTATCTTACGGTAGATATGTTCTTTGAACGTAAATCACTCAAGTTATCAAAAAAAATGTCAAATGTATCAAATTTTAATTAGTTTTTAGCAACCCTGGTAGAATCGGTAACCCATTTAATGACCAGTTCTTAAAATAGAATCTAAGAACTAGGCAGTTTTATTTGCCATTTCTTAGGCATAATGTAACGCTTTCTCTCCAACTTAATGGGCAGTTCTTGGATTTAATCTGCTTACCTTGTTCTTAAGTATAAATTGCCCATTATAGTTAGTCGAATAACACAGCTGGGTTACACGTGTTTATCACAGTTTGAGGTTATAATTGGAAAATGTGTATCTAGTAGACTTGGATTCGAGTGTTTAGTTTAAAGAAAAGTATAAAATAATTTTTTGCATCAGAAAAAATTCTGTCTGCCCGAAGACTTGAACCCACACCCTGCACGAGGCCACATAAGTACGGCCGTGCGCCTTAGCCGACTGAGCCACGCAGACGTTGTTCCACGTAAGCCCTACGAGCTTCGCCATATGTTTGAATTATTCAAATTATTCAGCTTACACCTAAATATTAATAATTTTATATTTTACATCCGAAAAATTAATTGATTTATTGATATTTTCATGAAATATAATTCTCAGCCATAAAAATGCCCAAGATATCACCACTTTTAGGAAATTTTAAATGTCCAGTATTTTCACATTTTACTTAGCCAGTTTTTGCCTTTACGGCCATTTTAAATGGGTGATTTTCTACCGGGGAATAATAGAACTAAAAAAATCTCCGTCTGTCCGTCCGTCCAGATTTTTTTTTGCATTTATTCCACAAAACTTAATGTATTTTATAAATAAAAAACTATTTAATGGTATATATGATGAATGACAGGTACATATGATGAAAATATACATTTCTACTAAAAAACATTTCCAAGAATTGGTCCAGGTAGTTTGGAAGCTGTGAATAATGTATTTTTGCAGATTTGGCCTGGATAGAAGGTATTCTGCAAATAGTTATTTGTGCATGTGCGATTTTTATTATTGAGCTATGTGTTTGTGAATATGAAATGACGATTGCTATATGTATTCATGCATATCACAAGGTGTAATCTGCAGATTTGATTTTGATAAAAGGTATTCTTTATCTAGTTGATTGTGCAGGTTTGCTCTTTTGCTTCCTCCGAAGAGGAAGCTTTGCAATAGTAAAATTTTCAGTTTCGCTGAAACTTCGTAGAAACGCATTTGGAGGTGTTTGGAGTACGAATCATGCGTTTTTAGAAAATGTCCGTGCGGATGGCTGTGTGTGTGTACGTACGTACGTAATAAAATTTGGCATACATATATGTTTTCTGATTCTGAATTTGAAAAATTTTTTTTTTGATTCTGACCATTTTGCGGCCATATTATAGCCATTTTTCGATTTTTGAAAAAATATTTTTGCTTTTTTTTGATAATATGATCTATACAATATATTTAACAATAGTGTATTTAAAACAGCATAAAATTGCCTACTTTTTCCTGGAAGATTTTCCAGATAGACTGTTCCGTTCAATTTTTATGATAAAAAAGGTGATTTAAAAAAAAAAATTAATATCTCCAAAACTTAATCGTCAAACGTTTTGAAAAAACTTATGACAATAAAAAACAATAATATCTATTTGCTGTAAAACTTTTAAACCGTTTTGATGACTAGTCTTCAAGCTAAAAATCGAAAACTAAAAAAAATTTTTTCTATATCGTACGATTACGGGAGTAAAAGGGCTTTAATTAAGTTGAAATTTTGGAAAAATATCAATCTTTTGATCACCTTGGCTAGCTTCTTGTTGCAGCTTATAAACATGTTCAGTTTAAAAGATATCAGGATTCAAATTCTTTGTCTCTCACCCTGTATGTATACCCTGTATAACTGAAAATTACTATTTTTGTTAAACCTTATAACTCGCTAACTAATGTTCAGAATGTTTTTTTACAAAAATTATATGATTCGATATTGTGACAAGTGCTCCTTATGTTAAATAATTAAGATTGAAAGTATTTTAAAAATCATTAATATACTGTATATTTAAATAATATGTTATCTATTTGAACTATACATTTTGTTGGAGGAAGCTACGTGCCAAAGAATTGGCAGCGGATTTTCAAAGCTATGTGTTTGTAAATTTAAAATGACGAATTCTGTATGGTTGCATGCATATTACGAGATGAAATCTTCGAATTTAGTCGAGATAAAAGGGATGCTGCAAACAATTATTTATACATGAGTTTATCAGTAGGGAAAGATGAATTAATATTTAACAATAGAAATTTTCTTAAATAAACCGTAACTTATAATCAACTAGATGCTTTCAACATATATTACAATAAATTATATACTTAATGTATTACTAGCAGGGTTACCCCACTCCTAACGTCGCTCAGTTGATTAGGTATATATATTTATAGCTCTGAATAACATTGAAAAGTAATAGGATTATAATAATAACTATAAAAAGATAAAAGGTTACGCTATTAAAAATTTCAATGAATTTTCAATAACAAAATTGAATGCCATGTTCGATTTCGATTTCAATGCATCAGTAATTATAGAGAATGATTTAGATAGCATGAGTGAAATATGTGAATTCTGTAATGCTAAACATTTCAAATTTGAAATATTTAAAAAATATTTAAAATATATAAAACATTTTTGGAAAATTTATTGCATATACTTATGTTATTGAGTTTAAGAAAAAAACTTTACCACATATGCACTTGTTGGCTTTTATTTATAAAAATTATAAACTGGACAATGCAGATGATGTTGACAAACTTATAAGTGCAGAAATACCTGATGAAATGAATTATGCAAGGTTACATAATATCGTTAGGCAATCAGTGATACATAGCTCTTGTGGTAAAAATAACTTAAATTTACCATGTATGGATAGCAAAACAAAAATGTACCAAAAACTTTCTAAAATAGTTTAATTAGCAAACTACTTTTAATAATACTAGATATCTCCTTTATCGACGAGGTAATAATTGAAAACAAATTCGTTTCAATTAAAGCAATATAGCTGATAATCGATTTGTAGTTCGATACAATCCGTATTTATTGTTGAAACGTAATTGTCATATTAATATTAAAGTATGTTCTAATTCACTTATGAACTATTCAATGTGTCAAATATTTATTTAAATATTGTTATAAGGGGCATGATTGTGCATTTATAAAAATGAGTCATGGTAATAATAAAAACGAATGTGAAGAAAAAATGTTCAACTACGATGAAATAAAACAATATTTAAATACAAGATATGTTAGCCCCCCAGAAGCCATGTATCGTCTACTACAATATGCAATGTACGTTTAATCACACGTAATTTATCGATTAGCTGTACATTTGAAAGATGAAGAATTTGTATTCTTTAAAGAAGGATAAGAAAAAGAGTTGATTAATAAAAACTTAAACACAACTTTGACTGCATGGTTTAAACTAAATGCAAACGATCCGCAAGCTAAACAGTACTTGTATGTTGATATATCATATTTTTACGTTTCCAATGAAAAAACAAAGAAATAGAAACCAAGAAAAAGAATTTGGAAGCCAATTATAAGTAGAATGTACTTTGTAAATCCAAAGGATCGTGAAAGACATTTTTAAAGTTAATAATAATAACATGTAAAAGGAGATCAATCTTATGAAGATTTAAAATCATTTGAAAATGTTACATACTCAACATTTTATGAAGTAGTTGTAGCTAGAAAATTAATAACCACCGATGAATAATGGAACGAATGCTTGTAAGAAGCAAACAAAGTTAAATTTCCTAAAGCTCCGTGTGACTTGTTTGGTTATATATGCGTATTTTTAATATTTTAACGTTTTTATCAATTATCCATGATCATCCCTATTGATAAATCTCAAATGAGGTCTCTACTATTAGGTATACTGCTCTATTAGGTTTACTTTTAAAATACTCTTATAAAGTTTGTTATAATTGAAAATTATTTTCTAAAGAGTAAAACCGTATTTAAAAATAGATGCATTGAAACATTCTAAGCAATTTTTCGATTTTGAAATATTAGACATGAAAATTACAGGTGAGAAACTCATAGTGATTTTACAATCAATAAAGTGTCATTCTTTTATTGACAACTGTTATTATTGAACGTTATTTTCCGTTGCATTTTACGCACATTATATCGAAATATATTTGAAATACTGTCTTATTTAATAATTTAGATAAGTATTAAATAAAATAATAATAAAATTAATTGATCTTTATGTAAGTATATAAAATATGATTTTGTATAAAATTACATAATTTTCCATACTAATATTGATCCTTAGTGGAACAAAAATTCTGCACATAACAGTTTCCATCTGAAGATTTTAGACTAAAACAGAAGATAACTCAAAAAAAAAAAACAGAAATTTTTAGCAGAAGACTGTCGGAATTGAGACAAGAACAGCAGTTATTTACAGGTATTATTTTTTTTCTTTTCTTTCAGTTTTTTTTTAGTTTACTGCGGATGGTAAAAATAAAAAGTTAAGAAAAATGTGTAAAAATCCGAAGATAGCTGTTTTGATTGGGAAAAAACTAGTGAATGTAGAACAACAAGAAAACTCTAGCAAACTAAATAAAACTTAAGACAACAGAAGATTACTGTTGTCTGAAAAGAGTTTGAAAACAATTTTTTAAATTCAAAATTTATTACTATTTTATTCTATAATTTTAAAACTAGTCCTGTGTACTAGTAGCTATAACTACTTTTATCGAAGGTTGGCTGTATTGAATATATTCGTTTATACTTGACGGTAATTAATTCTCGTGGAACGTTTTTGAAATCGTGCTTTTAATTGGTTAGAATTTATTAATCTGGCAATTTGATTAGAGCATTTCAAAAACGTTCCACAAGAATTAACTATCATTGAGTGTACATCTAATTTAATAGTATATTTAAGAATGACACGTCAAATAGTTAAAAATCATTACAATTAATTTGTAAATCGCAAGCGAAGCGAGCGTTTTTTGCTAGTCATTATTATTAATATTGACTTTGTCTTGTAATACCTTTTTCAACACTTCAACATTCGTTGATCGTTTTGATTTAATCGGAACATCTGTGTCAAGTTCATTTGTTTTAATTCTTCTAAAGCATCTATTCTGAATTTTGTGGCTCCATTAATTAAAGGTAGATGTAATAAAATGAATCAATTTAATGATACTGGCTAATTAAAACAATATTCTCTCTATTCTCATGATATGCTAATAGCATTCTGACGCAGTTGACGTGGAAACCTTATTTGGTTCAAACTCATATAATCTGTGCATCACATTTGATGCTAAAGATTTACTCTTCATTTTGATTCCATTTGTAACGGAGTATGGTTTTGCAAGGGATATAACGTTAAACAATAGGATCGCGTTCCCTCGTTGCAGCGGAAAACTCCTCGACGCCCGCGATATACCCTCGTTGCATGCAGCTATCATAGCTGCTTTGTGTTGTCTACACGCTGCCTGATGCGTTCACGGCTGCTCAACTGCGTTAGCTAAATTCAGATAACGCCCGCGAAGGCGGCGGTAATCGCAGGAAGGAATCAGGATCGGAATCGAGCGAAAAAGGTGAATAAATAACGAAAGACTGACGTAAAATAATCAGTCTAGGTTATATTCAAAAAGCGCGAAATAAACGTGAATTTACAAAATAAAAGTAATACGCGAGTCGTCAACAACTTTGCGACTCGCCGCGACGCCGAAACATTCGTATTCGTATACGCGTCTATCGCGAGAAGGTCGCGCGCGCAATATCACCCTCGCATAGGTGCACACACACATGCATTCGGTACCAGACACTGCGTGCTCATAAACTTTATCTCTCTCTTGAGTACAGAACGGCTGACCCTGGATACGCTCGTTGCAGTTGCACTGCTCGACAGGGTAGGCAGGACAGGACTCCGCGCTGGCACACACACACACACACGCACTTCGAATTGCTGGGCACAGTACACGGTAACGATCACTCGAGTGAAGTCGCGTGTTTACAGTTTAAGAGCCGAGAGCTATCTGAGCGCGCACCTGAAGGATTAGCCCGCGCGTTTGCTCTCTCTCTCTCTCTCTCTCTCTCTCTCTCTCTCTTTCTCTCTCTCTCTCTCTCTCTCTCTTTCTCTCTCTCTCTTTTCTATTGCCGAATTCATACTTGTTTTTCATCGCGCGCGCGAGTCTACGCTGTTTCGTCGTGGCGCAGCGGTACTCATCCGTGACAACCGTGAATTCTTGACAGAGAACGCAGCTCGGTTTGTTATTACAATCACTTGCATTATATCCTTCGACTCCACAATTGTAACAGTGGCTACTTTGATCCAGTGTTACTGTGCAGTTTTTGCCGATATGTCCAAATCCTAGACATTTATAGCAGCGAAGTGGACGTGCATTTCGCTTTATCTCTCGTATTCTGCATACTACTCAGCCAATCCTGATTTTCTGCTTTGCGATCATATGCTGAGCTATTTTTGATGGCATTTAAATGACCGCCGTCTGCGTATCGCCATATGCCTTGCGCACAGACATTACTGCTGTTTCCTCCACTGCATTTAAGCCACTATCTTGAAACTTCCTCCGTAGCGCTTCCACGATGTCCTCCCTAGTGGTTAGAACGTCAAGATCCTTTACTTCAAAGACCTCTACATCTTGTAGGGTTCTTACAGTGACACCCTCTTATAGCACTTCTTGCACCTATTTACGATATCCCCTAGCATCTTCAGTTTTGGGTCTGCTTTCATCTTTCGCAAGATATCAGCGTAGGACTTCCTTTCGGTAGCTTTTATGGTTAGAGCCTTTGGTCGGGTTGGTCTTGCCCTTGGCGGCTTAGATTCACTAGTGCCTTTCTGATCTACAATACCATTGTTAATCTTATCGTCTTCTTTTTCCTTTTTCTTCTTTTTCTTTCTTGTTTCCACCCTCTGCTAGGGTGGTAATGTTGCTGTTGTGCGCAGTGGGCACTGAGTAATGCTGGAAGTCGTCGCTAGTGGCGCACTCTAGCTATGCTTCGGCATCTTGTCCTCTTCTTTTCTTTTCTTATTGGCCTCGTTCTGTGTAGGAGACCGTTTCTTCCTCTTCCTTGGCGTTTCTATCTCCCGTTTTTCTTCTGAGGTCAGCGTGGTCCGTGAGCTATTTGACATCATCAGTCTAAAGCTAGACTTGCCTTGCTCGACGCTTCTCTTACGATGATGAGCCGTTTCCAGAAAGACATGACCTTCCTCAAGTCATCCTTAACACTCTTGTGAATGTTTTTGGCTGGACCTACTACAGCATCCATCTTGTCCAGATGGTTCTGAATCTTGTCCATCAACTCTTCTTCTGCACGATCTGCTGTCTGAATTTTAGACCATACCTCGTGCATTACCCTATTTATGACCCCATCAAATCCTGATGCGTCACTTGAGGCTAATCTTCCTTTGAGGGCCGAGTGACCCACCTCTATAACCTCCTGTCTTGTTTGAATTAATTGGCTCCCCCCAACATCCATGGAGCCTGCGTCGGCTACCGGGGCTTTCACCCAATACGAACCAACGTCGGGAGTAGGCTGTAAAGCTTGACCCGCTTGGGGCAGTATTATAATTAACTCACTGTCTATGATCGATTTATATTCGGGGTTTCTTCCCCTATCCTGTATCCTAGGAAGGAGCCCTTTAACAAGATGCTGTCATCCGGGCCAAATGAGAGCCTTGGTTATTTTAACGAGGTTGCTACTCCTCCTCCTCCTCCTTCCCCACCTCTTGTGTGGTGGGCCCCGGGCTTGGGACCAACGTAGCGGAGTTATGTACGTATGTATGTATGTATGTATGTATGTATGTATGTATGTACGTATATATCTATGTACGTATTTGCTTACTAAATTTTGTCCTCATTGTAACTCTGGAATGGATTGATATAATAAGCTAAAATTTTGCTCTTATTTGCGCCGTAACTTGAAATTGATTAAATTTTAGTGTCAAATGACATGAAGACAAGTATACTGCTAATTCAGTTAGCAGCGGTTTTTACATTTTGTTGACGCATTTATTATAAAGATTTTTTATTCTTCAGATTTTATTTTTTTCTAATGAAGTTATTGAGAAAGTTAATTTAAGTAAATTGTCTGATATATACCTTAAAGAGAATATAATGATCTATCTTTTTACCAATGAACGTAAAATAAACGATATTTTTCCAAAATAAACGATAATACAAATTCTCCGCGTTTACGTTTTAAATAACTTTCAAGATATATTGGTTAAGCTTTAACTGTCCGCTACACTTAGATTTCTTAAATATTACAGTTATAATTTCCAGACTGTAAATGTGTAAGGATCATATCCAAATATCCTTTCGGACGAAACCAAATAGCACGTCGACCAAAGGGAAAAAAGCCACAGGGCCGATGACATCCACCCAAAGGGCCGAAGCTGATAGCAACACACACACGTCAGCACCAAACGGCCAACTACCGAAACACCACAGCAGTCTCAATGGTCGGACCGCCTGGTCGGTAATAGGCCGTAAGGACCGCGCGGGGCCCGTATATAAGCACGCGGGCAATTCAAACGATCAGTTTAAACGTAATCGCTCTAGTGAACAGAGCTCATATAGCATTCTGTCTTATAACGCTACAACTTGCTCATTGTCCGCAGAGCAATTTGCGCTCCGCTCCGTAACTAATTATAAAAAATAATTAATAAAACAAATTTGTTAATATAATTAATCATAGAGTACTCCCGTTAATTACCCTGCTCCTGTATCTCTATATTCAGAATATCTAGTCCGTATGTGCTTTATTATACGACAGTGTTTTCCCTTTTGTACATAACAAAAGGGTGGTGACCGTAACAAGCGTACAAAAGACCTAAGCAAGGCAAATTCAACACCTGTGCTCACATGGGAGCACAGAACATAACCATTGCCTGCTTACAAATGCTATAGCAAACACCGCATTCATAAGAATTAGTTTGATACTGTTCTTTTTCAAAAGATATGCGTAAATTATCTTTACATGGAAACAGCCTATTAATAAAAATTTTATGATCATCATCAAGACATTTTTTGATAATATTATCAAAAATTAGAAAATAAGATTTTAACAAAACTTGAATTTTATCAATATTGCAATATATATTTTAACCGAGCGACATTAGGAACAGTTTTTTAATATGTAATTTATATTAAATACTCAATACTTTATTTCCCATTTTAATCCCATCAATTATTTCTGCATAAATAGAATATTGCAACATTGTATTAACTTTTAATTTTGTCCCGTTTACAAAATCCATCATTTGAATTTTTATTTTGTAATAATATAACAATTGCTCCTTCTTTTAATTTTAATTTATGTGGTAGAAGGCTATTTGGTGTTAGTGAATTTATAAAATCAAATGGTAAATCAGTTCTTAAATTTTTGTTGTTATCATTAAGCGTTGAATCTATACTAATATATTCTTTAACTCCACCATCCATTTTTAATAGAATTTCGTTATTAATACTTTGTACATCTGTATTTTTTAGAGATAAAATTACTCTTTCATTAATATTTTGTTTATTAAAGCTACTACCATAAATTTTATCAATAATATTTTTAGTGCATAAAATTTCTTTTGGTATTTCAACTACTTCGTTGATACTTTCAAAATTAGTTGGAAATATTCTATCACCAACATTTAAAAGCTATTTGTAATTTTAATTATAATTTACTAAAAATCAAATGCACAATATAATTTTCTTATAAAATACAATTCAAATGAAATATTTGTTCAGTAATAGATAAATAAAAATTAAGAATTCATTTTTATTATAATGTATATACAATCTTTTGAGTTTGCTAAATATTATAACTAATATAATATGATAAAATTAAAATCATCAAAATTTATTAAAACATTTCCAATCCGTGCTACAACGCACCCCAAGGACACATATGTAATTTCTATTATTTTTATAAAAAAACTAATTTCGAATATAATACTTTTATAAAATTGATATTATGATAAAATTAATCAAATTAATTATACAAATAGTTAAAAATTTTAATACATTTTCTTTGTATTTACTATAGTAAAGAAGTTTAGGATTGAAATACAACGATCAGAATAGTCTTTGATTATTATATATTGAAAAAGTTATAAATTAATCTACTTTTTAATTTTATAATAACTTTTGAATATTACATTTAATTTCAAAATATCAATTTTGATATTACGAGCGAGCGAGTCTTTTGGCTAGTCTCTTCGAGGCTAGATGATTTTTACTCTATTATAAATTGCTCGCAGTTGTGGTACTCTATTTCAAATCGTTTAAAATGAGAAAATCCAGTGAAAACTGAAAATGTTGGTTTCGGAGGCATTTTTGAAGAATGTTTCCCTATTTCAAATAGCTCGCATCTTTTGAAAGGGACGGTCAATTTCGAAATTTTTTTTTTTAATTCAAGATTTCGGGCTAAACTGTACAGTAATGCTGGAAAAAATAATGTTTGCTTGGCTAGGTAATAAATTACTCGAGGCGCAATAAAGGCTATTTTTCGGTAATTAGTAATTGGCCCGTAAATTTTTGTTGGCATAATTTGGATGTGCTACCCATTTTTTACATATTGTATGTCCGAACGCAGGTTACAAACTTTGTCAATTAAAGTCGGGGACTTTAACTTAAGACGGAGACTGTTTTTTATGTGCTTGGGGTTCGTGTGCACAGATCAAAATAATTAGATTTAATTCGTCCATAAGGTTGAATTCGATTCGCTTAATGTTAAAAGTTTTCATAATATATGCAAAGGCAATGAAAAATAAGTAATTTTGATTTTTTGAGAATTTTAACGCACATTTATGCCTTATCAAGTCGTATTTCAATATCGCGCATTACTGTCACTACAAAATTTATAGAAGTAAAATCGCGTCGAAATAGGTCCTCGTCGGAGAGGCGGCCAAGATAGGGTCTTCTTGGAGCGGCTAGCGAGAAAGGGCCGTGTCGGAGGGGCGCCCGAGAGAGGGCCTTCTGCCTGGGAGCCGTCGATATACACTGTTACGGATGAAAAAGAGACGAGTCGGATCTTAGAGGCTGTGCTCTGACTACTGAGCTAGCGTTTATAAGCACTCGTAGTGCTAAGAGCATACAAACAGAAAAATAACGAATATTGCTTTAATCAAAGTAAAGTATAAAAGCTTAAATTCAAACAAAATTGTTAAAAATGCTCGATTTGGTTAAATGTTGCCGGCAATTGAAAATGTTGAAAAATCATAATCTTAGAAACATAGCAAGAGATATAGTAAGGACATACACTTTTAAGCTTGGTAAAGCCACTTATGTATATATGTATTTTTTTTATATTGTTATTTTTTCTGCTAATGTCTAATTTATGTTTATTTTTCAAACAATAATACAATAGATTGTTGTTTTTATATTAACTTTTTTTTAGTGTAACTAATACAATTAGTAATATTATAATCATCAAAATTAACAGATAAATAATATTTTTTAAGCATTGGAAGACCTAAACATACTCGAGTAATGGCTGGTGCATTAGAGGGAGATATCTTTGTTGGACCCGTAGCTGAAGAACATCGTGGATTATTATCCCTTCGATATCCGATGGAGCATGGTATAGTCAACGATTGGAACGATATGGAACGCATATGGTCTTATGTTTATAGCAAAGATCAATTGTCTACATTTAGCGAAGAACATCCGGTACTATTAACGGAAGCTCCTTTAAATCCGTGGAAAAATCGTGAAAAGGCGGCTGAATTATTTTTTGAATCTTTTAACGTTCCAGCTCTTTTCGTTTCAGTTCAGGCAGTCCTAAGTTTGTAAGTATATTTTAATCGACATAAGCTATATCTATATAAGCTATTACAATAATAAAATTATGATCTTGAAATGATGCATTTTTTATAGATACGCGACCGGAAGAACTACAGGTGTAGTATTAGATTCTGGCGATGGTGTAACTCATGCTGTACCAATTTATGAGGGATTCGCTATGCCGCATAGCATAATAAGAATAGATATAGCTGGCAGAGACGTAACAAAATATCTCAAATTACTGTTAAAAAAAGAAGGTATCAACCTAAGTACAACTGCTGAATTTGAAATTGTTAAGACCATAAAAGAAAGAGCCTGTTATTTAGCAAGTAATCCTCAAAAAGAAGAATCTGTAGATGCAGAAAAATTTTTGTTTAGTTTGCCTGATGGACATCACGTAGAGGTAATATCTTATTTTAACTCTAGTACCATAAAATATTATCAAAACCAAGCTGAAAAACTCTAAAAATAAGTAAAATTTTTCTGTTTCCATATAACTTGAGTAATCATAAAAAGAAGTGCTCTCCCCTGTCCTTAGTCCTCTACTCCTCTTCCCATTCCTCTTACATCTTCTGATACTCTACATAATTATTTTTAGATACAACCACGGTACGGAAGTACTTTATAGTTATGTAAGCTACTTCCGTAAAAAATGGGCATTTTGACAATTAAATCCTGTAATGATGGTATTGAATCTGAAGTAAAGTGCTGTAATATCAAGAAATATACTCAAAAACGAAAAATTTTATTTCAAGAAAAAATCTCGGAAAAAAACCTTTAGAATCTATTTTTTTTTATCAAAAATGTAAACTATGTTGATGTTCCTACATCTGCACCGGCAGCAGAAGCTCACCCTGTGTGGCTTTCCACTGACAAGTTGGAAACCTGCCGATTTTCTGGGCAGTGATGATCGCGAATGTTTCTCGGGTCATACGAGACGAAAGGTCTCGGTTCCACTGGTTCTGCTTCTCGTCGGAGTTTAGCGAAGTCCTCCTCGGTGATCCTGATTTTTGGCTGTGATTGCAGATCTTGCCCCGACGACGTTGACGGCCGGTCGACGGGGCCGTTTTCTTGTTGTGGGCGGATGTCTCGGGATTGTTCTCCTGGAAATTTTAGTGTCAGGAAGCAGTTCAGAATCCTGTTGTGTTGAAGTCGCGGGCCGGGTGGTTGGCCTATTCTCTGATTGCGAAGAAAGGCCCGTCTGAGTGGTTCTTGTGGATGTAGCGGCAGCAGGAAGTGATTCTGGAGATGTTGCACTGTCGACTACATGTTACTTTTGTTTGTGTCTCCCTGTTTACGGTTTGGGACTTATCTACTGGTTTGGTCTTGGTGACGACTGAGCTCCTCGGTGTTGCGTCCGTTTGTTTTTCTCTATCGACTGCTAGGTTGAGCATGTATATTTGAGTGTACCTGCTGCTGGTGACTCTGGTTGAAGGGAGTCTTTGAACTTTACCGAGGAAAAATGGCGAGCCTAGTAATGTGCACGATCGCTTCCTGGTCATTTCTATGAGGTTCGTTTCTACTTGTCTAAAGTCGGCCTCTAAACCTTGATTTGTCTCGACGAACTCGAACTGGGCTTCCTGGTGGTCCGAAAGTGGGAAGTAGGGATGATCGCCGTACTTTCCTTCGGCTCGTCGCCTTGCCTGCTCACTCTCTTGACGCTTCCTTTTGCGGCCTACGTCGTCGCGGCTGTTGTTGATTTATTTTATTCTCTCTTCCTTGAGTGAAAATTTGGACTCTGAAAGAGTCAGCAAATCGTCTAGGTCACCTTCATCAAAGCCATTTTGGCTGTTAAGTAAGGCAGCTATTGGTTTTGTAGCCGTCATGTCGACTTTCTCCGGGTCTGCGAGTGGTGCCGGTCGTTCCTTTTCTGCATTGACCATCACGAAGTCTCTTTCGTCTGGAGACTTCCCCCTCCTTACGGGAGCTTACTCTTTACTGCATTAGCCGGGGGATCTTCGGGACCGGCAACAAAAACGACGGTTGGGGACGGAGGCATAGACAGGACTTCAATGTCGGAATCTGGCAGGTCCATTGCCACCTCTCCGCCCAAATCCACTGTCAGGAGTAGCCTCTCTTTTTCTCCCATGGTTGAGTCCGACATTTTTTGTGTCCAACATGGTTACGTATAAGGTAGGTTACCAGTTAAGACAGCCTACAAAGTCCGAAATCGATGTAATGTAGCATAGATAGCCGCTAGCGCACTAGCTTATTTCTTCGTATTACAATTTACTTACGAGTTACGGAGATAGACGTTGATGAAGACTATCAGTTCTAACTGTAGTGCAGGTAGTCGACAGTTTGACTATCTGACGATCTTATGGATTGCCTTAGTGTACCTATACAGAAATAGGTTTTTTGGAATTATATGGTTTTAGTATATGTGCAAATCCACAGAAAACCGGACACTTCAGGGAGTCTGAGTGAACAAAATTGAAATTTTAGGGCATACCTACCAGACCAACTTTTTTAGGTTCTTTAGACCACCCAGAACTCAAAAAACCTTGGGTTTCCGTGATTTCGGAATACCTATTTTTTGCCGGGCACTTTAAATTCTCTTATGGGAATTTAACACGGGGAAAATTAACGAAAACTAACCACGATTCAACTTTACCCACTCAATGTATGAAGGCGCAATCTAAAAATGTGTATTACTAGCATCAAAGTATTAGAAAAGAGCTTTAATTTGAGGGCTGGTGAGTTAAAATTGGTCGCTTAGGTAAAAAGTTGTCGAGACTTGAAAATAGCGAGAAATCATGAACATTTTACTGGTTTTATCAGCTATATATGGCAATGAAAAATATCAAAAAACAGCCATAATTGAAGGGCATATATCTAGCTGATCGGACAATGAAAACGTTGATCTAAATTTTTAAAACAAAAGTAGAAGTAATGAGGTTTAATTTGAGCCCCGAATCGTTGAAATAGACAGCAGGTTTTCTGTGGATTTGCACATATGTGTATTTTTGAGATGATAATTGTCTGCCGACTTAAGGTCGTATACCAGTAGAGAAAGGATTTTTGGAAACGTGTAAGGCCCTTTAAAGGGTTCAGCCAATTTGGCCGCAAAATTATTCGTAGCATCTGAAAGAACCCTATGACGCATTTACACAGTATCTCCTATCTTGTAAGCTAGATAGCGAAGGACCTGGTTGTAGTAAGCCGTCTGTCTATTGTGTGCTTTCTCAGAATTTTCTACCACCCAATCTCAAATAGTTTGTAACCTGTATAGCCTTTCTGACCACTGCTTTACGTTCCTCTTTTCTAGTTGAGCTGAGTTTTCTAATTCTCGTCGGAGCGATTTTATCGACAATGGTTCTCGTCCGAAATTAGGAAGGCTGGCGTTACCTGGGTAGTGTAATGTTTTGACGTATTAAATGCGAACCGAAAATTCAAAATATGTCGTTTAAAATATGTGCGCCCTAGTCTCGATAGTCTTGGTTGATAACAGCGCGAATCACTGCTTTTTAAACTCGATTCACTCTTTCGACGGGATGATAAGTTGTTGAATATGTAATTTTAAATTATTTATAAAAAATATATGTTTTCCTCTGTCTGATGATATCCCTTGATGGTGATCAAAATATTGATTTGGCTATGTCGGTCTTCCCGAGGCAGGTGGTGTGGTGAAAAGGAGAAAAAATGTATAACATTTCCTCTTTTTTTTCTCAACGTTTCGGCGATCAATGCCGCCCTCATCAGAAAACTGATGTGAAAAGTTGTGTGTATATATATATATATATATATATGGATGGTTCTCCGTGAAATCGAAGATATAAGTTTTAACTTTTGCCTAAACTGTATATATATGTTCTATATGTTGTACCTGACTTCCAAAAAAATTTCAGCGCGATTCCTTCATTTGGCTTCGAGTTCTGGCTGGTCAAAGTTGAGGATTTAAGCAATTTTTGCATTTTTTGCAAATTTTCAATAATTTGTAGCTCAGAAAGAATGCATTTTTAACTAAAACTACCCGAATACTTTTTTTTTTTGAGAAATTTTCTGAATTTTTGTAATAAAAATACTTTTAAAGCCCTATATATGTTAAGGCTACCTTATTTGCATTTTAAACCTTAAAATATAAAAATCTGTATGTTTGATCCGGACTCCGACAACCTCAATACAGTAAAAAGATACCTTTTTATGGTCAAAAAGTAGCTGTAAATTTTCAGAATGGGCCTGACCTTCTACTAGAAGTTATGTAATAAACAAATATGATATAATGGCTAATAAATGGTTTTACATGCAAATTTGACACTTATAACCTAGTAAATTTCATGTCTACCGATACAAACACATGTTGGTACACATATTATATGATATAATATGTGTTAACCTCCGCTCAAGCTACCGTTTGTCTTATCCATGCTCTCGCTCTCGCACAATTCCCCGCTATCGTTACCCATGTATTGTGCATATTTCCTCGCTATCGCTCTCCCCTCGTATTGTACCTCCCCGCTATCGTTTCCTCACCCCCTATCCCTATCAGCTACCGATTACTGCGTGTTACCGAGCTACCGTTAGTAAGTAAGTTAGCGATTAAGTTAAGTTAGCTATTATTAGAGTTTCCGTATTTAAGTAGCTGTCAGAATGCACGAGTGTGCGCGGAGAGGACGGGCAAGTGTTGTGTGTCGTCGCGCGGTCGTGTCGAGGTCGTCACATCGTGAAGTGGTTTTCGGGGTTTATTATAGTAGTACGGGTTTTTCACGACGCGGTATATGGAAAAATAAGCGTCTGATGGGCCGGGGAAATCGCATAACTCGCGAGAATACGCCGCGACGGACGCGCTGGTCGTCGGGGCCGGTAGACGATCAGAGGGGCGAGGCGGGTATTCGCCCGCACCGACAAGTCGGCGAACGGCGCGCTGACGAGCGTGGCGGTGGCGTGGATTGCTCGGTGGGCGCGGGTGATCTCCCCGGAAGGAGGTTAGAATTATTAAAATCGTTGCGGGGCCGCGTGTAGAAATTCGCTCTTACTCACGATGACCTCGATCTGCGGCGTGACGTGCCGCACAGTAGTTTAGTTAGTTCAGCGTAGTGCCTCTGGACTGTAGAGGCCGCAGGTTTTCGGCAGGTTGCCGTAGTTGTTAAGAGGGAAAATGAAGAATAAATTCGACATATCATATCAGCAGCCAGCCTTAATGAGTTTTATGACCCACGACCCTGTTCGATACTTCACCCCTTCCTTAGAGCTAGCCGATCTCATCTCCCACGCCGTCAGGTCCCAACACACGGTGGCGCTCACACGGAAAGGGGATCGCGGGATCCCTGGCATCTCGATGCTTGGCGCCCTGGGCCGAGGCGGCCCGCCACCGTGTATGCATTGGAGTGTGACGGCGCGCGAACATAGATTTAAGAACGCTGGGCTGCGCTAGCAGACCCCAGTGTTTCAATATATACATATATATATATATATATATATATATATATATATATATATATATATATATATATATATATATATATATATATATCGTACCTATTTACGGCAATGGTTCGGTGGGACTCCAGTAAATATGTTCTAGAAACAGTTTGCAATGCACCTGAATTTTTTCAGATTTTTAAATTACTTTTTACCAAAATGGTAGCGAGCGAAAGATGTCGATTTCGGCAATTTTTTGGTTTTCAGCACAAATTAATGAATATAGCTCCTCAGGGAAGCATTTTTCACTATAGACATGAATATCCTTTTTTTGTGAGATTCTCTCACCTTTTCAATAAAAATACCGTTTAAGTCATATACAGGGTGTCTGAAAAGTTCCGGAACGGCATGATAACATCCGAACTAACAAAGGTAAAAAAAATAAAAACACATGGTTGTTAGGATTTTTTCCCAGCTATCCGATGGGAACCTTAAATTTGACCTTGACCAAGTCCTTCAAGGTCATTTGAAGGTCAAATCGATTTTTTTAAATAGGACATCCTATTTTCGACCCCGGAAATGAAAAGAGCGGAAAATTTTACGTTCAAATATGGTCTAAAATATATTAAAATTTGATCATGGAAGGTTTGGACAAGGACAAATGCAGGTTTGATACGATAACTCGAAAATCAGAACTCGTAGAGAACAACATTTAAAACGTAATATTCATAATAATTATCCAGCTATTTGATGGAGACCTTGGTTTTGACCTTGACCATGACCCTCCTGATGATTTGAAGGTTAATTTTTTTAAATAGGACCACCCATTTTTTTGTCAATTAAGGCAGTTCTTGGTTTTCTCCAAACAATTAAGGCAAAAATCTATCCAACCAATTAAGGCAAAACTTGTTGTTGTCCAACCAGTTATGTAAGACCTGGTGTTATCCAAGCAGTTAAGATAAGACTCGGCCCAACCATTTAAGGTTAGATGCGGTTTAATCAATCAAGGCAGGTCTTGGTTTTTCCAACCAATTGAGGCAAGAATCTGTCGAACCAATTCAGGCAAGACTTGGTGTTGTCCAACCAGTTATGGCAAGACTTGGTGTTATCCAACCAGTTAAGGCAAGACTTGGGTTATTGGGTTTGTCCAACCAGTTAAGGCAAGACTTGGGTTATTGGGTTTGTCCAACCAGTTAAGGCAAGACTTGGTGTTGTCCAACCAGTTAAGGCAAGACTCAGTCCGACCAATTAAGGAAAGAATTATTTTAGCAAATGTTCAAACTGATGACCTTCGGTTTCTTGACAGTAACCTAATCGATAATAAAAACTATGAATAGAATTTTGAATGTGTTCTGCCGAAATCAAAGTGCTTTCATCAATTATCCTTTGCCGTAATTCAACTAAATTTTGTGGCTTAGTTTTATAAACACGATCTTTTAAGTATCCCCAGAGGAAGAAATCTAGAGGAGTCAGATCAGGTGATCTGGCGGGCCATTCGATAATACCTCTGCGGCCAATCCAGCGATCAATGAACACAGTATTCAAATACTGTCGAACATTGCGTCCATAGTGAGCTGCTGCACCATCCTGCTGGAACCACGTGTGTTCAAAATTGGCTCCCGTAACCTCTATAATTCTAGGAACGATTTGCATCCGTAACATGTCCTCATATCTTGCTGCATTTAAATTACCCTCTATGAAAAAGGGACCAATCAATTGATTATTCAATATTCCAGCCCAAACATTTAATTTCTCGGGATATTGGGTTTTGTCTTCGCTCATCCAGTGAGGATTTTGCTGAGCCCAATATCTGCAGTTATGCCTATTCATAGTACCAGTTAATTGGAACGTAGCTTCATCTGAAAATACTATATTGAAGGCAAAATTGGGATCTTCAACAATCCTAGACATCATTTCTTCGCAAAACTCAACTCTCCTATCAAAATCATCTTCATTCAGCTCTTGCACAAGATTAACCTTGAATGGATGGAATTTGTTAGTTTTTAATATTTTCTGAATAGAAAACTTGCTTATTTCATGTTGTTGAGACATTTTGCGTATTGAAGAATGGGGATCCTCTATGAGTGACAATAAGACATCTAGTGATTTTTCTTCATTTGTTGCAGTAGACGGTCTTCCAGAACGAGGACGATCTTTTACACTTCCTGTATCATGAAACCGTCTGACAGCCCTCGATACTGTAGATTTAGAAATTGGAGTAAGGCCAAGTCTGAAAGTTTCATTGAAGAGAGTTTTGGCATCTTCGTAAGATCGTCTAAGTTCACCCCAGCCTATCATCATCAAAAGTGAAATTCTTTCTCTTTCATTAAGGCGTTGCATGTTTATATGCAGATAATAAATATGCACGACTGCGAAAAATGACAAATTAACTACTGAAAAATATTCGACAAAAAAATGACCAATGAACAAGAAAACACTATTTTCAAGACAAAATTAGAGAAATACTTCTTTTCCAGAAAAAATGTTGTCAACCTCTACATATCACGAGATACTAAGAAATAAAAAATGAGCTTTGGTAAATTGAAATTGGATAAAAGATGACTGAGATTGAAAAGATTAAACGAAGAAATTTTTTAGAAATTCTTGATTAACAATATCTCTGATGGTCAAATTAAAATTTAATTTTAAAAATAGTTGTATGGTTTATTATGAACCCTTCTTTAAATTGTTAATGTTCATTATTCATTTAAACAAGTCTTGTCCATTTAATAGAAGGTTTAAAAATTGACACGTTACTATTATTATTATTATTATTATTTGTGTCAAGAAAATTTAAGCAATTAAAAAGTGAAAGTAGAAGTGGAGTAATTTGAGTCTACGGGGTGAAAACTATGCTGAAGCAGTTTAGAAGTAAGATAATGATAACTAAAAAATGTATAATGTCAGGGATGTTCAACAATGGGGTTGCTTGACTATCGGAATAATTTTAGTTGATGATGTAGAATTTTGCAATGAAGCAATCAAGTTAAGATTAAAATTGGATACGTTTTTAAGACGCAAAATTATCCGCGATTTAATCTACAAATGACCTTGAAGGTCATAATTATGAATATTGTGTCTTAAATAATTTTCTCTACGAATTCTGGTTTTCGAGTTATCGAACTGAACCTGGGATGAACCTTGTTCATGACCTGCAAAAGTCAAAATTTAAAAATGGTCAAGACCCTATACGAACGCTAAATTTTCCATTCCCTTCATTTACGGAGTCAAAAATGGAGGGTTCTATTTAAAAAAATCGATTTGACCTTCAAATGACCTTGAAGGTCATGGTCAAGGTCAAAACCAAGGTCTCCATCAAATAGCTGGATAATTATTATGAATATTACGTTTTAAATGTTGTTCTCTACGAGTTCTGATTTTCGAGTTATCGTATCAAACCTGCATTTGTCCTTGTCCAAACCTTCCATGGTCAAATTTTAATATATTTTAGACCATATTTGAACGTAAAATTTTCCGCTCTTTTCATTTCCGGGGTCGAAAATAGGATGTCCTATTTAAAAAAATCGATTTGACCTTCAAATGACCTTGAAGGACTTGGTCAAGGTCAAATTTAAGGTTCCCATCGGATAGCTGGGAAAAAATCCTAACAACCATGTGTTTTTATTTTTTTTACCTTTGTTAGTTCGGATGTTATCATGCCGTTCCGGAACTTTTCAGACACCCTATATTATACAGGGTGTCCCATTTTAATTTACCACCACCTAAAACAGGTTAATAATTTGCTCTGAGAAAAAAATGTTTCAAATAAAATTTGTTGGGTTCGAAGGGGGGCATCTTTTGGCTATTTTAGCTGCGACCTTGAACATGACCTTCAAGGTCATTTGAAAGTCAAGACCAAATTTTCATATGAAATGTGCATATTTTTATGGCGGATTCGGATTCTACTAAAAAAGAGAAACACTTTTTGTCTGAATCATTTTTTTAAAAATCCCCAAATTTTTGTTGTAAATGGCTTTAAAAAAGTTGAAAAAATCACTAATATCTCTTATTGCCCCACCCTTTAAAAGAAGTTAAAAATTTGCTCTGAGAAAAAAATGTTTCAAATAAAATTTGTTGGGTTAGAAGGGGGGCATCTTTTGGCTATTCCAGCTGTGACCTTGAACATGACCTTCAAGGTCATTTGAATAAGATTTATCACAGATTCGGGTTCTACCAAAAAAGTAACACTTTTTGTCTTAACCATTTTTTGATCATCAATAGGTAGCTCTCCCTTTAACTGAAAAGAGAATTTGTCCTAGAAATAAGCTGTTTTAGATGAATGTTACTAGCTTCAAACAAAGACAGAGGTATCCTTTTGATCACTTAAGGCAAGACCTTCACGTCCAGCCACTTAAGGCAAGACCCCGTCCAACCACTTAAGGCAAGACCCTATCCAGCCACTTAAGGCAAGACCTTCACGTCCAACCACTTAAGGCAAGACCTTCACGTCCAGCCACTTGAGGCAAGACCCCTTCGTTCAGCTAGTCACGGAAATTTCAACGCCTCAAGTGCTCTATCAATTGCCCATTTTGTTGAATGCACATTTGTATTCTCTGCCGAAAACTTCTTTGGACATCTATTAATGTTTGTGGGGTGAACGCCTGGAATGCTGCAACAATTCTCTCCATCATATTTTGTGCCGTCGTCGGGGCTTCCGCGTAAACTCTCTGCTTCACGGCCCCCCACAGAAAGAAGTCCAATGGGGTCAAATCTGGCGATCGCGCAGGGAATTCACAGATTGGACTACCAATTCCAATCCAACTATTTGGGTATGTCGCGTTCAGAAATCTCCTGACAAGTAGTCTACGATGAGCGGGAGCACCATCTTGCTGGAACCACATGTCTCGCCTTATTTCTAGCGGAATGTTTTCTAGAAGAGGTGGAATTTGGTTCTCGAGAATATCTAAATAAAGCTCGCCGTTTAAATTACGGTCATAAAAAATTGGACCCACAACGTATTCCCCAACTATGCCCGCCCAAACATTAATTGACCACCGTCTTTGTGTACGGTGATCTCGCTGCCAATGTGGATTTTCTTCTGCATAATAATGCGCGTTATGAAGATTAACTCCTCCCATATTGTCGAACTTTGCCTCGTCTGTAAAGAGAGTCCGATCAAAGAAAAATGGATCTATGCGCATTCGTGTTTCCGCCCATTGACAGAATATAAGTCGCCTGGCAGGATCACCAGGCTCCTTACTCCATGCATTCGCTGAATTTGTCGCGTCGAAATATGAGGATCCTCGGCAATTACAGCACGAACCCCAAGTGCAATATGCTCTCTTGGGCCCGTCCGTCGCCTCTTCCTTCTTAAGTTACCTCCTTGAGCTCTTATCGTTAGAAGTTTAATATTCCTCCTAGTAGGATGACGAGCGTCCGGATACCTTTCAGCGTACAGCCTCGCTGCAGCCTTGTAATTGTCGTGACATTCTCCCAGAATCTTGATCATGTTGACTATCTCTACTGGCGTGTAGTCAGCCATTATCTGTTGTAGGTAGATTTTTTAGGGAATATTTAATCTTACTAGAAATAATTTATTATAAGTATTTTTCTGCTCTGAAATTCAGAAAGTCAATGAAAACCTAATGATGAGAAGCTTTGAGGAGCTGTAAGAATTTACAAGCTTTACCAATAGAACGATAACGAAGCAAAAAAATGTCTTTTAGCGAGAAATAAAGCATTTACGAGAAAAATATTTCTTAAAAAGATGCGTACTTTATCAGAGAATCTGAATATGATTTAAAATATGTACAATTTTCATTAAAAAAACTAAGCTTGATTTTGATTCTCAGTTGAAAACATGCCCCTTACTGCTCAAACTTGCCCCAGATGATGTCAAACTTGTCCCAGTTGTGACCGTAAACTTGCCCCAGATGATGTCAAATTTTCCGCAGATGACGTAAAACTTGCCCCAGAGAATGTCAAACATACCCCGAAGATTGCAAACTTGCCCCAGAGAATGTCAAACACACCCCGAAGATTGCAAACTTCCCCCATGTGATAAAAAATGAATCAGATTAGCGTTCTAATGAACTTTGGTTCTGTTAATAAATTTTTTGGTAATTTCATTTCTTTGAAAAAGAGTATTTTCCATTAAAGTGATGGTTCTTTCTTAAAATGAATTTAAGGTTCGAGGTCAAGGTCATAGCCAAGCTTCAATTGCCGGAATAAAAATCGAGGATTACCGTTAAATAAATTGACTGACCTTCGAATGACCTTGTTGGTTAAGGACAAGTTCATGGCTAAGGTCATACTTGGACTTAAATTTGTAAAATTGTGTACGTTTCTAATTCCTCGGATAAAATGTAAAATTTTTAACTTCTTTTAAAGGGTGGGGCAATAAGAGATATCTAGTGATTTTTTCAACTTTTTTAAAGCCGTTTACAACAAAAATTTGGGGTTTTTTCAAAAAATGATTCGGACAAAAAGTGTTTCTCTTTTTTAGTAGAATCCGAATCCGCCATAAAAATATGCACATTTCATATGAAAATTTGGTCTTGACTTTCAAATGACCTTGAAGGTCATGTTCAAGGTCACAGCTAAAATAGCCAAAAGATGTCCCCCTTCGAACCCAACAAATTTTATTTGAAACATTTTTTTCTCAGAGCAAATTATTAACCAGTTCTAGGGGGTGGTAAATTAAAATGGGACACCCTGTATATATATATATATATATATATATATATATATATATATATATATATATATTATATATATATATATATATATATATATATATATATAATATATATATATATATATATATATATATATATATATATATATATATATATATATATATATATTATATATATTATATATATATATATATATATATATAATACCTATCTTATGAGCCATTTAAACCTTAATATTGGCGAAAGTAAGCGTTCGATCCGGACTACGATCACCAAAAAATTCATAGAGATACCTTTTTATAGCGCAAAAGTTCCTGTATTGGTCCCAGAATGGCAGAGACCCTGTATCTTTAGCTAAAAATGAAGATATCCATAAATTTGTGCTAAAATTATTAAAATTCATATTTAAAGCCTGTGGCAAAGCTTATGAATTGCTTGGAGCATTCCTAAAAAAATCACAGAGGTAGCAAGCATCAAAATAAATAAAATCACCGTCGGGGAAAATTGTTCCTTAATGTCCATCATTGACTAAAAATTCAAAGCTTAGTGATAAATTATTTAAATACATGTTCGGTTATAGAAATAAATTGCGTCACTTGGATCATCGCCAAAAAAATCATAGAACTTGATTTTATTGTTACAAATATTCCTACCGAAGTCGAGGAATCGTAAATATATTATGTCTCTTGTACAAATTTTAAATAATTATCACCTGATTATCACCTGATTATCATTAACATTTTGTCTCATATAAAAGCATATTTATCAGCTTTAATAAAAATATTGAGCTGAAATCACCTGATAATCAGCTGACGTTTTGGCATGATTATCTACTGATTATCAGTTGATTATCAGCTGATTATCAGTTGATTGTCATCTGATTTATTTCAGTAGGTAGCACTTCCATATGTCTAGCAGCTACGGCTATGCCGGAGCCGGAATGGCAGTACGACACTGCACGTACGACAGTCCTGCCATCTACGACATGTTGTACGTCACTTATGACGGTTGATGTCGCGTTGTTGCGGCCTATAGTTTTGGACTTGTTGAACGACAACAGCGCCACTGTGTGCGCTCTCTTAAATTGATGTGTTCTTATCTAATAGTTCTTAATTCTGTTACTATAAGGTTAAATGAGATTTATATTTGCAGAGCAAATTATATCATTCTGTGCGTTAAAAGCATAAGCTAATGTATTTTAGCAAATAAATAATTTTCAGATTTTCCGTAAAAGCCATGGAGTCATTCTAGCAAATTGTGTAAGGAGTGAAGTTGCCTTTGATTTCTAATAGTGTTATTCTATAGTTATATTTATGTAGTTTATGATTCGAATCGTTTGTCCAATTTTAATATTGAAGTTTACACTCCATATTTAGTTAGTATTTTAGATTTTAGTTTGTTTTGACTTTTCAATTTTAAATTGTAAATTCTATTGCATATATTGTTGGTGCATAATAATATTGTTTGATAGTTATTATTTTTTTCTAATTATTAGTGATATATGTGCGTGTATGTATATAATTTGTTGAATTGTACAAGTGTTCCATGTATGCGAATTAAATACAATAATTATTGTATAAAACTGTTTCTATTAAGCATTTACTTTGTGAAATTTATTTTATTGCTGCAGGTTCTTCAATGTTTATGATGTTTGTTGCAGATGAATTTTTCTATCAGCCACTTCTGTGCTGCAGTAACCATATATCATTGAGTTAATGATTTACATTTTTATAATTAATATGTATTTTTATAATTATGAGGCATAGTGTTACGTTCAGAGCAAGCAAGATTATAGATTTATCGTTTCAGACTTTATGTTTACATGCGGTAGTTGTATATATAAGTTATACACGTCTACACATATGTAATTGTTTAGTGGACGCAAAAGTATAATAAATAATTCACCAATTCAAGATTTCAAGTAACATGCAAATTTTAAATATGTGTGTGTATATATATATATATATATATATATATATATATATATATATATATATATATATATATATATATATATATATATATATATATATATATATATATATATATATATATATATAATATATATATATATATATATATATATTATATATATATATATATATATATATATATATATATATATATATATATATATATATATATATATATATATATATATATATATATATTGTTGGAAAGACTAGAAAAAATCTACAAATATTATTCTATAAAATATTTGTACGCATGCGCGGACTGCTATTGTAATATATGAATATTATCGTACAAATGTTACATGTGAGAGTTGATGGTTTTGTTCTTCGTGAGGTGTTAAGTTCACGATTGCTGCGAAAATATCGGGGCGATGAAATGAGTACAATAGAGTATCGGTAAATGCGTTCGTTTTTTAATCGTAATTCACAATGTATGGTTTAGTTTTTTTAGATATATATTAGCAACATGTGAAGCCTCTCAAATCTTTTTCGTGCAAATAATATAATAGTACGTATTCATCTAATTACGCGCCGCTAGCTTACGTCACTGACGTAACTGATTGAGGCGGAGCCTGCAAACTGAAAATTTAAGAATTTTCTGCAGTTGCAATATATAAAAAATAACTTAACGAGAAACTTTAATTAATGTAATTTTTTTTCATTAATCGAACTACATTTTTTACATAGTTCGATCACATAAAATCACACTTTGGCACACTTTGACACACTTTAGCATACTTTGGCACACCCAATTATTTCCACTAGGGTATGATTCAGAAATTGTCAATGTCGAGTCCATTAACTGTGTTTGTAATTAAAACTGTTTATAAAACATACATTTTATTTCCAGACCATATTTCAGATACTTCTTATAACTTTGATTGAAAAAAATCTAATGTCTTAAAGGTATTAACTTTCATCAAAAGTAAACAGTTAGTCGAGTTTGATTTATTCTATATTACAGTGCATGTCAATAATAGTATGTAACATAATAATTTTGATTGAAACAAAAGTACAGATCTAAAAAGAAATTATAGTATATTAAATAATATAAGTTATACAATATTATAGTAATATTACTATATTATTTTATTCATAATATAACAAACACAGAATTGTTGGGATCAATTAAGTTCTGAATCAAATAATTGCTAACTAAAAACTTAAATAATATATTGTTCAGATACAAACCATTCTTGTGTGTTACTACGTATCTTACCATGCCTGTTTCATAAATATTAAACTGAGCCCATCACTGAACATAACAATTTTGAGTTTGTGTTATATTATGTTGGCAAAAATATTGTTATAAACTCGACTTACTTTGATTAATCTCACTTTATTTGTAATATGTAATTTCGTTTTAATTGACATACATACATACGATTATATTACATTTATAACTCATTACACATTATGTTATTAACATGCACAGAAAAATAATCAAACTCGCGCAACCTTTTAATTTTTTGTGTATATCATTACAATCATTTTCTTCAAATTTTCCTTGGAGCTATGAACATTTATACCTAACATCAACCAAGTGACGTTAGGAGTGAGGTGACCCTGCTAGCCTATATTAAAGTGCTTAATGTACCTGTGTGCCGTGAAGCCATACACATCTTTTCTCAATAACTTAACATCTAAGAGCTAACCTGACACCTTGACACCATCTACGAGGCGGATATAATTTTGGACCTTCAAATTTTTGGGCCTTAATATTTTAGGGTCTTAAAATTTTTAATCTTAATATTTTTGGGCTTTTAAATTATTGGGACTTAAAAATTTTGGGTTATTTGAATTTTCCTGTGTGCCGTAAAGTCATTCTCATCTTTTCTCAACAACTGACATTTTATTTGTTTATTATTATTTATAATCCATAGCGCATTATTTACATTTTGCCCATATATAAATATATATATATATATAAAATAGGAGATATTTTATTGTATATTTTATTACAATTGGATGTTTTATTTAATTTTATTTATAGCGCATTATTCACACGCTGCCCGTATATATCTAAAATAGGAGATGATTTATTTGTTTATTATTAATTTATATATGTCTACTTCTACTATTATATTCAAGTATACTTAAGGTATTAGTGTGCCGTGAATCCATTCATATTTTTTCTCAATAACTGACATATTTTATTGGTTTATTATTAATTTAATATTTTATGATATACGATATTTTTCGTATATATCTTCTTTGAATCATCATTATTTTTACTTTTATCCTGGAAACTTTAATTTTTTTAAAGTAAAATTGTTGAATTGTTTTTTAACGTTATCCTGGATAATGCTACATATAATTGACCATGATTGAAAGCTGGATTTGTTAAATAGACACCAACTTTGTTAAATGTTTGGCCTAGTGATTTGTTAATTGTCATGATATATCCTAATCGTACTGTAAACTGTTGTATGGTCATTTCAAAAAAAAATTTCTTCTTTTGAAGAAGTCAAATCAATCCGTGGTATTAAAACAATTTTATCAAATTGTTTACCGTTAATTATTTCTACCTGTATAAAGAATTGCATCATTTTCATTTACAGCACCTACATTTAAACGTAACTTATGAGGTGGTAGGACATTTGGCGTAAGTGAATTTAAAAATTTTATTGGTAACATATCTTCATTATCATATTTGCATGAATCTACACTTAGATACTCTCTTACATCGCCTTGCATCCTATTTAAAATGTTATTATTAATTTTTAGTACATTATTTCTTTTCGGTGCTAAAATTACTCTTTTGCAAAGTTTATTGGCATTATTATTATCAAAGCAATCTCTATAAATTTTCATAATTATATCATTAGTTGATAATAATTCTGTTGGAAGTAAAGTTATATCATTGTCCATTTTAAATTTGTTAAAATATTTCCCATCTCCAATATTTGATAGCCATTGTTTATGAAAAGACCGTATTTAATATATTTTAAATACGGGCTGCGCGAGTACAAATAATTATTTAATTATTGAGAACTAGCCGTTGGCTCGGAAGCCTTATGTATTGAACTAATAAGAATTACGCGTGACTCGATATTATAAGTAGACGCGTGAGTTTATGTGCGGACACAGTTGTGTCCGCTCGTAGCGCGTGGACGATGTGCGGTCTGTGCTCGATCTTAATCGGACGCTTGTCTGTCCGGGCGGGATCCTGTCCGTGCTGTGTTGTCTGAGCTGACTTTGATGCCTGTTCGTGGTGCTGCTTCGATGTTTTGTTAGTCCTTACCTTTTCGATGTCCACGTAATTGGTATTTATTAGGAATTTGGTATATTACTTGATATTTATATTTAATTTTGAATAAATGAACACAAGATTCATCTAAATTGTTATGTCTTGTTTTATTGGCATAGGACAAGAGCACTTTACTTTACAGACAGTTTTAGGCATTGACAGATGTTATGGTGTTCGTTTAAATATAGTTTTACTAACGTTGTTCTATTCACTAACTATATTAATTATTATCTACGGTGTTCTAGTAATGCGATTTACAATTATAGTCGATCTCTCGCACGTTGGATGACGTAGTCTCCTTCTGGTGTAACAGATGCTGATAGTTCTATCCTACACGATTTCTGGTCGCAAATTATTCGGACTTATCTAAGCTGTGTTTCCACTAACGCCAGATTTATTGACGGGCCCTTTCCTACTCGGCACGGGACTCTCGACTAGCAGGTGAAGAGGTATACTATTGAATTGCGTGCAGAGTTTGAGTGTTTTCTACGCACTCAATAGGCGACGCTCGCAAATCCACAGCCCTCGTATTCTCTCACCAGGTACAGCTCGCGGTATCAGCTTGTACTAATAAATGTGAGACCCAGCACTTTATATAGCAACACATTATATTAATATTACTATATTATAGATTAAACCCGTCACAATATATAGCTTAAAAAAATAAGAATTAGACTTTTTCAAAAACAACTGATGAATTAATTTAAACATCTCTTATATCATAATAAATGAAATGTGATGATAGGCACTTATAGATAAATTTATATTGTTACGTGTGGACACGTCACGGGTGTCCAATTGCAATAAGAAACCAATTCGAACAGTGCATTCACGGTGGCGGCCGTGGCTCAAATGGTAGAGTGTCAGACTTGCAAGCCTTTTTACTCGCGTAAAAGGGCGCTGCGTGGATCGACTCAGGGGTTTTTAATGCCTCGGTGTCGATACAGGCAGTTGTGAAATAAAGATGAGAAAGATCGCGGTAGTCCAATCAGCATCTGCCACACAAAGGATTGACGCGTATACTTTGCGTTCTTGTTCGCGCGCGACGAGTGCTGACACAGAGGTCGAAGCACTCGCTCTGATTTTCGGCGCTCGATACATGTTGCAATCTAGTTGCTCGCTCTCGGGATGTTAGTTGACGCATTGTCTGTGTGTATATCCGGTTACAGTCACGCAGGCATCGGTCATAATGGTTTTATATACATACGTGTATTTTATGAGCATGGTACATTACATTTAAACTCTTTGTCAGAATAACTAACCCTCATATTATCTTTTAAAGTGACTATTTGGAATTAACTCCATAACTGACCATTTTTTACACAATTTTCAATATTTTTCGTTCGATTCCCATGTTTGACAACAAGTAGTGTTTGTCGGAAGACACCCGATATAATCATTACTTTGACACTACATTCAATGTCATTATTACATAAGCCTATAAATAATTTATCCACTGCCTGAAAAACATGTTTTGATGTCATTGTTATTCCATTCCAAATTATGACTTCTACATTTTTCAGATTTTTTCCATATATTGAGTTGGGAGTAATGTTGCATGTTGGATCTTCATTTATATTTAATGGTAATTTAAAAATTATATGTGAAGTTCTTCCATTTATTAATAAATTTGCTGCTATACCAGTCCATGCTACCGGTAAAACACTTATTTGTTTTTTATTTAAACTAGCTATATATACCTCGCTCATAACGTCGCTTGGTAATACAAAGAAACATTTTATAAATATTGTTACAGTTTTTATTATTGTAAAAGGTCACGGGACTCGGGCGCGAACCTCGAATCTCCAACTTGCAAGTCTGACACTGCACCGTAAATGCACTGTTCGAATAGGTCTCTTATTGCAATTGGACACCCGTGACGTGTCCACACGTAACAATGTCAATTTCTCTATAAGTGTCTATCATCACATTTCATTTATTATGATATAAGAGATTTTTAAATTAATTCATCAGTTGTTTTTGAAAAAGTCTAATTCTTATTTTTTTAAGCTATATATTGTGACGGGTTTAATCTATAATATAGTAATATTAATATAATGTGTTGCTATATAAAGTGCTGGGTCTCACATTTATTATAGTATCAGGTACTGTAAATATCAACGCATTATTTATGAAACAGAACATAAATTAAGCTTTATTCCGAAATTAATCTTTGAGTTTTATTAACGCTATAATACTAATGTAAAATTTCGTAGAATACAATATTTTTAGTATATATTTTTTTGATTTACCTGATTTATTGTTGCTTTTAAAAACTGAATTTTTTGATAAACATATTTTCATGTTTTCTTTTGATGTGACTCTTGATAGCGCTACGTATAACTGGTCATGACTCAAAACTGGAGTAGGCGAAAATACTCTAACTTCTTCAAATGTTTGACCATGAGACTTGTTAATCGTCATCGCAAACCCTAATCTTACAGGAACTTGACGTCTTTTTATTTCAAAAGGAATTTCTTCTTTTGATGAAGTTAAGTCTATACGTGGTATTAAAACAATACTTCCATTCTTATACCCACTTATAATTTCTGCACTAATACAATATTGCATCATTTTTTTTACTACTAAACGATTTCCGTTACACAGACCATCATTTAAATTGATATTTCGTAAGAGTATTATAACAGCCTCTTCTTTTAACAGTAATTTATGAGGAGGTAAACCATTCGGCGGTAGTGAATTTATGAATTTTACTGACACTATATTATTCAAATTTACATTATTATCATTACTACATTAATCAATGCTTATATATTCTTTTAGATTGCTTTCTATTATTGATAAACTTTCATTATTTATATTCAAAACATCAATGTTTCTCGGTGCTCAAATTACCTTTTTTAAAGTTTGATATCGACTAAATTTCAGCATATGTCTTTAAAAGACAATTGGAGACTGAGTATAAATGATGTAGAATTTAAAAAAGGGCTATTAGATATTGAAGAAGGTAAAAGTATTAGCATGTTTAGAAATGAACATGAACTTACTGAAGTACCAGACGTATTTTTGAGTACGCCAGATATTACAACAGAGATTTATTATAGCAAGATTGATTTTAAATATGAAGCAATTCATAAAAAAGTAATTTGAGCACCAAGAAACATTGATGTTTTGAATGTAGCATGAGTGAAATATGTGAATTCTGTAATGCTAAACATTTAAAATTTGAAATATTATGTGATAAGAAGTTTTCTAATTGTTGCAATAGAGAAAACGTTGTATTATCTGACGTATCATTTATCCTTAACGTTTAAAAGAATTAGTTTCTGGAAATACTGACGAAAGTAAACAATTTTCAAATAATATTAGACAATATAATAATACACTTGCCTTTGCAAGTTTTAGAGCTAGACTTGACGCTCGTTTTCACAACATTTTCAGGATGTCCACGATCGTTACAACAAAACCTGTTAGATTCAATGATAATAGTTTTAAAGTATCGTAAACCAGATCTTTGTATTACTATGACATGTAATCTAAAATGAAAGGTATGACGACAGCGATAAAGAGCACACTGCAACGGTGTGTGGGGAGAGAGAGAGAGAGAGAGAGAGAGAGAGAGAGAGAGAGAGAGAGAGAGAGAGAGAGAGAGAGCTTCGCGCTCGAGACTTAGTATACGCGCGACAGATTCGTTCGGGCTAGCTCACCGTATAGACGTGTTTTTCGCTAGATCGCGTGAATTGCTTCGAGAAGCTCTAAAACCGAACTGTGTGTGACTTTCCCGAGACTACGACTCAACTAAGAGGTTCTTCGTGCGTCATCGCCGTCTTAGGGGGTCTAAGGAGACGTCTTAGGGGTTGAGCTGGTTCCCGAGAGCGAGTGGAATCGACGATCCATAAGTGTCAGCTCTCTACTTCTCTCTCTCTCTCTCTCTCTCTCTCTCTCTCTCTCTCTCTCTCTCTCTCTCTCTCACTAGCTCTCTCCCGATCTCTGATCACGCCGTTCGTCTGCGTCTCGCACACCCGCGTGTGTGTTCGTGTAATACATTTTGGAGTGAACACAATATATTCACTCTTTATTCTATTTAAAGCTTGTGTTCGGCGTCGGTTATTTCCGAAAACCCGCTCTCCGTCTCCCCATAGACAAAGTTCCCTACCGCCTCCGCGGGCAAGCGTATCGCTTCACGATACACGTGCATGAAAGCTGCAGCTAGTCGTTACTTGACCTTGGCCGGTTCACTACGAACCTTGAAACATCACGAGGAAATGAGACCTTGTCTCGATTATCACGAGGTGATCATCCCGACGGCAGTTGCATTGCACGCAGCTAACGTCTGCGCGACTATTGTCGAAAACTCCACCCCGTTATAAAGGAAATTAAACAAAATTAAAAAAAGAATGAATCAGCTATTGATAGACCTGATTTAGTAGCAAAAGTGTTTAGAGCAAAATTTAATGAATTATTAAATAAAATTCTTAAAAAAAAAAACATTTTCGGAAAATGTATTGCATATACTCATGTAATTGAGTTACAGAAAAAAGGTTTACTACATGAACAAACTGAACAATGCAGATGATGTTGATAAACTTATAAGTGCAGAAATACCTGTTGAAATAAAATATCTAAGGTTACATAATATCTTCAAACAATCAATGATACATGGCCCTTGTGGTGAAAATAACTTAAATTCACCATGTATTTATAGCAAAATAAAAAAATGTAGCAAAAACTTTCCGAAATAGTTTAATGAGCAAACTACTTTTAATAATACTGGATATTCCCTTCGATGAAGTAACAATGGAAAATAAATTCGTTTCAATAAAAACAATATAGCTGATAATCGATTTGTAGTTCCATACAATCCGTATTTATTGTTGAAATCCGCAAGCTAGACAGTACTTGTATGTTGATATACCATATTTTTAGGTTTTCAATGAAAAAACAAAGAAATGGACACTAAGTAAAAGA
Source organism: Nasonia vitripennis (assembly GCF_009193385.2). Taxonomy (NCBI): domain Eukaryota; kingdom Metazoa; phylum Arthropoda; class Insecta; order Hymenoptera; family Pteromalidae; genus Nasonia; species Nasonia vitripennis. The sequence goes on from NW_022279589.1 coordinate 227,564, forward strand.
GTTTGGAATATATATATATACCCCGAAAACCATTGAGTTCTCGGGGTATTCGAAAAATTCTCATAACACTCTAGAAAACGACGTTTATACTATCCACCCTGGGCACCAGACCGAGTAAGGACTTTCGACTAATTATGTTACAAATTTTCATGCAACTCTTGGATACGACGTTGATACTGTTTACCCTGGGCACAAGGTACCTCGAAGGCCGTTGCCGTGGTCGGTAACTTGCCGATATCAGCAAGTTATCGACCATGTGGAACTAGCGTCAATTATGTAATAATCTATCTGAGCGCAGGTAGATGGCGTGTGTGTATAAAGCATTGGAGAGAGGGATATCCCCGGGCATATAAGGAGCTTCGCTACACTGACGGAGTCATTCGCTCTCTGATGCAGAAACCAGGCCGATAGAATGAATTGTAGATCTCATCTACCGGCCAATCGTCCGGATACTTAGTATGCAACAAGCATAGCGCTCTCGAAAGGTTATCCGGGGGATTATCCCTCTCTCTGAATAGATTATCAGTTTGCAATCTTCTGTATATTATGCACAAATATATATATATATATATATATATATATATATATATATATATATATATATTGTTATGACCGGGTTCGGATAATAAAAATAACAACACGTTATTTATAGAAAATCACTCGAACTCGGACTCTTTGTTCAAACGTAAACACAACTGTTCTCAACAGCTGACAGAACCAGACTCTAACTAAACAACAACATCCGCGACGTCGTTGATCTCGTTGCTAAGGGTATCTATGCGCGATTCATGGTGTTCGAATCGCGCAACGTTCAGGCTCGGTCACAACAATATATATTTTTCTCTTTTCTAATTAAAGTCTTTTCAACCTTATTTCATCCACCTCCCATCCCTTCGTTTTACTCTTTCATGGACAGGACATTAGATCCCTGCCTTGACTGAGCCAGTAACATACAGATGTGGACGTGAGATTGTGATTCCTCCCGAAGCATCTCTTAATTGCGCAGACCATTGATTATCACCTGTAGTTTCAGATGATCCTTGGTAATTTATTACATTCGTCGGGTGTGCTTATATCTTCCTTAACAACTACTTAGGTCTAGAACTTATACGCGGTTCGCGACTAACATAAATCGGACCGTAGCAAAACGGGACACGTTTCCTTGGGATTCTAATTTAAAGTTGTTTTATCTTGTAAGCTTGTCAAAGTGGTAAAGCAAAAATTGTAATCGGATATATTGATGATACTGACAATATCGATTTTGAAAAACTTAAATCTAAGCTGGAATTACATTTTGATGATAAACATCTTGCACCAACTTACATTACACACTATCAGAAGAGACGTCAACTTCTTTGAGAATATTTTCCTAGTTTGGCTGCTGATCTTAGGAGGCTATTACGTCTTATTTCTCCTGAATTTCTATTTGACACTATAGATGAGATTGCTTGTTCACAGTTCATCACAGCTATTTATGACAAATCTATCAGTCAGCAACTTTAATTAGAAAGACTGTCTCCTCTTCAAGTTGCAAAAATTTGAGAATTTTTGTAAGAACATTGAGTGTTTAAACTGTGATCAGAAAAGTCATTTTAGATCAGAGTGTCCACAGCAGCCAGATGGTCAGGAAAACTAGGTCGTGTTGAACTTTGTGGAGTGAGTTCAACCAAACATATTAAAGCTCCAATCGTTTCTCATTTTTGTTTAACTGACTATCGTGTTAACAGAATCAATAAGAATTCAAAAAGTTTTTGTTTTAATGGTTTACAAGTAAAAATTGTATTTTTAAAGTAGATTCTGGATCTGATGTGACTATTTTAAACTCTTAATTTATTGATCAAAACAAAGTCAGGATGCCTATTGATTCTCAAACATTGAAGTATCCTATTGGAGAGGACGTTCCAGTTAAGTTTACGATTTTAGGTGACATTAAGTTCGGAGACTATTTTGCAAATTTTAATGTTTTTGTTCATCATATTACTGTAACAATTTCTTGATATAAACGGAATTTCAGATGCTTTTTCTAAGATTGTTTCATGTACTCCAAATTTCATCAGATAATTCTTACACTTTTAATATTAATAAGATATTGATCGGCAAATTTGTAGAATGATTGATATAGGTAAATACATACCTGATTCTTCAAAAGAACTTTTCGTAAAAAATTTTAAAGATTTGGATCTTAAAGGCAACAGGAGAAATTGGCTCTGTTACTGATCGAGTTTGAAGATATTTGTAGGGATGACAATATTACTGGTAAATGCAGTTTAGTGGAACATAAAATCCAATTCACTGATCCACAACCTATCAAACAACCACTCCGATTTATTTTAAAGCAGAGTTTAAGAAATGTATGAAGTTCAGGATGGTGTAGAAAGAGTTATAGGTTATTACAATAAGGTTTTCTACTAAACCAGACTAATTATTGGCTATTATAGATTCTTTAGATAATTTTCATTGTTAACTTATTGGTAAAGAATTTCTTATTAGAACAGGTCATACTTCCCTAACTTGGTCATTATATTTTAAGAATATAGACAGCCTATTAGCTCGTTAATTAGAAAAAATAAGTTGTTATAACTATAAGATTTTTTATAGAGCAGGAAGTTCACATGGTAATGTTGATGGTCTTTCGAGACGACTTTTTGAAGAATAATCTTGCTAATACTGCTCCAGGGTTAAAGAAATATTTTGTGTTTCTGATGATACTATTTGTCGAATTATCTTTAAAGAAAACTTGTCTGAAGACTGGAAAGTTGATCAAAAACAAGATAAAGCCATTTCTTTTATTATTGAAAGAAAGATTAAAGTAAAAAAAACCTGTTTGGCAAAATACTTCTTCTTTAGATGAGTTTACAAAAATTAACTGTTCTTAACGGGATTCATTGATTTTAGATAAGGAAGTTTTATTTAAAGAATGGGTTTCGCCTGATTTGTCTAATAAGGTTCTTCAGTTAGTTGTTCTGAGGCATAAAATCAATGAGATCTTAAGAGAAGCACATGATTCTCCTTCTGGTGGTCATTTTGGAATAAATAAAACTTTAGACAAAATTAGTAAAAGGTTTTATTGGACTACTTGTAAGAAATATGTAGAAAATCAGTGTAAAATTTGTGCCACTTGTGCTTTTAAAAAAGAATCATCTGATAAAGGTCAGAATGAACTTAATATTTATTATTTAGGTGTTCCTTTTGAACGGCTCTAGATGGATATTTTAGGTCCATTTCCCATTTAATCTTTAGATAATAAATACTTACTTGTAGTGACGGATAGTTTTACAAAATGGATTGAAGCTTTTCCTCTTTCAAATATGAGAACAAAGACAATTGCAGAAGTCTTTGTAAACCAGATTGTTTGTAGATACGTTGTTCCTTTAGAAGTTAACACTCATCAAGGGAAGAATTTTGATTCTAGATTAATTAAAGAATAGACTGACTTATTAGAAATCAGAAAAACAAGAACTAATTCTCAACATCCATAATCTAATGGTCAAGTTGAAAGAAAACATTCAACACTTTTTTATCACTCGTGCTCAGATAGTGCCGCATAACGCAACGGTTTTGCCTTGGATAAACGACGAATTGTATTATCGGATAAGGTTAGAGGTAAAATCGTTAGGTTATAAGCAAAAGCGTTGCGTAATGAAAAATAACGAAACGCAAAAGCGTTGAGATCCAGATCTAGACTCTAAACATTATTCCGGTCTTTAAAATTGACCAGTTCATCACTTTTGTCGGCCAGACGATTCAGCCGTACGGTTCTGTATTCCAAGCAGGTACTTCTTTCTTTGTTGCAGTTGATTTTTTCTACTGCCAAATTACTTGTAGCTGTTTCCATCAGAGGCCAAGTGAAAAACCTCTGTATTCGCCTTTGTGAATCCGCGGAGCATATTTTATTTCTGCTCTACCCTCCGACACGTTGTGAAGACCTTACGCGCTGATCAGCATTTCCCTATCCGCTACCCAGGGGACGCGCAACATACAGCCACGTGGCTGTGTGTGTGTGTATGCGCGCGCGCGCGTGCGTGTGTGTGTGTGTACGAGGTTTATTCTTAATTTATAAGATTTTCAATTAATTTAGCTATATTATTTAAGAATTAAATTTTTTCTGTGCTTTTAGATTGGACCAGCACGATTCCGTGCTCCTGAAGTACTTTTTCGCCCTGATCTAATTGGCGAGGAATTTGAAGGGCTCCATGAAGTTCTCATGTATTCTATACAGAAATCTGATTTGGATTTGAGAAAAATCCTGTTTCAAAACATTGTTTTGTCTGGTGGATCCACATTGTTTCGGGTACGTAATTCTTTATTACTTATAAACTTTTTTATAATATTTTCTTTGTATTAGAATTCAAAACGTTGAAATTTACTTAACATTAATTTAATTTTTGCGCGAAAGAACGAAATTTTTACAATTTTGTCGATAGAATTCTAATAGCCGTTAGTAAATTAACAAACACTTACACGACGATTAAAATATCGATGGATATTAACCAAATGCTCCATTTTATCCAGTAATCACAAAAGAAACTAGCAAACTCGGAGACTACTTTTTCAACTCAAGGAATTGATCGAAACTAAGAATGCACAAAACATTATCCGAGTTTAAAAATTAAAAAAATCTTTCTTAAAACCTTATTTAAAACCTCATATTTTTACAATTTTTATTAGCTCCAAACAGTTAATGAAAAGTTCTATTTTGTTAACAAATAAAATCAGACTATATATTGTAACGGGGTTTTTAGGAACTAAATTGCACAAAAGTAAAGCTGCGAGAGTAATTTGACCCAACATTCCGAGATCTCAAGGTGCGTTCTCTACCACCGAGCCAACGACGCACTCATGTACACTTGGCGGTGAGGTATTTCGGTGGAACGTTTTTGAAATGACGCAACCTAATTTTTAGTTTTTGTGTATCGAGAGCTCTGATTGGAGTAATTAAAAAAACTACGGATAGTTTACAATTCCTGCATAACTAACAATAATAAACAAAAACAATTGTTTTTTAATTTTTAATGTTTAAAAAAATTTTAAAATATCTGATTAGTTCTTTGTAAGAATATACTTGATAAACCTGTAAAATTGTAGCGAAAAATACAAATGCGTTCGAGTTATCGTGCTAAGCATTTTTAACCAAATATTTTTAACCATCATAACAGACTTTTCAATAAGAAATATGTAGGCAATCCTATGGCGTAAATAATAAGTCTAAAGGAGACTTTTTTCTTATGGAATTCTGGTCAACTATGACATTTTAGCAAGTATGTGTCTGTTTGCATAAACTCTACCATACTGTGTTTTTAATCGAAAAAGCCGTTATTTTTTCAATCGTTCATAACCTTTGTTGATTTTGCTTGTGTTTTGTAATCGGATGTTTGGCTATTACGACTAGGGCGACATTGATTGCCGAAACGTCGAAGGGATTGAAAATAAAAAATCTTTAATTTTTTATTCCTTTCCCTTCACGCTTTATCTGCCGCAGGTAGACCGATAGAAGCTATTAAATCTTTGTTCTTAATCATTTTTATTAATATCTATCTGCCATAAGTTATATAAGAATTATTTGGATTCATAAGTTTTGCTTCTAGCATCAGTGATACAAATTTTTCTGCCATGGTGTTATTTTGCTTTTTATCCGATTTAGACTGTTCTGGGAATTACGTATAATAAGTAATTAGTAGCTTGATTTGCATCTCGCACTGACAATATTTCATTCCAGTTTCTAGTAGCATCTATATGTCTTAATTTGTTGTAGTTAAATGATAGGTTTAAAACACACCTTTTAAAATGTAAAATGTTGGCAACTATACGTATCGTTCACATATCTATGAATCAGTAACTTAGTATTATGATTCTATTTTCTCCTTTAAGTTATAAAATGAATAATGTCCCTGGTAGAATATCACCCATTTAAAATGGCCGCAAAGGCAAAAACTGGCTAAGTAAAATGTGAAAAAACTGAACATTTTAAATTTCCTAAAAATAGTCATATCTTGGGCATTTTTTATGGCTGAGAATTATATTTCATGAAAATATCGATAAATTAATTAATTTTTTGATTTGATGTAAAATACAAAATTATTAATATTTAGGCGTAAGCTGAATAATTTTAATAATTCAAACATATGGCAAAGCTTGTAGGGCTTGAGTGGAACAACGTCTGCGTGGCTCAGTCGGGTAAGGCGCACGGCCGTACTTATTTGGCCTCTTGCAGGGTGTGGGTTCAAGTCTCCGGTTAGACAGAATTTTTCTGATGCAAAAAATTATCCTATACTTTCATTTAAACTAAAAACTCGAATCCAAGCGTGCTAGATACCATTTTCCAATTCTAACCTCAAACTGTGATAAACACGTGTTACCTAGCTGTGTTACACGGCCAACTATAATGGGCAGTTTGTACTTAAGAACAAGGTATGCAGATTAAATCCAAGAACTGCCTATTAAGTTGGAGAAAAAGCGTTACATTCTGCCTAAGAAATGGCAAAGAAAACTGCCTAGTTCTTAGATTCCATTCCAAGAACTGGCCATTATGTGGGTTACCGATTCTACCAGGGGTTCATTTTTCTGCGATTGTATCAAAGAAGTTAAACTTAGGGGAAATGTGTTCAGTATGGATAATTTTATGCATCCAGCTTCCAATAACAGATAGAGCTACTGCGACGTTGCAAACGTCGCAGCCGCGTCGATACGAGGAATCTCGTTCGATGCGGCCAAGCTCTGAGTGCGCGGAAGAAACAAGCGAGTTGGATTGTTGTTGTCGGTGCCAGCCTGACCTCGAGTTCGAGGAACGGGCCGGCTAACCGTCCACGTTAGCGCGAGAGTGAGCATCGTTGGCGCGAGAGTGAGCCTCGACGGCGCGCGCGCTGATTGGTCCTCCGCATGTCGCGAGCCAATCAGCGGGCGCCGATGTGCGACTCGCTATCCGCGCGGACTGCCAGCCAATCAGGCGCGAGGAAGATGCGCGGGTCCAACGAGCGCGAGTGGAGAGTGAGAGCGAGAACGAGCGGGAACTCGGGGAGTTCTCTCACGACTGTCGACGGGGTACGTCGACGTGCGAGAGAGATACGTAGCCTCCTCTGTTAAGAGGAGAATTGGGAGAGTCTCCCGAGGTTGTGCGAGTTTGCGAGAGTGTGAGAGAGTCACAGGTGCAGCGCGTTGGCACGAGCAAGTGCCGACGCCCGGACGAGCCAGCAACCATCCGCACGAGGGGAAGGAAGCTAGCCAGTCCGCCATCATTGTCCGGAGGACCAGAGCAACCAGCAGCCTTGGCGTGGGAGAGCCGAGGAAGCTAGCCGTCACCAGGTCCACGAGAGTCAGGGAGGCGCCGGCGGGAGCACCGACGGACGTCCACCAGGGAGAGACCGAGTAAGAAAGTATTAGAGAGAGAGAGAGAGAGAGAGAGAGAGAGAGAGAGAGATCCGAGAGTGAGGCGAGTGTCGTGCGGGCACACTAGAGAGAGAGAACTCGAGAAACCAGGGTGTTGATGTGCAGTGCGGGCGCACACCAAGACGTCTTCTGCGCGAGGCGTCTGGCCAGTGCACGCGAGAGAGAGAAAGAGAGAGAGAGAGAGAGAGAGAGAGAGAGAGAGAGAGAGAGAGAGAGAGAGAGTCAGCCGTCAGCGGACTGGACCTGGGCCTGTGGCCCGGCGTCTGCTGCACGAGCGTGGCTCGTGTTTGAGCGTCCCAGCGTAAGCCCTGCGTGGCTAAACTGTGCGCGGGAGGCACTACAGCCACCGTGTTGTAGGGAAGGGCTGGGCGAAATACATGTGCAATAAAACTTAACCATTGTGTGTGATCATTTTCCCCTCTCCCTAGCGTTCTCCCAAACGTGATGATCGCGGTCAAATCCTACGTTTAGAAAAATCCTAGTGCATCCGAGGCTCTAGGTGTTGCGCACCTGTGTTGGGAGGCACAGCGTCGCACTACTTTAGGTCAGTTTTTCGTACATATTTGTGGTTTAATGAATATACTTCGGTACCGTAATTTTGAATTAATCACAGCAAAAGTTATAAGAAAAATAAGAAAATGTTGGTTACAAAAGTGTGAAAAGTTATTTTACGAGTATTAAAAATTGCACTTTTTATATTAATGTCGCGAATTAAGTATTACACGGAAAATCAAATCGAGACCATGCCTAATTATAGAGGGCTATTTTAGGAACAAATTCACTTAACAATTTTTTATTTTTGTTAAGAGTAAGTAAATAATTCCAGCGATAATAGTTCAAATCATCCATACTGGGCGCATGTTTTCGAGATCTGATCTCGTACATTGTACTTTTGACGTTAACGCGAATACCTTTTTTTTTAGTGGCGATTTTGACTGGCGCCCGTCTATTTCCTTGTAAAAAATGGACTAGAGAACATGTCAGAATTTCGAATTCGAATATTTATCGCGTTTAAAAGTTATGCCCAAAATAGCTAGGGGTATGCTCAGTACAGACTGAGCACATCTCTCCTATATTTCTGATTTATTCTTATATTATTAGTTTTCTTATAAAATCTTTTAATTTATTTTTTATTGTGACTTTTCCAACTGTTCGCTCTTTGAGATCATTAGAAAGTCAGTTGAACACTTTAACAGCCATGTAGTAGCTGTTTATCTTACTGATAGTTTTATTTATTTTTGGCAACGATATGCTCTTATTTCTAGTAAATTTTGTGTTTTTACTAGTATCAAAGCTGTATGAATTAGAGAGAGAGAGAGAGAGAGAGAGAGAGTGCATGAGTTTAATGGCGTCATTTATTTTTCGATTTAATAGCGAGAGAGGAGCAATGGCTGCGACAGACAAATAGAACAACGCACGTCGCCAACTTGCGATTGAGAGATGCCAGGAGACGACGAGCAACGTTGGCGCAGCAGCAGCGACCTTTCACCTCGACAGGGCGTTCAAGTCGGCCCCATGCACCGTGAGACATGCAGGTTGTTATAACCCACCCGCAGGCTCTCTCGCACAAGCCCCTAAACACGCGCAACCCGACATACCGTCACTATAGCGCACCGCGCCAGTAGTTCCGCGCCCGGCCGCTAGGCGTCCGACGCCACCAGTTCGCCCTCCCTATAGTGGGAGAGCGTTCCGGAGGGCATATAGAGGCGCCGGGCCCGGCGCTAAAGCATCCCCCCCTCCGATCAGATTCCGGATCTAGTATTGGAGCACGGTGCCTAGGCAACCTGCACAACTTACCAGAACACGGAAATAAATCTGATTTTTGTTTACGAATAAATTACTCTCGTAATTATTTCGCCTCCCCCTCCTTTTCGCATGCCGAGACCATCTTACGCAGCCTTACGGGCCGAATTGGAGCTCACTCGGCTCTATCTCACTCAGGCCCATCGGGCAGGAGTTTTGGAACGGCAACGTCGGCCTCCGCCAGGAATCGACGCCGCCACTCACATAGAGAGGTCCGAGCAGTGTCCGCTCTCTAGGCAACGAAGAAGCCAAGGACAAGGAACCTCAGCAGGCCTCCTCGCCTGTCTACCTGCTGTCTCGCCGCCTGCCTGAGATCAGGCCCTCCTTCACTCCGCTCTTCAGAGAGAGAGAGAGCCTCACGACCACCAGCAGTTCTGCAGCAGCGCACACATCTCTCCCTCCGCTCGCCCGCTCTTTTGGGCCACCCCAACAAGCCCGCTTACATCAAGGTGGCGGAGCCCTTCGTGGGGTCTGCTTACGTAAGCGTCTAATGTAGCAGGACCAGCGTGAAAACAGCTCGCCCGCAAGAACGTCACGAGCAAAAACTACTGCGTCTCGCGTTCGTAGCGACAGATGCCACCCGAGTCAAGGGCCCTGACGACGGGGCGTTGGGAGTCGCTACGGGTTCCACGGCCAAGAGCAATCTTAGTTGTCTGTGAGTAAAAGGCTGCCTATATGTTGCGAGAGAGTTTGCGAAAATGATTGTTGTTTATGATTTTTAATAGTTTCTCGTGTACTCCTTGTATCGAGTACATACAGTTATTATATGCCCCACTTCAGGTAATTATTCCATAATTAACTAAGCCCTGAAAGAATGCATAGTAGATCATCACCAAAGTTTTTTATCCATTATTTTTTGAATTTTTGTAAAAACGAAAATTAAATATCTTGGTTTTTTTTACAATAGAATTTATGTATTTATCCCATTGTTGTAACCCACCCGAAGACTCTCTCGCACAAGCCCCTGGTAACCCGCAACTTATCCGACAGCGCTGCACGCGCTGTAACGCGCCCCGTCGCACCGCTAGTACCGCGCGCGGTTGCTAAGCGGCAACGGCACTAGTGCGATCCCCCCAAAGCGAAGTAACGTTCTTAAAGACCACCTTGGATTCATCATTCGACGTGCTCAACGCCGAGTGGTTTGAACACCTAGAGCTGATAGATGTACCAGCTCCGCCACCGTTTTCTGGCTACAGAGCTCTCCTAAAGCGCCCTCAGTATCATAGCGGAGCCATCAGCCGTAAAATAGCGGCAAGGCAGACTGCTCAGCCAGAACCCCGCAGGATCAGCTTCTTCTTTTCGACGAAGAGGAAGCAGACCCCTTCCAAACTACCGGGACGACTTACCCCGAGGATAATCGCCAGCAAGATGCTTGAGATCCCGCTACTACTTCCACCAGGGAGGACGGCAGCTCACGCCCCTCCTTCCCCGGTGTTTTTGGCCGAGAAGAAGGCTTTTGCGGAACCTTTAGCTACGGCCGCGGTCGATCTTACAACCTTCAGCTAAAGCGCTCTGTGCCTCTTAGTCATTTTTGAGTAGATTGATTATTTTTTGATGGGGGACAATCCCTACTTGGGATTGGCCCCACATTGAACTCAAATATAAGAAGTTCTTGGAGTCTCGCTCTCTTTCCCTCTTGTAAACTAGGTGGTGTAGCCTTCACCGGGTTGGGCAGCCTTCCCTCGCCCAGACTCGCTCTTAGAATCGACTGAGAATATTTAACATGGTGGGTCAGTATTTATTTGTTTCTGTTCCTTTTTGCGTGTAACGGGCTTAATCTTCCGTCACAACAGTGGCGACACTTCCATCTGTCTAGCAGCTACGGCTCTGCCGGAGCCGGAATGGCAGTACGACACTGCAGAAGCCGTACGACTTGTTGAACGACGACAGCGCCACTGTGTGCTCTCTCTTAAATAGATGTGTTCTTTTCTAAATAGTTCTTAATTCTGTTACTAAGGTTAAATGAGATATATATTTATGGAGCAAATTATATTATTATGTTCGTTATCCAATTTTAATATTGAAGTTTACACTCCATATTTAGTTAGTATTTTCGATTTTAGTTTGTTTTGACTTTTCAATTTTAAATTGTAAATTGTATTGCATATATTGTTGGTGCATAATAATATTGTTTAATAATTATTATATTTCTCTAATTATTAGTGATATATGTGCGTGTATGTATATAATTTGTTAAGTTGCACAAGTGTTCCATGTACGATGCGTATCCTGCCTTCAATAAAGTACTTCAATGGAATTATTAGATAAGTGATTTATTATAAATTAAAAAGTTTTAGCTCGGTCACAGTCAATGTCCCACCACGGAACTGGGTTTCTAACGAAGCGTTTGTTAGTAAAGTTTTTTCTCGGAGTACAGTTTTTGATTGAATTTCTAATGTTTTTCGTAAAGAATTCATATTTTTGGCTAGGGCTAAGATTTTCATACTCAAGAGAAAAAAGCTAGTGTAGTTACTTTCTAATATTTCAGTAAACTTCTTCTAATCTGTACGCACGGACTTGATTTAATACGTTTCTTTATGGTAAATGAATTTTTCGGTATTAACAGAGATATAAATTGGAAAGTGGTCAGAACCCCAGGTTTCATCGTGAACTTTAACGTTAATCGTATCTGCTATATCATTTGACGAAAAAACTAAGTCTAGATTGGATCTATAATCACGATGGACGTCAATATAAGTGGTTGAATTTTCATTATGTAGGAAAAGATTATTCAGTTCAATAGCTTCTACAAGTCTTGCTCCATTGCTGTCAGTGTCGATGCAATTCCAGTAAATGTGGTGAGCGTTAAAGTCGCCCACCAATATACTGTTACTTTTCACATTAGAGAGCAAAGTGTTCCATTGAACTTGGGTAAGAGTGAAACCTGGGCTTCTGTAGCATGCTATTATACCGAGAGGCGGATTGACATTGGTAATTTTTATGCAACATAACTCTACAGTAGTATCTGGGCACAATACATTATTTAATTCACTAAAAGTCAATTTTTTTTTTTAACTAGGAACATAATACCTCCTCCTCTTGAATGTAGTCCGTCTTTTCTTACTGGTGTAAATCCGGAGAATCGAATGCGGTCGGAGGGAGTAAGCCAGGTCTCTACGCATAATAAGATATCGATGTCGTTGAGAATATGTTGGATTTCGTATTTTCGCTAGTGGAAGCTTCGAAGATTATGGTACAATATTTTTAACAAAAATCGTTTAATTTGATTCTCCATGAAGATTTTAAAAGTTGTCCCTCTACGTCGGAAGCTTGAAGATCACTTTCTGAGTCACTTTTGATATGTCCTCGGAGTTTTTTCTTAATTCGTGTGGATCTAGCTTTCAGAGCTGGACTTTCGTCAGGAGGGTAGTATGTCGATAGAGTATAGAGTATAGAGTCGATCATTTCTATGAGACCTTCTGTGTTCTTTGTAAATTCAAACTAAATCTTGAGTACGTTGCTTTGGACGTATGTTAGTCAGAATTAATCGCGTGACTAATCGCACAATTCATCTAAAATAAATTTTTTAGTAAAACAAAATTGTTTGAAATGCAAAATTATCAAGCGGGGTGGCCAATTTAGGTGTTTAAATCTGGATGGGAACACCTATACTGGCCACCTCGCGAACTAATTTTGCATTTTAAACAATTATATTTTATTTGAATATTTGTTTCAGATGAATCGCGTGTTTTGTCCCGCGATTAATCGTGCGACTAATCACGCGACTAATTACGCGATTTTTTTTTCAGTAGGGCAAGCATTTGTGTTATTGTTGTTTTGGGAAAATATCGTTTATTTTATGTTTATACGTAAAAATTTTGAATAATAGGACGGTAAAACAAAGTTTCTCAAATTGACAGGCTCAATAAATATAGCATTAAATATCACAAAATATTTTTTTAACACTCCTTGCGTGGGACGCGCTTTTTCGGGCTCGTATTCTGTATGCGAAACACAAGATTTTTTACCTAGTGCGTAAAATAAATAATATGCACGAGACACCCCGTTGCTATATATGAAAGCGTTGTTTTAATACATTTCCTTAATAAATCTTATCTTAAAATATATTAGAAATATTTTGTAGATATACATTTTGATTAAGTTAGAATGAAATATATTGATAAAATATTAGGGAACATTTTTATAATCTTTTAAAGTTTTACTTAGCCTCGCATATTACAACTTTTTTCAAATACTCCTCAAAAATTTAAACCAATGATCTAAATTTTTTTTAAATATATTGACCCTTTTAAAAAGTATGTAACGCATTTGAATTAAAATAAAAAAAGATCACTCTAATAAGGCGCAATTAATTTGCAATAAAAATTAATACATTACAGTAATCTGTGTTACCGACACCCTATTTTATATTTGGGACATTTATAATACCAAAAATGTTATTTGTAATCGTATATCATTATTATATGTACATAATAACTATTATATGTATACAATAACACAATCCCGTGTCACCGAGTAGCGGATAAATTTCGATAAAGTAGATTATAACTGCTGCAACCACTGACGTGTAATTCGGAAATTTCCCCGGAAGTCACGTGACCGAAGGAGATAAAATATCGGGAGAAGAAACTCTGACGAAAACAAATTCACTAAGCAAATTTTCAACTTGCAATATTAAGTTAATAACGTAATATATTCGAATGAATCCTTTTAAAGATAAAAGATTAGCTAAATATATTTCAAATAGATACCAACAGATTGCGCATACGCGCAATACTAATGATTTAAATGCAATCGAGATTTTTGTTGGAGGTTAGAAAACCCAATTTTAAAGTATATAGGGTCACCCTGCTGTTACAATGCAGCTACCCTAAGCGGGTCTTGGGCGTTGTCGTCCAGATCGGACGGGTGGGTGCCTATCACCACTACACAGCGCGTCCTTAGGTTGCGGATAGAGGAACAGCCCCTGAGAAAGAGGTTAGCTGCGAATAAATTGAATAAGCAGCCGCGGACAGCCGATAGGAACAGGCGTGGGTGTGATGAGCCCACACTGTCGAACGCATTCATCTAGAAACACTACGCAAGCACCACAACAAAAAAACACTTCACATTATCTCTTATCTCTCAATCTATCTCTTTCATCACACATTACAAAAAATGGGCAAAAATCCTGCTGCCGAGGAGGATGCGGGAGCGATGACAACTGCCCCGAAAGGGGATGTGTAGAATGATTCGTCACCTTACGCGGTAACGATGCCAGCGAAGGCGCGCTGCCTTGCAAGGGGGCGTTAGGATGCGAGAATGAAACCGTAGTGTGTCTGACGACAAGCTGACACTGTCCATGTCAACAGGATCCGAAGCGCGCGGGTTTAACATACTATCATGGCTCAAGAAAATCAAATCCGAACCAAAAGGGACTTAAGGGTCGGAACTTGGAATGTTCGCAGTCTATACAGAGCAGGCTCGTTTAAAGAACTCGTAAAGGAAGCTGATAGGTACAATCTAGATTTGGTAGCAATACAGGAATCGCGGTGGCCAGATGGCGAAGTACTAGCATCGGGTAACTTCACGTACCTGTATGAGGGCCGGGAATGGGGGATCTCTAGGCACCGGATTTCTCGAAAGCAACAGCATCATACATTCGGTTAAAAGTTTCAAATCCGTCAATGATAGGCTCTCATACATCATTATCGAAGGTGAATGGTATAGATATGTATTTATTAATGTACACTGTCCTACGGAGGACAAAGAAGAAGAAGCTAAGGATCTCTATTACGAAACTTTAGAGCAGGTAATCGACCAGTTCGCGTCTTACGACACAAGAATAGTATTAGGCGATTTCAATGCTAAAATAGGTAGGGAGGAAATGTTTAGGCCTACTATAGGGAAGGAAAGCCTGCACGAAGCCAGCAATGATAACGGTATTAGGGTCATAAATTTCGCGGCGGCAAAAGATCTTATAATCAAAACTACGTGTTTTAAGCACAAGGACATACACAAGGCAACGTGGACATCGCCGGACGGAGACAAATTTATCCACTCAGGGAGGATTAAAATAATATATACTAAAATACGATTAAAAGATAAAAGTAGGGCAGCGTGGTAGGCCACACAGAACCAAATTGATCATTTCCTCATTGAAAAAAGACGTCATACTAACGTTCTCGACGTAAGGGCTTACAGAGGGGCAGATAGCGACTTGGACCACTTCCTAGTAGTAGCCAAATTAAGAGCTAGACTAGTAGCGAATCAAAATAGTAAGCGAGCAAACAAGGTAGAAATCTTCGATATTGAGAAGCTACGAGATAGAACAGAGCGAATTAGGTACCAGATAGAAATTAATAACAGGTTTCAGGCACTTGAAGAAGCAAACACATCGCCGGAGGGGAATGACGAACCGAATATCTTATGGGGGGACATCGAAAAAACGGTAAAAGAGGCCGCGAACAAAGTACTGGGTAAAAAGAAAAAGCCAAAGAGCAAACCATGGTTTGACGAAGAGTGCGAACTCTGGTCTGAAAGGTGCAAAAAGGCTAAATTAGATAGCTTACAAAATAGAAGCGATAGGTCCGTAGAAGAGTATTCTAACGTAAGGAAACAGACGAGCGCGATCTACAGAAATAAAAAGCGGGAGTATCAAAAGAATCTTATTAGGAGAATAGAAACTAACAGTAAGGAAAATAACCCCCGCGAAATGTACAGAGAGATTAACGCCATCAGAAAGGGTTTTAGGAGTAGAGCGCAATTGATTAAGGACGAAAACGGGGACCTCGTAACAAATGACAACGAATTACTGTCGCTGTGGAAAAATTATTTCGATAAATTATTAAACGTGCACGAAAATGAAGAATTAGGGGACAAAATTCACACTGCTGAACTCCACGTGGAGGAACCGAGCTACCAAGAAGTAGAGGCCACGATTAAAAAACTATAAAACAACAAAGCCGCGGGAAATGACTCTATAATAGCTGAGTTACTCAAATATGGGGGCGTCGAGCTCACTTTCAAAATCTATAAACTAGTATGTGCTATCTGGAAAAATGAAACAATACCCGAAAATTGGAAGGAATCTATCATTATACCGATTTTTAAAAAGGGGGATAAGACAGACTGCAATAACTATAGGGGTATCTCACTTTTAGCAACGTGCTACAAAGTTCTGTCAAACGTAATACAAGCTAGACTCACTCCATTCGCGGAAGATATAGTAGAAGATATTATCAGTGCGGATTTC
This sequence comes from Nasonia vitripennis, assembly GCF_009193385.2. Lineage (NCBI taxonomy): Eukaryota > Metazoa > Arthropoda > Insecta > Hymenoptera > Pteromalidae > Nasonia > Nasonia vitripennis. Next base: position 243,945 of record NW_022279589.1, read on the forward strand.
GGCGCAACAGATCGACGAGCGATCAAATGTTTACCATAAGGCAGTTGTTAGAGAAAAAGTGGGAATTTTGCGAAACCATACACCAACTATTTATATTAAAAAAGCGTACGACTCTATTAAGCGAAGCAAAATGTATCAAATTCTAGTACTTCTCGGTGTACCGAAAATCTCGTGAGATTAATTCAAATATGTCTGAACGGAATCACGGGAAAGGTCCGAGTAGGCGGTAATGTATCAGAACCCTTCATGATACGCGATGGTTTAAAACAAGGGGATGGGTTCTCTACGATGCTGTTCAACTTAACGTTAGAGTATGCCGTTAGAAAAATGCAGATTAACCAGCTGGGCGCAACGCTTAATGGAACAACGCAGATACTAGGCTACGCAGATGATTTGGATATACTGGGGATTGTAGAGAAACGGTAACAAGAAACGCGGAAATCCTCATAAAAGCGGTTGAGTATACAGGGTTAGAAGTGAGTGAATCAAAAACAAAGTACATGATTGTGGATAAGCTAGGCATCTGCAGAGGGGAGGAAGATCTCAGAGTTGGGAATTTTACTTTTGAAAAGGTTAGCGAATTCAGGTATCTGGGTACGACCATCAATGATAGAAACGAGATTAATGTCGAAATAAATAAGAGACTCCATTCGGGTAATGCTTGCTTCTACGCCGTGAGTAATTTACTTAAGTCGAGGCTGTTCTCTAAAAACGTTAAAATAAGAATATACAGGACAGTAATACTGCCGGTGGTTCTGTACGGGTGCGAAACGTGGGCTCTCACTAAGCAGGCGGACAACCGTTTTAGGGTATTTGAAAATAAAGTCTTGCGAAAAATATACGGGCCGAAGAAAGATGAGGAAACCGAGGAATGGAGGAAACTACACAATGATGAGTTACACAATCTGTACGCGTCACCAAATATTAACAGAATAATAAAATCGCGCAGATTGGGATGGGCAGGGCACGTAGCGAGAATGGGAGACGACCGTACGGCAGCGCGTGTCATGAAGGGCAGGCCGATGGTAACGCGACCTCTAGGTAGACCTAGTCGTAGATGGGAGGACAACGTAAAAGCGGATCTAGTAGAAATAGGACGGGTGGGTGTCGATCGGAGAGGTGCATCTTGGGTGGGGTTGACACAAGATAGGGCAGCGTGGAAGGCTTGCGTAGATGAGGCGATGTACTTTCAAGTTCCAAATGCCACGAAAAAAAAAAAAAAAATAGGGTCACCCTGTCCTCAACCAAACTTCGTCCTTTCTTGCCAGTGCGGCGCTATCACGCCTCTTGATTCCTAATATATGAATTACGAAAACTTGCATGTCCCAAAAATATAAGTAAAATGTTTATGAAACCTTGCAAAAATTAAATTTACATATAATTTTTAAATTATTTCTCTACATGTTTTATAAATAATAGATATTAATATTTTAAAATATTTCATAAAAATATTGTATATCAATATTTTTAAAATATTTTATCAATATTCTTTCGTTACTTAAGAAACTAAAAAATAATCATACGAAATTTGATAAATATTTTAAAATATTTTAAAATATTTTAATAGATTTTGTAATGTAAATATTTACAAATATTTATCTGAGGTTTGGCAGCAATTTGTCAACGAAATATTTTTGAAATCTTTTAAAAATATTACAAAATATTTTGAAATATATTTAAAGTGTTTTGCAAATATTATATAATGATATTAAAATATTTTTTGCAATATTTTTTAGAAATATTTTTACCCTAGGGCAAGTAAGATTGTAACAATATTTTGGAAATATGCATGAAATGATTGCAGAAACATTTCTTTTGTAATGTAAAATATTTTTAATATAATTTTTAAATATTTTTGTGCTGTCAGGGTTCAAGCAAAATTAGTCATTATTTTAGAATAAAAACAGTATGCAGTAACTCGCACAATGATCATTGCAGATATAGATGCATTGCATCTACTTTCGTGGAATTAGGTTATCTACTCATAAAGTATTAATCACTTTAAAGTACAAAGTCTGATTAATTAATGAAATTTAGTTGAAGAGAATGCTTATTTTTTTAAGTTGTACTTGAAAACTTTCATGCAGCAATAAAAGTCATAATTTTTTCTTGGTATTTCATTAAAAAAAATGTAACATGCACATAAATTGTTTTTGTTGTTTAGTATGAGAAATCTAACATTTCTCTTTGCAAATTTTCTACAGAATTTTAAAACAAAGTTTTTATGACATGTATAGCATGTTTTTGATTAGTTATTATATCATATACATCTTTTGAAATTTTGAGAAAAATAATTTTCTTCTTGCAGCATGTTTAAATAAGTGTGACTGATATCGTCGGTGTCGCCGCTTGACGATACACTCTCCAGTAAAATGTGTACCCGACGAAACTATAGAAGTATTCACTTCAAAAGAAAACAATAATCCGAATTTGAGACATTGGCGCGCTTGCGCGCCTGAACAAACCCTAGTAACATAAAAAGGTCTAGATGGAGCCTCTGCTACACTTATCGACATGTGAGCTACGCCAGGAGTAGCTGTTACTCTGATTAACAAGAGTAGCACCTACTACCACGATTCGGGGCACTGTATGAACTTGAAGAGTAGCAGTTATACCGAAGGTTTTATGTGTTTTATTTTATGTACTTCTTAGTGTCGGGAAGGAAGCGTCGTACGTCGCACCGGCTGATATTATTTACTTTCTTTTCACACCCGTACTGCGCCATAAGTATCAAAACTCTTATTCGATTATCTTGATAGCAATCTCGAATTACACCTTGAGAATCTCGAATCAAACGAGTAATATATTTATTTGTTTACACAAAAACATTACACATTAAACATTATCAAAATATGGATTCGGAGTCGGCACTGACACGGACACGGACTCAAACTACGTACACGGAGCAGTTACAGAACCTACACGGAAATAGACATGGAACTGACACTGAAATAGATACAGAAAAGACACAGAACGTACAAGGACTCAACAAATACAAAACTGGACACGGAAACTGACACGAAGCAGACACGCAAATGTCATGGACACGGAAACGAAGCAAACAGGTAACTAATACGGACAAAGGCACGGAAACAGAAACGGGAACAAAATCGGACGTCGGAAAAAGACACCCAAACGCACACGGAAACGTACACGGAAGAAAAATGAACACGGTCACGGTATCGGAAACGGGCTTGGGCACGAAAACAGCAACGTAAACGGACAGTAACGTAACGAGCAAACCGCTAGTAACGTAACGAGTAAAGGCCTTGACTCGTACTGCAAACTCCACACTCGACCTATAAAAGCCTACTTTACGCCCTTAGTACACAATATACTATTCCATGTCTACAGTAATTTGTTTATCATCAAAACATAAAAAAATAATTTTATACAGAGATTTAGCAGTATATTCTATATGTATATTCTATGTATATGTATATGTATATTCTATGTATATGTATATGTATATGTATATGTATATTCTATGGAAAATCTTCTATAAAAACAAGCTTACAAATTTATCCACTCAGGGAGGGTTAAAATAATATACATATACTAAAATACGATTAAAAGATAAAAGTAATCTTGAATTAAAACAATCTTTGTACAGATCTCACGGGTTACCAAAACCAGAGTTTTTTCTTGATTTAAATAAGTATCTAATTAAAAATAGAAATGTAAAGGATTAACCGGTTATAGGTGATTTTAATATTGATCTGCTAGTGTGTGATCACTATGGCCGAGATTTTGTATGCAATTTTTTGATGAAGGCTATATTCCTGGTTTTATTGGTATTTCTAAGCCACGTATTGGAAGAGCTAAGGAATTACGTAACGACAAATATTTTCATGAAATTTCATTACCTAAAAACATTTACATACAAGCTTAAGTTTGATATAGCTGACCGTTATCCGATTATCATTGCTATTAATAAATTAAAAACAGTAACTAAAGAACCATATATTTTCTTGAATTACAAAAAATAAAGGTGCGCAGTAGCGCCCGATTGTAAGTATAAATTTTAGTTACAGTACCGTCGGGAGCATCCTATTATACTTTAAAATTGCTTTTTAATCACATAACGTTTATCTTAGCTTTAAAACATCCGGTCATGACCTTTTTATATAGGGATTTTATTTCGTTACGAAGGGAAAAGAGACGAGTAGGAAAGCGAAAAAGAGTAGACGCGGTCGAGCTTAACCCAAGGACCCAAGATTAGCAAGCGAGAGCTCTTACCACTGAGCTAACGTCTACGATGCATTTGGACGTTATGCATCGCAGCATGGCTCGACGAACTCTTATCGCTGACTCCTCTCGCCGCTCGCGTAGCAGACGGGTGCGTCTGTGACACCAAAATGTCTGACAGTACAAGGCGATGCGTACTCTAATATATATATATATATATATATATAACGAAGATGTTATAAATTTTATTATTATTACCCCAAAAACTGTGTATTACAAACACGTCGAAATAAAAAATTGATCTTAAATTGGTGAGTACTAATGAGTTTTCGAAAGTGATTTAGGAAGTCGGTCTAAACAAAACTTTGGCTATTATGACAGACAATGCTTCTTATTGTAAAAAAGCATAAGAATAAATAGAAAAGAAATATAAAGATTAGTAAATTTATGGTTTTGGCTGTATAAAACATACTTTGAATTTTGTCGGTCATGATATCGCAAAAGAAATTTCTACAAAGCTAATACTGGAGAGTTCAGCCAAAATTTTCAGGGCAATTAAACAATCACACTTATTGTCATCGGCATTAAAAGACATCAAAAAGTCAAATCAAGAAGATAAAATCCATAGTTTCTTTAAATGACCCAGAAAAACCAGATGGGGTTCATTGCTCGCATGTTTAACCAGCATACATGACAATAAGTATAAATTAAAACAAATTGCGATTTTAAAAAATTGTGACAAAATAAATAAAGATCTCATATTAGATGCCATATTTTGGCAAAGATTTTGAAAATTAAGCCATCTGTTAGTTAGTTAATCCGATTCATTGGCGGACAGGAGCTTGTGAACGTACAACTTTAAGCAAAATAACTGTTCCAATTATTAGTCTTCCCTGCTCTTTGGCTGCTAGAGAGAAATCATTGACCACTTACGGTTAGATCCACAATGCGCAGCGTAGTCAATTTATGGTCGCTGGGGCAGCTGAAATAACGTATGTAGCGCCCAATTTAAAGTTCCTCAATTCTCAACGAACACAAAAAATCATGATGAGGATTCTGAATGTGACGATTGTGAAGATATTGAAGATTAGTTTGAAAATAGAGAGAATGATTCGAGATTAGCAAATCATCAAGAATATGAAAACCAAGAAGTTGATCATACAGATTTTTCTTTAGATAGACCTTATTATGTGCTTCCAGGAAATGTATCGGTTAATCTAAGTGAACATTGATGGATTAAGATCTTAGTATATTTTATTATATTATATCCCAGTGTAAATTACATATATTTATCGCTATATTACAATATCTATATAATATTAACTTTTCAATAAAAACTTTAATGAATAAATTATTTAACTTTTTCAAAACTATATTCATGGCCGTCCCTATATAATAAAGTCATGACCGGATATTGTGAAGCCAAGATAGACGTTATGTGATTGGCTCATATGGTGCGCATGCATCTAAGTCAGGAAGTCTAAACGTCGTCGAGGTTAGGGCGCGCAACGCGCGCTGCTCAAAATCTAGTATGTCCAAATATTTCGTGACGGACATTTTGCCATTATATAGCGAAGTGGTGTTTATTTTTTTAATATCGGACATGACATATTCTTTTATTTTGTATGTCCGACATTTAAACCACGGGACTTTCGTATCGGTAACATGTCCGAAACATATCCATCACATTAAAAGACATATTCTTAAATCAAAAATGTCGGGTCACTTTGCAACTCTACTCATGAGTATAGAATTGAATGTTGCATGTGTATCGAATGTTATTTTTTTATATGGGGGGTGAAGGCTGCGATTGAAAGCACACAGAGCATGCATAAAAGGGCATTTTACTCACTATATCGAAATAGTTTTTATCGCCTAACGGTTGGTGAACAAAAACTTTTGTCCCTAATTTTTGTTAACGTCATTAAATTCTATGTTTTTATTCGAGTTATTTTCACCCTACAATCTGGTAAACATACTATACTAAAACTTAAAATATTTTTTCAGGGATTCGGAGACAGATTACTCTCAGAGATCCGCAGAATGGCACCGAAGGATGTAAAAATAAGGGTCTGTTTTTCAACAAGTAATTCTATTCTTATATACAAATAGCAATTACTGAAGGGTTCGTGGACGCGAATCTTATCAACATAAATTGATTTTGTTGAATCCAATAGGCATTGTGCGTGTGCGGGCATGCGTGTGTGTGCATACTGTATTATTACTGAAAATATTCTATCTATATTACACGGTGTGCTTAAAGACTGGAAAATTTCGACTAAAATTAATAAAAAATCTGCTAATGCAGAAAGTTTCTATATCGTTTGGATATTAAATATCAATTCAATTTTAAATTCCAACTGCTTTTTTTGCGAATTATGCGCATTTATAGGCTTTCACATAGCTTACCCACATATAGTTCAAAGCTTGCTTTAAACTTTCGAAATAAACGCTTTATGTGAATTATTAAAAGGGGATGCGTATAGAATGTTATTAAAGGAAGCTGACAAATCAACAGATCCGCAAATAAATAGAAAGGTAGGTGTTTTCAAAATTATATTTTATGTTACTGCTTTTAAAGCAGTAAATAAAATTGTTAGTTACTGTTCAACCCCAAGTCCTGGGCTTGGCTAAAAGTGGCATTATTAAAAAAAATTTTTAATAAAAAATCAACATGATAACTTATTTATAAGATAGTTTTAAAAAAGGTATACTGGGCAAAACTTTGTATTTAATGAAATAGACTACGCAAAATTTAAACTACAGGTTTTTATGTTAAAATTTACAAATCTAAATTTTTAATGCCCAAACATTATAGAAACATTCTGCATTAGTAGATTTTGGATTTATTTAAGTCGAACTTTTTTGGTCTTAAAGCACACCGTGAGAGGCACCGCACAGAAAAGAGAAGAAAGACTTAAAAGAAAAAGCGAATTTCGGACACTTTTTCTGCGTTTCATCCCAATGGGCTACGGCGCCCTCTGCTGATCATTCGTACAAATCATATTATCCTTAATAAAAAAAAAACAATTTTCCTTCTAGTTGTACAATATGCAATTAGATTTTACTAACTAGTTAGGCACTCGGACGCTAACAAGAGTTTCAAAGAAACCCAGGATATATCTAGGACAAAAGCCTTCTAGATTAGATTACAAATGTGATTATTTTCATATAAAAATATGTCGGAGTATGTTTTGATAGATTTATAGTCAAAAAATAGTGTTTTCGGTAAATATCTGCAAGGATACATGTGTATATGTATGTTTGTTCGTATACGTCTGTATCTCAGCTTCTATTCAGTGGATTTTAATTTATCAAGGCTCATTCTTTTTGTTTTCACTGTAACATGAGAATAAACCGCTGCCAATTCATTGGCAAGTAGCTTCCTCCAATTAAATGTATGAGGCGGTTTTTAGTACATAATTTAATATAAGTTTTGGATGGTTCATTGTCCAAAAGTTTGCAGACCCCTCTGGTTTTTTATAAAAGAATATAAACACTGTCGTCGAATTTTATTCACAGAAATTCACGCATGTTTACATGTGTTCCTAACCAACCTAACCATCAAAACAACAGGCTATTCATTAGATAGGTCGCTCGCGCAATTTTCGAGAAAACAATTTTTACATTTTAGGTCTTTAGTTAAAAATTGCTCGACAAAATCGTTTGAAATTTCAGCAGCAGATAGCTTTTTTTATGGTGAATCACCAAATAAAATTTTGAATCATTTGACTACATTGTTTTAGAGATATAAGGAATTAAACAAATTTAAAAAAAAATTGAAACCTTGATATTTTACGAACCATAGGGGTTTGGAAGCTGTGCAATGAACTTAGCTAAAACACATAAAATATCTACTTTTTCCCGAAATCTCAAGTGCAATAGGGCCTTTTTGCGTTCGTAATCGAGGCATAAAAAAAAACTTATTATTTTCAGTTTTCGATTTATTACTAAAAAAATAAGTAGTCAAATTACTTGAAATTTTAATGGAATATAGTTTAACACGTGAGCCATCGACATGATTTTTTTCGTGAAGTTATGATGTTTAGTTTCAGAGATATGAATTTAAAAAAAAAATCACCTTTTTCATTTTTCTGTCGAACAAAGCGGTCGATTCCGAGAACCAAACGAGGAAAAGTAGATCATTTTATTTTTTTTCAGATGCATTATATGCTGAATTGTTTGTAACAATAGGATGATTGAAAAAAAACGCAAAATAGTGTTTTTCACAAATCAAAAAATAGCCATAAAAAATATAGTTGAGAAAATTAAAAATAACTGTTTTCCCGAATTCTGAATCCAAAAATATATATGCATGTCAAATTTTATTGATATTGACGGAGTAGTTCCAGAAATATTATGGTATACATACACACATACACACACGCATCCAAACGGACATTTTCTAAAAACACTTGATTTGAACTTCTAACGCACCAAAAAGTATTTTCTAGAAGTTTTGAAGAAACTCAAAATTTTACTATTACAAAGCTTGTACGTATGACATGTATAAGATTTTTTTTGGATTTTAAATTTGGAATAAGAAGTTATGTTTAATTTTGTTAGCTAGTTTATGTTTCATGGGCGATTTTTGAATTCCTCAAAACCATTTTTGACACTTTTTTTGATCATTTTACTGTTATAACACTTAGGTAAAACGCGTTTGAATAAAAATAAAATTATCTACTTTTCCCAGTTTGGTCCTCGGGATCGACTTCACTGTTCGGCATCAGAAGCTAAAAAAGTTATTTCTTTTCTAAATAAGGCATATTTGTTGAATAATATCTCAGAACCTCCAAAAAATATGATGTTAAGTTATAGGTCATACTAGGTGACACAAAAATTTCAATAAGTTTGAAAATTAAAAAAATTGAGTTTTCTATGGCTAATGATTACGAGAGTAAAAAGGCTTGAATTCATCGAAAAAGTACATTTTGCTTCGCATTTGAAAAATAATAAAATTACTTACTTTTCCTCGTTTGGTCCTCGGAATCGACCGCTTTGTTCGACAGAAAAATGAAAAAGGTGATTTTTTAAAATTCATATCTCTGAAACTAAACATCATAACAACACGAAAAAAATCATGTCGATGGGTCACGTGTTAAACTATATCCCATTAAAATTTCAAGTGATTTGACCACTTATTTTTTCAGTAAGATACGCTTATTAAGTTTGTTATTATAATTAAATAATACAATTTTTAAATAGTAAAACCTTATTCGAATATACATGTATTAAAACTAGTAGTTATAACTACTGTTATAAAATGTTGGTTGTATCAAATAGATTTATTTACACTCGGCAGTAGTATAGTTAATTCTTACGAAACGTTTTTGAAATCGTGCTTTTTGATTAATTGAAATTTTTAAGAATCCGACAATCTAATTAAACCATTTCAAAAACGTTCTACGAAAATTAATCATCATCGAAGATACATCTAATATTTAACAGTATATTTAATAATGACACATCGAATGATTGAATATCATTTGAATCAATATGTAAATCGCGAGCAATGCGAGCGTTTTTTGCTACTTTAGAATTAAAAAAGATGTGTCCAGAAATCAAAGAAACATCAGCAGTTTGTTAAAAAAATTTTCTGAAAAAAAAAACAGTATTTGTCACTAAATTTCATTGTGACGGTATTAAATTTGGTATTGTACATAATATATTCAGCTATAAGAGCAATGTATACTTCAAAACGCAAGAGTTTCGAACAATCTGCTTGAATAATTAGTATCATGCGTACGAAGTACATTCTAGCAGGAAGAGTTCTGAACTATTAATTAACCTTAACGATATACCGCGATTACCACCGTGCCTTTTCGCATTAAAAAACAACGTTGAATTCGTGGCAACTAGATTTGATGTATAATTCACTTTTTTATACAAAAAATAAATATAACATTGTAAAGTTTATAATAAATTCTAATCCTTATAAAATCAATCTATGGTGAGCTAAAACATTCTATATGGAGCGCCCAAATAATTCCGGGTGGCTTGATGGAAAAATGACATGTGTTAGCCTCCTGCGATTATCTTGGGGCAACGCTGCAATAAACCCAATCGTAAACCCGTCGATCAGTTCCATCCCATATAGCACCCAATCTTTCGGCAACATTTTCTCAAGGTTGCATTTGTACATTCGTCAGATTCGAAAATATTGTGCGAAGGTTAAATAACCTTCAAGAAATTTCCCTGCAATATTGCTGTAAAGCATCATGTCCGTTTTTGGATTGCATTTCCAAAAGACAATAAGCATATTGTGGCAATATTGCTCGAATATTATTTGTAATATTGTAAAACATAATTTTTGTAACTATATTGTTTTTCGCCTATATTTTACAATATTGACACAATATTACAAATAATATTCGAGCAATATTGCCACAATATGCTTATTGTCTTTTGGAAATGCCATCCAAAAACGGACATGATGCCTTACAGCAATATTGTAGGAAAATTTTCCGAAGGTTATTTAACCTTCGCACAATATTTTTGAATCTGACGAATCTGCAAATGCAACCTTCAGACAATATTGCTGGAAGATTGGGTGCTATATGGGATGCGATTCGTCAAGGTAAATCTTGAATAGATTGATGAAGGATTGCGTGGAACTATCGCGTGCACAAATACTTACGGAATAAACCCGTGATTTTTCTCTCTGTGCAGGCTGTAAACTGATCAGATATGACCGTGGTCTTTAGTCAATGCAGAATACTGTAAATTGATTAACCCGTACCAAGAAGGCAAGTAATAGAACCTTCATGCAGGGCGGCGGTGTGGCTTGTTATATCCGTGATGGCATTATCTTCCAAATTTTACAACGCTCGCGAAATTCAGACGTTGACGAAACAGAATATTTTATTGTAGAATTGTGCTTTCAGAATGATGCGCGTTATCTTTTTTCATCGGTTTATCGTAGGCCACAAGGTCATGTACTTTCGGAGTTCTTTCTTTCTTTGCTCAAGTTTATGCCTCTTTATGGCAATAGTTACTGGCGATTTCAATTTAAATCTCCTTGACTCTAGCAATTACTGTGGCTTTTATTTAAAGGTGTTCACTTCGAAAAATCATTTGCTCCGTTTATCTGCGGCCACGACTACTTAATAGCTGATTTCAAATTGCGAAATGCGGAGCCTGTAAAGGTAATACGCAAGTACCGCGGTTTGCATAGATTTGACCCGGCTACTTTTATTAGCAAAATGGAGAGCAAAATTGTTTCAATCTCATCCCCTGCAATTTGTGACTTTTCTGACTTTCGCTCTGTAGCCCTCGAAATGTTGAATGACTTGGCTCCATTTATCGAACGTCCACTTAAAAAACGAGCCTCTCTTTGGTTTAATTCTAGTGTACGCGCCACATGCAAGGCCCGTGACAAACTCTATCGCGTTGCTGTTCGACTTAAAAACTCTACTCTGCTTGCACTCTATCGCCAAATCCGTAAAAGGCTTAAGTTTCAAATTAAAGTTTCACGGAATAAATTTATCAGTGATAAACAGATTGCTGTTCCAGCAAAGCGTTGACTATTTCTGCCTAAGGTTGAAATAGTCAATCCTTTGAAAAGTTTGTCCTTAAATCAATTTAGTGTAACTGAATTAAAAAAATTCTATGCATCAGTAGCAACCTCGCGTGCAGTAGAGTTAGATGATATTTTGGCTATACCTCTGAACGAAGAATCTCCTATCTTTGCATTTACTCCCTTGGAAAATTACCAGGTCCTACAGACTGCTAATCACTGCATGGGTACGGCTAAGGTCGTAGCAGCGATGATCTCTTGCTGCTTTACTTCAGAGATGTACTCGGATTTACCATGAACATAATGATTGGTATTTACAACAATTCCTTACAGTCCTGTATCTACCCAAAAGACTGGAAAAAATCTCTTGTTGTACCACTCATCAAAGTAGTTAATCCTGCCACGACATCGGATACTCGATAAATTTCCGATTTGTCTCACTTTGCCAAAATATTTGATAAACTTGTTACAAATCAACTCATGGATTTTCTTAAAACTAACGCACTGTTGACTGACTATCAGTCCAATTTCTGCAAGGGCTTTAATACCCAATCTGCCCTTCTGAAAATTACTGAAGATATAAGACTCGACATTGAAAAAGGCCTAGTCATAATCCTAGTCTTATTCGATTTCAGGAAAGCATTCGATTCTATAAGCCATGCCGTTTTCCTCAGAAAAATGAGATACTTGAATTTTTCCGACTAAACTATTAAATGGTTATATTCGTATCTATCTGGTCGCTCGCAAGCTATCATCAACACAAATGGTATACCAACTAAATTCCTTGATCTTACGTCTATAAGAAGTTACGATTTTTTTTCGGTCCATTTTATTTATATACAATATTCTTCTTTGTTGATGATGTCCCGTCGATGAGGGGTCATCCTGGCACCTGAACATCGTTTATCAAGTATTTTTCAGTATATTTTATGTTTAAATTTTGTTGCATTTTCATTTTTTCCTACATCAAGAGCCCAATTTTTAAATTCATGATCTTTATTTTGTAATCTCAAATTTTCATTTAATGATAATATAATGAAAGATAAGCATAATTTACTTCTTTTTACACATAACATCATTATTTTTGTTTCATTGTCATAGCGTACTATAGGAAGTGTTTGCCTAAAGTCACCAGACGAATCGATTATTTTTCCTCCGAAAGGATTATTATTAATACACAAATCTTGTAAAAGTGTATGTATTGATTTGAAAGGATGTCAAGATCCCATTGATATTTCGTACCATATTATGATTCTAACATTTTTCAAAAACATTCCATATTTTGCATTATGACTAATATTACATGTTGTTTGTTCGTTAATGTCCAATGGTTATTAACTGTTTTTAAAATCTATACTATATTAAAATTTTATATTTGTAAAAACCCTCCAAAACTCATAACAATAAAAAAAATTGAACCTATTGTACAGTATGAATGTTCCTTGAACCTAAATCATGCAGGTCACCGAAGGAAAAAATTCAATTGCATCAAATTTCAATTAGTTTTTGGCAATAAAAGCCCTTAAAAAATGACCGTCAGCCAAGATAACCACCGATAATAAACTCTATTTGTGACTTTTGCGTGTCCCAAGGTTTGGTCGTAACCAGGCGCACTTACACTTCGAGATATCCACAATCATACTTGTCCTTCCCGACAATTTTCCCGATTACACTTAACTAATTGCCCGCAAATACTACAGACGCTGAACAATGTAGCGCTCGCTTGCGTCTGATGACTTACAGCGAGGGCCCCGATACGCAAATAAACCCGCATTATCCGTAAGACAACCACAAAGTTCAACTTAATCTAGCGAAGATAGCCACGAGATAGCCGCACACAAGGTAGCTTAAATTGCATAAAGAAAAACCCGAAAACAAGGAGCTGCGAGCCCACGAGAAAAGCCTGACGCAAGAAAATCAAAACCGATCCACTGACCTTAATCCTTCCCTTGATGACTCCAGGGAAATCTCAGACAACCACAGAAGTAAGCACCGCCGAATAAGGAAACAAAGAAAGCCTTTCTACTTGTAAACTGTTGGAGCCGATGCCCGGGAAATTTAAATTCTCGCGTTCCTTACAACAAACAGTCATGCGCTCGCTGATAGTTTCGAGTTTAGCAACTCTAAATTACCACCCGGAACAACAAATTGTCACTAACGTCAGGGCCCTTAACTCAAGTGTACAATTATTAATTTTCGAGCGTGATACGTTTATGTTTCCGACCATCTGTAAAATATTGTAATGTCGATCTAGCTGCTTCGGACTCTAGCGTTGGCACACTCCACTAGGGCTCCACCATCTGCGTACGACGCCTTATGATGCGCGTGCCGTTACTTAAGCGCCCTGTCAAATCGTTGGCTTCTCTGTTGCCGCGCCAAGCTGGTCCGTCGTTCTCTCTCGACTCTCCTTGACCTCTGCGGGAGCTGGCGACGGCCGTTGTACTTTCGTCCTTTTCCAAGCAACTCTCCTACTCCGGCATCGTTTTGCTCAAAACAAACAGACGCTATTAGCCACATATACTCAGACTCATTCACTCAACCTTAGGATTCTCTGCCTTGGCATCTCCCAAACTTTGTCACGTAGTCAAATTTCACCATTCTGCATTCGTCATTTCATATTCAATAACACATAGCTTTGAAAATAAGAGCATATCTCAGAAAACTATTTGCAGCATTCCTTTTAGCTGGACCATATCCGCAGATTGCATCTCGTCATATGCATAAATACATACAGCATTCGTCATTTCATATTTAGCAACTCATAGCTTTCAAAATAAGAGCATATCTCAAATAACTATTTGCAGCATCCCTTTTATCTGGACCATATCTGCAATTTACTTCTTGTTATATGCATGAATACTTACAGCATTCGTCATTTCATATTCAAGAACACTTAGCTTTAAAAAAAGATCATATCTGCACATGTGATTATGTGATACGCATAAATACATACAGCTTCTGTCATTTTATATTCAAATAGACATACCTTAAAAAAAAGATTATATTTCCACAAAAAATTATTTGCAGCATCCAGTTTATCTGGACCGAATCAGCAGATTACATCTTGTGATATGCATAAATTCATACAGCATTCTTCTTTTCATATTGTTACGTGACAACTTTCTCAATACACATTTGAAATAATAATTTCAAATGTGGCTTCGAGAAAGTTCTACACGTACAAAAGTACAGCGAGACTCAAGGCCACAAAAGTATCAAGTGGCTATGAATCTCGCTGACCTAAACAACTTCCTCGTCAACGGCTAGAGGCGCACGTGCGGAGCTGCGTTGCAGTTTCGGCGCGCAACTAGTTACCAGACCCCGTAAAGCCTAATGAGTGCAACAAGCGCCGACGCTGTAACGCGCCTGAGGAGAAGTTAAGCTGGCGGCGGCGTGGCAGGTCCGGAACCACTTCCGAGCGCCCCCTAGCCACGCTGCTCCTTCACTCCGTGATTAGGCGTTGAAGCCAGCGGACCTTTTTAGATCTCAGAGTTCCATTCAGAGTTCATTCTTTAGATTTCGCAGCTGTTGTTCAAGATTTTGTTTGAGAGTTTTCCCTTTAGTTTGTTCCTTTTTTGAAATTCACAAAATAGAAAATCGATTAAAATTTAGAGCCAGGTACCAAAATTAAAAATTGTGTAAAACAAGAGAAATACAGATCATTGGTCCGCACATTGTTCCATACTTATTATTTCAAAATTACCCATTTCCAAAGGGCCTAAAAGGAAGAGATTAATTATCCCAGGACACTTTCAATAGGAAATTACAAGTTAAGCCCTTCAAGTATTTACTTAAGAACTACCAGTCAAGAAAGAAAAGTCTCGTTTGGTCGCAGAGACACGAATCCCGACCAGGTTCACCCTCGACACCGTTAGCGTGTCAGGCAGACGAAACTCATTTGAAAAATTATTTAAAAAAACACGTAAGATAGAAGAACAAATTTTATCCTAACACATATTTACAAATAATCTTAAAAAAATAAATCATATCTGCACAATCAATTATTTGCAGCATCCCTTTCATCTTGACCAATCCTAAAATAATTTTCATTAATTTATGTGTATACATTATGACGGTAGCTCGGCCGTCATTATTATTTTAAGTTGTTTGTTGTTTATGCTACTATTCACCGTTTCCGTCGGCTGTGCAGAAGGCACTAGATTCTACCGACTATAATCTATCCGCGCACGGACGTAAAGACGTATGAACACGCGGCGGTGATAGTAGTACTCAGGACGTGGATTCAAAAGGAGGAAAAGTTAATGAACACTCGCGGATTATTATAAAACTTAGACTAACTGTTTATTGGTGCTTGGCTTACACAAGCGCGCCCGACGGGCGCATGCCAGCTACCAGCATGTAGTCGAGGTGAGAGAGAGAGGAGGCTTAAAGTCGCCCGAGTAAGCGAGAGTTGATAAGAACTAGTACTTACAGATGTACGTGGCCGGCATGGCCGTTCTAACCCACGCGAAGATGGTCTCGGACGGATTGTCCTCGGTTGGGTTGACCTCGCAACCCTCGCACACAATAATCGCAATCGCAGAGTGTCTATTCGCGAAACGGAGCGGAGCGAAGACAGACTCGGAATGGCTCGCTAGCGCGAGCACAGATTTACCTATGCCCTCTGACACACTGTTGTCAACTCTTGACAGCATTGTGCGAGCAGGTGGCAACATTGTACGTTGCTGAATTTAAATCTCTCTCGATGCTTATTCTCTCTCTGTCTCTCTTACTCTCTCACATGCTGCGCCTTTAGTAGCTGTAACAACAGAAGTATTATACCGAATGTTGATTCTGTCTCGGAGAGACGTCGTAACGTGCTCAACGTGCGTTAATTGCACCGTTACAACATATATACATATGTTGCAATATATGTCAAAAATATAAAAACCAATACATTAATTCCTTCTAATTTTTTTGGAATTGTTCTTACAGCTTTCAATGAATTTGAACCAAATCTTGAAAATGTTTTATGGTAGGAATGTATGTTTTTATCATATGTGCCTGTTTATACTATCCAATAGTTTTTTATTTATAAATTATATCAAGATTTGGGGAATAAATGTAAAAAATGTCGAGGCAGGTATATTTTCTTATGAGTACACACACACACACACATATATATGTTTATATATATATATATATATATATATATATACACATTTATAATTCCAATATATCATTGTAGCATGTAATGTTTAATTATTATTCTGTCGTAATAATATATATTTTTCTTCCTTTTTCTACACTTTAATCATCTGTTATTTTGTTTTTAATTGTTATTTATAATAATAATTGAACAAAATTATATACAGATTTACTGAACCACTTTGAAAATTAATTTAAATATTTGATAATAGTACATATTAAAAAAAGTATTTTTTATCATATCTTATCACATCACAAACTATATTTATTTATTTATTTATTTATTTATCCAGAGTAAGTACAATAGATTGAAATACATCGATTATAAAAACATTACATAACCCAGCAGAGGAAAATTTCCTGTTCGCCGGTCCGGAATTACAAAATGACAATAACACTAAATCTTATAACTAAAATGTGTAGTTGCTCCGCCGTGTTTGAAATCCAGTAGTACAATCTACCATAACAACCCAGCGTTGCAAGTCTTCTTTCAAATCTTCTCTCATTCACCAATATCTCACTAGCATAGATCTTGCTGTCGTGAAACTCTGAGTTGACGCATTTCTGCTCCTTGCAAAAATGATCCTCTAGTAGACTTGAAAACCTTATCTTCCGTTGTTGTAGTCCTAATAATCTGTTTCTTTTCTGTTTTGAGTTTCCACGTGTTTATAATCTTATTTGCTATCTGCTCGATAGCTCTTTTATTTTCTGAAGTTAGGTTATTCA
Source organism: Nasonia vitripennis (assembly GCF_009193385.2). Classification (NCBI taxonomy): domain Eukaryota; kingdom Metazoa; phylum Arthropoda; class Insecta; order Hymenoptera; family Pteromalidae; genus Nasonia; species Nasonia vitripennis. Next base: position 261,526 of record NW_022279589.1, read on the forward strand.
TTTTTTTCCAATTGTAGTTAGATATTCGACGATGAGAGCGATTATGGTGCAGTATACACATGTTTTTTGCGCATATGTATGTTCGTATGTTAAGCTTCAATTTATCAAATGGACTTCCAATGTAGGCTTATGCATATTCAATAATTTTCTTTGTTAGAGGTAGTGAAAATTCCTTATTTTGTATAATTTTGCAGTTAGGTTGTATATGTTGTTCTAGACAACACTTCGAGTTAAAAAAGTAATTTATTCTTCGACAATCAATTTTTGTTGTTATGGACGAATTAGTTTTATTTTGCATTATAGGCTGTTTTCTTTGATCCACTTTTTAATTTTAACCTTTCTGATGTTGTTGTTTGTTAAATCCTTAATTTCTTTTGGTAATTTGTTGAAGGTTGTTAAAGCTCTTATATAGCTATTTTTTATGCTTATCTTTCTGCGACGTTTGGGAATTTGTATACTTTTGTGCCTAGTGGTTTTATCTGAATTTAAATAGTTATCCTGTAGTTCTATATAATGGTACATCAGTGATTCATATGTGAAAGTTTGTTCTAAATTAAGTGGTTGATTATCAACTAAGAATTTATTCTTGTTTACGATTTTGAGTAGTTTGTTCTGTAGACTTTGAAGACATCCAATTGTGCTTGTATATGCACCACCCCAGGCTATGATGCCATAAGAGGTGATGCAAACAATGCAGGTATGAAACAATGCATAATATAGCATTTTCAAATTCTCGGTAGACATAATTCTTGAAAGCTTGTAAAACAAAAAAGTCAAATATTTAGTTTTGTTATATATGTAGTTAATATGAATATCCCATTTCATGTTGCTGTCGAAAATAACGCCGAGATATTTAGCGTCATCAACTCGTTTTATTTGTTTACCATGAATATTTATGTTTAGATTTTTTGGGATACTAGTAGCGGTATTACAAAATTCTACGTATATAGTTTTTTCTGTATTAAGTGACAATTTATTTAATGCCAGCCAGTTGGCTATATTGTCAAGGCGGTTATTCATTTTTGCTTCAATCTCTTGCCAATCATTACCTGTAGTTATAACTGCGGTGTCATCAGCAAAAGATAAAATTGTGTTATTTGGCATTGTAACTAGTAAATCATTGATGTAGATGATAAAGAGTAATGGCCCAAGAATAGTACCTTGAGGTACACCCATGCTTAGAGTATTGAAATGGCTTACTTTGTTATTTACTTTTACCCTTTGTTTTCTGTTGCTTAGATAATTTTTTATAAGTTCATGACTGATTCCTCTAATTCCATAGTTATATAGCTTGTCAAGGAGAATTTGATGGTCCACCGTATCAAACGCCTTGGCAAGATCAAGGAAAGTGATTGCGATAGGACTGCTTTAGTCAAGTTGATTATAAATCTGATTTGTTATTTGGTAGAGGGCATCTTTAGTACTTCTGTTTTTCCTAAAACCAAATTGCTTATCTGAGAACAAGCTACATTCATCAAAGAAATTTAGTATACGTTTATGTAACAATTTTTCGAACATTTTTGCAATATTAGATATTAGCGAAATTGGTCTGTAATTGTTTAGTAGATATTTTTCTTTAGCTTTGTGTAAAGGAATTAAAATAATAAAATATTATATTGACATAATTTATGCAAAAAAAGTAATTTTCTTATATTTTATTCTTGTAAAACCTGCTCCACAATGAAAAATATAACAACATATATGATCTGCGAGCTAAGTGAGCGTGATTTGCTAGTCCTCTATTATCTTAAAATGTGTCCGATCGTTGTCAGTCTCTGGATATAAGTTTACTTTATTCGTAAAACTACCCCTCCTAAGGGGTTGGGGTGAACCGAAAGGCGATCGGAAGTGAACCGGAAATTGATCGAAAGTAATCGAAGATAATACAAAATGACCCAGAAGTGACAGAAAATAACCGGCAATGAACCGGAAATATACCGAAAATGAACAAAGAGTGACCAGAAGGAGGTATATTTGCTGAACTACTCCTAAGGGTTGAATCGGAAATTAATCAATAGTAAACCGAAATCCGACAGGAAGTGAAAAAAATTAATATATAGTTATTATATTGTATTATACTATTCTATTATTATTATATATTGTATTCGGCATTATTATAATATCGTTATAATTTTTTTCAAAAATCATAACAATAAAACTCAGCACTAGACTGAATTCTTCGACTTCCATTTCCATTTCCAGTGCTACCATTCAAATTATAGCACCTTAAAAAAAATTTATATTTGCTTTTCGTCTTGGGTCTGTTCTTTAGACTCATAAGTGAGGCATAAGAAACGTAAATTTGTATATATTTAAGAAGACTACACTATTGAGATTGATATAATATATTTTTACGTATATATTGAATTCTTAAATATAACACAGACACACATCACACCACATAGGTATATATGTATATGTCTGTGTGTGTATAGCGTGAGGTATATTTGATTACGTTTTACGAGAGAAAAAAAGGAAGGAGCGAAAAGAAAGGGGAGAAGCCCGGAAGAACAGGATAAAAAGAAAAAAGAGAAAAAGGAAGAGAGCATCTCAAAAAGATGTCGGACAAAATATGGGAGTCGATGGAAGCAGAGAAAAAAAAGTAAGGAGATGAGGGAATCATGGGAAAAGAAATGGAAGACCATGGAAGAGAAGGTTAATGAAAGACTAAAAGGGATTAGCCTAAGGCTCAAGATAGAGGGCACAGATAGAATACGATTGGAAGAAAAGATGAAAAAACTGAAGAAGAAAGAAACGCAAAACAAAGAGGATCTAAAAAAGGAAATGGAAGACAACTTCGAAGAAAAGATAAAGGAGAGGCCACCGATGGAAGATAAAGAAGTAGAAGAGCAGAAAATAGACAGTAAAGAGAAAGAGAAGAAACAGCTACAAGAGTTACAATGGAGAAGAGAGGAAGGCGAAAACAGTAAAAGGAGAAAGATGGGATGGAAAGAGGCTAGAAACATGGATAGAAGAACAACTGCGAGTAAAAATAGATGTGGATAGGACATGGATGATTAGAGGAGGGAACAGAAACAAAATAGGTGCAGAATGCAAAGACAGGGAAGAGAAGGAAACGCTCATGAAAGCGTAGAAGAGACTGAAGGGCACGGAAGTGTTCATAGACTATTATACAGCTTGGAAAGAAAGGAGGACTAGTGAGAGACTATACGAAATGGCAAGACGATGGGAAAGAGAAGGAAAATCAGTAAAAGTAGGGAGAAACAGATTGACGGTGAGAGCGAATGAGTTCGTATTGAACAAGAAAGCAGAAAAGTTTTTCAGAGAGAATCGGGAAAAGAGAGGAAATAAGGAAAAGAGGAGAGAGGAGGCAGAAGGGGAGTCAAAGAAAAACATTTAAGTTCTGAGCCGGAATGTAGCAGGACTAAAAGGACTGGAAGAAGAAGGATGGAGTTTCATAAAGGGATTCGATGTCATCTGCCTACAAGAGACCTAGACAGAAAGAGGAGAAAAGGACAGCATTAAAAAAAGGCTACAAGGTTAATTTTGTTTACAGTGAAATTACAAATTGAAAAATAACTGAGATCAATTTAAAAAAAGTCAAGTTTACAATCATATAATTTTATTTATAATACGAAAAACAAAAAATCATTATGTTTAATTAAGGGGTGAGTAAAATGATTGGCAACTTAAACTTAAGTAATATATTGATCAATAACAAATAACTCTCAAGATATTTACTACGTAACTTGCCATGCCCCTTACATTTCGTTCATAATACATACTTTTACACTTAAAATATTTCCTTTTATTGAAATAAGAATTTTATAAGTTTATGTACACGAATAAAATATGCAGAAAGTTACACTTCCAATAAGACCACTCGATGAACAAGTATGTACCACAAACAAAATGTAACGGGCATGGCAAGTTACGTAGTAAATATCTTGAGAGTTATTTGTTATTGATCAATATATTACTTAAGTTTAAGTTACCAATCATTTGACTTAACCCTTAATTAAACATAATGATTTTTTCTTTTTCGTATTTTTTTATTTTTCGTAATTTTCGTATAAAATTATATGATTGTAAACATAACTTTTTTAAATTGATCTCAGTTATTTTTGAATCTGTCATTTCACTGTAAACTAAATTATTGGCATGCATGATAATACGCAAAACATCAAACGCGCCTATAATTTATATATCTATTTTTTCCACACCACCCATGAGTTAAATAAAAAGGCGCGTTTTTCTCTGTATACAATAATGTTAGGTTTTATTTAACTTAATTTAAAATTTTAAATTTTGTTAAGTGGAAACTTGAAGAGTTTTCCCTTTTATGCGAGTTTGCCTATCTGACACGCTCTACAGGTGTCCAGAGAGGAATCTGATCAGGATTCGTGTCCCTGCTCACAAATGTTTTCTTTTCTTTTTGGTGGTGGTCCAAATCAATAATTGAAAAGCTTACCTTGGGTTTATTAGTTGAAGACGTTCCTAGATGGCTTGCTCTTCCTTGTTCTATTTTTTTCTCCCTTTTATTTTGGAAACTTGGAGTGAGTGGTTTGGAAAAAATTAAAATGACAAAAGGCTATGGACCATCTGATTATGTATTTTCTTCCAAAGAAATTTTGTACAGATGTGAGTAATTCTCTTAAATTGAAACTTGGAAATAAACGCTATTGAATCTAACTAAAACGAATCTAAATTTCTGAATAAAATCTGAATGTAACTTTGAAATCTATTGGTCCGCCGGCTTCTGTGCCCGATCACGGAGTGCGGGAGCAGCGTAGTTCGAGAGCGCTCGGAAGAGGTTCCGGTCTTCCCGCGCCGTCGCCAGCTTACTTCCCCTTAGCCGCGTTACAGTGTCGACGCTTGTTGCACTCATTAGGCCTTACGGGGCCTGGCAACTAGTTGCGCGCCGAAACTGCAACAGCTACGCACGTGCGCCTCTAGCCGTTGGCGGGGAAGTTGTTTAGGTTAGCGAGATTCTTAGCCACTTGATACTTTTGTGGCCTTGTGTCTCGCTGTACCTTTATACGTGTAGAACTTTCTCGATCCCACATTTGAAATTGTTATTTCAAATGTGAATCCAGAAAGTTGTCACGTAACATCCTCCCCCCCCCCCTTGAGAACGTTTCTCGTCCCCGAGAAACAACTGACGCCGTTATCTTTCGGTACGTGGTCCCGTAAGTGGAAAAGGAAAAAAAACTTGTGTTCGATGTGGTTGAGTGAAAGAGAAAAAGAAATTTTGTCAGAATGATCCGATTTATTCGGAGGGGTAAAGAGCTTTAATTTACTTTTTAATGTTATTGTAATTTTTTTTTATTATTATTTATTCTGCTCTCCAGTCAATTGTGCTGTTTCTCTTCCCTTTTAGGTAATGTCGTTAATGTCTTGTGAGTTATCGCTCAGCACATGATGTATATCTGTTTTATCATGTGTTGATGCTTTCGCTCATGGTTCTTTAATGCGTCTAGTCTATGATTGTTTTGCTTGGCATACACACCTAGTGTGTTTGGTTGATGGGATTTTGACTAGAGCAACGCCATTGACGAGACTTCTATGGGTTCTAAATGTTTTATTTTTATGTTCGGGTGGGTGGCTGTAGGGATTTTCGAATCATTCTGTTCCCTTAGTATTATTTATGGATATTGAACGTGCGTTTTAACTAATATTCCACTTACTTTTTGTTGCTGTGGTCCGTGGTCTTACATTAGGTGCCTTACATGCTAAATTGTTAGTACTTTTTTATCTCCTGCTTTAACTAATTCGCTTATGTCTAAATATTTCATTTTGTTAGTGTACAATTTTATGTTTTATGTTCTATTTATATAGATACATAAGGGTTGCAATTAAAACTTGATGTAATGTAAAAGTTTAAAAATATATTATTTATTTCTTTGGGTCTCCCTAGTTGTTTGGTGCCATGTACAAAGAGAATGTAATAGAAAAATTTTATATAGAGAAAAAAGAAGAAGAAAAAAAAATGTTATTGCGAAGTAAAGACTCATTTTGTCTTCTTCCTCCTCGTTGATTTGTTCGTCATTTTCCTTTAGCCATAGTATCTGTTTTGGACCGCTGACTGGATTAGGGTTTTGGTCCATTGTTGCTCCTAGTAGATTTATTTCGTCATGTCCTTGTGGTAGCTCTTCTAGGTCTATTTCTTCTATTATGATTACATCAGGTGATGTCTACTGGTCCCTGCTTATTTGGTCGTCTTCTGTGGACATATTTTCTTCTTTTGGATTTTCTTGGACCCCTGTACAGTGTTCTTTGTGAGCGTCCATGTGTTGGTACTGTATGTACTTGCCACACTCTTTGTGATGTTTTAATGCTTCTCCATTTTGTATTTTACATACGAACTCGTGGTCCTCTTTGTTCCTGTAATCGCTCATTTTGCCATAGACGCTGTGTCTTTTCCTGTATTGTCTCTCGTCCTTTTTGAGTTGCCGTGGTGGTGCCCATCTTTGTCTAAATTTTTCACTGCAATGATCTGTTGCTTTCTTGGCATCCTCTTTGTCAAAGTACTGCACGAAGGCTAGATACTTCCTGAGTGGTGTGTTGGATTCTTGCTTCTTGTGCAGCACGAAAGTTATGTGCACACTCCAAAAAATTTTCTCGTCAAATCAAAAGCGCATGTGTTTTGAGCAAGGGATTTTTGTTTGTGGGTTTGAGATTGCTCTATTTAGCGAGCGAGAGATTTTGTTTGTGAGTTTGATCTAATGACGGTGTTAACCCACTAGTTACTACTGTCCATGGCTTAACCTACAGGCAACTGCTGTCCATGACTTATCAAAAAATAACAATATTCTATATCTGAATGTGTGAGTCGAATAAAGGAAAAGAAAAATGCTACGTCCACGCATGTGGTGACAGAACATTTTATATTTCAGTGGGTTATGCGAGTTAGGTTTCAGCTTTTTTTAAAGGATATTGTTGCATATGGTTCAACGCTATGCAGGAGTGGACTACGTCCAAGTATGTGGAGATAAAACATTTTGTGTTTCTGTGAGTTGTGTGAGTCAGGTTTCAGCTTTTTAAACCTTTGTTGATAGAATTAACGGGGACATTTCAGTTAATATGGCCATTTGTGACTCACATATTGTCATCATTAATGTTCCCCTTTCTATTGTGTTTGTTTAATGCTTGTATTGTGTTTGTGTGTGTATGTGTGATTAGGTTGTTAGTAATGCTCGTGGTAAAGGAAAACTATTTTTTTTTTGATTGATTATAATGGGGTTTTGCTTTATTTTATTCCTTAGATTTTTCATCTACATCCATCTTTTCTAAGACACTTTTAGGAGTGTTTTTATTTTCAACGCGAGTTATGAAGTAAGAATTGGTTGGGTCCAGTTAAAAAATTAAACGTTTTTCTTGATCTATGGTGGTGTCTCGTTCCGGTCCGACTTCTATGGTGTTACTTGGTATTGGTATTTTTGGTAACTCTGGTAGTTCTGGTAACTCTGGCTTTGCGATGTTGCTTAATGTTGGTACTTCTTGTTGAATTACTTCCGCCTTAGCCTCCTTTCTGATTTTGGTTAGCATGGGGACATGTTGAGGTGTCGCTGTTCCGGCTGAGGAAGCTGCCATAGGGTTCTGGTAATTGGTCCATTTCGCTTGTTTCCTACAAATTTGGTCATGTAATTCATACAGGCTCATATTGATATCCCTCTTGCAGTACGGGTGGAATTTTGCATCTATTCCATTTCGCTCTGGTTCTTCTTTCTAGGTTCGGCAAATGTTGCTTTGTGCGTTGGGTCACTATTTTTTCTTGCTCTTTCTGCGTCGGGTTCCTCAAAATATTGAACGTAACCGTATGACAAACGTCCCTTTTTGTCTCGTATGGTCTCATAATATACCATCTTTCCAAACTCCGCAAATTGCTAGAAAAAGGCCTCATCCTTTTCTTTATCAATGCCTTGCCAGGGTAAAATGCAAAATAACCTATCGTTACTCATTCCTCTTGCTTGTTGCGTGTTGTTCACGACTCGTACTCGTACTTCCGCGTTGGACCGAAGGGTTTCTTTTTGCTGGAGTAGGAATGTTCTCATTGGTTAGCGACCTTCTTGTCGGTATTGGTACTGTTCTAGCCAGTCTTCTGAACTTGTTTTCTCTTATGAGTATGGTCTTTAAATCATTTGCTCGTATAGCCTCCATTACTGTATCGTAAGTTATAGTAATCTTTTTGCTTCCGGGGTCTGTTCTGTGTTTTTCGGTAAAAATACACCGTGGTTTCCCAACTTGTTCAAATTCTCGCACAACGGTACAGACTGGCACCTGCATGTCGCCGAATATTGTTACGCTTGTAGCTGCCGTGGTCATCTTGCTACTTTCTGTAAATATAGATTTTTTTTGTATTATGGGATGTACTGTTAAAGCTTGGTTCGTATACAGGGGTGTGTTAATAATCGCATTCCGCTTCATTTTTAAATTTGGTTTCTATTATGCATGATTTGGATTTACTTAATTTATTGCATTTCGTTTTACAAGTACTAGGGGTCTTTGTTGGGTTTGTTTCGATTGTGGGGTTATCGCAATTGGGTTCGTTAGTTTGAGGTATTTTATATGTTTGTTTATTTAATTTTGTTGGAAGGTTAGACCGCTATAAAGGAGGGTATTTGTTTTATATTCGCGTCTTTTAATTCACTTAATTTTTCTATCATTTGTTTTAAAGGTTCGGCTTGGTTAAAGTCAGGTTTATGTCCAATTATCTCAATGCTTTGGGGTGCATCGTGACTAGGATACTGGTCTTTTTCGTTGAGAATGGGGTACATGTTATGGATCTTTAGATCAATTTCGGGCTTATACAAATATGTAGTTCGACTGGATTTGGTTTCCTGTCCAAATATCATGCTGTCGGTGGTTCTCCCGACGCACGTTGGTGAGAGTCGTATTATTCCGGCCTTCTCCAATTTTATTTTTGTGTATCTTTGATTTGTGCACGTAATTCGCATTTGTTCTGGTTTGACAGCTGAATATAACCAGAATTGATCATTTTCTAAATATTTCAATTGGGTTTTTGCACTGGTTCCATATCTTATGTCACAGGTTTTTAGTATTTCTGTGTTGGGGTTTAATAGCATTGCTACTTCGCAGTCCTTTGATGTAGATGTGCTCTCAATTGGACCAAGTATTGGACAAATGAGGTCATAGTGTGTCTTTGTGCATTTAATTGTGGGTTCCACATCAAACTTAACGTATCTTTCTTGATTGGAACTTATTGCTATATATTTATCCGATTGTTTCACGAAGACTATTTCTGTTGTTTGGTTTTTATGATTTTGTGGTACTGTCCACAAGTGGTACATGTATTACGGTAATGGTCCTTCCGTCTTGGTGAATGGCGTCAATTTCTGATATTTTGATTAGTCCTTCTATTCTTAAATGCTCTGTGGGTATAGCAAAGTCCAGGTTTTCGCTGGTTCTCTTTACGTCCGTCATAATTTGATGTAACATGCTTGTTGTTATAAGTTCCGGGTGGATCTTTCGTTCTTTCAGATATCTGAGTACTTTCAAAACCATCTCGTTGCTTTTTATTAAGTGGTTCAGTGTTGATTCCAGGCGTCTTACGTATACTGTTATTTGTACTAGATATTTTAGTTCATCGTCTTCTTTTAACATTTTGTTTATTGTTTTGGTCATGCTTGCTTCGAATCCTTGGAGCACTTTCTGGTGATTTTTGGTTATGTTATATAGTTCTTCATATTGCGCTGAGACTATATGCGCATTTTAGTCCATTATGTGCACGATTTTCGTTTGGTCCTGAAATAACGTGTCTATGTTCTTGTTGATATTGTCTACGTCGTCAGTGGTGACTAGACCGAATAAGCTTTTGCTTACTGAACCTATTATTCCTAGGGGTGCTATTCTTTTCACTCGAATACTACTGAGGTTTCTCACTGCTGGATACGATTGGTGTGTCATTATTTTGATGTTTTCATTTATTTCCTTTTGTACCTCTTTCAAAGTTTGATCTTTTAACTTTATAAGATCTAGTCCTAATGCATGGTTGCATTTTGTCTCTTCGATTCGCGTTAAACAATTGTTGTAGACGGCCTTGTATGACTCCAATGGTGCATGTGTCTGCATGAATTCATCCACCTCGATGTAGATTTGAATTTTCCAGTCAGCTCTCCTTGTTCTCATGACGTCTACTCTCTCAAACTAGATGCCAGGATTCGGGTCCAATGGGTTCATTTGATATGGGGATTGACTTTGGGCCATTATTATTATATTTAAAATTATAAGCAAAAGTTTGTTTAATTTATTCATCCTGCAAATTTTGATATGAGTTAATGGGAGTTTATAAGAATTTTATGAATGTTTTATTGAAAATTTATTTATGTTTATATGTTATTAATTAATCAGAATTGGTATCAGAGTCGTCCTCTACATGTTTTAATTTATCTATATGCTTTCGAATTCTTTTACCATTAGGATATTCGAAAATTACATTTTTCCTACCAATAAATTCAATAATCTTCAAGGGCTTATTTCTATAACCATCAAACTTTCCTGTTCGAGGTTCAGTAATTAGTCTGGCATAGCCTCCCACTTTTCCCTTAAATTTCCTAACCTTTTTGTCATAAACTTGTTTCGATTTACGTTTGTTTTCTATTTGTTTTCACCCGCTCAGAGTTTCATTTCATCGAGTCGCAATATGAGATATCTAATGTACGTGTTATAGGTTCTAAACTTTTCATCAGAGCGTATTTTTATTGGGAAACGAGCTATTCTACCATAGACTAATTCGAAAGGGGTGAAGTTAGTTGCTGAATGTACGCTAGTATTGTCCGTAAATGTCGCAAAGGGTGCTAATTTGTCCCAATCATCGTATTTTTCAGAATAAATTCTGATAAACTCGACGAGGGGCGCATGGCTTCTTTCGAGAGAGCCATTGGTTTGGGGTCTATAGCCAGAAGTGGTCAAGCGATTTATTTTGAATAAGTTTAGCATGCATTGAACTATGTTAGATAGGAAACTGGTCCCTCGATCGGATAAAATTGCTCTGGGTGCTCCGAACTGACAAATAAGGTGTCTGACTAATGCGTCTGCTATTGTAGTGGCGTTCAAATTTTTAATAGGTATTGCAATGAGATATTTGGTCAAATTACATTACATTGTTAGCAAATGTAAATTCCCGCCGGGCGTCATTCTGAGTTTGCCAACTGTATCTATTGATACTTTATCGAATGCTTCAATAGGAGTATCGGTGATTAGCATGGGTTCTCTTGTTTTGAATCGTTCTATCTTCTTCTCCTGACAGCTTTCGCACCTTCTGATGTAGTTTAAAATGTCATTCCTCATACCGGGCCAATAATATCTTTCTCTTATTTTCTGGTACGTTTGATTTATACCTTTGTATCCACCTGTTAGACTGTAGATGTGTAGATTTGCTATGATCTACTTTCTCTCGTTTTCCCTGGGTAGCTGGATTTTTCCGTAGCAAATCGTTATTTTGATTGTCGAATTGGAGAAAATTCTCATGAGCATTTCATTAATTAGACCAGGCTCTAAATCATCGGTCAGGTCTCCTCTTCTTGAAATTCTGAAACTTCTTATATCTCTGTTGACCATTATCTGTTTGAGGTTCATCGGTGCGTTGTTTAAATCTTCAATTCTTATGGTGTTGAAGTATTTTTCTTTTAACACCACAGAAAACACATTGCATTTCTTGTAGAGTGTGATCAGTATTTGACCAATTTTCGGTTTCTTGTTTTGCAGATTGAATGGTTCTATCGTTCCGATTTCCTTTAATAATTTTGATATTGAGCTGTTGCATTCACAGTCTTTTGATATGAAATCAACTATGTTATCCCTTTTATAGGTCAAGCACTCTCTTACAGTTTTTACATTATCTTTTATTGGTACACAATCCACGCTCTTTCCAACTGTCGATCCATAATTTGTCCTGAGACTTGTTGTTGTTGTGCGATATCTTTTGTTAACGGGTAACAATTCTTCCTTGATGGGCCAAGGGAAAGGCATTATGGTTTCGGGCGGTTTCGAATACCTAATGTTCACTTCTGATTGTTCATTGTCTTCGATTTCTGTTAGGATACCTTTATTCTCTTATTTCTTGTTGCGTTTGGTGCTGTTTGCTATAGGTTGCGAACCTTTTATTTTGGAAGTATCAGATATTCTGCCTTCTACCGGTATAATTATAACATCGCTACTCAAGTCTGATTCATGATCTGAGAGAGAGAGAGTCACGATCATTGTCCATTCTCTTTTGCAGTTTTGCCTGTGTACGATCTATTAACTCTTTTACCTTTTCTCTTAGGACTTGGTCCATATGTACAGTACCACAATGCGGGTTGAGTTCGTGCATTCTAAAACGAATTTGTTCAGTGATTTCTTCTCCTTCTGAGAGACACAATGGTAAATCGGTAACCGACTCGTGCTCTGAATTCACTTCGTCCTTCTCTGGCATTATCTTTTCTTGATATCTCTTTAGACTTTCCTCAAACTTCTTGCTTGCTTCTTCCACTTCTTCCTTGCTTAAAGTGGTCTTTATGGAACTTTCTCATACGGAGTCATCATCGGTGTTTGGTTCTGTGTTTGAAGGTTCTTCTGCACTCACTAGCACTTCGATATTACTGATTGTCCTATTTTGACTGTCGGTCGATGACGTATCTCTATCTGAGTCGGAGTCTTCTGATTGGTAATCATCAATTCTTCATCCACTGTACCTTGGGTCGGGCAGTGGTGGTCTTTCGGTTTCACTCCCTGCTAATGCTGTGGATGATAGCCATGACCTGCGTGATGGAGAGAGTTTTCTATTTGTGGATGCCTCTGAATCGGCATCACTTTGGATATCCTTGCTGCTTTCTTCTTCGCTAGTTGCAATGGTCTCTGATGTAGGTTTGATCACTTTCGACAAAGGTTTGTCCATGGGCTTATTTATTTTGGCAGACTTCACTGTCTTGGGCACTTTTGGTATTGCTCCTTGTTTCATGTAGGTGGCTATTGGACTTTCTACCTTTGCTCTTCTCCCTCGCGTCCTTTGTGCAATCACGCTGTGATCCAATTTTGGTGCATTCTTGTTTGTTTTCGCTTCTACTGGTCTCCCTCTTCCTCTTGGTGCCGTAGTTCTTTCAGATGCTGAGTGAGCTCTGTTTCGAAAGGTTGTTCCATCTGTTGAAGCATTACTTTTGGTTTTGTTCCCGTTCTGCTTTGTCTTTTCATCTATAATCATGACCTTTATTTTTGGCAGATTTTCATTTCTTTCCTTTTCAGTCATTTCTGGAGGATTTTTCGATATGGCATCAGCATTCTTGTTCAGTTTGCCTGGCTTGTATTTAAAAGTGTACTCATACCCGGTGAATCTAAACATCCATCTCATTAATCTTTGTCCAGGATCCTTTCTAGTATGCATCCAATTTAATGGTTCGTGATCACTGACCAAGGTAAATTTGCGACATAATAAATATGGTCTGAATTGATGTAGCGCATATAATACAGCTAAACACTCCTTTTCTGTAGTGGAATAGTTTCTTTCCGCTTTGTTTAATGATCTCGATAGATATTGTAGGGGGTGGTCGAATCCATCTTTCTCTTGGCTTAGAATGGCTCCAATTGCGTAATCCGATGCATCAGTCATCAGAGTGAATTCTTTGTTGAAGTCAGGAAATTGTAGTATGGGTTCTTCCATGAGGCACTGTTTTAATTTTTCAAATCTCTCTTCCCATTTTTCGGTCCACTCAAACTTAACATTCATTTTTAATAGATCATTCAGCGGTTTTGCAATTTTAGCAAAATCTTTAATGTACTTTCGATAATAGCCAAACATTCCAAGTAATTCTTTGCGCTTTTGGGTGTGGCTAATTTAGCAATGGCTGCAATTTTTTCTGGATTTGGTTCCACGCCTCTTGCACTGATTATGTGTTCTAAGAAGCCCACTTCTTTTCTGAAGAATTCAATTTTATCTGGTTGCAGAACCAATTTCGCTTCCCTTAGTCTTTGCATTAAATTTCTGATTCTACTTTCGTGCTCTTGTAGATCTTTACTATAAACAATGATGTCATCTAAATACACAAGCATCTCAATGTTCTGAAGTCCTCTAAGTGCTTTTTTCATTAGTCTTTGGAAAGTCGCTGTGGCATTTTTCAAACCTTCTGGCATTCTGGTATACTCGTAATGTCCATTGATTGTCGTGAAAGCTGTTTTATAGCAGCCTTCGGGTGCCATTGGTATTTGTTGAAAGCCGCTTGCTAAGTCGAAAATGAAAAAGTACGTTGCACCTCCTAATTGGTCCATGATATCTGCGATATTCGGTAATGGATATGAGTCTCTGATTGTTTTCTTGTTCAATTCTCTAAAATCAATCACCATCCGCCATCTTGGATTTCCATGGCTGTCGGGTTTCTTTGGCACAATCCATATCGGTGAATTGCAAGGTGAATTGGATTCTCTTATGATTTTGTCTCTTACTTTTTTGGCTACGCTGTCTCTCACAACTTGCTTATGCTGTGGCGGGTGTCTATATTACTTCGTGTTTATAGGCACATCGTTCTCTAAATGAATGCGGTGCTGAATTATATCAGTACATGGTAATCTGTCACCTGGTAGTAAGAATTTATCTAAATAGTCTTCGATTATTCGGTCCACTATATCTAGTTCTTCTCGATTGAGATGACTTCTCCTTATGGCTTCTTTCACCTTTTCTAATCGTTTGATCCTATCTATTATTGCATCTCCATCAAACTCACTGTCTATTACTTGCAGGAAATCGGGTCCTGTGTCGAAAGGTATTAGTTCTTTTGGATCCACTTCTATCGTCACGTCTTGTTCACTGGTGTTGGTAGCCATTATCTTGCAAGTGTTGTTCACGTTTGTCACTACTCCTTCGCCCACGAAGAGATTTTCGTTCCCCGCGTCAATTCTTGGTATATATCCCTCTTCCAGATTGTTATTGATTAAGTTGATTTGTATTACTTGTTTGCTCTTCGCTTTCATTGTTTGTGTCACCTTCCCTGAGGCTTGTTCTGTCTCTCCGATGATTGCTGGTTCTGTTACCTCATTTTCATTTTCACTTGCATGTTCTACCTTTAGTATTTCGTTGGCTTGTTTACATCCTTTTCTTAAATTCATTGGATTATGTTCTTCTTCGTGTCCTATGAACGGTATTGGGTGCATCACATCTCCTTATCATTAGCGCATTTTTGTAATAAGATATCACAGCCTCTTCTTTCTTTAGATAATTGCGTCTTAACATCCCATCAAATGGAATTGGAAAGTCATCCGACACTATTTGGAATTTTACTGGGGTACCTTTTATATCTAAATATATTGATGCGTACGTCTTCACAGTCTGGTTCGTGATTCCGCCTGGTTCTCTAGCGTCAGCATTGCAGATGGGCATGTCATCGTCCAATACACTTGCTTTAATTAAATTCACTGTGGCTCCGTTGTCAATCATGAATTCCACCCATGGTTTAGTGGTTCCAACTGGTATTCTTATTCTTACTGCTGTGGCTTTGTAGTCCTCCCAATTAACATTTTGAGGTCCTTTACAGTTTGTGGACCACATTCTTGATACCTCTCTGGCCTCGACAAAATTGCCATTACTGGTGCTTTCGGCTGATTGTTGCTTGGTTGATTCGTTGGGTTCGCATTTTTGTTCTCGTTGTATGCCTGTAGCTGTTGTTGATAATGCTGTTGATCCGGGTTTCCGGGCATCTGTTGGTTTTGGATTTGATTTGTACCCTGATTCTGCATTGGGTTTATTTGGATCTGTCTCGGGTAACCTTGGTTTTGGCTCGTCATCCTGGGGTCGTGGCGAGCCTCTTGGTAGTTTAAATTACCTCTTTGAATAGTATATTATCTTCCAGTCTCGTGATCGAATATTTGCTGATTTCCCCTGGTTCCATTGCTATTCCAAGCCTGCCAATTGTTACGATGTTGTTGCCCATTATTGTAGTTATGATGGTAACCTCCTCGTCTACCTTGGTTGCCATAATTATTTTGATACCCTCTTCCTCGATAGTTATTGCCTCGATAATTGTTTTGTGGGTTCTGATAATTATTTTGTGGGTGATAATTTAGAGGTTCATTTTGTTGCTGTCCATTGAACGTTCTATCATTTGCATACTCCACGTAATCTAAATTATTTTGTTGATTATTTTGGTCACCATTTTTCGGCCCATTATAATTGTCTTGATTGTTGTAATATCGGCCTCTACTACTGTATGGTCTTGAATCTGGGATTATTTTAGCTTCCATCCTGGTTTCTAGTCGCACTGCTTCTTCATAAGCTTCTCGCAAATCATTGGGTTTACTGTAATCTACTCGCTCAGCCAAATTTGCAGGTAAACCTTTGATAAATATGTCCACTGCTAAAGTTTCCAATGGTGCCATCATCTCATTTTTTAATTCTTCTCCTTTTTCTTCCTTCAAAGCATTCTTAGCACTGCTCAGGAACACGTTTATTTCATCATAAAAATCGCCTACTGTGTCTTGTTCTCTCATTCTCACGTTCTGTATCTTATTATTATAGTAACTGAAATTTCTTCCGGGTCCAAATCTTTGCTTTAAATGTTGTATCAAATCTTCTACACTTTTTATCGTTTTATTGTTTAATCTTTTCTTCGCTGATCCCGTTATTTTATGTAGAGCATGTTGTAAGAATTGCGGCTTAATCGGGTCACTGACTAACTCGCTGGCGTTCCTTAAATCTTGTATGTAGTCTCAAAGATTCTTTTTCCCATCAAAACTTGGAATGCCGCTTATGCAATTCATGAGTGCAAAGCTGTTTGCCATGGTGCTCATTAATAGCATGCTCGCATCTGATGCTCCTCCTTTGGCTGAATCATCATTGTTTGAGGCGTTCCCCGTCATCTCGAATAAGTACTGTGTGCCTTCTAGATAATCTAGATAATCACTCGTATCGTCGATTGATTCTCTTGCATTCTTATAATACTTTGAGTTATTTAATATGCTTTCGGTTACTTCGATTTTCTTCTTCTTACCCAATTTATTTTTAATTAATTGTAGAATTTCGCCTAACTTATGTCACCACTCTTACTCGTCGCCGATATCACTTAATTTCAAAAAGTTTCACTTTAAAATTCTAAGAGAAAAATTTAAAAAGATTTATGCCTTGGAAGCATACAAAATGTACAAAACAACAAAAAATATTACTAAGGTTTCGTATGTCGCAAAAGGGCTTTATAGGGTGATATATATATATGGGAAGTTTCACGTCAACCGGACCATCAGTGCACCCAAAATTTGGGTTAACCTAACAAGACGTTTGAGGTCTCAAAATGATCGTCTGGTCAAGGGCTTTTGAAAAAGTTCTGGCCTTTTCAAAAATCCAATGTGGCGCATAAAATATGGAGCCTGAAACCCACGTTTTCATAGCACATTCAACAAAAACAATAGTAAAAATGTTCTAATTTGTGAAATATCACACCAAAAAGCATGTACAACTCATGATAGGACATATTATTGACAATGCTGACGGAATTCCTAAATCAAAAATGGCGGAATCAAAATGGTGGACATTATACCTCCACCAAACCCATTTTACCCCAACAAATGATTTTTGATCAGTTTAAAGTATCGATATGGGGGTTTTCAGGGTCACTGAATCTTATTTTAACCTCGACATTTCAAAATTCGAAATGGTGGATCCAAAATGGCAGACATTATACCACCACCAAACCAATTTTACCGCAACAAATGATTTTAGATCACTTTAAAGTATCGATATGAGGGTTTTTGGGGCCACTGCACCTTATTTTAACCTCGAAATTTTAAAATCCAAAATGGCCGATCCAAAATGGCGGACATTATACAACCACCAAAACTATTTTACCGCAATGAACGATTTTAAATCAGTTTAAAGTATCGGTATGGGAGTTTAAGGGGCCGCTGAATCTTATTTTAACCTCGAAATTTCAAAATTCAATATGGCCAATATAAACTGGCGGATATTTGTCATAACCCACCCGCAGGCTCTCTCGCGAAAAGACCCTGCTAACGCGCAACCCGCCGAACACGCCACGCACGCTGCAGCGCTTATCACCGCGGCGCCAGTACCGCGGCGCGCCGCTTGTCGGCTGCGCATTACCCACAAGTGAAGTAGCGTCGCGGAGGGCACATAAGGAAGCCGGGTCCAGCGCTGTACCTCGCCCCTCTTCCAACAGCCTAATGCTGCAAGTACACGGTTCGTGTCCAATGACAACTTGTGCAAAGACTTCAGCAAATAAAATTGTTTTGTGGCAAAGGAATTTATTGCTTTCAAGTGATTTATTTCATCCCTCTTTTTTACCTACATCCCCAACCCCTTCCCACGTTTAGCAACCCATAGAAAGGAATATTTTCTTCAAGGAATGCTTTTTTCATCGGCGACTTTTTCTCCAACAGTCTTTTTCAGGATAGTTGGTGAGCAAGTCCATCAGAGGCTTTATTCATAGGCGACTTTTTCTCCAACAGTCCTTTTTAGGATAGGTAATAAGTACATTAATAGATACATTGTCGACTTCTTCTTCAACATCCTTTTTAAGGCAGTTGTTGAGTAAGTCTTACTTTATCGGCAACTCCTTGTTCAACTGTAATAGCCGTAATTTTGTTATTTCTAACATTTTTTTTGTTTTGGTTGTGCTTTCTCATATCCTACAACAATGTCTTCTCTTGCGAAAAAATATCGTATCGATAGATGCGTTAATCCATTTGATATTAATACAGGACACAGCAAATCTCTTAGGAAGATCTCCAAAGAATTTCAAGATGTCTATCCTGATTATCCAACATCTTCACTGATTTGTGATACATGAAGAAAATCCTTTTACAAACTACATGATTTGTTATCTCCAAACGTCAGTATGAGTGTTGATTTTGAATCAGAGACTGACTCACCTTTGGTTTCAAACACGGATGCACCTATGCAAGATGATCTTACAGATATTTTAACTGGACTTAAAAACAAATTCCAATCCCTGCCGGAGAACGATCCATTACGTGTCAGTATTCTTACTATTTTGCCCGAACACTGGGCAATACGTAAAATTATGAACCAATTTGGTGTGTCTCACAGAATGGATCGTAAAGCAAAACAGTTAAGAGAATCAGATGGAGTTTTGGCTTCTCCTGTTGCAAAACGTGGAACAATATTACCTGCAGAAACTACTCAGAAAGTTGAAGATTTTTACGAAAATGATCTTAACAGCAGAATTATGCCAAATAAAAAAGATACCGTCAGTATTTATTTATATGGTGAAAAAATAAAAGTGCTGAAAAGATTATTACTTACTGATATTAAGAACCTTCATTTCAATCAATTTAAAGAACAGTTTCCTGAACATCCGATTGGGCTTACCAAGTTTGCGGAACTGAGACCAAAATGTTGTGTCATTGCAGGATCCTCTGGTACACACACCAAAATTTCAAGGCGATGATTGACGCAGTAAATATAGAAAAAATCTCAAACAATATTCTGAAGAATTATAAAGATTGTTTGAATTTCGTTCTATGTGAGGATCCCAAACCAAGTTGTTATTTGAATGAATGCAAATTTTGTCCGGACATTCAAAAGTTTTCTAATTACGTTGAGAACATTATGGATGAGCACAATATTGATCAAGTCATCTTCAGCACGTGGCAATCAACCGATAGATACACTTTGATAAAACAATGCCTAACATCGCAAGAATTTATTGAAACTTTATGTTCTAGCCTAGAAAAGTTGATACCTCATCACTTCATCGCTAAGGAACAATCAAAGTTTATTTCTGGGAAGAAAAATAATCTTTCAGATGAAGAGGTTCTTGCTCAATTGGATTTTGCTGAGAACTATGCTTTTACAGCCCAAGATGCTGCACAGGCGTTTCATTTTAATAATGATCAAAGTACGATTTTTCCTGCTGTTGTTTATTATAAATCTGAAGGCAAGCTAAAGCATTTTAGTACAGTATCTATGTCCGACTGTACTACTCATGATGCCACTGCAGTATACATAATGCAGCAAAAGCTTATACCTGAAATTCGCAAGGTTAGTCCCACAGTAAAAAAGGTAATATATGCTACTGATGGTGCTAAACAGCATTTTAAAAATCGTTATCAAATGAGTAGTTTAATGAGTCATAAGAGAGATTTTGGCGTTGATGCTGAATGGCACTGTTTTGCAACAGCACACGAAAAAGGTAGTTGCGATGGAGTTGGAGCGATAGTAAAGAGAGAAGCTACAAGAGCGAGCTTACAAGCTGCAAAAAAGCATAAAGCAATTCTAGATGTTAAAGCTCTTTATTCATGGGCTAATGGGCGATCATTCAATATAAAATTTTTCTTATACACCAAAAAAGATCACGAACAAACTCGTCAATTCCTAACAAAGAGATTTAAAAACTGTCCACCTGTCACAAACATACAAATTTATCACCAGTAAAAACTCCACGAACGAGGAGCCAGAATTGATAAGAGTGCACAAAATGTCATTAAAGATTGATTCATTTGGCTAAATTATATACTTTTTTCATCCACGCAGGCATATACATATACACAGAACAATAGAAAAATGTAAGTGCAAAAACCGCAGACAGATAGTTCTAAATCTAATAGACCGGAAAAATATAAGATTAATGTGCACCAATACTGATTCCGATAATACATTTATAACCATTTACCTCACAAACACCCATATCGATACTTTAAATTGATCTAAAATCATTTGTTGCGGTAAAATTGGTTTAGTGGCGATATAATGTCCGCCATTTTGGATCCACCATTTATAATTTTAAAATTTCGAGGTCAAGCTGAGATTCAATGACCCCGAAAACCCCCATATCGATACTTTAAACTGATCTAAAATCATTTGTTGCGGTAAAATTGGTTTGGTGGTGGTATAATATCCGCCATTTTGGATCCACCATTTCGAATTTTGAAATGTCGAGGTTAAAATAAGATTCAGTGACCCTGAAAACCCCCATATCGATACTTTAAACTGATCAAAAATCATTTGTTGCGGTAAAATGGGTTTGGTGGAGGTATAATGTCCACCATTTTGATTCCGCCATTTTTGATTTTGGAATTCCGTCAGCGTTGTCAATAATATGTCCTATCATGAGTTGTACATGCTTTTTGGTGGGATATTTCACAAAGTAGAACATTTTTACTATTGTTTTTGTTGAATGTGCTATGAAAACGTGGGTTTCAGGCTCCATATTTTATGCGCCACATTGGATTTTTGAAAAGGCCAGAACTTTTTCAAAAGCCCTTGACCAGACGATCATTTTGAGACCTCAAACGTCTTGTTAGGTTAACCCAAATTTTGGGTGCACTGATGGTCCGGTTGACGTGAAACGTCCCATATATACAGGGTGAGTCATTTTAATCTTTAATCTCAATTATCTCGTTGGCAAAGCATGCCAGCGAAAAAAGTTTCGGGTAAAAGTTTTAGGATTTTTTCCTGGCTATCTGATGATGACCTTGACAATGTCATTGAGCATGACCTTCAAGGTCATTTGAAGGCCAAGTTGATTTTTTCAAATAGAAACCCCTACTTTTGGCACCAGAAATGGAAAGAGCGGGAAATTTTACGTTCGAACATGTGATTTTGGAAACAAATCATCTTTTGTGCGGACATTACCTTTGACATCAGCCGAACCCAGGATGCACCATCGAGGAGGTTGTCAAAAGGATTTAGCATCCCATTTTTTGTTTTATATTTTTTTGTATTTTTTTTTTATTTGTTTTTTTTTTTTGTTTTTTCCCTTTTTGTTATTTTTTTGGTATTTTTATGGAATGTTAACTGGAGTTAACCATTGATTAATTGTTCGAAATTACCGCCGTTTTGTTGGATGCAAAGATCAAGTCGAGCTCTGAATTGTCTTATGGTTCTAATAATCTAAAAGTAGAACATCTCGAGGGATTGCTGCACAAGCTGTACGAATGCGTTCGATCATATTATCTCGCGTTGTTGACCGTTGAGCATAAACAACATTCTTAAGATATCCCCATAAGTAAAAATCGGGAGGGGTTAAATCAGGTGAACGAGGGGTCCAGGCAACTGGGCTACCTCGCCCAATCCACCTGCCATTGTAGCGGGTGTTTAAATAATCACGAACAATGCGTGCATAATGTGGTGGTGCTCCATCTAATTGGATCCACATTCTTAGCCTTGTGGCTAGGTCTACATTTTCTAGTAATTCACGTAAAATGTCTCGAAGTAATCTCAAAAAGTTTACCCCATTCACGTTCTCTTCAAAGAAATAAGGACCAATCAAATAGCCATTGATGATTCCACACCAGACCATAACACTCCAGCGGTGTTGATTGTCTATGGGCCTGAACCAATGAGGATTTTCATCTGACCAATAATGGCAATTATGTCTATTCAATTCTCCAGTGTTTCTGAATGTTGATTCATCTGAAAAAAGAACGTGCCTGAAAAAGTCTTGATCTTGTTGAATCATTCCTATTGCCCATCGACAATAACGTACTCGCAAAATCATATCATTTGGAGTTAACTGTTGTGTTAATGTTATGTGATAAGGATGATATCTTCTCGCTCTCAATATTCGGGATGCTGTTGATTGAGGTATACCTATTTCTCTTTCTATTTGTCGAGTACTAATGTGAGGATCAAGATGAATAATCGCTAGAATGGTAATAACAAGAGGATCGTTTTCGTCGTATTCATGATGACGGCGTTGACGAACAAAAGCTCCATTTCGAGCTCTCTGAGTTAAGGTTTGAATAGTAACATTACTTGGGTGTCTCCTATTGGGATAGCGTTCAGCATAAAGTCTGGCAGCTGCTGCATAATTATTTCGACTTTCTCCCAAAATCATGATCATATCAACGATTTCGTTGGGACCATAATCAGCCATGATCAAAATCAAAATAATTTGTTACAGACCAGTAAACAGGGAAACAGATTTTTTTCAATAATAATTATCGATTTACAAGAAGTAAAAAACACGATTAAGCTTTTCTGCACTAATTTGCTATCTACATAACTGTTAAGAGTAGTTCACTCTCAAAAATTGACACTAATACAAAATAATGGAATGACTTTGAAAATTTTTGAAAACTGAAAAAATTACGAAAATTTTAGAAAATATTGAAAATTTCTGGAAATATTGAAAATTTTTTCATTTTTGAACGCATGTCACTCTCTTTTCATTTATGGGGCTAAAAGTAGGGGTTTCCATTTAAAAAAATCAACTTGACCATGAAATGCCCTTGAAGATCCTGTTTAACGACAGGGTCAAGATGACCATTCGTCAGCCGGGGAGAAAACTGAAAACTTTTGTGGGTAACATTTTCTCCTTGAAATGCATTCGAGTTCAGCTAACCAGTTGTACTGTTATCGGCATGACCAATGACCTTGACCATTGAATTCAAGGTCAAGGCAAGGTCATATTCAAACGTAAAATTTCCCGCTCTTTCCATTTCTGGTGCCAAAAGTAGGGGTTTCTATTTGAAAAAATCGACTTGACCTTCAAATGACCTTGAAGGTCACGCTCAATGACATTGTCAATGTCATCATCAGATAGCCAGGGAAAAATCCTAAAACTTTTATCCGAAACTTTTTTCGCTGGCATGCTTTGCCAACGAGATAATTGAGATTAAAGATTAAAATGACTCACCCTGTATAATGCTCGTAGAGAGGTAAACAAAAAAAATTAAAAATCCACGCAAGTTGAGAAAAAAAAAAGAAATTCCAAAAGGTAAACTTAAGCTACAACCTTTCAAATTGTCATAACCTTTATCTTAATACAATATCGCTCGATTCTTATATACTAAAAGGAAAATTAAACAGTTGTATCTTAATAATGAAATTCAAAAACCCAAAAAAAACTAGTACCCAGAAATTCAACGTTACTAATTAGCCTAGTCGAAATTAAAATTCCTAAGATTCTGAAAATTATCGATGAGATTTGATTGTATATTTGAAAATTATTGTATAACCTAATTGGGCATATTTTAAATGTGTGCTGAAATAGTTTAACAAAAGTTTCAAAGTTTTTACGTAAATTACATATAAAGCGTCACTCGATTTTATTTAATTTAATTAAAGATAAAAAGAATTAGATATGAACAAGAACAAAATTGAAACTCTAAGCAATTATTAGTATGACTATGCTTAAAAATAATTAAACACCATATGATTAACCAATTAAAGAAAAACCGAATTAATAGTAAAGTATTATCCTTAAAAGAAAAACAAATTTTAATATTGTTTTTAAATCTGCGAAGATAAAGAATTTATAATTCACTTAATATTTAGTTAATAGAACCCTAAACCAACAATTATTACTTCCTACTGTGTAAAGTTCTCTCGGTAAAATAATCAAACCAAAAAAATTATTTATTTATTTAAGAATCCCGCTCTCTCTCTCTCTCTCTCTCTCTCTCTCTCTCTCTCTCTCTCTCTCTCTCTCTCTCTCTCTCTCTCTCTCTCTCTCTCTCTCTCTCTCTCTCTGCTTCTTGACTCTATCTCGACTCGGACGCGTCAGTTGCGCGCGCCTAGTCTCGCACCGCTGTAAAGTCCCTAGCCGCGCCTAGTAACTACGCTCGAACACATACGTCTGCGCCCGCGTTCGCTCTGAACAAACAGGTGTCGTCGGCTGCTATGCTGCAATGGCTAACCTCACCCGCGTCGAGTCGTGTACTTTCTCCTTCAATTATCATTATTAAATCGCGGTGAAAATAGTGCGCACGTGTAATCTACTGGTTCGCGAGTGTGTCCTCTACCTGTGACAGTGACCTTCGAAGGTGTTTATTAACAAAAGGTGGAAATATAAGTGTGGGCCCAGGACTCTCTACCCCAAGCAGTACAACCAGTTGCTGCTCACTAATCAGATAAGTTCTCCTGAGAATTTATTCAAACATAAATCGTTCGCATGACACTAGAGCTTGTTGCTTTGTGTTAAATAAACTTTTTATTTGTTCTAGGATGGCACAAGTTTCTCAATGACCTCTTTTCACCTGCGACGACTCAAGAAAATGCACGCAAGTATAAAGTTTTTGAGTATTGTCACACGCTTTGTTTCCTTAAATATTGTAATTTTTGCTTCCTATATTGTTTGAATGAGTTATACGGGTTGGCTTAACATACACAAGGCCTTTTGTCGTAGATTTTTTTTTTGTTGATTGACAACTTTTTTTAGATAACACAGCCCCACAAAAAAATTGAAATTATTTTCTCCGATATCTGAGGAGGTGTACTTTATGTTTTTGGGGTTGCTGAATCCGAATCCGGGGTCCGTTTAACCCCATCACGTCAGGGTCAAGGGCATCTGAAGGTCAAATTGCGGAATGACTATTAAAAAATCTGGAAAATTTTATATATATGTTTTCGGAGTCGCTAAATCTGAATCTGGGGTTTTCTTGACATTGAAGTGTCAGAATCAAGGTCAAATAAAGGTTAAAACCCTAAAATTGGATGATATGATCATTTTGATCCTGGATTTTTGAAGAGCAGAAAATTTTACGTCCGAATATGTATTGACTTTTTTTTAGAACAGACCTTTGTAGGTCACGTGATGGCCATCCAAAATCAAATCCATTTTCCAGCTTTTAGATCAGAATCGTGATAAACGACCCGAAAAATATCATTTCATCAAAGACCCAAGATCTCAATTTACAGCCAAAAGCTGGAAAATGGATTTGATTTTGGATGGCCATCACGTGACCTACAAAGGTCTATTGTAAAAAAAAAATCCATACATATTCGGAAGTAAAATTTTCTGCTCTTCAAGAATCCAGGATCAAAATCATATCATCAAATTTTAGGGTTTTGACCTTTATTTGACCTTGATTCTGATACTTCAAGGTCAAGAGAACCCCAGATTCAGATTTAGTGACCCCGAAAACATATATATAAAATTTTCCAGATTTTTGTAAATTCTCAATGATTTTTAGTCTTCGTCGACCAGATTGAGGTATGTATATTATACTTATATTGGATGCACTTGTGTTTTTTCTCTTTACATAAGAACTAACGGGCCCTTCCCTCTAAAGTAACACAGCTTTACCAACTTGTTGTCAGCTGTATTATATAAATTTTTATATGTTCATGAGATATATTTTTTTTTTATATTAAAATCATAAATATTTTAATCATTATCATTTGGGGCCCATTTACAAGCAATGATTTCGTTCCTTTTTTTGAAAATTGCAAAGTTGCTTTTGTCGATATTTTCGAGAATTAAGATTCTTTTGACTAAAATTATTTTATTTTCAGTAAATTTTTGAAGATTTGAAAATTTTCCTTTTTGAAATTTGGATCCTCGATAATTTTTCTTTTCGATTCGAATATTTTCCTAACACGGTTTTCTTCTCAACAGGCTGAACCAACATAAACAAAGCAACGATTAATTTCAAGTTTGGGAAAACCGACGCTCGCAAGATGGCCGCCCCCTTAACTACCTACGCGCACTGAACCACTACAAAGGCTCTGACGTTACGGCACGATGCCAAGCTTCCAAACGACGCTTTCGACTCTGCTGCGCGCAGTTTGAAATTCCACACCTGCCTTTGTTACGAGAATCTCGCGTGATTTTACTCTTAAAAAAATTTTTTTTTAATCACTTCGCGTTCTGTTATTTTATTTCACCATTTAATTTTCACGATTTTTCTAATTTTAATTTTTTCGTTTTAGCGTCGCGGACACTGCATTCACGTTAATATTAGTATATTGTGGTCCAAAAGAAAAGAGAATCAAATTTGCTTTGAGATAGGCAAAATCTCGGTGGGACCTCCAATTTTTGTTAGGTGAAGAGTTTCCCCTTTTATGCGAGTTTGCCTATCTGACACGCTCTACAGGTGTCGAGGGAGGAATCTGGTCAGGATTCGTGTCCCTGCCCACAAATGTTTTCTTTTCTTTTTGTAGTGGTCCAAATCAATAATTGAAAAGCTTACCTTGGGTTTATTAGTTGAAGACGTTCCTAGATGACTTGCTCTTCCTTGTTCTATTTTTTCTCCCTTTTATTTTGGAAACTTGGAGTGAGTGGTTTGGAAAAAATTAAAATGCCAAAAGGCTATGGGCCATCTCATTATGTATTTTCTTCCAAAGAAATTTTGTACAGATGTGAGTAATTCTCTTAGATTGAAACTTGGAAATAAACGCTATTGAATCTAACTAAAACGAATCTAAATTTCTGAATAAAATCTGAATAACTTTGAAATCTATCGGTCCGCCGGCTTCTGTGCCCGATCACGGAGTGCGGGAGCAGCGTGGTTCGAGAGCGCTCGGAAGAGGTTCCGGACCTCCCACGCCGTCGCCAGCTTACTTCCCCTTAGCCGCGTTACAGTGTCGACGCTTGTTGCACTCATTAGGCCTTACGGGGCCTGGCAACTAGTTACGCGCCGTAACTGCAACGTAGCTCCGCACGTGTGCCTCTAGCCGTTGGCGGGGAAGTTGTTTAGGTCAGCGAGATTCTTAACCACTTGATACTTTTGTGGCCTTGAGTCTCGCTGTACCTTTATACGTGTAGAACTTTCTCGATCCCACATTTGAAATTATTATTTCAAATGTGAATCCAGAAAGTTGTCACGTAACAATTTAGATTAATTATCTCATAGAAATTCGAATATGCTTGAAATATGTATTCTATTCATAAATATTTAATACTTTCATCACTTTTATTCAAAATTATATGAGTACATAAAAATTTCAAAAGAACTTTGTGTTGCCACACAGTGTACCAAAATTCAATTTTTGTGGCCAAAATTCGCGCGACAAGCCGAATTGCAATCATTTCTAATGAAAAGAATTGCAAAATACTTGTACGATGATTACCGTTCGTGTAAAACTGCTTATATTTAATAAAAGAGTACATAACCTAAGAGAAAAACACATAAGACTAAATAATGTAATAATCGAAATGTTTACTAAAATCTTTAATACTTTAAGAAAACAAAGAAAGAAGAAAAAAATAGAATATATACTTCCTGATTTTGGATCTCTGAACTGTAAACTGATATAATATAAATTTTAGAACCTTATTTTATAAGCCCCCAACACTTAATAGGCATTTTAGAAACTTGAAGGGGTCTTAAACACCTTATAGATTATGAAACAAATGCTGTAATTTTTTCTATTTTTCTTATAGGGTATGTAACGCGTTATCAAATATAAGTAGTTCTACATGAACGGAAATTATCGTAGAAGTATTTTGCAATTTTTTTCATTAATAATGATTGCGATTTGGCTTGTCGAGCGAATTCTGTCCATAAAAGTCGATTTTGGTACACTGTGCACCGTCGGGCGATTATGCGAAAAAATGAGATGCTTGGATGCAGTGAAGTGGGATATTAGGTAGTCAATTAAGAACACACAGGATATAGGGGAAACGAGGTACTCTTTATTCCCTCCAGCGATCATTTCTTCTGTTGGGATATACTGTAAGTATATGTATATACAATCAGCTCCGTATATATGTGATGCGACTTCGAAGGAAAGCGAGCGAGGGAAGGGGTACCGCTGTGTAAGTATGTCCATCCGAGCATGCATAGATCGCAGTTAGACACACGTGGCAGAAAAGACTATAGAGTAAATCGAACAGTAGCTACGCCATGATGGTGATACGCACTCGTCTAAGCGTCGTGATCCATATCTTCGTGCATCGAGCATGTGTATTACTCAATAAATAATCCAAATAAATGAAAATGTTCTGCAATATTTCGTGCTGACCATACCCTATTTATTTTTGTGATCAAATATAAAATAAATATATATTTTTAACCAACAAAGGTTATGGGCCCAGGGTACGTGGTCGCATAGAAATATAAAACTAAAGAAAGCTACTGCTCCTTTATCCGCGCGCATTCTTCCTCGCGGCGAGTTCGTGTGAATGTGATATATTATGATGATGTCAATGTAATATGTTATGATTATGTCAATGTAATATATTATGATTATGTCAATTGTCCAGTGTGGCACCTTGCTCACTTCTTTCGAGATGATAACGCCGTCGGCTTTAGCTGTTTCGGTCGATTTGGTTTAGTCGAGTCCTTAGATAGGCCGGGCTTACGCTTACCATCCTGCTAATTCGATGTCGGCGCGCTTGCCGTTACAATTTTCTGAGGTCGCCCGCGCGGGCGGCGAGAGAGTTTCGGGGTAGCTCCGTTTACGGGTCTCCTACTGCTCTCTGCCACCGTGGATGTCGACCCATATTTACCGGGCCGTTGCTCGCGCTCGCGCTTCCCTTCCGCCACTACGTCCGTCGGCTTGAGCTCAGACTCGAGTTCGTAAGCTTTTGGCGGGTCGTTCATCGCCTTTACCTCTCAAGCATCCCCCGGTGATCGAGACTCATCGTCGTCCCTCTCTTCGTCGTCTTTGTCATAAAAGATCTTTATTTCTTTGGCCGACTCTAGCTTTTCCACTCTTCCTTATTTATCCGTCAGCTCGAATGTATTCGAGTCTACTTGGGCCGTAATCCTATATAGGTCTATGTACGGAAAAGCCAATTTTGCCGTGTTGCCTTCCGCCGCAGACAACAATACGTGTCTCCTATTGGCGACGTCGCCAACCTTGAACGTTGGCACTAGTCAGCGGGCATCGAAAAATTCTTCTTGACAGTGCGGTTTTTTCGCTCCACTGGATTCACCTGCGGGTAATATGGCGGTGAGTACGAGTGGTGGATTCCTTCCTCTGCTAAGTACTCTTTTATTGTCCTGTTTTTGAATTTGGTACCATTATCCGAGTGAAACACCTCGGGTGTACCGAATCTCAAAATCACTCTCCTTGAGTGCGGCAAGTATTGCTTTGCCGCTTGCTTTGCAAAGTGGCACGCACTCTATCCATCAAGTAAACGAACTCTGGAAGATAAATGCATACTCGTGGCCTTTAGCAGACTTTGGCAAGGGGCCCATGATATCTCAAATGTTGGCATGTCACAAAATCGCGCACGGGCTCGTTCGAAAATGAAAATCATATGCTCATACATACGCGTCAACAACAGATCAAATAAGATACAGAAATAATAATTAAAACGCAAACAGGTTAAAACCTAATTTCAAGTATTAGGCCGCAATGCTTTCATGTTATACTTGCCATCAGGGTGCTACCGTGAGCTTTGATATTGAATAATTTGGTTTTTTAAACATTTTATAAAATATAATTTGTTTTTTAAAAGTATAAGCAAGTACATTTCGATTCATTAGCATCTACTTCGTGATGACTAAGTTTATTATCCAGGTAATCTAATAGCCAAGTTTGTATTGGAAACGACATTATGAACAACAAACATAGGTTTTCTTTTTGTACAGAAAATATGTTTAAGAAAAAGTACAAATTATCACTTTTTATGCTTTCGAGTGAGGAAAATCCAAGGTCTTCGACATTAGATATTAATCTGAAATAAAATCCAAGAAATGTGAGTATTAAAACAATCAATAAGAAGCATACAAAAAGTATGAGAGAGTATAAAAAAAGTATGAACAAGTTTTAAAAAAGTATTAGAAAGTATAGATACTAACGTTTTTGGCAACTTTTTAACCATTGTGCCTTATGCTTTTCCTTAACAAATAGTTTCTTGACATCTTGCGTGCAAATTCGTAAAATTTGATTAAGTCGATGATATGTAATATCTCCCGGATTCCATTCGATTATATGATAACTTTTTTCCAACTAGTGCATCATATATTTTTCTCCCTCTGTTAGTTGTTCTTACGCCATTACAGACTCGGACAGATACCCAGTTGGTAGAGCAATTTTTCTAACTTGAGAAAACTGATTTCTTTGAAAATATAAGTATCTACAGCAATTCTTTGAAATCCTTGAATGTCACAGATATACACGTTTTCCCTTTTCCCGCTTGCATTCCTAGCATCCATTTTCCTACTGGCTCTTAATCTAGCTGTTTTTTCAAACTGGTGCGCGTACATGCAGACTTTTCATTTAGCTTTCCTTTTAGTATCTTTTCTAGTTCTCTCACATTCTCTTCTTCCTCCCCTGTTAGTTTTTTTTTCATCTACTTCTTTTATCCACTCCTCTTCTATATCTTTTCTCGCTTATTTGCAAACCCAGATGTGCCCTAATGTTTTTTCTTTTTCCCCACATATCCTACATTTATTATCTTTGAATACTTTACTTTTTTCCCTACCTATGTTTCCACACCGCAATCTTGCCCACTATTCTTTTATAAAGATACTTATTTCCATGTTTTTCCAGTATCTTTTCTTTCTTATGCCCTCTCTCCAGTTTTTATATTCCTGACAGTAGCTTGACTTTTCTATTTTTTCCCAGTCTCTGTAAATTTCCTGTTCTAATTTTATCCTAATTCCTATTTCTAACCTTTCTTTTATTTCTATTATGTCTTTTCTATTTTTGCACTCATACATTAGTCTAATAGTTTCTGATCCCCTACCTCTTTTAATAAAATTTTTTTATATTATAATTTATTTGTTTATGATGAAAATATAATTTTATATTATTATAATATACATTTAATGAAACATTATGTTAATCATTATGTTAAACGCATGTGAAGCAAGTGGATCCTGTTAGTTTTAATATTAAAGCAATACATAATGTTGAAGGAAGCTACATGCCAAAGTATTGACAGCGGTTGTTTTTTACATTTCTGTGTATCCAAAATGTAATTAGATGGTTGCTGCAGTAGGCTTTCACTTTTCGACTTAACAACTTTTTCGAGTGGTGTGATGACTGGTTTCAGAGTATCATCGACAACTTTTTCAAAATCATTTTTCTCTTGTTTTGATAAAGTGTATTTTTCAATCAGTGCACGAGCCCGCAAGAGCTTTCTAAGAATATTCTTCTCTTTCTTGAAGTCTGACATGTTGACGTAATGATGTCTGCAATGAAACTGCAAGTTTGAGCCTCATAATTCCTTTTTTATTGCAAAACACTCAAACCCTTTTCTGTATTTAACCTCATTCATCGATCCATCTACGTTAATAACAATGAATCCATACTTATCATTCTTCCAACATTCAGAACAAAAATTTCGAAATTCATTGAAAGTTAAATCGGTATTTACGTGATCTTCATAGATGTGTTTAAGATTTGCATCGTCTTGACGATAAATCACTAACAAATTAATATTATCCCTAATGAGATGTTTCCCTATAGGAGCATCCGATTGAGATAGAAACTGTCTACACTTTTATGTATTTCCATACAGAAAAATGCTCTGACGTTTTCCTACTTCTTACATGCCACATCATCAAAAATGATAATTGAATTTAGTAGGGCTTCATTTGAAGATACTACATGCCCACTGAACGGAAGATATGATACTCCTTAAATCAAATCCCAGACGTTTTTGATAAATTGACACTTCAGCTGATTTAAGGATTTAGAGTATACATAAAAATTCCCAAATCTAAGACGATTAGAATATGCAATTAAAGCTAATAAATTATTTGTTTTTCCATAGTTCGATGGCCCGCAGAATACTGCTCGTATACTATCTGGTAGTATTTCCTCATGTTGCTCTATAGGTAAGACCGCGGTACGGAAGTGCCTTATAGTTTTGTAAGCAAAAAATATATGAGATGCACGATATCTCACAATTTTCGACCGATTGTGTTGAAATTTTAGGATGATACTCCTCTTGTATAAACTAGAAAACTTTTGCTTCCTCCTAGAGAAAGCTTTATAATAGTAAAATTTTGAGTTTCGTCAAAACTTCTAGAAAATACTTTTTGGTGTGGTAGAAGTTCAAATCAAGTGTTTTAGAAAATGTCCGTATGGATGTGTGTGTGTGTGTTTTTTTTTTATGTGGCGTAGGCAGAGCAAGCTCTGTACAAGTAGCCCTCCGACACCGGATCCTCACAGGTACTATCGTTGAACAATACTTCCGTGGGGCCCGTTAACGAGCCTTTTTTAAATTCTCCTTTGAAGTTTGACATTTCCGTACATCCCCTATATACCAAGGTGATTAGGGGTTCAGGATTAAACTCGTCTTCTTCATTCTGCATCGTCCTGCCGTCTTCATCCTTCTGCATCGTCCAGCCGTCTGCTTCCTGCCGCATCGTCCGGTCGTCTACTTCGAGCAGCATCGACCGGCCAATCAGGTGAGCGCGATTGCCGATGAGCGCAAGCAGGTCACTCATCCAATCTTTCTTTGAACTCACAATTTTATATTTCTGTTTTAGTGATTGATTTTCCAATCTAACTACAGTTTTGTTTGCAAATTTTATATTTCTTTATTTCTGTTTATTCAGATATAATTTTATAGTTGACTAACTGAATTTCCCGAGTTATATGGTTTTGGTTAGGATATTGATTCATGGAAAAGAGTAATCGCTATTTAAGCGATCAAAGAATAAGTCGCTTTTCAGCGTCTTTAAAATAGGTTTTTGCACAAAGTTATAGCACCCACTTTTTTTTAACACTTTGACTTACTTTTGAGGTATGGATATTTATATACAGGGTGTTTCATTTTAATCCGACCACGACAAAAAACCATGAAAAACTAATTTTAACGAAAAATTTTAACAAAAGTTGAAGGGGGTAAAGGGGGCCATCGAATGACACAAACACCTATGACCTTGAACTCGATTTTCAAGGTCATTTGAGGGTAATTGTGATTTTTTTAAATAGGAACCTCTATTTTAGACCTTGGAATCGGATAGAGCGGAAAAAATTACGTCGCAAAGGATATTTTAAGTTTGCTTTGGTGACCTTGAGAAGGTCAATTCAAGGTCAAATAACAAAAAATCTGCTAAACAGCTGTTTGTCTGGTTTTATTTTACTGATGTCGAAAGATGACCTTGACAAAAGTTGAAGGGAGCAAAAGGGGCCATCTAATGACACCAACACCTTTGACCTTGAACTCGAATTTCAAAGTCATTTGAAGGTCATTGTATTTTTTTAACGGGAACCCTTATTTTTGACCTCGAAATACGGAGCAGCGGAAAAAATTACGTCGGAAATGACATTTCAAGTTTCCCTTAGTGACCTTGAGAAGGTCAATTTAAGATCAAATAAGAAGTATCAGCCTAAGATTGTTTTCCTTTCAATTTTTTCGTAGAATTATCATTTTGTTATTGTAATAAACATTAAGAGAATAATTGACTTAAAATGTGATTATGCTTTGCTGACTTCAAAGCCATTTTGTAAGGTCAAAAGTGCAAAAATGCAATATCAAATGTTATGTGGAGTCTATATTTATATCCTAACTTTAGTGTTGCCCAGGAACAACGACGTGGACGTAATAGGATTGTGTTCCCTTTGGGGTGCTTGATTAGAGTGAGTCTCCTTGCCTCTCACTTTTATTATGTACAGATTTGAATGTAGGTGCCCAAAGACACCACCATTTTTTTGGATTCTATTCAGTTCTTGGGATGTTTTCGTAAGCGAATTTTTATCCTATCTTTAGCGTTACTCAGGAACGACGTGGACACAATTGGCTACTAATTTTCCTCATCGAATTTTGCCTGAATTTATTGTTGAAATAAATAATTTATTTTGTAAAGATGATTTTTCATGTTGAATTTTCCCGCGACTCATTGTTGAAATAGACAATTTTTCTAATAAGAGATCTCTTTTCATATGAATTTATCCTCTACTCATTGTTACTTACACTTAGTATTCAATAGTTTACTAGTTATTGAATAGTTATTGATTAGCCAAACTAATCAAATATCATTGTAAGTAACAATGAGTAGAGGATAAATTCATATGAAAAGAGATCTCTTATTAGAAAAATTGTCTATTTCAACAATGAGTCGCGAAGGGGGACGCGCCACATACAGGTGTCAGGCTTCCCCGCGTGGGTGTGTGTTGTACATATGTATGTACACTTTACATGCAAAATATCTGATTCGAACTATCCGAATTTTGCATCGTGTAATATGGACTTGGCCAAAATCAAAGTCGAGATTAAGTATTTAGAGGTCAATCGAGCTTATTCTTTAAAATGTCCATATTACACGATGCAAAATAGTTCGAATCATATATTTTACGTGTTGAGTGTACATGGAATATATTAAATATTTATTTTTATACCTTGTCTTCAATGACACATAAGCTTTTTCAGTAGGGAAAGATAACTTAATATTCAACAATATAAATTTCTTTAACTAAACTATAATTTATAATCAGATAAATGTTTTAAGCAAACATTACAATAAATTATGTACTTTGAATATGTATTGTATATTTTTACTATAATATCTAAATGTATGTTATAAAAATGTATAGTTGCCGTGCGACTACACACCCCAGCTGATGTGAATATATAGTCATCCCTATTGATCAATCTCAAATGAAATCTCTACTATTAAGTATATTGCTCTATTAGGTTGTAACGGGGTGTGAATTCGATCAACGAATAACTCGTAGAACGACTGGATCGCGTTCCCTCGATGCGGCGGAGGATTCCTCTCCGCCCGCGAAACACCACCGTTGCATGCAGCTGTTTCAGCTGCTTCTGTTTGCTGGGTCTAAGTGCCGCCTGGCGCGTGCTCGGCTGCTCAACTGCATTAAATAAGTGCTATTAAATAACGCCCGCGGAGGCGGCGGTATTCGCAGGGATCGGAAATAAGCAAACGAGGTTTAGAAATGACGACCACTCACGTAAAATAAAAAAACTAAGGTTATATTTGTCAGTCGCGAAATAAACGTGAAGTTACAATAATGAAACAATAATACGCGAGTCGCCGACAACTTTGCGACTCGCCGCGACGCTAGAATATTCGCGCTCGCACGTGTGTATCGACGTGAAGGTCGCGCGCGACGGATCACCCTCGCATGGATGATATCCACTCACACAGGCACTCTCTCTCTCTCTCATGCACTGCGCGCCACACAAACCTTCTCTCGTTTGTCCAAGACCCTCGTAGTCCTGGACAGGCCGCAAGACTTCGTAGCCGCCCTGGACCGCTAGGCTAAGGCTGGGGTCACCTGGCTCCGCGTCACACAAAATCCACCTCGAATCGCTGGACACAGAACAGCACAAACGATATCACGAGACCTTTGAATTTGCTAGCGAAGTCGCGTGTTTATCTAGCGAAGGCCGAGAGCTATCTGAGCGCGCTCCTGAAGGATTAGCCCGCGCGCTCGCCCTCTCTATCTCTTTCGCGCCTATTGCCGAATTCGCACGTGTTTACTATAGGGCACACGACTCTATGCGGTTTCGGCGCGGCGCAGCGGTACTCATACCGCTACGAGTTGGCTATGGTGCTCAACTCGTTACAAGGTTTACTTAAAATTCCAATATACTCTTATTAAGTTTGTTACAATTAAAAATTAATATTTTAACAGTTTTTAACAGTTACGTTAATTTTATTCTATTATTTTATTAAGGGCGTGTAGAATGTCGGGTGCATTAAATATATTTATTTATACTCGACGGTAGTTCTCGTGAATTCTCGTGAAATGTTTTTGTAATCGTGCTTTTTGATTGTTTAGAATTTTTCAATCCGACAACTTTTCACAATAATTATTTACTATCGAGTGTACATCTAATATTCAGTAATACTAGGAAATGTTATTGTGCTTCGTGAACCCCTTATAATGT
The DNA here is from genome assembly GCF_009193385.2 of Nasonia vitripennis. Lineage (NCBI taxonomy): Eukaryota > Metazoa > Arthropoda > Insecta > Hymenoptera > Pteromalidae > Nasonia > Nasonia vitripennis. Next base: position 297,933 of record NW_022279589.1, read on the forward strand.
CATCCATTATATCTTTCTGGAAAGATTTTAAATTTCGCGCGGCCTGATGAGCACTAATAGTTTAATAACGTTTGCAGGTTGTGTAATAAAATTCGCGTTCCTAAATTCTTGTACCAGAAGACTGATCATCAATTAAATGCTTCACAACAAAGTATACCTCTTTTTTAAGAGAGGATATTTAGTAATTACACGTCAAATAATGGAATATCATTTTAATTAATTTGTGAATCACGAGCGAAGCGAGCGTTTCTTGCTAGTAATATTAATCACTATAAAATATATTATTCATTTCTCCATCGATTAGATTCGAAATTCTATCATTTAAAAGTATAATAGTATCATTATGTGAAGCTACTATTACACAGTTGATATCATTTTTTTTTTCGTTTATCCGGAGAGTTGGAAAAATACTTCACTAATGCACCATGTCAGGAGTCGTGCAAGACTCCCCGTGTGGGACTCTCCTGACGCGGGACTATCGCCAAGCATATCCACTAAAACTTTACCTCTTATAGGGCCGCGAAAACCCCCCCGGTATCCGCTTTCGCATTCCTTTGGCGGGTCGCCTGTCTTAAGCTATGCTAGCCGTCAACTAGTATTGTAAACAACCGTGATTGTTTTTCGCGCGGAGAACCATCTCCACGTACGCCGTTATCTCGCCCATATTCTGCTTGCTACCAACCATCGTTTCGACTATAGTCTCGGGTGTGAATGCCCCTATCGTCAGCTCCAGTATTCTACGCTTTTCAGCCTAGTGAGGGCAGTCAAAAAACGTGTGAACAGGTAGCTCCTAAATGATCCGTGACCGCAAAAAAATTGGATAAGGTAAAAGTTGACCTACCCCCTTTTCCTGTCTACCCACGGACCTACATCTTTTATAAGGGTCCTAGTCCATCTAGCCTTTGGACAATCGGTCCACCTAGTCTGTCAATTGTGCATTATTATTTCTCTTTCTTCCACGTCAATCGAGATGCTACTCGACGCTAAGCGAGCATCGTAAATCCGTTTTCGTTTGGTCGCAAGAAGATCCACGAGGATTACCCCCGCGATTACCATCGATGCCTCGGCCGCGACCGACCGGTAGGAGCATGCTATTCTAAGGGCCCACCTTCGCTGTACCGCCATAATCTTTTTTCCTATACTTATTCATAATCATAGCGTCGGCCCACACCTCTGCTCCATATAACAGGATAGAGTTAGTGGTCGCCATGAGTAGCCGCCTAACTGTTGGCCTAGGCCCATGGACGTTAGCCATCAGTTAGCTAAGTTGCGCTATCCTAGTCGTGGCTTTTTTACAGACGCGATCTAGGTGTTCTCCGTAGTTCAGCTTTGTGTCTAGAGTTATTCCTAGATACTTGGCTGATGGTTTCGTTGTTATAGTCTCGCCGCCTACCTTCATAGGTATGATCGTCGGTATCCGCTTTCCTGTCAATATGACAATTTCAGTCTTATCAAGCGCTAAAGTCAATTCGTGGTTCGCCATGCACCATAGCACTCTGCTCATAATCGCGTTTAACTTCGCTTGCGCAATGCCCACATTCCGTGCTGTTATAACTGCGGCGACATCATCTGCGTATCCAACGAGCATCACGTCCCCCGGCATCTCGAGTTTTAGAGGCCCGTCGTACAAGATACCCCAGAAGTCTGGACGCAAAATCGAACCTTGCGCTACTCCTGCAGTTATAGGTATTCTTTTGTGCCCTTCTTTCGTTTCATACTCGATAACCTGGTCCCTCAGATAATCTTCCGTAAGACGCATAATGTATCGCGGCATACCGAATGATTCTAAGGCAGCAAGTATGTTGGTCCACCTTGCCGAGTTGAACGCGTTTTTTACGTCTAATGTAACTAGAATCACAATGTCTCTAGTCGCGTGTCTAACTTCTTCTACTTTCTTTACCGTGTCTGTTACCTCTCTAATGGCCCCTATGGTGGATCGCTTTTATCTAAAGCCATTCTGTTTATCGGAAAGGTCTCCCGCTTCGCGTACAGCCCTTAGTATTCGCGGTTTAACCAGTGCTTCCCCCGTCTTTTCTATTCTGTCTAAAAGACTCAGTGGCCTATAGGAAGTGTCCGTATTCGCTTCTTTTTTTGGTTTTTCAATCAGTACAAGTCTCGCTCTTTTCCACCGCGAGCTAAAAACTCCCTGCACCAGGCACTGGTTTTACATCTCCTAGAGCAGCTCTGGCCGTTGCGACGCGACGATCCTGAGCATTTCCGCAGAAATGCCATCCAGTCCTGGTGCCCTGCTACTCTTAAGGGACGAATTTGCCGCGATGAGTTTGCCTTCTGTAAAAAGAGGTGTCTCTTTGCCGGTATCCTTATTTTTAATATTTTAGTATATCTTTAAACGTACATAATTTGTTTTCCAATCATTCGGGATAATCTACACTATATTAAACTTTTATATTTGGTCAATTTTGTAAAAACCCTCCAAAACTCGTAAAAAGAAAAAAACCGCTGACAATTCATTGGCACGTAGCTTCCTCTAACTTAATCTATAGGTCCAATAAATAAAATATTGTTTTAATATACAGTATATTTGCCTGCTACTGTATGAGGCGGTTTTTGATACATAATTTAATATGTAAGTTTTGAATGGTTCATTGTCCAAAACTTTGCAGACCCCTCTGTATTTTTATTATAAAATACGAACACTGTTGTCAATTTTTTTTTAAATCGTTAAAAATTTTAGCAGCAGATAGCTTTCTTATAGTAAATCACCGAATAAAATTTTGAAGTATTTGACTACACTGATTTAGAGATATAAGGATTTAAAACATTTTCAAAAAAAAAAAAAAATTGAAAGCTTGGTATCTTACGAACCATTGTTACGTCCGAACGTCGGCGCACACTGTAACATTCTCCGGATTGAGTCAGCTTCCGCTGAACTCGGGATGAAGTCGCTCCCTTATTTATTTTAATTTTCCCCGTGAATTTATTCAATACCCTTCCCAAACTAATGAACAGGTCTCGTTAAACTGTAGGTCAAAAGGCCTCCGACAAGCGAAGTCCAATCAACTCTCCAGACAATTCGACAAGTTCTCCCAAAATATATTTGTAAAATAAGCGGCAGCGTTTAAAGCCTGCTCACTTTACAAATTCCCAAACCTTTAAATATTTATTAATAATCTTATATAATTTTCACTTACTTTTCTTGTTAGAAGATTGCAGCCAATTCAGAGTTAACTGGATTGTAAACTCTTCCTTCTTGTTTTTGATAAATAATAAAATTTTTAGTGATTGATATATGTCCGAAAAATAATTAAATGAAACTTCTCTTCAAGTATGTTTTAGTAACGTATATTTTGAAATCTTTGAAAAAACTGTTATCCACTCTTCAGCCACCACGGCTTGTAATACAAAATTTTAAACTTAGATTTTACTTTGGAGCAGGCACCTTGGCTGACCTCCTTGACGAAACTGAACTTTTTCCCGCACGCTATTCCTACCTCCACACCCGCTTCGTATCTTTTCCCTATGCAACTCGATTTTTCCCACTGGCCCATCCCTTTGGGTCTGCATCAGCGTGTAAAGACCGTACTAGATAGTAGGTCGGGCTGCGCGAGTCTTACAAATAATTATTTATTCGCGAGAACTAGCCTTCGGCTCGAGAGCCTGTTCTGTTACTAAAGTTACACGCGGACTGTGGAATTGAGGATGTCCCGCGCTGCTAGTCTGCGCGGACGCGTATTTTGCGTGCGGACGGTATTCTGTCCTAGACTGCGTTTGGCGGACGTGTGAGTGTCCGATGTACTTACTGTCGTAGCAGGCAAGTCGCGTGTGACACTTCGGTATCCTGCGGACTCTACGTAACGCTATGTCCGCTCAACTCGTTTCGTGTGTGGATGCTGATGGTTAGTCCACAAGTAAAGTACTCTTACCTGCACGTCGTGACTGCGAAGCTGATTCGAATTTATTTGTTCTGATTGAGGTTTAGTTATTATTATCAATTTATGGCAGATGCTGACTGTATTATCTACACGCGTTCACGTGGCAATTCAAAATAGGGATGATCAACTGCTCTTGCTAACCCCGGAGATTCCACTCGACGGACCTTAGCTTGTACTTCTCTCTGTGACACTGATCTGTATTCAAAGGGCTCTCCGGTGTATGCTATGCCAAGGGACGGATTTAGCACGCTCCCAAGGTGTTGGACGGATTTAGCACGCTCCAAACACTAACACTAGCAAACACCGCCGCTTCACCTTAGAATCAGTTGTAGCCGCCTGGGGGTAAGTCACTACGCAAAGAGACGCTGTGTGGATCGGCTCCGGGGTTTTTAAAGTCTCGGTACCGATTCACGCAGTTATGAAATTTAGATGAAAAAGATCGTGGTAGTCCAATCAGCATTCGCCACAAAGGATCGTCGCGTACGCCTTGTAGTCGTCTTTCACGCCATGAGGAGTGCTGACACAGAGGTCAGAGCACTCGCTCCGATTTTCGGCGCTCAGTTGTGTAATGTCGCAGTCGGATGCACCTGCGATCCGTATGCACTCTCTACGTGCTCACACGGTTGCCAATGTACAAATATATAATTTAAGAGTATCAACGTGGGACATTACAAACGCCCTCTTTATCGGTCATCGACGCTCCTTTCCGCTTGGCTACCGCCTCTTCCAATCTTCTTCCGCTCCACATTCGGTCCCACCCACGGTATTTTCCTAGCCTTGCCGATTTCTCGTTAGATGGCCCTCTCTGTACGATTTTTGACTTTCCTATTTGTTATTTTATAATAATTTGTAGATTTCACATTTTTTGCTTATATAAAATAATATTTGCTAACTATGATTTTATTTTACTATTACAATCAATTTAAACTTATTATAACTCAATATTTTAAAATTTAAAAACTTCATTACTATTATTATTATTTAAACTTGACTGTTATTTCTAACTAGTCTTCTTTTTATGAACTATCTATTTAAACTAGAAACAAATCGTAAAGTCTGCACGAGCAAAAATTTATTTCTACGCTACGAATACGAGTTCTTCATTTAACATAAATAAAATGTGCACAGTTCTCACTTACTATTCTTCAACTGTTCATATTTTATGTGAATTTAATTTTCTATCTATTTTATTATAAATATTCTACTTTAAAATTTTAAGTTTGCTTTGCACAGCCTCGTATTCTGCGACGCAGCACAAACAAAGTTCAAGGCGCCAGATTGTCGCACGCAGTTTTCCCAGACGCTTGGGTTTTTCCCGGCTGCGCACAAATTTTACGATAGGGCCGCTGCCCGCCATATACCGATCCCAATCGCTATACCTGCGCTCGCTCTTAATTGCTATTTCTTCGGACGACCTAATTGCGCTGTCCGGACGCTCGCCTGCTCTTAAGCCCTACGGGAAACATTTTTTTTTTGTAACGCAGCTGCGTCATTTTATTCAAATTTTTTTTTAATTTTCTTATTCAACCTATGACGTAACACCATAGAAGTATAAAAGCTGCGCAATAAACTTAGTCAAAACACATAAAATATCTACTTTTCCCCAAAATCTCAAGTGCAATAAGGCCTTTTTACGTCCGTAATCGAGGCACAAAAAAATAGTTTTTTTCAGTTTTCGGTTTATCACTGAAAAAATAAGTAGTCAAACTACTTGAAATTTCATTGAGATATAGTTTGACACGTGACCCATCAACATAATTTTTTTCGTGAGGTTATGGTGTTTAGTTTCAGAGATATGAATTTAAAAAAAATCACCTTTTTCATTTGATCTGCCGAACAAAGCGGTCGATCCCAAGGAGCAAACAATGAAAAGTAGGTAATTTTATTTACTTTCAAATACATTATAGCTGAATTGTTTGTAACAATGGGATGATTGAAAAAAACGCAAAATAGTGTTTTTCAAAAATCAAAAAATATATAAAAAAAATAGTTGAGAAAATAAAAAATAATTGTTTTTCCCGAATTCAGAATCCAAAAATATATATGTATGTCAAATTTTATTGATATTGATGAAGTAGTTCCAGAAATATTACGGTATACACACACATACAAGTGAGTTAATAACATTACTACCCCAAGCGGGTCAAGCCACAGTGCCCAGTGCCGCCGTCGATTCCGATCGGGTGACAGCCCTGGTGGTCGACGCTGGCCCCATGGAGTTTGAGGGGGGGGGGGGGGCAAACTCACTTAAAAGCCGCAGAGGTTTATCATCTGACCACTGCTACATGTAGAGACGCAAGTGATATGGTAATGGAGGTTGATGCAGACAGAGATAAGAGAGCTGCATGCACAACGCAAAGAAATGCGCACTAGGATCGCCTTGGCAGCAGAATCAATAAACTGATGGATTATGTCTGGGACAGGCACAATGTGCACAAGCAAATTAAAGATTTTGCCCGAATTATAAGAGCGAGCTATAAGAATCTCTGCATGGCAGAAGATAACTTACTGTAATGTCAGCGCCTGGGAACACAGGGGAAGGAAACCCAGACAACCCTGAGTCTCAGATCTCGGAAGGCGGGTACAAGAGAGGAAGTCCCAACTTCTCCACAGGATAGAAATGGAGGAAACAAAGGAGCGAATAATCAACCTAAAATGACAGCGTGGCAGGAAGTCGTCACAAGAAAGTCAAAGAAAAAGGAGAAAAAGGCAAGCAAAGAGGATAAAAGTGTCCCCGGCGTTACAAACCAGAACAGGGCCAGCAAGAATGGACAGAAGCGGGCAAGACCTCCCAGACCTGATGCTTTAATCATCAAGGCTGCAGAAAGAAAGAGCTATGCAGAAATTTTGTCTAAAATAAAAGCGACTCCGTCACTTAAGGGGGCACACCACCTTTGAAATTAAAATCAAAATTAAAAATGTATAAATACTTATATAAATGAACCAAATTTTTATTACTATTCTTAGACATAATTACCTTTATTTTTATGGTTTTAGACCTTCTATATACCTCTATAATACCTACGTATAGTAGGGAGTCCATAATTCACTTACCGTAAGATTCCAAAGGAACGAATGGCCCAAATGAGCTCAAACTCTAGAATATTGTTTAAAAGTACATTAGTTATCGTATGAATGAGGGGATTTGGTTTAAATTTCGTAGAAAAAAAGTTACATTATAGTTATGTTAAAATTAATCAAAAATTGATAAAAAAATCAGTAATATGCTTATAAAACTTTTTCTATGAAATTAAACTATACGTAGATATTATAGAGGTATATAGAAGGTCTAAAACCATGAAAATAAAGGTAATTATGTCTAAGGATAGTAATAAAAATTTGGTTCATTTATATAAGTATTTATAAATTTTTAATGAAAAATTTTGATTTTAATTTCAAAGGTGGTGTGTCCCCTTAACACACTCAGAAATAGCGTAAATAAAATATGCAGAACAGTTGCTGGAGATTTTCTGATAGAGCTCAAACGCACAAAAGAAGTGAAAACCTCAGACTTCCAAGAAGCAGTTAAAGCAGTACTAGTGAAAGGCGCCACAATAAGAGCACTCCAGGATAAAGAAACCATTGAAGTAAGAGATCTGGACATGCTCACGTCAAAAGAGGAGGTACTAGAAGCAGTACAGAAGAAAATTGGCGAAGAGAACATCATAGAAGTCTCTACGATAAGATATCTGCGAAAGACGTATGGCGACACGCAGATTGCAGTGATACGGGTACCAGCCCAGATAGCGGCTAAAATCACTAAGCTACAGAAGATCAAAATAGGATGTGTTAACTGTAGGATCCGGGTGGCTAACTACAAAAACGAGCCGCTTAGGTGTCATAAATGTCTAGGTTTGGCCATATCGGTAAAAAGTGCACAGTAACTGAAGACAGAAGTAAGCTTTGCTTTTAATGTAGAAAAGATGGGCACTAAGCAAAGGAGTGTAAGAACCAACCCAACTGTGTACTCTGCAAAGGAGGCACAGGGGATAAGAGTGACCACGCAGCTGGTAGCTATGCATGCCCAGTTTACCGAGCTCACGTAGAAGCCACTGACAGACAAAGAAAATGTAAATAGTGCAGTTAAATATGAATCATTGCGCGACTGCACAGGACCTACTGAGCCAGTATGTCCGCGAGACAGAAATCGACATAGCCATCGTCTGTGAACAATACAGAGACCTGGACAAACCATAGTGGGATATTGACAGTACTGATGAAGCGGCGATATGGGCATGAGGAGACGCCACTTTCCAGGAAAAAATGACATGACGTAATGAAGGATTCGTACGCGCTAAGGTCGCAGGCGTACACACTTACAGCTGCTATGCTTCTCCTAACATTTTGATAAAACATTTTGATAATTCAGACAACTGTTAGACCAAATAGTACAGGATGCTGTAGGAAGAAAACCGGTACTGATAGCAGGCGATTTCAATGCCTGGCAATAGAGTTGGGCAGCCAAAGAACGAACGAAAGAGGACGAGCGCTATTGGAAGCATTCGCTTTCCTTGACTTGGTTTTAGTTAACCAGGAATGTTTTTACACATTTGAAAGAGGAGACGCAGGGTCCATCATAGATCTCACGTTTGTCAGCAGCTGCCTGATTGGCTCAGTTAGATCGTGGATAGTGAGCGATCGTTACACAAATAGTGACCACCAAGCGATAATAATTGAGATAAGAATATCAAAACAGAGATCTAACGGGAGGGAAACGACAAAAAGTGTCGGTTAGAAAACGAAGGATTATAATAAGGAGACATACCTGCTGGCTCTAGAAGAAATATATTGCTGTCTGGATCTGCAAATAATAGCAAGTAATGGGAAATATTACCCGAGCCTGCGACGCAACGATGCCAAGAAGGGCTCCCAACAATAGACGACTGCCAGTATACTGGCGGGATAAAGAAATTGACGCGGCCCGCAAAGAGTGTCATCGAACCAGAAGACGGAAACAGCGGACTCGGAAGAAATACTACAAGACTAGTCGTGGTAAAGAAAATGTAGACACCCTAAATAATGAAATGATAAATGCTAAACGGATACTCAAAAGGAAAATCTGAGAGAATAAACGACGGTACCTGAAAGAGTTACTGGACGAGGTTGAGCTGGATCCCTGGGGGCGACCGTACCAAGTGGTAATGAAGAAGATAAAGGGAGGTTATATCCCCCCTCCTAAGAGCCTGAAATTGCTAGATTGTATTGTGACCACACTGTTTTCCCTTTAACTGGAAGTAACAGCTATTCCTGAAGCGGAGGCAAATGACGGAATCATTCCAGCAATCACCCTAGAGGAATTACTAGCTGCATGCAAAAGAATTGGAAACTATGAGGCTCCAGGCCTGGATGGCATACCCAATATTGCATTGAAACAAGCTATACAGGCACGCCCCGATGTCTTTGTGGACTTGTACAACTCATGTCTCAAAGAAGGGACGTTTGCTAAGAACTGGAAGAAGCAACGCCTGCTGCTACTACCAAAAGGAGATAAGCCACTTACAAACCACTCTGCATGCTAGACACCCAAGGCAAGATCTTAAAGCGCATGATCGGCGTTAGAATGGACCAAGTAATTGAAAAACCAGGCGGAATCGCGGAATATAAATACGGTTTCAGGAAAAAACGCTCCACTCTTGATGCCGTAAGCTTAGTAGTTGACACCGCTAGAACTGCAACAGAAGAAAAAAGATGGAAAGAAGGATCCAAGAAGTACTGTGCTATTATTACACTGGATGTTAAAAATGCTCTTAACTCAGCGAGCTGGGGCAAGATACACGAGGTACTACGGAAAAAAGAGGTACCTGCATATATAAGAAGGATTATGTCTGACTTCCTGAAAGACAAAACCCTTTTGTATGACACAGAGAGCGGCACGTAAACTTATCAAGTAACCGGAGGGATCCCACAAGGGTCAGTGCTTGGCCCCTTATTGTGGAACATCATGTACGATGGAGTACTTAGGCTAGAGCTACCCAAAGGAGCAACGGTTATAGGGTTTGCAGACGACATTGCAGTTGTGGTAGTAGCAAAGCAAACGGAAGATGTGACGAAAATCGCTAACAAGGCAGTAGGTATAATCTCTAAAAAAAAATTAACTCTTAAAAAAGTAAAAGGTTAGTCGAGTATTATATATTCCGCAACAAAATTACAGATAGAAAATAACTGAGACCAATCAAACAAAGTCAAGTTTATTATATTTAATCGTAATGAAGCAAAGAACAACTCTCAAGATAATTACTAAGTCACTTGCCATGCCCGTTTCATTTTGTTTACTTTTTTAAGAGTTAATTTTTTTGAGATTTCGATCCTTTTTTTAAAATTGTTTAGAGTATTTCATATTCAAAGTCGTAAAAATAAAATATAAGCATCTTTAGCACCATTCGACCACAGCTTTTTTGTAACATTTTTATTACTAAGATGAAATCATTAATTGTTCTAATATACATCACCCTCGAATTATTTCTACACCTAGACACCAAAAACCACGGAGCGCACCACCTAGACCTCGTGCCTATTCTTTTCCTAATTGCTTAAGAAATTACAGTGAGCACCGCCTAGACCTCGTCATCGGCCACCCTGCACATCTAGACGCCGTACTCATATGATTTATTTACCTGGACACCAAAAACCACGGAGCGCACCACCTAGACCTCGTCATTAGCCACCTTGTATATCTAGACACCGCCCTTGAATAATTTTTACACCTAGACACCAAAAACCACTGGGCTAACTACCTAGACGTCGTTAACGGCCACCCTGTACCTCTAGACACTTTCTTCCAATGATTTTTACACCTAGACACAAAAAACCACGGAGCGCGCCACCTAGACCTTGTGATCGGCTACCCTGGCAAGCTAGTTACTGTTACAGCTCCGGAACGCAGAGTATGCACTGGCAACCTCTTGATTCAAAATATCGTAATATATTATTATATTTTCTTGAGAAAGCAATTCTCATCTGTATATAGCTTTGCAGCCAACTTAACGGTCCTTTCACATTTCGGGCTGAAGAAGAAAAACGTAATTTTAGCATTTGTGGATTATACACTCACATATTATAAAAATAAGCAGCTTTTTCACTAATATTTTTGTTGAAAATCATATTTTAGCTCAGAAAACATACTAATAAGCCAAAAAATCTTACGATCAGTAACAATAAGCATTTTTTTCTGTATCATGAAAAATTCGAACACTAATATAGAAGTAAATAGTATCACGGGCGCCGTGGCTTCCTCTGCTTCTCAAACTCGCCTTCGTGGCGCTACCGCGCCACTTGATCCACGATTGACTAAAGCAGACTGAACTTGAGCTTGCTAGCCATAAAACGGAGGCTATCCTTATATCTAGAAGAAAGAAAATAAAGACAATAACGCTGTCAGTAGACGGACACGAAATAGACTCTCAGCCGACCATTAAGTACCTGGGAATCACCATAGACGCTAGACTAACGTTTCAGCAGCATCTTAAGAGGACGAGCAATAAGGCAGCAAAAGTCGGTGCTGCACTATCGCGAACAATGCCAAATGTAGGTGGGCCAACGCAGGGCCGAAGATTACTCCTAGCCAGTGTTAATAAATCAATTATGTTATACGGTGCCCTAATATGGGCGGACGCTATGTTGGTGAAGTCCTATGCACGAAAGCTGTGAACAGTTTATAGGAAAAGTGCATTGCGGGTCGCCTTTGCCTACCGAACAGTATCAGAAGATGCAGTGTGCGTTATTTCAAGTGTACCACCTATTGACCTTCTAGCATCAGAACGAAAGAATATATACGAAGAAAACCGGCGTAGTCACAATACTCAAAAGATAGTTTGGAAATCCGCAAAGGATCAAACCCTAGCTGAGTTGCAAAGACGATGGGACTCTAGTGGAAAGGGGCGATGGACGCATCGCCTCATACCACGTATTGTTGGCTGGGCCAATAGACAACACGGGGAAGTGAATTATTACTTACTTGACTGTTCGCGATACAAAATGGAACGAGAAGAACTCGAGCGTTACCTTCAGACTAGGGTGACCCCTGAGTCAATAATGACAGTTATGCTAGCATCAAAAGATGGCCTGTGCGCAGTAAACAACTAGGTAAGGACCATTATCAAGAAGGTTAGAAATGACGAACAGAAAAGAAGGGTAGGACAAGGCGAAACAGCTGAGTAAAACTGTTGCTAGACAAAGGCCACTAGGTTATAGATACAAAATGCTCCTCGGACTGATGCAGAGGAACGTAGGTCGCAGAGTTGAGCCCAGACTCCCTTACTCAATGCAGAGGAACGTAGGTGTCGGGATTGAGTCTTGAGCTTGCTCTGCCTACGCCACATAAAAAAAACACACACACACATCCATACAGACATTTTCTGAAAAAACTTGATTTGAACTTTTAACACACCAAAAAGTACTTTATAGAAGTTTTGACGCAACTCAAAATTGTACTATTACAAAGCTTTCTCTAGGAGGAAGCAAAATTAAATCTATTTCACGGTAAAAATGTTCTTTAAACTTACATCATTCAAGTGACAAAAAAATAATCAAATGTATTATATTCTAATTAGTTTTTAGCAATAAAAGAACTTAAAAAATGTCCGTCTATCTGTCCGGATTTTTTTGTTGCATTTATTCTACAAAACTTGATGTATTTTATAAACAAAAAAGTATTGATTGGTATAGACAGGTACATATGATAAAAATATACATTCCTACCATAAAACATTTTCAAGATTTGCTCCAGGTAGATTTGAAGCTGTGAAAAAAATTTTTAAAAATAGACGTGATTGATTAATTTTTTTTTATATTTCATATTATATATATATATATATATGTGTGTGTGTGTGTGTGTGTGTGTTTGTGTTGTGTGTGTGTGTGTGTTTGTCGCATGACGTCACGCTTGGTAAGTCTAGCAGCATCATCAAGTTGCTCTGCTTATTTAGCATTATTTTAATGTGTTTTCTCACTCGAATGAGTGATTTTTCACAGCGGGAACGATCCTCTATTTGGTCCGCACGCTAGCGCTGGAAAACTACGACTTTTTCGTGCGTTTTTATGAGCCTAGAGGAGTTCTTTTCGCAAGCTGGAGACAACATAACCTTATCTGTCAACCACTGTACAATTGCTGCTGGCGAACATCCTCATAGCTGTTTCATCATGAGGACATACCATCGGCTCTCAATATCGCTAAAGAGGAAAAGAAAAATCTGGTTTTTTGGAATATCATCCCCAATTTCAACCGAATAAAGGTTTTCTGCAGAGATTTTTAGAGGTTAGATACAAATAGCTCTATCTCTCTCTAAAGAGCGCGAGATCAGTCGTCACCGTTGTTGCGCGTCTGATTCCAATATTCACCACCAGGGTGCAACACGATTGACACTGGACAAATGTTGGCACCTCTGACTGATCAGCAGTGGTGTTTTTGGCGCGTTATTCAAAAATCTGCTAGAGCGGGAGTTTTGAAAATTTAAGAAAATTTTTCTTATTATCAAAAATTTTGATAATTTTCCTAAGCCAAAATTAGTACAATTCCTTACATGCCAAGATGGCGCCAGGACGGAACAAGCCTCCTGACAGTTGTCGCAGTAATTTTGCATGTTGTAAGCATAAACCAGCAATAACAGCAGTGTGCGTTATTTGAGATGAGGCTTATCACCATAGTTGCCTTAAACAAAAAAATGAAAACTATAAATTCGTTGGCAATAATCTCATAGTTTGCCCCGAACATAGCTATCAAAACGTAACCTCAAAAATTGATGAGGAAGTTTTAAGCGAATCTGCCTCACTTTTAATAGCGCAGATTAAGCTAAAAAAATCTGATGATGTGAGAAATTACCTATTGGCTGAAACTAGTGACAAAACTCAAGACTTGCAAGAGGCTGAATCCATCGAAGAAAGTGATATTGAACTTTTAAGAACTGAAAATATGCTGTTAAAAAAGCTAGTGAGCGAACTTACTAAGAAAAACTTCTAAGAAGAACTACCTTCTTAAAGAAAAATTGCAAAACATCAAGAGTGGGACTGACGTTAAGTTACGCACGTACTCAGATACCATTAAGTACTTAAGAGCAATTCAGAAAAAAGTTCCTAAAATATCTGTCAAGAAAATCAATAACAGCAACATCGATGTCATGAAATCGGTAATTGAATGTCTCACAGCCGAAAAAAACATTCAAATAAAAAACATATACGTTAACAAAAATGATAAATTTATTATAAGCTGCCTGAATGCTATCAGTGCTGAATTAACGGAGACAGTACTGAAAGAAAAACTAGAGGACGAATGTAACATAACAAAGAATGAATTAAATAATCCGAAAATCAAAATAGTGGGTGTCGAAAATTATATGAACATACAAACCAAGGAAATCAAAAAGGACATTAATGAAAGAAATGTCAGTGACTTTGAAAAGAACGGAGAAGTTCTGCATATGTACAAGAACAAGCACAACAACTTAAGCACTGTTCTGATGGAAGTCCTAGCTGAGATCTACAAGCACATAAGAGAAAATAGCAACAAAATTTTTGTTGGGTATCAACACTGTAAAGTCTATGACTTAGTAAACATCTGCCCATGTTTCAAGTGCGGGAGATTCGGACACAATGCTAAAAAATGCAGAGATGATACCTTGTGTTTAAAATGTTCTGAAACCCATAAAACGAGTGATTGTGATAAAGACAGTTCAAAGTGCATAAACTGTCACTATAGTAATACGAGATATAAATCAAAGCTAGACACAAAACATTTCACCTATGACTCCAGTCAGTGCAGCATCTTGAAAAAAAAAGATAGATATATCGACTCCGTCGATTATCCCATCAAACCCACCTTACCGGCAACTGAATCAGTCTATCGCAACCTGGAATCAGCAAACAGGCTCGAAGTATCTGTAGATGTCAATAATGCTGCGGATACGGAATTTCGGCACATGAAAATAACACTCCACGCAATAAATCGAAAAAAGAACCTCAACATAACTCAAGACCACATACAAGACGTGATCAACAAGTACTATTGAACCAACCAAAGCTTCACTCCACTGCTTCCATACCAGTCAACAAAAGCGATAAAAACGAGACTAAACATAGGTAACATGGATACTTTTGATTATTTAGATAAGTTTCAAAATGAATCAATGCAAAAAGAAAGGACATGCAGTAATATTGAAAATTTTAATAAAGTTATAAACAACAAAAAGGATATTGGTTCGTCTCTATCGGTCTTCCCGAGGCAAGTTGTCTGGTGAGAAAGGACAAAAAGGATATTATCCTGCATGTAGATATTCGAAGTATAAATGCAAATTTTGATAAACTAAAAATTTTAATAGAGAGTTTAGCTATCAAACCAGCGATTATGATATGTTCCGAAGTTTTTCAGCAAGTTAATTATAATTTACACCAACTGAATGGCTCAGATTATGATTATATAATTTACTATAACGACAGTAGGATACATAGGAATGATGGCGTCATTGTATTTGTCAATAATAATCTAGTCCAACATACCAAAGTTGTTGAAGCAGGTAGAATTAAAATAATAAATACTAGGATAACCTTAAACGATAAAAATAGTCTTGAAATATCGGCTATGTACAGATCGCATGGGATACCAAAGACTGAGTTTATACTAGACCTTAATAATTACTTAACTAAAAAGAGAAATGTAAAAAATCACTTAGTGATAGGTGATTTTAATATTGACCTGCTAGACTGAGATCACTATAGTCAAGATTTCTTATGCAATTTTCTTGATAAGGGATATATTCCTGGTTTTGCAGGTATTACAAAGCCAACTATTAGTAGAGCCAAGGGATCATATATCGACAATATTTTCATTAAGTCTCATAACATTAACACTGGAAGAAACTGGAATGAAATTATGTCGATGGATGATCCAATTTTGGCTGTAGAAAAATTGTTGAACGAGATCAAGCTATGCGTAGAATTAGCAAAAACAAAGAAAAAGGCTAAAAAATACACTGGTCGAAAAAACTGGATAACTGATGCAATAGTGAGGTCGTGTAACTAAAGAGTTTTTATATAGTTTATGGCAACTAGATGTGCAGAACGATAAACCAAACACTATATAAAACTTATGCAAAAATTTTAGATAAGGTAATTACCGACGCTAAAATAAAATATGAATCAAATCTTATTCAAAATAATTCCAATAACCCAAAAACACTTTGTGAAATAATAAATATGAAAATCAGGAAAGTTAAAAAATGCAATGATGTCATAAATTACATAAAAATAAATTATTAAAAAATTACTGATAAATTCAGATAGCGCAAAATATGAATCCTTTTTTTGTGATATAGGTAGAAATCTAAGTGCTAATATCGTTAAACCAGTAAATACTGGACTTAAGCTACCTGCCATGAATCCTATCTCTATTCTTTTAAAGCCAACAAGTACAGCAAAAATAATAAGTATTATTAATGCAATGGAATTAAAAAATGGAGGAGTTGATAAAATAAATGCAAAAACCTTGAAACTGCTATGTAAACACATTGCAAGTCCTCTAATTCATATTTTCAAAAAGTGTATTGAGAAATCGATATGGCCAGATTCTTTAAAAATGGCCTAAGTAGTGCCAGTCTATGAATCAGGAACGAAACATAAAATTACGAATTATCGACCCATCTCTCTCATATCCAATGTTGCAAAGATTTTTAAGCGAATTATATATAATAGAATTCATGATTTTGTAGAACAGAGCAATATAATCTCGAAGCAACAATTTGGTTTCATGAGGAAGATTTGTACAAAAGATGCTCTAAAGTACATAACTAATGCACTATATAATCATGTTGATAAGAATAAGCCTACGATTATAACATTCCTTGACCTGGCGAAAGCTATCGATACTGTTGACCATATCATACTACTGGTAAAACTTCATTGCATTGGAATTAGGGGCCAAGCGTTGGATCTTCTTTTCAGTTATTTGAGTGACAGATACCAAGTAGTCAAAATAGACGGTATTCAAAGTGATAGCTCTGTGGTTAACACAGGCGTTCTACAAGGAACGATCTTGGGACCGCTACTTTTTATCCTGTACATAAATAATGTCTTAAAAAAGATCCTCCCCGAGGCTCTAATTTTGTATGCAGATGATACTGCTATTATAGCCACTCGTAAAAATTGGATAGAAGCCCAAGATACCATGAACAATTTTCTAAGTGTGATATCGGAGTGGCTGGCATTAAATAAGTTGTTATTAAATGTAGGAAAGACTGTTTGTATGACTTTTGGGAGCAGTATCGGAAGTGTACCAGCTCAAGTAAACATCAAAATCCTCGACAAAATTTTAACGAGCGTAGAACATTTTAAATATCTAGAAATTGTTTTTGATAGCAACCTAAGGTGGGAAAATCACATGAAACATATAATCGGGAAGACAAAAAGCTACAAGAAACCAAGTTCAAAAGCTACAAAATAAAATTTAATAAATCATAAATAAAAATAAGTTTCCATCACACGACAATCCTCTAATATAGTACAACTTTTTGCTCTTGAATCTTTGAAGCTGCATTATTATGATCTAAAAGAAAAATACCTAGCATCAGATAGTATTACTAGAAATAGAAGCATGCTATAAGCAAACATGGATTTAAATAATTTATCACTAAGCTTTGAATTTTTAGTCAATAATGGACATTAAGAAAGAATTTTCTCCTACAGTGACTTTCTTTATTTTGATGTTTGCTACCTTTGTGATTTTTTTAGGAATGCTCAAAGCAATTCATAATCTTTGCCACAGGCTGTAAATATGAAATTTAATCATTTTAGCACAGATTTATGGATATCTTCATTTTAAAATTTTTTGGTGGTCGTAGTCCAGATCGAAATCTTACTTTCACCAATATTAAGGTTTAAATGGCTTATAAGATAAGTTTAACATATATATATATATATATATATATATATATATATATATATATATATATATATATAAAGTATTTTTATTGAAAAATTCAGAAAATTTTACAAAAAAAGGTATCCGGATAGTTTTAGTTAAAAATGCATCCCTTATAAGCTACAAATAATTGAAAATAAACAAAAAATGCAAAAATTGCTTGAAATCTCAACTTTGACCAGCTAGAACCCTAGGCCAAATGAAGGAATCGCGCTGAATTTTTTTTTTGGGAGTCAAGTACAACATATAGAATATATATATGTATAGTTTGGGCAAACATTAAAATCTTCATCTTCGATTTCACAGAGAACCACCCATATTTATATACATACATGGATGAATAGAGATTATTTTAAAATTGGTCCAGATGAAAGGGATGCTGCGATTAAATATTTGTGCAAATATGCTGTTTTTTTTTAAGCTATCTATTAGTAAATATGAGATAACGAATGCTTTATGTATTTATGCACATCATAAGATGTAATCAGTAAATTTGGTCCAGTTAAAAGGGATGCTGCTATTAAATATTTGTGCAAATATAATTTTTTTTTTAAGTTATTGGTTTGTGAATATGAAATGACGATTTATGTATTCATGCATAACGCAAAATGTTAACTGCAGATTTGGTCCAGATGAAAGGCATGCTGCAAATAATTTTATTGAGCTAATATGATTTTTTTTTTCAAAACTATGTGTTTGTGAATATGAAATGACGAACGCCGCATGGTTTCATGCATATTACAAAACGTAATCTGCAGTTTTGGTCAAGATCAAAAGAATGCTGCAAATAATTTTATATACGGATATGATTTCTCTTTTAAAGCTATCTGTTTGTGAATATTAAATGACTAATGCTGAATGCATTTATGCATATCACAAGATGTAATCTGCAGATTTGATCGTGATGAAAGGGATGCTGCGAATAATTATTTCTGCAGATATGATCCTTTTTTCAAAGCTATGTGTTTGTGAATATGAAATGACAAAAATCGTTATGTAATTATTTTCTTTATATAAAGAGCACTTATATGAGTTTATCAGTAGAAAGAGATAAATTAATATTGATCAATATAAATTTTTTTTAAATAAACCGTAACTTATAATCAAATAGATGTTTTAAACAAACATTACCATAAATTATATACTTCCATTAATGTATTATATATGTTTACTATAATATTCAAATATATTTTATATAAATTTACTGCACATCCCAAGCTGATGTGAACTTTTAATATTTTAACGTATAGGGAACAAACATGGTTTTGCTATATACATATAAATACTTATATGCAGTAGAAAATAGAATAAGAATACGTTATGCATCAATTTTTTGCTGATTTAATACCTCTAGGCCCTAATATGATTAATTAAAAATTCATATGTTTAATTAGTTTTTAAAACGGCAGCTCTCCAATATGGCGGCTCGAAGGATAAAGACCTAACCTAACGTACGGGCATTTGAGTGCATAAATTCAGTCATCAAGAATCTATTTTGATTTTGAAGCATCATCTCTCATCTCTATTATGTAGCTCTTGTACTTTTGTGTAAGATTCAATTATCCATAGTCATTTCTATTGATTAATCTCAAATGAGATCTCTACTATTAGGTATACTGCTCTTTTAGGTTTACTTCTAAAATACTCTAAGTTTATTATAATCGAAAATTATTTTTTACAGGGTAAAACCGTCTTCAAAAATAGATGCATTTAAGCATTCTGCATTTATTCCACAATCAATATAGTATCATTCTAATTTAGACAACTAAATTTTATCTATTTATAAAATTATAAAAATCAACTTTTTAGATGTGTATCGAACGTTATTTCCTGATACAGGGGGCGGAAAATGTGCTTTAAAATTGTGCTTAATAGTGCATTTTACTCATACTATATCGTAATATATTTTAGATACTATCTTATTTAATAATTTAAATAAGTATTAAATAAAATAATAATAAAATGAATTTATCTTTATATGAGAATATAAAATATGATTTTGTATGAAATTACATAATCTTCCATATTTATATTGATCCTTAGTGAAACAAAAATTCTGCACATAACAGTTTCCATCTGAAGATTTCAGACTAAAACAAAAGATAACTAAACAAAACAGAAATTTTCAGCAGAAGATTGTCAGCGTTGAGACAAAGTCAACAGTTATTTACAGGTATTATTGATTTTTTTTCAGTTTTTTTTTTAGTTTACTGCGGATAATGCCATATTTCAACAGTTTTCAACAGTTACGTTAATTAGATTATATTATCAAGTGGCACGGTAAGCGAGTTTAGGAAGCAGACAAAACCGCGGTGCCCGCGAGACTATTTACTTCTATGTTAAGGTTCGCATTTTTCATTACAAAGAAATAAATGCATTTCTTTCTTGTCTCTAATATATTTTGACTTACATTATGTTTTATTATGCCTAATTATGATTTTGAACGAAAATATTGATGAAAACTACCTTTGATATCATACACGAGTGTGTCATTCGCAAAATGCTCAAATCAATTCAAAAAATTGTTAGGATCGTTAAGTTAGCTGCAACAAGTATTAGGACCGTGAAGTTGGCCGCACAGCTGTTATACACAGATGGATATTGCCTTCTTATAGGTTTTCTGCATGCTTGCTCACTTGTATTTTTTAGTGTCTAGGTGTAGAACTAATTCGAAGGCGGTGTCTAGGTGTACGAAGTGGCCGATGACGAGGTCTAGGTAGTGCGCTTGGTGGTTTTTTGTGTCTAGGTGTAGAAAGAAGGTGAGGGTGGTGACTAGTTGTACAGGGTGGCCGATGACTAGGTCTAGGTGGTGCGCTCCGTGGTTTTTGGGGTGGCCAATGACGAGGTCTTAGTAATTTTTACCATAGTTTTTGGTGTCTAGGTGTAAAAAACATTCAATGGCGGTGTCTAGGTGGTGCGCTATATGGCTTTTTGTCTAGGTTTAAAAATCATTTAAGGGCGGTGTCTAGGTGTACAGGGTGGCCGATGACGAAGTCTAAGTAAAGCTCTCCGGGGTTTTTAGTGTTTAGCTTTAAAAATCATTTGAGGGCGGTGTCTTGGTGTAAAAGGTGGCCGATGACGAGGTCTAGGTAGTGTGCTTCATGGTTTTTGTGTCTAGGTGTAAAAATAATTCGATGGTAGTCTAGGTTACGGGTGGCTGATGACGAGTTCGAGGTCGTGCGATTTATGGTTTTTAGTGTCTACCTGTAAAAATCATTTGAGGGCGGTGTCTAGGTGTACAGGGTGGCCGATGACGAGTTCTAGGTAAAGCGCTTCGTAGTGTTTGGTGTCTAAGTGTAAAAATCATTCGAGGGCGGTGTCTAGGTGTATAGGATAGTCGATGATGAGGTCCAGGTAAAGCGCTCCGTGGTTTTTAGTGTTTAGCTTTAAAAATCATTAGAGGGCAGTTTCTAGGTGTACAAGGTGGTTGATGACGAGATCTAGGTGGTGCGCTTTATGGTTTTTTGTGTCCAAGTGTAAAAATTATTCTGGGGCGGTATCTAGGTGTTCGGGTCTGCCGATGACGAGGTCTAAGTGGTGCGCTTCGTCGTTTTTTGTGTCTATGTGTAAAAATAATTCGAGGGCGGTATGTAGGTGTACAAGGTGGCCGATGACGAGGTCTAGGTAGTTTGCACTTGGTTTTGGTGTCTAGGTGTAGAAATCATTCGAGGACGGCGTCTTAGTGTACAGGGTGGCCGATGAGGTCTTGTCAGTTCGCACTTAGTTTTGGTATCTGGGTGTAGACATCATTTAAGGGTAGTGTATTAGAACAATGTGTGATTTCATGTTGGTGATAAAAATGTTACAATAAAACCATGGTCAAAAGGTGCTAAAGATACTTATATTTTATTTTTAGAAGAAATATGAAATACTTAAAAAAATTTACTCAAAAGATTTAAAATTTTAAAAAATCAACTTCTTAAAAAGTAAAAGGTGAGGCGAGTCAAATATATTCCGTAACAAAATAACAGATATAAAAGAACTAATATTAATTAACGAAAGTTCAGTTTATTATATTCAATCATAATAAAGCAACAACATTTTTTTGATCAATAAAGGGCTCGCTTAACTTAAAGTTAACTTGCTATGATCGTTTTATTTTGTTAATTGGTGAACAACTAAAATTGTTTCTTTATGTATTAGAACGTCATAAAAACACCGTAAGTACAATGAAACAGTCATGGCAAGTTACGTAGTAAGTATCTTGAGAGTTGTTAGTAATTGATAAGTATATAATTTAACTTTAAGTTAAGTAAGCCCTCCATTCACGAAAAAAATGTTGTTGCCATTATGATTAAATATAATTAACTTGACTTTGGTTGATTGATCTCAGCTCTTTTTTATCTGTTATCTCGTTGCAAAATACATCATACTCGCCTAACCTTTTACTTTTTAAAAAGTTAATTTTTTTATATTATCAAATGCGTGTTTTCAAAAAAGTTAAAAAAGATGTGTAGAAATCCGAAGATAGCTGTTTTGATTGCGAACAAACTAGTGAACGTAGAAGAAAGCAATTATAAAAGAATAGTAAACTGTTTTGAACTATAAAAAAACTGTTATTTTTACTTATTAATAGTTATTGTCTGTTGTATTTTATTTATTTTCTGAATTGTAAAATTTTACACCTGAAAAAAAATCTAACTAAAGTATCTAGCAAACTAAATCAAACTGAGACAACAAGAGCTTACTGTTATCTGTGTCTCAATTCTGACATTTTTCTCCTATCATCTTCAGTTAATAACGTTTTTTTCCAATTGTTTTTATTTTTCTTTTTCGTTAGGTGTTGACGATATCGTTATCATTTAATATAAAAGTAAACATTGTATTATGTATTACATTTTAGTACATAATATAAATGTTACAATTGTTATAATCTGACTATTTACATTATATTATTAATGTAAATAAAAAAATGTTTAATTAATATTATTTTATTGTTAGATTTTTTAATATAATTAATACCGTCTTCAAATAATTACAGATTAAAAACATTTTTTAATATTCAAAATTTATTTCTATTTTATTCGATAATTTTTAAGGCGGTGTGCCTGGTGTGTACTGGTATATATATATATATATATATATATATATATATATATATATATATATATATATATATTGCAATAACAATGTTTATCTATCCTGTTGCTTAAAAAGTAATAAAGTTATATCATTATTTAAATAAATTATTTTTACTTCATTTATTATCTGGTATTATTTTTAACCCTAGAAATATTTGTCAACAGATATCTGCACCGCAGGAGCGTTTGTACAGCACATGGATAGGCGGCTCTATTTTGGCATCACTAGACACGTTTAAAAAAATGTGGGTTAGTAAACGAGAATATGATGAAGAAGGACGACGTGCAATACATCGAAAAACATTCTAAATATAATTCTAATTTTATAATTTGGTACTATGTTTATACAAAAAAACACATGGAAAGAGAATTGTAACTTTGTTTTTAAATTTATATTTACAATAATTGAGACATACCATGGATAAATATTTGATACAAACTGTTCTGTTGTTAAGGAAGCTTGTATTTCAAAAAGTATATTAATTAAAATAATTACATATGTAGTATATAATGATTATTAATCGATTTATAAAATAGATGCTGTAACTTGTCAGACTCAACACGAGGAAAAATTTAGTTAGGTTATCCATACTTAGGCACGCTTTTCGTTCACTGGATATTTGAGGACAAATCCTTTTATACAGACACCAGGTAAATGTTACTCCAGCTAGTCACGTATAGCAGGTATGCCAGAGGGGGATCCGCCAATCGTTTGAGAAAATAATGACTGGTTGTATCAAATGCTATATTATATTGAACGATATTATGTAAGGATATGGGCCCATGCAGAAATAAAATTCAAGATTTCGGTAAAAATATTAGACACAGTAGTAGGTTTATTCAGATAACGCATACATAATCTAAACTCTAATGCAAAAACGTAGAGAGAGATCTTTATTTTGCTTAAAGCAAAAAACAATACAATTCGTTGAGATCACATAAGAATGTGTCGCATACAAACTAACAAAACGAGAATATTGAAAATATAATTACAGCATTTTAGAAGGTAAAATTGTTTGTCCTACACAGATTAGAATAATACTTTGGTGAAAAATACCGTCACATAAAATCACATTTAGTCATATTAAATATCACAATATTAATTATCACAATAAACGTTCCAACTTTACGCTGTGCACGTGAGGTTTGGTCATAGACCTATCTGTATTGTACATTTAATATCAGAGTACATAATACTGAAAAATTATTACGGCCTATAGGCCGAGTCAGACTAGATTAAAAACGCAGCGCCAGAGGGTTCAGAGTCATCACGATTTGGTGGCCAGCAGATGTCGCCGCAGTGCCCCTTGAAGGAGGCGAGGTATGGTAGATTTCGCAGGGTAGAAGGGAGAGAGTTCCAGAAATTAGCACCCTGGACCTGGAAGGCTCTAGCCCGGGTCTCGGTGTTACATAAGGTCGTATAGTTTGCACTGATCACCTTGAAAACTGTTTAATAATCAAATTCTTATTATATCAGTTAACTGTTTCATTTCAGTTAAACATTTTTACGCGTACCTAAGTTTAGGAACATATTGTTATGTCCAGGTCAATTCACACAAATAAGTACACACTATTTATAAAAGAAGACATAAACTCAGAGTCTTTATTTAATACGTAGAATATGTCTCTGCTCTCAGCAGCTGTCACAATCAGTCTCTAACTAAACAACAACATCCGCGACGTCATTGATCTCGTTGCTAAGGGTAGCTATGCGCGATTCATGGTGTTCGAATCGCGCAACGTTCAGGCTCGATCACAACAATATTTTTCTATGTACATCTCATTATTAGTCCAAAACTATATGTGTATTCCAAATTTTGAGGATGCTTAATTCAAAGGTTGTGCTGCTGCATCTCTCAAAGTTTAATTTATTTAATCTGGAAGGATATTTGCATTGTGCATACCATTAATTTTTAAATGAATGTTTATGTTTTTCTTTTGTTCATGTTCGTTGTAAGGTTCAATCAACCGCGTGTGTTTTTCACAGGAATATGTTTGTTTTGTTTATGTTCGCTGCTAGATTTAATGATTTACGTGAGTTTTTGCAGGTGAATTGCTATTATATCAGTTAACTGTTTCCTTTCAGTTAAACATTTTTACGCGTACCCAAGTTTAGGTACATATTTGTCTATGTACACCTCATTATTAGTCCAAAACTATATGTGTATTCCAAATTTTGAGGATGCATAATTCAAAGGTTGTGCCGCTGCATCTCTCAAAGTTTATTTTATTTAATCTTGAAGGATATTTGAATTGAGCATACCGTTAATTTTTATCTTGGTGTTTATGTTTTTTTTTTTTGTTCGCTGCTAGATTTAATGATTTACGTGAGTTTTCGCACGTACATATCTACGATATTGTTTTTAGCCATGACTATTAGGTTATTTTCAAATGGTTGTTTAAGCCAAGTTCTATGCCTGCATGAAGGTCGTGTAGCTTGCACTTATCATCTTGAAATCTGTTTAATAATCAAATTGTTATTATATCAGTTAACTGTTTCCTTTCAGTTAAATATTTTTACGCGTACCCAAGTTTAGGTACATATGTGTATACCAAATTTTGAGAATGCTTAATTCAAGGGTTGTGCGCTGCATTTCTCAAAGCTTAATTTATTTAATCTTGAAGGATAGTTGAATTGAGCATACCGTTATTTTTATCTTAATGTTTATGTTCGCTGTTAGATTTGTTATTATATCAGATAGCGGTTTTCTCGCAGTTAAACATTTTTACGCGTACCTTAGTATAGGTACATATTTGTCGATATTTTATCCTGTCATAAGAAACAGGTGCTTAAGATTGTAATTTAGTTTATTAAGGCACACGCCCTAAGTAGTGAGAGCCGAAAGTATGCGGCGTTAATGAAATAAAAAAAAACTTTTTTTCCGCGTGCTTAAGTAGCCCAATCTTCTTACTTATTCTAAACATGCTTAGAATATCTATGTTACATTTTCTTCTCGTATATTGGTATATGTCGGGGTAGCTTTAAAAAATCATAACTGATTATAATGTAGCGTAATTTTGAGCAAAGCGTCGTTTGCAAAAATAAGAGCGTCCAGAAGAAAAATATTAAACTGGGTTAAATTAAAAAGGTGGTAAAGAAATTAAAAAAAAATAGATTTAAGTCGTACGTATAATGATCTTAAAATTTAAATCCAAACGAATAGTAAAATTTTGTGGCTTGACTTCATATTTCTTCTTACAATAAGTATCATACTCTTTACTTTTACTTTGATTACAATTGTCATATACTTTTAGTATAAAATACTATAAAATTATGTGTATAATAATAGATATCCTGCTTTATAAAATTTCATGAATGTAATAATTATGTTTTTTGCTCTCTATGTTAACATAATAAATAAGGTGAACAACCGTGAGAGAATCAACCCTTGTATACAAACGCTTGACTGATATGTGATTAATACACAGCACAAATGTATAGCTAACGACTGTGATTGATTTGAGGAATTTTTTTCTCTTAATATTGTAATTTAATACCTGACATTTATAAAAATTGATCTGAAGAGGTTGGAAACCGCTGTTGGAGTGTATGGATAAATAATAACACTGTGCGGTTAATTAATTGTGACGGCAGGCCCAGCCCGGGGATAAGAGGACAGCAACAGATAACTTGCCTGGCGTAGGCAAGTTACCGACCGAGTGGCGCTAGTAGCCAAATGTAAATAGTCTACCCACGCGCAGGTAGATGGCGTACGCGCATGTAACACAGGAGAGCATTAATGATCTGGCTCTCAACTGAGTAACGTGCGAATGGTAGAACTCGCTGCTTGCTCCGATCTCCACCATACCTAGTAGTCCATGAGCCCCAGGCTCTCGAAGAGTATGTGTGCAGTCCACTCCATCTCCTGTAGACTGAGATCCAGCATCACTTACAAATATTTATTAAAAGAATAAATGAATAACTCTTTACAAAATATGAATAATTTTGACCCTTTATTAGAACATCCTCTCCCATCCCCCCATCAGTTGTGTCATCGGTGCAGGATGGTAGTACCCTGTTCTTAGGTGGCTCATCTGGTCGTAGATTCATGGTGAGATGGTAGTACCTCACACATCAGTCTAATAGCTGCGTGGTTTACCTAAGTGTACCTAACTCACCTCCTTCTTCCACTTCAGAGCATAGGGAAGGCTTTTGTCCACTCAACAGATATTACCGGGTGGATCAGAGTTCGTCATCGTTCTTCGTATGTGCTTGTCTCCTGATTTACTAACCTCGGGTCACGAATTCCTCGCGTTCGCGCTATATATATATATATATATATATATATATATATATATATATATATATATATATATATATATATATATATATATATATATATATATATATATATATATATATATATATATTTATAGCCACGACTATTATCTATCTATCTATCTATCTCTATATATATATATATATATATATATATATATATATATATATATATATATATATATTGATAATAGTAGTGGCAATATAGCCCAGTCGGCAGTGCGTCCGCTCACATCGGAGTCTTGTAGTCGAGAGAGAGTATCGAGTTCAGCACAGCATAGTCTCTCTCTATACACGGAGTATGGTATAGTACACAATAGGCGCTTAGAGTGTAGACGCGAGGCATGCGCAGTTCGCTTGCACTCGCGTGTGCTCTTCTGACTGCACGAAATCGTCGCGAACCCAGAGATGTCGCGACGTGTACCATTTTAGGCTTAGATCACTATAATAATAATTTACATATTACAATAACCACACCAACGAAACGTCGTCAATTCAATATCTGTTTGTTCGAGTTTTTTAGACAAGGGTTAATTCTCTCACTGTTGTTTACCTTATTTATTCTACGAATCTAATTTTAATTTTCACAACTACACTGCTGCAAAAAAAACACACGGAAACATTATTTTCTCTTAAATATAAAAATATTTCAAACCAAACTTATATCACGCACGTATACAAATTCACCTCATTAGAATTTGCCGTAAATTGTTAAAAATCTCACGCTTTAATATTAAACGTAAAAAAGTCTATGATCAGGCGTCAAAATTTGGCACTGCTAAGATTTTACAACCTATAGAATATTTTTAAACAGACGCGACTTGAAGGTAACTTAGAAACTGTTTTTTTAGGCTTTCAAGTTACATGACGATTTCCGCGTTCTTGTACCTATTAATCAGGACTAAAGTGACTCTTTCTTGGCCGGCGATTCAAAAAAGTTATTTTCTATATGTTCCACATCTGCAAAGCGTCCCGTGACGCCTAAGTTTTTTTTAAACTTTGTTGAACAATTATTAAAGCAAAGTACTATGCATACGTTGACATTATGTAGCATGCACCAATCAGCTTAAAAAGCGTTGGTTTATCAAATTGTTATTGTATTATTTAGCGCCTTAGTTTGAGTTGAACGTTTATACCCGTACCTAATTTTAGGAACATTTTTGTCTATGTATACATAATTATCAGACGGATACTAAAGATGGATACCAAATTTTTTAGATGCTAAGTTCGAGGGTTGTGCTGATGCCTTTTTCAAAGTTAAAAAAAAATGTATTTAGTACGAAAATTAAACCGTGCATCTAAGCAAATTTTAACTTAATGTTTATCTTTTTTGTTGTTTATTTTTGCTGATAGATTCAATCAATGACTTTAGTTTTCTTATGTTCTAAAACTTTCCTGAGCAATTATTTGAACAAAGTTCTATGAATATAATTAACTCCATACATCAGGCACCGATAAGCTCAAAATTCTTTTATTTATCAGATTCTTATTGTAAAATCTAACGCCCTTGTCTGAATTAAACATATAAACGTGTTCCCAAACTTAGGTCCATTTTCCCTGATTGTAAGCACGTTACCTTTGGTGTATACTGAATTTTGAGGAAGCTAAGTCGGAGGGTTGTACCTATGCTTCTTTCAGATTTAATTTGGGAGTATCTAGATCGAGAATTAAGTTGTGTATCAGAGAGTTTTTTTACTCAATGTTTAATTTCTTGAGTTTTAACTTAACTAAATGTTTAACTTTTGAATTTATGGGTGGTTTTCTGTGAAATCGAAAATGAAAGATTTAATTTTTGCCCAAACTGTATATATATGTTCTATATGTTGTACCTGACTCAAAAAAAAGTTTTAGCACGATTCCTTCATTTGGCTTTGAGTTCTAGGTAGTCAAAGTTGAGGTTTTAAGCAATTTTTGCATTTTTAGTCTATTTTTAATGATTTGTAGCTCGTAAGGGATGCATTTTTAACTAATACTACATATGTGATGAGACACGAGTCTCACACATGTAAATACGTGTAAAGGCGTCCGCAATAGATGCGGCATGCGCAGCGAGCGCGCGCGCGCAACGAACAAAAGGCGAATCCGCACGACGCGAATTGAGCGCGCGCGCGCAACATCCGCAAGGCAAGTACGCACGAGCGCGCAGCGTGGCAGCTGGCGAGCGTCTCAGCAGCGACGCGCCAGGCGGCGCAAGCAGCGCACGCGGCGCGCCGCGAACGCACCTATACATATCCGCGCCGTGCGCCTTTATTAGGTGGACCGCGCGGCGCAACGGGCAGTTCTACTCAAGCTCCATTCCAGGTAGTATCATGCGCACACGTTACTACAAGGAAAAGCGAGAGATAGACCCATGCCTACATAATCGTCACGTGAGCCCACGTGACGATTTAGTAGACGAACCGAAACTCGAAACTCCGAATTGCCATCGTGAGCACACGTAGACGACACCCGGTGCCACTGTAAAATCCTAACCTACATCCCGACATATTGCTGCCTCCCACTGCGACTGTGAGCCCACAGGGTTGAGAGTGTAACAATAGTTCCGTCGGCGATTTGTCAGGTCGTGCGCTCACATCCTGGTTTAGAGACTAAAGTAAATTCCTAACCTCCAAAGCGAGCCTTACGCCGACATCTCACGACTCGCTTTATCTCTGTGTGCACACACGATAAAGAGAAGAACAAGACGAGCGTCGAAGATTTGTGGAGCCGTGCGCTCACGACCCCACAAATCCGAGGGATAACCTCAAAACACCGTGACACTATCCCAACCGTTCCTGTGCGCACACAGAGCGATCGGAATCATTGTTACGCGACACATTCAGATCGGCGTAGCCGTGCGCACACGACTCCACCGTCCCAAATGAATTCCTAACCTCGAAATCCGCCACCGACCCGTAATACCGTCACCGAACCGATACACCGATGCCGCACCCGCCGAATCATCGTAACGAAATCGCGTAGATATTCTTATAATTTGTTAACCGCGTTAGTTTAAACAATTTTACTTGTAAAGGCGAAGTAGTTTTAACGAGACGCATAATTGATTTCTGTTTCAGCCGGGATTTAACAACTGATTCAAAATACTATTGTTTAACTTAGAAATATACTTTATTATTGTTAAGAATATAAAAACAGACTCTTTTTTGACCTTTTCCTCTATCCAGATCCTGGAACCGACTAAATATCCAGTCTCTCGGGGAAAGATAAACCGTTACACATAGATACTTTTTTTTGTGAAATTTTTCTAAATTTTTTAATAAAAATACTTTTAAAGCTTTACATATATGTTAAGACTACCTTATTTGCATTTTGAATCTTAAAATATGAAAATCTGAATGTTAAATCCAGACTCCGACAACCTTAATACAGTAAAAAGATACCTTTTTATAGTAAAAAAGTAGCTGTAAAGTTTCAGAATGAGCCTGACCTACTAAAAATCATGTCGAAAACAAACATGATATAATGACTAATAAGTGGTTTTACACGCAAATTTTACACTTTTGACCTAGTACATTTCATGTCTACCGATACATATCGGGTATACGGTATACTTTAGCACCTCCGAAGCCATTAGGATTTTCGCCGGTTGACAGGGCAGCCAGAGCAAGTAGGCAAAACCGCCCCGGGCCCCTACTTACCAGCAGCCTAAGAGTGTCAGATCCCAGTTTATCTCACATCCTCCCTCCTCAGTAGTCGAAGTTGAGTCGCCCTGCGGCAACTGGCAAGCATCTGCGCAGCCTTGCTCTTAAGATTCAGCCTTGTTTTATGTATTGAGTCTTCGTTAGGCTTTTGGTCCACAGAAGATATTTTATTTCTCTCTTACCCTCTACAGCCAGCACTCCGTACGTAGTGCTGTATTCCTACATCTAGCACTCTTCTATCCGCCACCTAAGGGCGCTACATGAGAGTACAGCCTCTTTCACGCGGTGTATGTTTTTTTTTATGTGGCGTAGGCAGAGCAAGCTTTGCACAAGTGGCCCTCCGACACCGGATCTCCATAGGTTCTATCGTTGAATAATACTTCCGTAGGGCCTTAGGTACTAGCCTTTTTTGGCTTCTCCTTTGAAGTTTGACATTTCCATACATCCCCTATACACCAAGGTGATTAGGGGTTCAGGATCAAACTCGTCTTCTTCATTCTGCATCGTCCTGCCGTCTTCTTCCTTCTGCATCGTCCAGCCGTCTGATTCCTGCCGCAACATCCAGTCGTCTACTTCGAGTGGCATCGACCGGCCATCCTCTGGACAGACTCAACTCCGACACTCACGTTCCGCTGCATCGGGTGAGGGATTCTGGGCTCAACTTAGTTACCTACGTTCCTCAGCATCGGTCTAAGGAGCACTTAGAGGTACTCAACCCTACCTCCTACGTTCCTATGCATCGGGCAGGGGAGTGAAAGCTCAACTCTTTGACCTACGTTCCTCTGCATCAGTCCGAGGAGCGTTTTGTATCTATTACCTAGTGGCCTTTCTCTAGTAACAGTTTTACTCAGCTGTTTCGCCTTGTCCTTCCCTTCTATTCTCTTCGTCTTTTCTAACCTTTTTGATAATGGTCTCTACGTAGTTGTTTACTGCGCACCAGCCATCTTTCGACGCTAGCATAGCTGTCATCATTGACTCAGGGGTCACGCTAGTCTGAAGGTAACACTCGAGTTCTTCTCGTTTTATTTCGTATTGCGAACAGTCACAGAAGACATGCTCCGCATCTTTGTTTGCTTTAAAACACACTGGGCGATTTGAATTGTTCTCTATCTTGAAGCGGTGTAGGTGGGCTCGAAAGCATCCATGTCCGCTTGAAAACTGCGTAAGGTAGTAATTCACTTCCCCGTGTCGTCTATTGGTCCAGCGAACAATAAGTGGTATGAGGCGTTGCGTCCATCGCCCCTTTCCACTTGAGTCCCATCACAGGAGTCCCATCGTCTTTGCCATTCAGCTAGGGTTTGTTCCTTCACGGATTTCCAAACTATCTTTTGAGTATTGTCACCACACCGGCTATCTTCGTATATATTCTTTCATTCTGTTGCTAGAAGGTCAATAGGCGGCATACTTGAGATAATGCACATTGCATCTTCTGATACTGTTCGGTAGGCAAAAGCGACCCGCAATGCACTTCTTCTATAAACGTTTGACAGCTTTTGTGCACAGAACTTTACTAACATAGCGTCCGCCCATATTGGAGCACAGTATAACATAATTGATGTAGTTACACTAGCTAGGAGTAACCTTCGACCCTGCGTCGGTCCACCCATATTTGGCATTAGTCACGATAGTGCAGCACCGACTTTTGATGTCTTATTGCTTACCCTCTCGGGATGCTGCTTAAACGTTAGTCTGGCGCCCATGGTGATTCGCTGGTACTTAATGGTCAGCTGAGAGTCTATTTCGTGTCCGTTCACTGTCATTGTTATCGTCTTTATTTTCTTTCTACTAGATATAAGGATAGCCTCCGTTTTATGGCTAGCAAGTTCAAGTCCAGTCTGCTTAAGCCAATCATGGATCATACCTACTGCCTCGTTAGCGATTTACGTTACCTCTTCCTTTTACTTTGCTACTACCACTACTGTAATGTTATCTGCAAATCTTACAATTGTTGTCCCTTCGGGTAGCTCTAGTCTAAGTACTCCATCGTACATGATGTGCTACAATAATGGGCCGAGCACTGACCCTTGTAAAACTCCTCCGGTTACTTAATAGGTTTTCGTGCCGCTTTCTGTCTAATACAAAAGGGTTCTGTCTTTTAGGTAGTCAGACATAATCCTTCTTATATATGCGAGTACCTTTTTTTTCCGTAGTGCCTCGTGTATCTTGCCCCAGCTCGCTAAGTTAAATGCGTTTTCAACATCCAGTGTAACAATAGCACAGTACAATTTGGCTTCTTCTTTCCCTCTCTTTTCTTCTATTGCAGTTCTAGCGGTGTTGACTACTGAGCTTACGGCGTCAAGAGTGAAGCGTTTTTTTCTGAAGCCGTATTAATATTCCGCTAGTCCACCTGGTTTTTCAATGACTTGGTCTATTCTAACGCCGATTATGCGCTCTAAAATCTTGCCTGGGGTGTCCAGCATGCGGAGTGGTCTGTATGAAGTAGCTTCTCCAGGTAACATCTCCTTTTGGTAGTAGTACCAGGCGTTGCTTCTTCCAGTTTACAGAAAACGTCCCTTTTTCGAGACATGCATTGTGCAGGTCTACAAAGACATCTGGGCGTGCCTGTATAACTTGTTTTAATGCAATATTTGGAATGCCATCCGACTCTGGGGCCTTGTTGTTTCCTACCCTTCTGCAGACAGCTAACAATTCCTCAATCGTGATCGGTGGGATAGCATCTTCATTCACACCTCTTTTGATGACACTTGGCTCTTCCAGTTGCCTAGGGAAGTGTGGTCACTACCTGGTGTAATAGTTCCGGGCATTTTGGTGGGGTCATGTAGCTTCCTTTAATCTTGTTCATTACTATTTTATACGGTCGACCCCAAGGGTCTTCTTCGACCTCGTCCTGTAATTCCTTAAGGCACCGTCGTTTGTTTTCGCAGATTTTCTTCTTTAGACTCCTTTCAGCATACTTTATTTCTTGTCCGCAGGCATCTACTATTTCCTGGCCTCTACCAGTTTCATAGTATTTCTTCCTCGCCCGTTATTCTTGTCTTACGGTCTAGTGGCACTCGTTACGTGCACTCGCAATCTCCTTGTCCCACCAGTATACTGGTGGTCGTATACTATATGCTTCTTTTTGAGGCATAGCAGCGTCACATGCTTGGGTGATGTTCACCGTCATCTGCTCCTCCTTGCTGTTCGCCGTTCCAGACAGTTGCATTTCTTCTAGTGCTAATAGGAACATCTCCTGATTAAAATCCTTCATTTTATAACTAACTCTATTGGTCGTTGTACTCGCGCTGGGTCCCTGTTTTGTTATTCCTACCTCCATTATTATGGCCTGGTGATCACTATCTGTGTAGGACTTACTGTCTAGGAATCAACTGAGCTAATAAGGCTGCTGCTAAGATACGTCAGGTCAACAATATACCCTGCGTCTCCTCTTCTAATGGGTATGGGTGCAGCCTTGGTTAACTAGGATCAAATCCAGGAGAGGAGCGTTAGGTGAAGTGTAGCAGCTGTAAATAGTGACACCTGCTACCTTAGCCCGTATAAATTTTTCTTCACGGGTCGTAATTTTTTTACAGAAAGCAACGTTTCCACATACCCAGATCGTTGCTTTACCCGTAGTCTCCATTTTCTACAATGGTTCGTTTAGATCCTTATATTGTTTGTACACAATGACTACGTCTACCTTTTTCTCGCGGACATACTGGTTAAGTAGGTCCTGTGCTATCTCACAGTGGTTTAGATTTAACTGCTCTTTCTTCATTCTTGTTGGTTCTTTAGTACTTTGAATGCGGCTTGGTTGGCTGGGCATGTATAGCTACCAGCTGCATGGTTACTATTTAATTTTCCATCCTTCTTCCGGCAGAGAATGCAACTCAGCTGATTCGTGCAACTTTTCGCTGCATATCCTTCCGTTCCG
Organism: Nasonia vitripennis; assembly: GCF_009193385.2. Classification (NCBI taxonomy): domain Eukaryota; kingdom Metazoa; phylum Arthropoda; class Insecta; order Hymenoptera; family Pteromalidae; genus Nasonia; species Nasonia vitripennis. The sequence continues at coordinate 332,604 of NW_022279589.1, forward strand.
CACTTAAAACAGCAGTTACTTCTGTCGTACGTCTCTGTACACTTGTTTGCGATATGGCCAAAACCCAAGCATTTATAGCATCTACACTGAAAAAAAAACACAGTCGTTTCTGCTGTAAAGTCCGGTAGTTTTAACCGTTCTGTCACCGTAACGACTGTTCAGTAAGAACAACGGTGTGCCACTGGTAGTTTTGGCGACTCGCGACTCGTAAAATTGGTCGCTTACGCGGGACACCAGCAAAAACGACCGAACTGATTCTTTAAAACTGCTGAACTCTACGGTAATCTTGGCGAGTCTTCGTACAATGACGGATTACTGGTGCGAGTTCAGTTAAAATGGCTGGGTTTTTTTTGCAGTGTAGGTGGTCGCATCTCTTGACTAATCTGCCTGATTCTGCAATTAACCCAACCTACTTTGTGCTTTCCCCATGCGATCGCCTTTTGGGCTGAACCTGGTTCATAATCTCCGATCCACAACATTATCCATAGAGTCCAGCCTGTCACACGTGTATGTGTGTGTAAGTGTGTAAAAGAGATCTTTTAGAAAAAATAGAATCATCTTGGCTCTATCGGTCTTACCGAGGCAATTTGTACGTAAGGAAGGAGAGAAAAACGAGGGTTTTTCTTTATTCTTTTTCTGACGTTTTGGTAGACAATGCCACCCTCATCAGGATACTGTTTATTTCATATTAATATTATATACATGAAATCAAAGTACTGGTTTAAAACAATATCGAGTAATTAAAAATACACTTACAGAATTAGTGGTCGATCGCTGGTATTTATATTCGGATATTGCGGGATATGTCTTGTCCCCGCCGGACGGCGGGGGGAGAGGAGATGGAGGTGTTGCTCTCTTAGCCGTTCAGTCTCGAATTCGTTCGCTTGTCGATTTTCACGCGCTCATATAACGTGCAGGGAAATCGAGCGGTTTGTTAACAATTTCTATACCGATGTCACAATTCTGATGTCAATCGCTTTTGTTTTGTTTACATTTTAATCAGTGTTTTAGTTGTGTGTATACATCGCTGAGTTGCTGTGTGTTTTCCTTCTTATTAATGCTATTAGTTTGTAGGTGTATAAGTATCACTTCTTTTATGTCAAAATTACTAAAATTGAAAGTGTGATTATGGTGCGTTTGGTGTTCGAAAATTACATAATTTTTTTATGTTCTGTGTTCTTCAGCGCATATACAAACATTCCTTTTCGTTTGGCCCACATATGTAGCAAAGCAGTCATTGCATTTTAATTTGTAAATAACATTATTTTCAGAAGTTTGATCTTTTTTGTCTTTGCCTTTTATAATGATGTTGCACATTTCACTATTAATTTTTGGAACGGTATCGATGTTGTTTCTTTTAAAACCATGACTAATCTGCTCGTAGAAGCTATTTACGTATGTAATACATATAACGTTTCGTTGGATGTTATTGCTACTGTTTGTTTTTAGTTGTTTCTTTGATTTTATTGTGGACAATCTATTCTTTATGTATTTTTCTATAAATACTTTCGGAAAACAATTATCTAATAGTAGTTTCCTGACAATATCGATGTTTTTATTTTGAAATTTTTTATTTGCTAGTTTTATCGCTCTGTCGACGAGATTGTACACCATGGCAATTTTCTGTGTGTTTGGATGTTGAAATAAAAAGTTTAGAATTCTGCCTGAGGATGTTGGTTTCGTGTACGAGTCTGTTATTAATTTGTTCTCGTCTTTTATTATTAGAACGTCTAGAGAGCGTATAGAATTATTATTCTCAATTTCGCGAGTGAATTGTAGTCTATCGTTGTATGAGTTGAATGTTTTGAGAATTTCGTCAATTTTGTCATTCGGGATACATGTGATAATGTCATCGAGTAGAGTCTGTACATCAAAGAGTGAGCACGTTTACATATTAGTGTAACGTGCTCTTTGCACGTAAGTTTGGAGTCAAGCACCAACTCCAGATTGCGCACAGATGATTCATAGTCGACCCGGGCTCCCCCTATATTTATAAAGTTGTTAGCAAAAGAAGGTAATGCATTTATATAGTAGGGGAAACCCAGGACGATAGCTTTAGTCTTAAGGACATTCAGTTAAAGTCGATTTAGTGCAACCCAGCCCATTATCCTTTCGGCGTTAGCACTCATTCTGACAGAACAGGAATCGAGCTCCTCAAGAAGGCATTGGCTGTATATCTGCAGGTCATCCGCATAGATTAGATCGGACACATCTGAATCAAGACAGAAACCAATATCATTGATTTACAAGGCGAACAACAGTGGGCCCAAAACTGACTCCTGTGGGACACCGGTGTTTAATGGTAGAGAGGTGGAGAGTTCGTGGTTGTCACCAATGACGGCCTATTCTCTTCCCAAGAAGTAAGATGCAAGCCAGCGGATAACCTGCTTAGAAAAGCCGAAAGAAGATATCTTTCCGAGTAGCCTGACGTGACACACAGTATCAAACGCCTTGCTAAAATCAAATAGAAGTAGCAGAGTGACTTTCTTCCTGTCTATCCGAAACCTAACATCATCAGTCAGCTTAATTAAGCCAGACTGCGTGCTGTGGCCAGTGCAGACGCCTGTTTGGAAATTGTCAAGCTAAAGTCTTGTTTTAAGATACTCAGAGATTTGCTTGTGCACCAGCCTCTCCAGCGCCTTAGGTAGGAAACAAAGTAGAGAGATCTGACGGTAGTCAGTCAAAGCTATTGGAGAGATAACTTTGTTTAGTGCTTGTACGAGCGACGGCTTCTAGGCGGAGGGAAAGCGTGCCTCGCTCAGAGACAGGTTGAATATTTGACGTAGTAGAGGAACGAGTATTGGCAGTGCTTTGGAGATTACAACCTGTGGGATAGCATCGCTTCCCCTGGCCTGGGTGTTGATACAGCAGCTGACGCATCCGACTCTGTAATAGCCCTGAAGATAAAGTGTTCAGGGAGGTCCAGACTCCCCAGGGTTCGCAGATACTCCTCAGCAGATGGAGCTTAAGGGTCATTAGAGATGGAACTGAAGTGTTTGTTAAGAGTATCTGAAGAGAACTGAGCAGGTGAAGGTGATTTAGAGGTGGCAATGCCAAGATTTTCAAGCTCTCTCCAGATCTCTACAACGTCGGTCAAGGTAGACAAGCGTGAATAATAGTAATTCAGCCTAGCCCCTTAACCTGTTTATGAGCGTCGTCCCTTGCGATTCTATAGAAGTATAGATCCCAAGGTAATCAACTTCTATAATGGATTGCACCATATAGCACAGAGGTAAAAGAGTTTTCATCAATGAAGGCCCTGATGAAGTTGGCGTCTTCAGATGAGGAAAGTTGATCAGAATTAAAGTCACCCATGATGACCTTCGTGGAGTAATTGTGCATATGCGTTGTTAGTTGCTCAATGAAATAAGATCCCTGGATAAAGGGTGAGTGCGAAGGGCGATACACAACCCCCACGATGATAAGCGATACTCCCTTAGCTGAGATCTCACAGAACAGATACTCCGGCTTACCCGGCTTGCCCGACCATTTGCCGTCAGATGACGAGATAACGCTGGCTGTGAATGAATGATGTATGTAGAAGGCCACTCCTCCACCATTTCTGTTTCTATCCTGTCTGTACAGTATGTAATCACTCAGTGAAGGGATGAATGTTATCTTGTCGCTTAGCCAGGTCTCAGTCACAGCTATTACGTGAAAGGGGGAACGAGTGGACAAGAAGAGCCTGACCATCTCAATGTGACCCGTAAGGGAATTTGTATTGAAGTGACAGACTCTCAGATCCTTAGACAGAGACGCTTTAGAAGCAGATGTGAATGTATTAGATGATTTAGATGGTGGTTTTGGTGGGATGATAAGAGTGTGTTTTAGTTTGCGATGTCCGTGTTGGATATTGGCGGCGTACGGGCTAAAAAAACCTCAAGTTCTGAATCAGTAGAGATGATGGTGTCCCGTTCGTCCAGAGCGGATGTAGATCCTCCCGTCTCTCACGAAGGAGCAACATCATTTCTCTTCTTTGCCTCTAGCCTGGCCTTGATGCGCAGCTTGTGGATAACTGCTGGAAGCAGCTCATTGATGTTAAGAAGTCCCTGATGGTCTGGACAGAGAGCTCTCGCTTCTTCTAGTAGGGCAGCATCCAGTTCACTAGTGTGAAGTTTGCGTTTCCTAGCTTTGGCCACGATAATGGAGCGGGCCAGCGCACTAGAAGAGAGAGTGACAGCTAAAGATGGGAATCTGCGGTCACCTTGCGCGTTAGTGGTAGTTGTGTCAAGGCTCCCCATGGTCCTGACGGATGCCACATTCTGCCTTAGGACCATGGAATCTAGTGCAGCCAGGACGGTGAAAGCCAGGAGTTGCAGCAATGTTTCATGTGTGTAAGCCAGGCCAGAGATTACCACCACATTGTTCGCTGAACGCTCCTGCCTCCTCTTAACCTCAGCCAGTTTGCTGCGGAGGTTGTTGATTTCCCCAGAGGCAGGAGCAATGCTGCTATTCTGCTGCTCTGCGGGGCTCCTTGACAACTGCTCTTGATATTGTGCCTGCAGCTTAGAGATAGAGGACTCGACATTGTTTAGTCGAGTCTTGAGCGCAGGCAGGTCGTCAAGGGCAATTCGAGATACCCTTTCAGACATCGTGTTTTACACCTGAAGGGCCTCATTCTGGATTTTCCGGATGTCATGCAGCGCCGCGAAGATATCCTTCAGGGATGTCTCGATAGACGTCGCCTGTGTCCTCGCAGGCGAATAAGTCCTGAAGCCAGCAAGCGATGGGGGTGGTGCCGATTTGTTCTTTTTGGGGAGAAGTATTTTCCTGGACTAACTATAGATTTATTATTAAATATTTTGATAAATAAATGGTTGCAAAATATTTTTTTATATTTTTCTGCATGTAGGATGATTCTGTGTTTTTGTAAATAATTATTCAGAAGCGGTGAAATTAATCCCGACAGTTTTCACTGATACGTCGTCTGCTTCTGCAGCACGAGCCACGAAAAGAGATATACGAAAACTGTGTAATTGTCAATTACCTAGGCGAAATTTCAACTAAAACGTCATCATCCCACGTACGGGAGAACCTGCAGAATAACGCGTAAGTTTTTTCGCACTTTGAAATGGATAATTCGAGTCGTAATTAGTCGAGAAAATTTACTTGCGGTAATAAACGAACATGCATGTTGTTTCGCGTATTATTTCGATAAAACAAAACAGCTGTCAATTACACAGTTTTCGTTCATCTCTTTTGGTGGCTCGTTCTGCAGAAGCAGACGACATATCAGTAAAAACTGTCGACATCAATTTTACCGTTTCTGAATAATTATTTGCAAAATCACGGAATTATCCCACGTGCGGAAAAATATACAAAATATAAATGTAATATAAAATATACAATATAATAATAAATCCATAGTTAGTCGAGGAAAATACTTCCGGATGACTGAAATCCGACGCTCTGATTGGCTCTTTCAGAGGTATAGCACTCTTAACGTTCAGATTGCCCAATGAAAATATTGAGATTAGGTCCAAATATTATAAATATTAACTTTTTTTTTGAAAGTGTATTATTTGTAAATAACAAACCTGTTTAACCTGACCGAATCCGCTATCATTAGATGACTGATGAAAATAATATTTGCAACGTCGGTGATCTCGTTGTTAAGGGGACACAACACCTTTAAATCCTAAAAAAAAGATTATAAGTAAAAATGACAAAATTGAAGTAAATCATTTGAAAATTTTTTAGTGATATTCAGTATAAATACCTTTAATTTTACCGTGCTAAAATCTTATGTATCCCTGCTGGCCCATTGTGGCACTTGGTGCAATGTTTGGTAAATTTTGTCACTTTCCGTAGGATCTTAAGTGAACGAATGGTTCCTTTGGGCTCAAATTCAAGGTGTACACTTTGTACACCTGTAGTTTTGGTATAAATGCAGGGATTTCAGATAAGCAAAGCATTGCCGTGATTGACAAGCAGCTGGCTGGCGTCATGGCCAGTATTGATAGGAATAAAGCTGATATAGCCAATGCTAAACTCGACCTGGAATCTATTATTGAGAGGTTGGATCAGCTGGAAGGAGTGGTTTTTAACCATAACAATAATAATAACAGTGTTACTGCTGGAAATATAGAGCTGATTGATCGATTTAAGCCAAATGTGGCTGCTAATCAGGTAACCAAGGAACTGCTGGACAGGATGCATCGGTCTTTCAATTTATTATTTTATAATGTGCCAGTGGATAACCAGTCCTTATATTCGGACAAGATCAGCAGATTTTTATACTGCTTTAAGGTCAACACCTGGGATATGACTGTCAGAAGATTTTCTAAGCCATCTCCAAGAAGTAACATTCCACTAGTGATCGTCCGTCTCAACTCAAGCTTTGATGTGACTAGGATTGTTAAGAATAGGAGGCTCCTGCCGAAAGGTATTGAAGTCACTGCTGATCATACGCCAGCTCAGCGTATCCTGTATGCTAATTTGAAGGATAAAGCCTCTAAGCGCAATCATGCGAACCCTCAATCACCTGTCGTAGTCAAGTATATCAATGGTACCCCCCAACTTGTTGAGGTGAATTTATCTACAGCAGGTGGTCCGTCTGGTAAGGCTGGACGTCTAGCTACTAACTCTCCAAAAAATTCTTCAAAAGTTCCTATCCGGGATAATAGTAACATTAATTTTCGTTCCCAACGAAGATAATGGCCTGACATTATATTATCAGAATGCACACTCTATAGAAGGTAAATTATCATATCTCAGATCTAACCTCTATCAACTTGCTCTTATACCAGACATCATTGTTTTTACTGAACCATGGCTTAAACCGAATGTTCTCTCAAGCGAGCTTGGCCTGCCAGACTACAACATCTTTAGACATGACCGTGACCTGTCTCTTCGTGGAGTTTCTAGGGTTGGAGAAGTTATCATCGCAGTTAGGAAGCTCATCAACGCTCAGGAGATTCCAGTCAACTCTGCAGTCAAACAGCTGTATATCTGGCTATCATCTGGGCATTCCAAATACATCATAGGGGTAACCTATTTCGAGCCAAATTCTAATTTACAATCTTTTGTTGATCACACTCTAACTGTGGAATCTATTTCTACCAGTTTTCCTGATCATGAATAGGTTCTGATTGGTGACTTCAACTTGCCTCACCTCACATGGAGTGCTGATCCTCTACGATATCACCAGCTTGCCTACATTGACTCTGGTCACCGGTCATGTGCTGACATCATCTGCTGAACGTATTCATCCCTCAACTTGGTTCAGCATTACCCGGCACACCCATAGAAGGGATATACTCTGGATTTGCTGTTTGCTCAAGATGGCTTGATTGCTATACTGCATCTACATGAAGGACTTTTACCTACTGACTCACATCATGTTGCCCAATTTTTCAAGATTGTTACGTGTGGGGGTTCGGGGAGCTCTCTATCCATTCCAAGGTGTAATTTCTGTGCGGCGGATTACGTTGTTATTTTAAGTGACCTGCGGGGTGTGAACTGGGGGCTGTCCGTGACGCTGTGAACCCTGACGCCAAGTTGTTGAAATTTTACGATGTTGTAAATAGGGTTATTGAGGCTAGGTTCCCTGTTGTCAGACGGCCCCCTAGTTCATTTTCCAAATGGTATGATTGGGAACTCATACAGACTATCCGTGACAAGAAGTGAGCGCATTGTATCTGGAAGTATACGGGTGATAATGATAATGGCATTCATTTTAGGCGTCTTAGAGCAATGTGTATTCGTCTCTCGCGTGCTAAGTATAAAGACTACATCTGTTCAGTTGAATCGAACTTAAGAAGAAATATGCGTTCGTTTTGGTTGTACATTAAAAGCCTAAGTAAAAACACCAGTATTCCTTCTAGCACATACTTAAAAGACATACATTCATACAATGATTTGGATACTGCTAATCTATTTTCTTCTCATTTCGGTTCGGCCTATAGTGTTGATGGCATGAGTGCAGGTATGTATGAGGATGATGTTGTTACTCTTGTCCTGGACAATCTAGTGGTGTCTTCGGCGGCTATACGTTCTATAGTTAGTAACTTGTCGAATAGTATGCATTCTGGCCCGGACAATCTTTCCCCATTCTTTGTTAAGCAGTGTTGGTCTGTCCTTGAGGGACCTGTTCTGGAACTTTTAAACGTAGCTCTCTTCTGGTATTTTCCCAAAATCTTGGAAACACTCTTTTATTTTACCGACTTATAAGAGTGGTGATAAACGTGATGTTTCTAACTATCGTCCTATATCAGTCATTAGCTGTTTACCCAAGATGTTGGATGCGTTTTTGGCTAATGAGTTCTCGGTCAGGCTCCTCTCTAAAATAGCTGACCAGCAACATGGCTTTACTAGAGGGCGCTCTGCGTGAACTAATCTTATAATTTTCAACAATTTCCTCTCGGAGACCTTGGTCAAGTCTCGCCGTGTCGATGCCATCTATACTGACATGCCCAAGACCTTCGATAAAGTTAATCATAGACTTCTACTGCGTAAGATATGGAATTTTGGAGTGAGGGGGTCGTTATATAAACTTATCTTCTCCTATTTGTTAAAGCGTACACAGGCTGTGAGAGTTAAGAACATATTATCCTTATCTATTAATGTAACGTCCAGAGTACCCCAAGGATCTCATTTGGGTACACTCCTTTTTTGTATTTTTATTAACGACCTTGTCCCTAGGACTAAGTTTGCAAATATATTTTTATATGCGGATGACGTAAAGCTGTACGCGGCGATCGAATCACCTGAGGATGTTAAGCGTCTCCAGGACGACCTCGACGGGCTGGTGGGGTGGTCGGTGGAGAATGGGCTCCCCCAAAACATTAATAAATGCAATTCCATCTCATTTTTTAAGGGGGGAGCCTCTTCTCTGCCTGATTACTTCATTGAGGGCTGTAAGCTTGCTAGGGTGAACGTGATTAAGGATCTTGGTGTTTTCTTTGACTCCTCTGTTAGTTTCTCTTATCATATCAGGGTGTTTCATTTTAATCCGACCACGACAAAAAACCATGGAAAAACTAATTTTAACGAAAAATGACCTTAACAAAAGTTGAAGGGGGTAAAGGGGGCCATCGAATGACACACACACCTATGACCTTGAACTCGATTTTCAAGGTCATTTGAGGGTAATTGTGATTTTTTTAACGGGAACCCCTATTTTTGACCTCGGAATACGGAGCAGCGGAAAAAATTACGTCGCAAAGGATATTTTAAGTTTGCTTTGGTGACCTTGAGAAGGTCAATTCAAGGTCAAATAAGAAGTATCAGCCTATGATTGTTTTCCTTTCAATTTTTTCGTAGAATTATCATTTTGTTATTGTAATAAACATTAAGTGAATAATTGACTTAAAATGTGATTATGCTTTGCTGACTTTAAAGCCATTTTGTAAGGTCAAAAGTGCAAAAATGCAATATCAAATGTTATGTGAAGTCCATATTTATATCCTAACTTTAGCGTTACCCAGGAACAACGACGTGGGCGTAATAGGATTGTGTTCCCTTTGGGGTGCTTGATTAGAGTGAGTCCCCTTGCCTCTCACTTTTATTATGTACAGATTTGAATGTAGGTGCCCAAAGACACCACCATTTTTTTGGATTCTATTCAGTTCTTGGGATGTTTTCGTAAGCGAATTTTTATCCTATCTTTAGCGTTACTCAGCTCAACAAGGGCAACTAGCACGGGTTAGAGAACGTCGTAATTACAACGAAGATGATCTTCGTGTAATGGTCGTTTTAGCAATGGTTCATTTGAATCCCCACGTAAGTACCCGTGAAATTCAAAGGCAAAGTGGTATACCTATGGCTACTGCTTGGAGAATACTGAGAAGTCAACGTTATCATCCATATCATATTACTTTGACTCAGGATCTCACACCTGCTGATATGAGGTTAAGGCTACAGTTTTGCCAATGGGCACGACAAATGATTGCTAATAATCGTCACTTTTTTCAATACGTAATGTTTTCTGATGAAGCAAAATTCAAAAGCAATGGAGAGCTTAACCGACACAACTGTCATTATTGGTCGAATGTTAATCCGCATTGGTACAGGCAGATAGATAACCAAAATCATTGGAGTCTTGATGTTTGGTGTGGAATTGTTAACGGATACCTTGTAGGCCCATACTTTTTCGATGAAAATGTAAATGGCCATAATTTTTTACAGTTCCTGAGAGAACGTCTTCCAGTACTTCTTGAAGAAGTAGATTTATACACAAGAGCAAGAATGTGGATTCAATTAGATGGAGCTCCTGCGCACTATGCTCGAATAGTTAGACAATATCTTAATCAAAATTACCGTGACAGGTGAATTGGACGCACTGGACGTGGAGATTTGGGTGTTCGATGGCCACCGAGATCTCCAGATATGACATCACCCGATTTCTATTTGTGGGGGTATTTGAAAGATGTTGTTTATGAACATGAAACTACAACAAGGGAAGATATGATCGACAGAATTCAAACCGCTTGTGAAAACATCCCAAGAGCTGTATTACTCAGAACAGTAGAACATGTTCAGCAGCGAATTGAATTGTGTATCCAACAAAATGGTGGTGTCTTTGAGCACCTGCGTTGAATTTTGAGCAAAAGTGAGAGGCAAGGGGACTCACTCTAATTAAGCACCCCGAAAAGTGAGAGGCAAGGGGACTCACTCTAATCAAGCACCCCGAAAAGTGAGAGGCAAGGGGACTCACTCTAATCAAGCACCCCAAAGGGAACACAATCCTATTACGTCCACGTCGTTGTTCCTGGGTAACGCTAAAGTTAGGATATAAATATGGACTTCACATAACATTTGATATTGCATTTTTGCACTTTTGACCTTACAAAATGGCTTTAAAGTCAGCAAAGCATAATCACATTTTAAGTCAATTATTCTCTTAATGTTTATTACAATAACAAAATGATAATTCTACGAAAAAATTGAAAGGAAAACAATCATAGGCTGATACTTCTTATTTGACCTTGAATTGACCTTCTCAAGGTCACCAAAGCAAACTTAAAATATCCTTTGCGACGTAATTTTTTCCGCTGCTCCGTATTCCGAGGTCAAAAATAGGGGTTCCCGTTAAAAAAATCACAATTACCCTCAAATGACCTTGAAAATCGAGTTCAAGGTCATAGGTGTTTGTGTCATTCGATGGCCCCCTTTACCCCCTTCAACTTTTGTTAAGGTCATTTTTCGTTAAAATTAGTTTTTCCATGGTTTTTTGTCGTGGTCGGATTAAAATGAAACACCCTGTATATAGGGCTATAAGGGAACTTCTATTAAAAAACTAAAAAAAAATCCAAAAAAATATTCAGTGTGTTTTTAGTGAATAATTCGTTGTTTAAGAGCTGTAAATCGTTGAAAATAGGCAAAAAATGCTTGCGTATGATTTTCCAATCTAACATTCTCCCAATTTCTTCTCTGAGTTTACTTTTCATAATAGCTTCCACAGGATATGGAGGGATGAAAAATAATTTTTTGTTTTTGAGTTAGAAATCGAAAACTGAAAAATATTATTTAAAAAAGTTGTCCGGATATTAACATGAAATTTGTTACTTTTTAAACTGTTTAAACAATTTTTGTTGATTATTTTCAGAAAACTTTTCTAAATAATATTTTTCTGTAAAACCCCACACTCATCTGGAAACTATATGTGTTTGAAGTATATCTATTAGTATAAAAGTGCCCTTTGAAGCCCAAATCTTAAGTAAGTCTGCGGTAGCTAAAAAATGTAAATACTGAATTTTGGCCTTCAAAGAAATGATATACCTGATAATATGACACACATAAACATGGTTTTATGTTTCTTACATTATACCTAAATATATTTAATAGTTTATTTATTTTTTAAACAATTTGGGAAAAATATAAACAAAAAATTGAATTTTTCATTTTTTGACTATTTAAGGTGTATCCGTCTCCTTAAAAACATAATAACGAATAAAGGTATATGTTTATACCGTTTGAATCTCGTGCGCTAGACGCTGCGTTGACTAAACCAGAGACCCCCCGCAATCCAGTTTTGTATCCATCCCCTTCAGCACTCGTTTAATGTATTGTCTAAGAAAAAATTAACCGTAGTAGGTTTTGAACTTATTGTTTTGGGTTTTGTACTCGTTTCTTTAGAAGGGGCTTTTGTTGTATGACTAGTTTCCGCCTCAATTGCATTTAAAATTTGTACTTGAGGTGATTTCTTATTAAAATCGGTTTTATTTTGAAAATTTGTTTGTTGATTAGAAGATTTCCGTGATTGGTAATTGCCAGAGGCTTCTGTGTTTAAATCTTCAGGATTCGATTTTTTTTTAATAATGATTGTCTTTGATTGTGACTATTGTTTTTAAATGCTAGTAATTCGAAAAATTTATCTTGAGAAGTAATGTTCTGTGATTTTACTGTGAATCGAATATCCCAGTCAAAATGATTGGAAATTTTCCGAACAAGTTCTGCTTCGGAGAAGTTTCTTTCTAGATCTTGTGCGAAACCCTATACATATATGACATATTCAAAACGAGAGTATTTGGAACCACTTTTGTATCGGTTATACTTTACTTTGCGAGACCACCCGTCTTGAATATCTTCACTCCAAAATCGTGCTTTAAATTTTCTCTCGAAATCTGACATAGAGTTAATTGTTTGCTGTGCGATGTCGAACCACGAAGAAGCTATGTTTTCTAATGTTTAGCTAATTATTATGTTCATTTCGACGCCGTCTACATTTAAAACGTAAATATATCTTTTGAGGTCCCGCAAATACCGCATGGGTTTTTCTTTGCCGTCGGCTTCAAACGTTGGCGGTTTTAGCTCAGGAGATTTCGACGCGAGACTTAGAGTGGAATCAAGTGGCGCGGCAGCGCCACGAAGGCAAGTTTGAAAAGCAGACGAAGCCGCGGCGTCGCAACTCTATTTACTTGTATATTGGTGATCAGATTTTTATATTATCCAGAAAAAATCAATGTTATTAATGTTTTCAATTAATTTATGACTCATTAGCATGTTTTTGTGCTAAACTATGATTCTACCAAAAATATTGTCAAAAAAAACTGTTTCATTTTCAAAATAAATGGGTGTGTAATTCCCGAACGCTCAAATCAACTTTTTATTCTCCAGACAAATGTTAGGATCGTTAAGTTAGCTGCGCATGCAGTATAGTTGGATTTATTATTTATAATTGTTTTTCCGCCACCTAATCTGCTGCAAAAATTGTAGCTTATATCAAGTGGCTTATGTTCTATTAAGATGTCCAGTAAAAATATTATCAAAAAGCCGATTTTATTTATGTAATAATGAACGATGTGCGTTTTTGCAGACAGAAAAACGTTAGGACTGTGAAGTTTGCTACTTATGAGCTGTACGTATAGTGTAGTTGGATATTGCTTTCCCACACACTTCTATCATATCAAATGGCGCGAATTATAAGTGCTATATGTTCTATGGTGTCTAGGTGTAGAAATCATTCGAGGACGGCGTCTATGGGTACAGGGTGGCCGATGACGATGTCCAGATAGTTCGCACCGTAGTTTTTGGTGTCTAGGGGTAAAAATCATTTGAACGGGTGTTCAGGTGTACAGAGTGGCCGATGACGACGTCTAGGTCGTGCGCTTCGTGGTTTTTGGTGTCTAGGTGTAAAAACCATTCAAGTTCGGTGTCTAGGGGTACAGGATGGCCGATGACGAGGTCTGGGTGGTAAATACTCAGAAAAATTTACTGTAAAGGACTGAAATCTCTAAAAAAAATTGACTTTTGAAAAAGTAAAAGGTTAGGCGAGTTTCATATTTTCCTCAACAAAATTAAATTAATAACAATATTTTTGCGTTATCATGATTAAATATAATAAATTTCACTTTATTTGATTGATCTTACTTCTTTTTTATCTATAATTTTGTTGAGGAAAATTTCAAACTCGCCTAACCTTTTACTTTTATAAAAGTCAATTTTTTTTAGATTATTGCCAACAAGAGTAATTTCGTGTTAATTTTACTTGTTAACGTTAGAAATACTTCTAAGAGAGTTTTGTTGGAATTTTCAATATATACTTTTAAATTTTGTAAAGATTCGTCGTATTTAAGAAGTGCGTTCTTATACGTTGCATGTTCTACCTCAAAGGATTTAATTCGCGTTTCGTTCGATTTGGTTATTTTTAATAGATTTTGACTTGTATTCGTCAAAGCAGTTAATATTGTGGTCTTTTTTATATTTGTTAATAAAACTTCTGCCTTGTTTCATGTCCTTCTATAGCCATATTTATCAAGGCTTCTACATTTGCCGAAGGACTTGTGTCTGGTTGAGCTTCGAATCGGAGTTCGGAAGATTTAAGGCCTACTCTACTTTCAATAGAATTCGTTACATTTTCTTTAAATTTTTCTAAATCATCATTGTCTAGCATAGTTATTATGCTAGAATCTATCTCATCAACTTTTATTCTAAGTGTATCATAGTCTATGTTTAATTTAGTAAATTTTAGACTGTTCTGTTCGACTCGTTCTTTTATGTCTTTATGTTTTTTGTCTAAATCATTAACGATTTTTGACGTTTCGTCCGATTTATCTAAGAGATATTTTAACGCGTCATGGACTTTACGCGCCCAGTTAGCGTTTAACGTGGTATCGTCAATCATAGATTGATTCGCGTCGTTTGTAGTAAGAACTGCGTTAAGAGTATTATTTAATTGTAATTTTAACATTTCCGTGGAAGCGCTTCGTGTAACGGCACCGCTCTTTCTAAGTGGGCTAGAAAATGTATTTTTGCCTGCGTCCATCATTTCGTGTTAGTCTGAATTATTTGTGACTGCGTAAAATAGTTGCAAGTCTGTTTGTTTGTGTAAATTGCTTAATAATGCAAATCAGAGTTGTTTGTATTGCATTAATTGCATTTAAGTTATTGCGTAAATTGCGATGTGTGTCATAGGAGGATTTGATTATTATTGTAATAAGTTCCACTTTGAAAACCCGGTATCCTGGCAGGATCGCCAATGAAACGGTCACGGTTCTTCTCGGTCCTATGCTCGTATACAAATTTATTTTTTAGTGAAAAGCAGTAATCATTTATTGATCTGCGTCGTTATTATGACAGCAGATCATAAATAGAAATTTGATTCTATCTTATTATATATTGTTATAATTAAAGAGGTCCGGGATACCAGGTAATGGAAAGATATTATAATAATAAAAGTTTGTTATTTTTTTCAATAAATAAAATAAATATATTTAATCAATAGTTTTTTTTAGATAGAATATTGCATAAACTGTAATATTCTTGGCAACAGAAAAGTTTATATGTTCGCTTTGATTGTACAATCTAGTTATAAGTCATACGCTTTATTTTGCGTTATTGGCTTTGGATCACGATTTTTATAAGTATACAGAAGATTCGAGAGAGAGAGAGAGAAAGAGAGAGATAGAGAGAGAGAGAGAGAGGGAGGGAGGGAGGGAGAGAGAGAGAGAGAGAGATTTATTAACGCCGTGACCAAAAGGCCGTAGGGCGAGGAGCAAATAATACAGCATAGCAGGAATAGAAATACAAATAAAGATGGCAACTTATAACAAATTTTTCGATGGCACAGCTGTAGCCAATATTTGACATACAATAATAGGCTTAAGCTAATGTATTACAAAATAAAGAGTTGCAAATCGTAAACAAAATAATGGAAAAACAAAATAATAATATCTCTCTTAACCAGTAGTAAACGGCTCACCAGTTAAAGGCAGCAAAGAAAGCTGAGTAGTAAGCTCGCAGTAACATCTTATAACCTAATCAAATATTAATAATGCAAGTAATAGATACTCGCCTCTGACTGTCAAACCATGCGCTCCAGGTCGTTAGCAGTGATGATCGGAATGATTTCTGAACCATCCGCTTTTCTAACTAAAATCTTATCGTCACGTACCCAAACATATTTATAGCCTAAGGCATTTGCACGTGTTTTCACAGCTAAGCGTAAATTATGGAGAAACGGGGATATCATGTCGTGCATATCGATAGATGTATCGCTGCCGCCCGGATAGATATCACTAAATTTAATTGGACCAAATAATCGCTTCGCTCGCAAGACATCATCGCGCACGCAAATACTTTTAAAACGAATACAGAACACAAGTGGGCGAGGCGCGCGCTGAGACGATAGCTGAGAAGCCTCAGCAGCATTAGACTGCGGGCGACTAACAATTTCATGAACACTATGCGCGTCAGTAATATAGTTAGCGACGTTTAGCTTAGTAAAAATAGCCCTAGTGATGTCATGAAGAGAAGCTTGACAAGTGGGCGGGATACCCGAAACCTTAATCTCCGCATATTTACAGCTCTTATCAAAACGCTCTTTTAGGCTCGCAACCTCTTTCGTTAGTTTCGCGTTCTCGTTCTCCAGCAAGGTAACTCTGCTATCCTGATTGTCAACCTTAGCAGCAAGCGCGTCAATTTTGCTACTAAGAGCGGTATTACCGGAAGTGATGACGTTAAATAATTCGCCAAGCTTATCGTCAACAGACATCGCATTCCAATTAGAAGGCGTCGACATTGTGGAAGAACAAGGGAGAGAATGCGAACTTGAGTCGTCCAACCGATTTTCAGTCAACGATGCAGGGTCAGCACTACGAGTAAACTCGGAACTGAGGCTAGCAATACTAAGATTGCTAATATCGAGAATAGATGTCGAGCCAAGGTCGCGCCCAGCGTCAAAAATAGAATCGCGCTCACAGCGACTAGGAAGCGAAGTGATTTCGGGTGGCGTGGAAAGTGCCTTATGAGTTTTAAGGCAGCATCCACTACAGGACTTACTCTTAACAAAATGTGCTAGACAACCAGCATGAAAATTAAGCCCGCATTGATAGCACGAGACAGCTCGAGTAACTATGTTACGACCGCACTTCCTACACACTGGCATTAATACGCATATGAATATTAATATAAATAAAACGGAAACTTAAAAATAAAACGCAAACTTATAAATAAACGCAATAATTACAACTATTAAAATAATAACTATAGCAAAGCGCAAAAATATAAACAAAAAAAAAGAAAAGCGAAAAACGCAGTGAAAAACGCAACAAATGCAAATAAAAAAGATCAATTTAACTTATTAATAGAAATCAATCAATTAAGAACGCAGTGAAATTTCGCGCCAAACAAAAATGATCAATTTTAAGAACACTCGCCAAGTTCGACGAAATTGAGTAGGTTTACAAACGCATTTCAAATTCGCGCCAAACAAAAGATGATGCTTTCACGAACACAGGCCTCGGTGAAGTAAACAAGTTACGTAATCGAGCATTGAACTTGCGCCACATGCGAACGAGAAAGAAAGAAAAGAAAAAGAAAAAAAGAGCAAGTGACCAACAAGAAAGGCCAATTCGCTAGGACAAAAGCAAATGCATAGGGGCCAAAGGAGATTCAGTGGCTAGGATGCCTGCACTAGAGCTCTCTCTCACCGCACAAATCACGCCTGAACGCACGTACGAATCTCACTCGCACACAGCCAAAGAAGAGTCAGGAGACGGTCATAAATCACCGGGCTAGTGCAGAACAGTAGGCTTCTGTCCGTCCTTGCTGGTGTAACGGACGGTAACGATGACAGTCATGAACGAGCGAAGGTCGGCAGCGAGCAAGCGGGCTGAGTAGTAATGGCGAAGTGGTATAACCTCAAAACTTTTCGCCAGGCAAAGTGCAGAACCATGGCTCAACAGCAAAATGACAGTGCTGGGATTTTATTTCCAAAAGGAGTCATAACGGTCCCACACCGCCTGTAATACACAGAAACTCGCACAGATTTGTAAAAATCAAGAATTTACAGAGCGACTTCGAAGATGCGTCCACACTACTCACCAGAGAGAGAGAGAGAGAGAGAGAGAGAGAGCGCGTTGCGATGGCAACCCCCCTTTGGTGCCGTGCGAGCTAGAGAAAAGATAGTTTAAGGATAGGAAAGCCTAGTTTGAGAGAAGCTAGTACCTACCATGACTCTAAAGATCGAACAGTTCTCACTAAATTTCAGTGGAATAAATCCTTAACGAATTGTCAATCAACAACAAGTTTACAATTATATAAGTTTAACAACTTTACAATAAAACTTAGTACATAGTTAAATTTGCCTATATTCTTCAATAATCTAATGCAAAATTTTAGCGAAGTTAAGACTAAATAACAAAAAAAACTTGACTAATAAATCTACAACTAAACAGTCGACCAAGAAGCTATCTAGCCACGAGCTAAGTGAATTTACAGTGTAGGATTTGCGTGTAAAAGCTCTTTAGATTGAGTAGATCTTCACCCTTGACTGGACCCCGATTGAATGCTGGAGATGGCCCTCTACGCACTCTCGTAAGTGGGCAAAAAGATGACTTTCACCACAGGTCGCTGGAACTCGGAAGTGGCGGTACAGATGGTCACAACTCGAATAAGTCCATCCTTCCCTGGATGTACCGCAGTAATTTGTCCCATTGGCGACTTAGACGGAGGGCAGAGGTCGTCTTTCAGAAGCATGAAGTCGCCCACGACCAACTGTCGTCCAGGAGTCAGCCACTTATTTCTCTGCTGTAAATGATGTAAGACTTCTCGTCGCCATCGCTCCCAGAAATAGTTCCTCATAACCGAAAGATGTTTCCACCCACAAGTGCGAGAATTAAGTTAACATCGACAAAGGGCTCGAGCAGCACATTGGGCGGAGCGTTAACAAGAAAGTGCCCAGACGTAAGAGCCGCAGTATCAGTAGGCTCAGAGCTCAGGACTCTGGGCAGAGCGGCCGAAAATTTAAGCATGCTTTAATCTGAGCAGCGACTAGACATTTCCTCGAACGTTAATGGCGTGTCTCCAATGACACGTTTAAAGTGATGCTTAAAACTTCTCATTGCCGACTCCCACAATCCTCTGAAATAAGGAGCTCTAGGTATAAATGAATATACTATACCGTCCTTCGCCAATGCAGCTGCCACCTCCTGTGAGACTGATGAAGCCCGCTGGAAAAACTTATCAATTACTGTGGCGCCCTTGAAGTTGGTGTCGTTGTCACTGAATACCATCTTACATAGTCCACGCTGAGCGGTGAATCTGCGAAACGCTGCTAGAAAAGTAGCTGTCACCACCTCAATGTGAATGGCCCGTACCACCATACACACAAAGATCGCTATATATCCCTTTGTAGACTTAGTACCTCTGCGCCTGCTTTCGTATCTCAATGGCCTGAGACTCATTGTCAGCACCTACAAACGCATCATCAACATACATGTTGCGTCTGAGCACCTGCGCAGCCAAGGGAAAATCTGCACATCCTTCATACGCCAGCTGAAAAAGAATTCGGATTGAGAGGTATGTAGCGGAGCGTGTACCATACGTAACCGCCAACAACCTATAATCTCCGATGGGCTTCGAAACATTAGAACGCCAGACTATTTTCTACCAATTAACATTATCTGGGTGGATGAGAATCTGCCTGGACTTCTTAACAATATCAGCCGTAAATACTATCTCTAAAAATCTCCACATAGTAATAATAATTGTAACGTCAGACTGCAATTTGCGACCAGTCAAAAGAACGTCATTAAGCGAGACTTTTCCATAGGAGTCATTAAAAACTACACGAAATTTGCCCATCGGCGCTACCTCAGTCGCGTAAACTGGGTGATGGGTGAAGTAAAACGTATTGTCCCTCCGATGCAAACCAGTTACAAGCTCCATATGACCTAAAGTCAGATATTCATCTATGAACTGCCTATAGGCACAATCTACCCTAGAATCCTGAGCTCGACGCTTCTCTGAGCGGAGCAAACATGCCTCAAGCGATCTGCCTTGTGTGAGCAAACGAAACCTCCGACAACTTTTCCTAAAATGGCAAGCGGACCCAACTTGACCTTGAATCTACCCCTAGCATCTCGGTAAACAGTGTCTGTGAAATAATTTTCGCAGTACTGATCCTCCTTGGACAATACTTTTAAGGTGGAAGTCTCCTCCATTTCGTAAAACCTCTCTAACAACGACGAAATCGAGGATTCAATTTTAGCATGACAGGCCTGAGCAATATCAGACTCAGAGTCAGAAGACGCTCTACCCGTCAAAATCTAACCAAAAACAGTCTCCTGAGCAACAGGAGCATCAGCTTCTCCAACTCTGAGCCCCGGCCGAATAATGGCAGCGTAGACCTCTGCGCTGAGCACGCAGTCTATACGTTTGGAATGAGCAAAGTCCGGATCGGTAAGCTCTAAGCCCTTGATGTGATCCCAATCGGACACCTCGGCCTCCTCCCGTGGTAAAAATCCCTTAACCTCCTTCAATACTAACGCCGAAAATTCCAGACAAAAATCTGAATTAAATCTGGATTTCAGTTAAAGAAAAACTTTACCCTTTGACACCCCAGAAGACCCTGCACCGACACCAACTACTGACATAGAGATAGGCTTGACTTTTGCAGACAAGCACTGCACTACTCTTTGCGTGACAAATGAGACCTCTGCGCAAGGATCAATCAAGCATCTAGCATAGATTGAGTTACCGTTGACGGATGTAAGTTCTTGGCTGTGGCCATCAACCGAGTCCGACCCACCACTGTGGTACTTGCCTAGACCTCTAGAGTACTCGATCTGCCAGACGCTCCAGAAGAACCCTGTTGACCTATCGACTGTGAAGAATCAGCAGCATCTCCTCCTTGACGCCGATCTGAGTGAAGCTTCGTGAGATGTTTACCTTTACAAATAGAACAACAATTCGGAGACAGGCAATCAGCCAAGAAATTACCTGTTCTCAAACAATTGAGGCACAATCTCTCCTTCTTACAATATTTATAACGAGCTGAGACGGAAATGCTGTTAAACTTTGAACAAGCTTGAAACTGATGAGTACCCTTACATAAAATACATTTTGCAGTAGCATTGAAGACGAACGATTTGAACAAGATCCTTTCTGACTAGATTGTTTGCGGTAGGAGACTACGCACCACCATTCGCATCTCGATCAAGAGAAGACGCACGAGTCTCAAGAAAGGTTGTGAGGGCTAAAAAAGTCCAAAAATTTGCTACCGACTCTTGCGAGATACGCCACCACTCGCGCGTCTCACTATCCAATTTATGCTCGACTATATGAATGAGCCAACTGTCCCAGTGTTCGCATGGACACGAATGAAGCTTTAAGCACGGCCTCTGCCTTATCCAGCAACTCAATCAATTCTCCCGACAATTTCCGCTTAACCGGTTTCATATCGGTTTCATATCGATCAGCATTTCCATCTACGTATGCATGCGCCTTCTTAGATTGTTGTACCTGCGCATCAAATTTTCCAGGCCAAGTCAAAACTAGCACCTGTCAACGGGAGACCTTTTACTATGAGCGCTTCAGGCCCTTCAATAAAATCTACTAGGTACTGCATCATGACAGCATTTGGCAAACTGGCCTTATTTTTCACCATCGACCAAAACTGCTCCTTGAAAGACTCCCACTTCTTAGCTTTCCGGAAAATTTTGGGATATGACATTTCAGCATGTTTGCGAACTCAAACGAACCCGAAACGGGCAAACCGGCTACAACCCGACTATCCTGCGCACCTGCGACACGTGCCCTTGCAGCGTTCTCTATATCCTCTATTGCCTGCAACAAATCTGCCCCACCCTCGACATAATTCGTCTCGACTTCAAAATATTTATCTTGAGGTAAGCCTCACCCTTGTATGACGCCTTATTCGCTTGGAGAACTAAATCTCTCTGAGTATACTCAGACCAATATGCATCTAACAGGCTCAATCACGTGCGCATGTACGGCAGGGTGCGAGCAGCTACTCCTAATTTCGCAGTATTGCGTTTTTAATTGATGATAAAGCCATCCGTACGCTTCTGCTTAGCCAACTCTCCATCCGGATCCGCCATTCCTGCAGAGAGCTAAATTCGCCGATACACAATGAAGGCTCTCCACTGAGAGAGTCAGTTTTTGCTAAAATAACAAAAAGAAATCAATGTCCACCTGCCACCGAAGAGCAGAACTCGAATTCGACTTCGACAGCTGTTCTGCTTGCGCGGGGAGTGGGAGAAGCGAAGAGCAAGCAGCCGGCTCCTTGTGACGCACAGCTGCGATAGCGAACGTTCGAGCGAGGGAGAGGGAGAGAGAAGCAAACCTGGCTACTGTCGGTACCGTTGACTCCAGCGATGACTTACAGGACTGCGCGCGTCGTCCGAAGTTCGCGGAAAATATGCGTCGATGAGCGCTGGTGGGCGAAAAAAGCGGTCTCAAAAATGGCCGTCTTTTGCCGTTCCCCTTTCGTCGTGACCTAAGATGGCAATCATGTGGTGTCCCTCTAAAATCCAAATCCGAAACCCGATGACCTCTAGCCTCTAGACATTTAAACTCTAATCCTCTAAAACCTCTAAAGCATCTAAACATCTATGTTCAACAACAACGAGCAATTTGGCATAATGAGGCAAATTGTGAAAGTAAATTCCAGAAAACTGGAAGTTTTGAACAGTCGAACGGCTGCCGAAGTATTTCGAGCACAACTCATCCACTACGAAGAACACTTTTTTGCATACTGTTCCACTAATTTCCACAAATACTGCACAATCTGCTACAAATGTTTAGAGTCTCTTAGATTTATAAGAGACTTGTGGATCTTTTGCAATAAGTGAACATGGTGGTTAAAACCAAACACCCGAATTAAATAATGGAATTAAAACTTGTAAAGTTTATTAATAAAAAGTGTATGTACAAGTGTGATTGAACTATGGAAAATAAATGTGAAAGGTTAAGTAAAATACCGACGCGAGAACAATATGATAAATGTATAACGGTCGATACTGTGAGGCGAGATCGAGCTCTTACAGCGCTTCGGCAATTTGCACTAACTATACATCCGCGAAAGTGGCAAAAGGCAGGTCGCACAACAGGCGGAGAGAGAAAAAGAGAGGGAGCAAGAAAGCTCGCGTTGCCATGGTAATCCCCCTTTGGTGCCGTGCGAGCTAGCAAAAACGTCCGAATTTGGAGACAACGACCACACTTTCTCTCTCTCTCTCTCTCTCTCTCTCTCTCTCTCTCTCTCTCTCTCTCTCTCTCTCTCTCTCTCTCTCACTACCACGCCAGGTGCCAGAACACAACCAACGTGAAGGCCATCGTGGTGAATGGCAGGCAGACCATCGCCTGTCTCTCATGTGCAGACAAAAACAACGCCACGGGTGCCAAAGTGAGGACTAATTTCACCCCAGCTACAACATCAGCAACGGAAGTAACTGCAACAACATCAGCAGGCAAGAGCATTCCCAAACAGCAGCAGCCGGGGAACAAGAAGATAAGGTCAGCACCACCATCAACGAACACGTCGAGAAATCCCTCACCAGCCCGCTCGGCCGGCGTGACAACATCAACGCCGTCTGTTGAGGCTGCCTTGAGGGATATTCGCAGTGCCCTTGACGATATTCGCAATGCTCAAACGCAGGCCCTCAAGACACAGAACATCGTGTCGGAGAGGATCTCCAAAATTGAGCAGCGTCTGGTCCCAATTGAGAGGCGACTCAAGGCCCTCGATGAGCTGCCTGCACTCAAGACCCGCATACAAAATGATGAGTCCCCCATCACCGAGCTGCAGGCACAAATTCAAGATCTCTCATCGAGGAGCCCTACAATGCAGCAGGACAGCAGCAGCACTGTGCCCAACGCTGCGGAGATTCGCAGCCTGCGCAGTGAATAGGCAGAGGTCAGGAGATGACAGGAGCAGACCTCTAACAGTGTGGTTGTTGTCACGGGCCTACACTACACCCGTGAAACTTCGCTGCATCTCCTCGCTTTCTCAGTCGTAAGCGCGCTTGACCCCACGGTCCTCAGAAGGGACATAGCATCAGTCAGGACCATGGGGAGGCTTGATGCAACCAACAGCTCCGCCAGGGGTGACGGCAGACTGCCACCATTAACCGTCACCCTATCTTCAAGTGCGCTTGCACGCTCGATCGTCATCGCCAAAGCCCGGAAACGCAAGCTGCACACCAGCGAATTGGACGCCACCTTGCTGGAGGAAGCTAAAGCTCTGAGCCCTGACCATCAAGGGCTCGTAAACATCAACGAGCTGCTCCTCTCTGACGTCCACAAGGTGCGTTCGAGGGCCAGGCTGGAGGCCAAGAAGAGGCAGGGCTGCCGAGCGTTCATCAGAGATGGGAGACTCTACATGCGCTGCAACGACGACAGCGGGTATGCTATCGTCATCAACACGGACGCCGAGCTGGAGGCTTTTTTAGCCCGGTTTCCGCCTGCTGCCGACATCGTTCAATACTGAGGCTACGACACAAACATATCATTCCACCACATCCACCATCAAGCTCATCTGCCATGTCTTCATCCGGTTCTAAGGTACCTCTGTCCAAAGGTCTACGAGTCTGTCATTTTAATGCGAACTCGCTTACGGGTCACATTGAGATGATCAGGCTTTTCTTATCTACTCGCTCTCCATTCCACGTAATAGCTGTTACCGAGACCTGGTTGAGCGACAAGGTGGCGTCCATCCCTTCACTGGATGACTACCTACTTTACAGACGGGACAGAAACAGAAACGGAGGAGATGTGGCCCTCTACATACATAAATCACTGACAGCTAGCGTTATTTCATCATCTGATGGTGATTGGTCTGGCAAGCCAGGTAAGCCTGAATATCTCTTCTGCGAGATATCGGCAAAGGGAATCTCTCCAATCTTCGTGGGGGTTGTGTATCGTCCTCCTCACGCTCCATTCTTCCAAGGCTCTAATTTTATAGACCAGCTAACTACCCACATGCACAGCTACTCCACGAAGGTCATAATGGGAGATTTCAACTCTGACCAGCTTTCTTCATCTGAAGATGCCAAGTTCATCAAGGCCTTCATTGATAAAAATTCCCTTTCTTCTGTCTCTTATGGTGCCACGCATCATAAACAGGGTGAGGATACCTGGCTTGACTTGTGTCTAATCGACGAGCAGGATCGCCTGCTGTCACACTGGAAGACAGACTCACCTTTCATCAATGGACATGACCTAATCACGGCCACTCTCGACTTACAGATTCCACGATACGTACCTAACACATACACCTACAGAAACTTTAAAGGAATCAACGCCGAGAAGCTAAGGGACTTTCTTAGCGCATGTGACTGGTCATCCCTCACTGCTTCATCACTTCATGAATGCATCTCTATACTTAACGCTAACCTCACTAACGCCATTAATCATCTCGCCCCATTACGAACTGTAAAACCGAGAAAACAACGTCACCCGTGGTTCACCGCGGCTCTTCGTGACCTTGTATCTGAGAGGGAGAGACTTTACAGGCGTTTCAGGGACTCCAGGCTTGATTCAGATCTCCGCTTATACAGACTAGCTAGAGACAATGCTCACAAACAGGTCGAGGAAGCCAGGCTGAATTATTACTATTCACGCCTGTCAACCTTGACTGATGTTGCCGAGATCTGGAGAGAGCTGGAGAAACTTGGAATTTCTGCCACTAAGGCCCCATTACCATCTCGATTTACCACAGATGAACTCAACAGGCATTTCAGCGCGATCTCCAACGATCCATTAGCTCCTGCTGTTGAGGAGTATCTTCTAACCCTGGAAAGTCTTGACCTCCCGGAACATTTCGAGTTTAGCACCATAACGGAATCGGACGTGTTGGCTGCAGTAACGCACTTCGACACCCAGGCCAGGGGAAGCGACGGCATCCCTCAGGTTGTTATCTCGAAAGCACTGCCAGTTCTCGCTCCTCTACTATGTCACATTTTCAACCTATCTCTGAACGAAACCCGTTTTCCATCTGCCTGGAAATTGTCACTTGTGCGTGCACTCAACAAAGTCAGTTCACCAACAACCCTGACTGACTACCGTCCGATTTCACTTCTTTGCTTTCTCTCCAAGGCCCTGGAGTGGCTGGTGCACAGGCAAGTCTCACAATACCTTGAATCAAGGCTCTTACTAGACAACTATCAAACAGGCTTCCGCACTGGCCACAGCACTCAGTCTGGCCTAATTAAGCTAACAGATGATGTCAGGGTCGGGATAAATAAAAAGAAAGTGACACTACTTCTTCTCTTTGATTTTAGCAAGGCGTTTGACACTATATGTCACGTCCGGCTCCTGAGGAAGCTATCCACCTTTGGCTTCTCTAAGCAGGTTATCCGCTGGTTTGCCTCCTATCTCACTGGGAGAGAGCAAGCCGTCGTTGGTGACAATAGCGAGCGTTCCTCTTCGCAGCGTCTTAACATCGGCGTCCCGCAGGGCTCCGTCTTAGGTCCCCTGCTGTTTGCATTGTACATCAACGACATCGGTTTCTGTCTAGACTCCGATGTTTCCCATCTTATTTACGCGGGTGACTTGCAAATTTACAGTCATTGCCACCTCGAGGAGCTCGATTTTTAATCAAACAAGATGAGTGCTAATGCCGAGAGGATAATGGGCTGGGCTGCGCAAAACAAGCTTAAACTTAATGTTACAAAAACCAAAGCAATTGTCCTGGGCTCCCCATACTACATAAATCTACTTCCCGCAACAGCTAACACTTTCATTAATATCGGGCGTGCCCAGGTCAGCTTTGAATCCTTTGTGCGTAATCTGGGACTGGTACTTGACTCTAAACTCTCGTGGAAGGAGCACGTTACACAAGTGTGTAAACGTGCTCACTCGCTAATGTACAGGCTTTACTTTTTAGAAAGAGTACCAATTTATACTCATTTTCACCATCGGTACACCTTTACACTATACATCATCTAAACACGTCTCAACTTACTTACTGTATTTCTACTTTCACTTCATAATGCTAAATCTTATTATTGTACAATATAATGTACGCAAATAAAAACTATCTAATCTAATCTAATCTAATCTAATCTCTCTACGCAACTAAACTAATACCTGAACTGCCCGAAATGTGTTAGAACCGTTGAGTGAGCCGCAAGAAGTGTTAGGACCGTGAAGTTAGCCGTACAGCTATATACAGATGGGAATTGCATTCTTAAGAAAATATAATAATATATTACGATATTTAGAATGAAGAGGTTGCCGGTGCATACTTTGCGTTCCGAAGCAGTAACAGTAACTAGTTTGCCAGCGTAGCCAATGACAAGGTTCAGGTTGTTTTGGTGTCTTAGTATAAAAATCTTTCAAGTACAGTGCCTAGGTGTACAGGGTGGCCGATGACGAGGTCTAGGTGGAGCGCTCCGTGGTTTTTTGTGTCTAGGTGTAGTAATTATTTAAGGTCGGTGTCTAGGTGTACCAGGTGGCCGATGACGAGGTCTAGGTGGTGCGCTCCGTGGTTTTTGATGTCTAGGTATAAAAATCATTCAAGGGCGGTGTCTGGGTGTACAAGGTGGCCGGTGACGAGGTCTAGGTGGAGCGCTCCGTGGTTTTTGGTGTCAAGGTGTAAAAATCACTGTTACAATGTCGCTACCCTAAGCGAGTCTTAGGCGTTGTCGTCCAGATCGGACGGGTGAATGCCTATCACCACTACACAGCGCGTCCTCAGGTTGCGAATAGAGGTACAGCCCCTGAGAAAGAGGTTAGCTGCGAATAAATTGAATAAACAGTCGTGGACAGCCGATAGAAACAGGCGTGGGTGTGATGAGCCCTCACTGTCGAACGCATTCGAAACACTACGCAAGCACCACAACAAAAAATACTCCACATTATCTCTTATCTCTTAATCTATCTCTTTTATCACAGATTAGAGAAATGGGCAAAAATCCTGCTGCCGAGGAGGATGCGGGAGCGATGACAACTACCCCGAAAGGGGATGTGTAGAATGATTCGTCACCCGGTCTTACGCGGTAACGATGCCAGCGAAGACGCGCTGCCTTGCAGGGGGGCGTTAGGATGCGAGAATGAAACCGTAGTGTGCCTACGACGAGTTGACACTGACCTTGTCAAAGTCGGAAAGCTCTCATACTTAGTTCTAGAGAGGTATGGGGGTTATCACCTCTAGAACGGTGGACTCATCTGCGATCGGAACAGGATCCAAAGCGCGCGGGTTCAACATACTATCATGGTTCAAAAAAATCAAAACCAAACCAAAAGGGACTTAAGGGTCGGAACTTGGAATGTTCGCAATCTATACAGAACAGGCGCGTTTAAAGAACTCATAAAGGAAGCTGATATGTACAATCTAGATTTGGTAGCAATACAGGAATCGCGGTGGCTAGATGGCGGAGTACTAGCATCGGGTAACTTCACGTACCTGTATGGGTCCGGGAGCGGGGGATCCCTAGGCACCGGATTTCTCGTAAGCAAAAGCATCATACATTCAGTTAAAAAATTCAAATCCGTCAATGATAGGCTCTCGTACATCATCATCGAAGGTGAATGGTATAGATATGTATTTATTAATGTACACTGTCCTACGGAGGACAAAGAAGAAGAAGCTAAGGATCTCTATTACGAAACTTTAGAGCAGGTAATCGATCAGTTTGCGTCTTACGACACAAGAATAGTATTTGTCAATTTCAATGCTAAAATAGGTAGGGAGGAAATGTTAAGGCCTACTATAGGGAAGGAAAGCTTGCAAGAAGCCAGCAATGATAACGGTATTAGGGTCATAAATTTCGTGGCAGCAAAAGATCTTATAATCAAAACTACGTGTTTTAAGCACAAGGACGAATTAGGTACCAGATAGAAATTAATAACAGGTTTCAGGCAGTTGAAGAAGCAAACACATCGCCAAAGGGGAATGACGAACCGAATAGCTTATGGGGGGACATAAAAAAACGGTAAAAGAGGCCGCGAACAAAGTACTGGGTAAAAAGAAAAAGCCAAAGAGCAAACCATGGTTTGACGAAGAGTGCGAACTCTGGTTTGAAAGGCGCAAAAAGGCTAAATTAGATAGCTTAAACCGTGGAGGCGATAGGACCGTAGACGAGTATTCTAACGTAAGGAAACAGGCGGGCGCGATCTATAGAAATAAGAAGCGGAAGTATGAAAAGAATCTCATTAGGAGAATAGAAACTAACAGTAAGGAAAATAACCCCCGCCGAGAGGCGGATTTAAGTTTTCGCCGCCCTAGGCTTATTACGAACTTGCCGCCCTTCTGCAAATTTGTTTATTAAAAGATTAAAATCTAAGGATTCCAAAAATTCGTTTTCAATATGTAATAGTGATAACGCATTTAGTCTTTAGTTCTTTATCTTGGTTTGATGTTGTACGTAAATAATTTTTTATTCTTTTAAGCGTTGAAAACGATCGTTCGCCTGAACAGTTACTAATAGCTGTACATACACACATACGGAAAGCTATGTCAAGTGAGGGGTATATTGATTGAAAATCATTTTCCCTTATCCACTTTAGGTAATCAATTGCTGTAACTTTCTGCTCTTCAGATTTATTAACGATACATTGAGATTTAAAATGTAAACATTCCTTTAAAAAATGTTCATCTAAATCATCGGGATAGTTTTTGATTAAATAAGTGGCTTTATCAATAATGTCATTTTCATTTAATTTTTTCAATTGAATTAAAAATCCAAATTTGTTTGCAAATGTACTATAAGCATCGCGGCATTTTTTCAGTTCATTAAATAGACTGTCTAGATAGTGTAATAAACATTAATTCTAAAATTTTCTTTAGCGCTAAACAAAGTTTCTTCGGTCGATGATTCATCAAACTGTTTTGTTCTTTTTTTGTGTCGTTTCATATCTTGTGAATAATCATTCGTTTTTGAAAAACCCAGTGCTTGTTTTTCGAAATTATCGAAGCTTTTTTCATTTTTAATTTGAGTAATCAATTCTACTAAACCGTTATACAATGTGACGACTGAAAAAATATCGATGCTCTCAACTTGCAGTTGCTTACTAACAGCATTGATTCTATTCAACAGAAATTCTCAAAAACACATCATGAAAGCGGTTTCGAATCGTTCTAGCTTTATACGTATGTCTTTAGTTTGACATCTAATTAAGGCCTTCTGCTCTGCGTCATTTTCAATATCTTTCAAAGTATCATATATTGGCTCGTGCAAAACATACAAACTTTCACACGAGTCATGACGAGCAGATCATCTCGTTGTCGATAAAGGTTTGATTGTTTTTTTACCACTTGTCTGTGATTCTTGTTGTTTTCTATATAATTCACATTTTTTTCTTAACATTTCCCATCGTTGTGTAGACAATGAAAATAAGTTGTGCAATTCTTGAAAAATATTTAAAAAATGGCAACTTTCTTCGCAAATTTCTGCAGCACATATACCCACTAAATTTAATGAATGCGCTGAACACGGTATGTATTCTGCGTAAGGGCAAATCTTTTTAATTTGTGCTTGGACCCCCTTATATATGCCCGACATGTTGCTCGCGTTATCATATGACTGCCCGCGGCAGTTCTTTATATCAACATTGGCATTATTTAAGGCCTCAAGAACAGCATCACTCATTTCTACACCTTTGTGTCCAACATTAGGTAAAAATTTTATGAATCTTTCAACTGGAGATCCATTAGGTTTTACATAACGTATTACTAACGTTAATTGATCTACGTGTGATAAATCAGGCGTAGAACCAATAACAATAGAAAAATATTTAGATTTCTTCACTTCTTCATAAATTTATTCTAGTACTTCATTTGCAATTAATTCAATAAATTCATTGCAAATAGTTGATGATAAGTAACTAGTACACCCTTTACCTGGATTGCCATAACGTGATATATGCTCAGCTAAGAACGGGTCATATTGCGCAAAAAGTTCCAGAGACATTAAATAATTACCATTATGTGGACAGCCAAATTTTTCTGTGTGACCTCTGAATGGAAGTCCACGAGATGCGAGCATTTTTATCACGCTGACCACTCTTTGCAACACATTTCGCCAATATTTAATTTCGGATTCTAGTGCTTCAATTAAATTGTAATCTACGCGACCTGTAAGTATACAAGTAATACAAGCTAGACTCACTCCATTCGCGGAAGATATAGTAGGAGATTATCAGTGCGGATTTTGGCGCAACAGATCGACGAGCGATCAAATGTTTACCATAAGACAGTTGTTAGAGAAAAAGTGGGAATTTGGGAAATCATACACTAACTATTTATATTAATTTTGTTTATTGATGAACAACTAAAATTTTCTTTTTATAAATTAGAACGTCATACAAACACCATAAGTACAATGAAACGGGCATGGCAAGTTACGTAGTAATTATCTTGAGAATTGTTCCTCGCTTCATTACGATTAAATATAATAAACTTGACTTTGATTGATCTCAGTTCCTTTCTATCTGTAATTTCGTTGCGGAATATATCAAACTCGCCTTACCTTTTACTTTTTAGTTAATTTTTTTTAGAGATCTATTTTACAATAATGTACGGATACTCTATTTGCGCTATTGTCTGGATATCTTATCGGATTCCTTTTCTCACGTGTTGATCGATGTGGAGTATTTGGCTTTAACCTATCTTAATCACTATTCTTTATATGTGTTTGCCTTTTTACGGTTACGTTTTCACTTTCTTCTGCGCTATCAAATACAATATCATCAATTTCGTTTTTGAACTTGGCTTCTCTTACTCAACTCGAGAGTCGGAGTACGGGAAGAAATATTTTCATCGTCATAGTCGAGGCCAATACATTTTTTATCTATTTTAACAACATCGATGTGTCTTGCAACTATCTTTCTACCATTTAATAAGGCTCTATTTCCTACATCACTATAACCTAACAAAATTCCCATACTTGAATTTCAATCTTCTCTTTTACTTTAGAATTTTCTTCAACTTTTAGTTTATTATTCAAAAACTTTTCTTCTTATTCATTAGTCGTATTCTACTAGCTTCTATTGTTACTTATATTCCTCTTCTTTTACTAATTTTTCACTTATATTTTTAACTTTAAAAATGTTCTCACGCGACGTGGCTTTTAACCTTACTAAATTTTAAATATATCTTTCATCACTCGAGAGTGAATATGCGGGATAGAATTGAATACAAACCATGACTACTACCATAATAATAAATGAGACCAGAGAGGATTATTTTATTTAATATATACAGCTTCAGTACCACTCGTCGTGTACACCATGTGTACTCAGCGACGGCTCAATTACAAGAGAGCGATGCGAGAGCGTCGTATAGTCTCGACACCGCTAGTGATCATGTGACTCACACGCATACCGCGAGAGGGGATGCTCACATCTGTGCGTTCCCTCGCACTTTAATTAGCACGCTTGCTTATTCTAGCGCGCTATACTTTATAGTATATTCAGGACTTTATAGGGACTTTATATCAGGACTTTATAGTATCTTTACAGGACATACTATATTTCAACGTAAATAACAGTACAATTTATTTATCAATCGCAAGCGAAGCGAGCATTTCTTGCTAGTTATTAATTATAGTTTTTACTTCTTTCTTATTAGTAGGTTTGAACAAATTTGAATTTGCATTTATATCGGGCAGTTTAAGTTCAGTATTATTAGATTTAACAATACCATCGCTCAATTTACGGCCTATTTCACAGAAAAAAACCGCTGCAAATTTTTTGCAGCAGTATTTTTCTAAGTTTATCTAAAGTGAATGACAAGCTTCTAATTTTGAGTGTGAGGTTTTCAATTATCGTGTAACACAGAAAAGCGTGTATTTTTAGTATTTCACGTGATCAAATCAATAAAATCACTTAAAATTTGTATTATTCTCTTTCTCTCTCTCTCTCTCTCTCTCTGTCTCTCTCGCATATCCATATATAATGAATTAATGGTTGTTAAACGAAATATAGCCATGAAATAAATGCACATGCAAGACTGAAAAATCTTGTTTTTAATTTATTAATAAAAAGAGAAATAGAAAAAACGAGCCTAGGTAGATTAATATCTATTTTATAGAAGCTGAGACTGAAATGATGCAGTATTCAGTTAAACAGAGTATACAGGTTGAACAAAATTTTTGAACCCTAATTGTTCCGGACGTAACCGAGGACTACTAGGGATAAGAGTAAGTGCGGCGTATTTATTCTTTATTAATAATATATTCTACCTATTAGTAGTTTTAGCGAACGTTTTTCCGTCATTTGGCTCTCATATGCGCGAATCGACAAGGCGATTCGTGGCTTCAGGCCAATACGGTCAGGAGTGATTTTATAATCATTCCTAGACTGCCATGACCCCCTCTAGGAGTTTTACTCCGCGGATTTTGAGGGTCACTTTCAGTTTGGAGAGGCTAAAAGGGCCGAGCTGTGACTGCTAGGCCAGAGAGTCGAGTGGCGGGAGGCGTTCGCGTATGAACACATGACTGCGTGTGTATAGCTATAGATCTAGAGGAGCGCGCGCACTGCTTCGAGTCCCTTCGGTAGTCCTCGGGAAAGCGTCTTTGTTCTAGCGGGCCCGAGTTTTCGGCAGCGTTTAATGAGTAGAGCGTCAGTTCTCGGCGACAACTTGTGAGAGAAGGTCACACCAGGACCTGATCGTTAGAAGATTTCAATAAAGTCATAATATCTGATCAACAATGATTTCACAGTTTATTTTTAAACCTTAATGTAGTCTTGTCCCATACACTAATATCTTCGAAACTAACTGGTTTTATAAACAGCCCAAGGGAAGAAATCAAGCTGCTGTATAATGCAAAGTAAATCCAAAATTTTAACTTGGTTATTTCCTTTTTATCCCGTAAAACACGCTACTAAAATCCGTTCATTAAAAAAAATTTCCCGTTAAGTTAGAAGCAAAATATTAAAACAAACTTTTTACCATTTTTTCGTAAAATTGTGAATTTTTCATTTTATGTCTAATACGACTTTTAATTTTAATGTTAAGTTTTATAAATTCAATCTGAAAGAAATTTTCGTTGTAAATGTGAAAAATACTATTTTTTACTGCAGTATATACGTGTATAATACTCGGCGTATGGATTTTAGTGAATACATTTGAGAGTATCGATTAGATTTTTTTGCGTTTTTTCGAGATAAATTTCTAAACAAAAGTTGCAGCGAAGGAAGAAAATGCAATTACAGAGACTGGTATTCCTTGACTAAACAATTTCACTGGACCCTGGTAATACTAACCTGCTTGATGACATTTGGAGGTTGGATTGGTAATTTTTTATAGTTTCAATTTCAAGATTTAACACAGTCACCAAAAAATATATAAGTATATAGTTTTATCATTAGCAAGGATAAAATATCTCTCTTTACATTTTTATGAAAAATACATGAAATACCTTTTTCCTTCACAGGTAAGAAAAGCTGTACAGAGAACAAAGGTATAAGTGAATGTACCACATTAATGGAGAGAATCAAGGTCTATGTGTGTGGAACATTGAAAACTTAGTCTTAAAGAATTTGGCAAGTATTAATTTAAGTTATGCTTTCAACAATAATCATGAACTTTAATGTTGATTTTCTCAAAATGTGGTTTTTACTGATTTTAGCTCTCTGTCAGTAGGATTCCAAGTGCACGGGTGGATTCTTTGGGCTCAAATTCAAGGAGGATACTTAGTACACCTGTTTTGGTATGAATGCAGAGATTTTAATTTAAATGTTTAAAAAATGTTTTATACTCAAAAAGGTTGCATAATAAGCGAAAAAAAGAAGAAATTCAGTATTTTCATCACCAAACAATTATCAAGCATTTAAATCAAAATCCTTGCATTCATACCAAAACTACAGGTGTACAAAGTATCCTCCTCGAATTTGAGTCTACAAAACCACTTGTTCTTCATCACAAATTTGTATATTTCAGCAGGAAACTCCATTCATACTGTGATTACTTTGCTACTGTATTCATTTTTTTAAATATGCAGTACTTGACCCTTATTTGTAAAACTTCCAAAGTTCCTAATGTTGATTCATCCTCTACGTTATCCTTTTCCATGTTTTTATAAATATCGATTCCAAAAATTTTGATTTCTGGATGTTATGTTTTAGTACAGCTTCTATTAGCGTAATACTATCACCGTTCAAGCAGTTAATAATTTGTTTTCTTCTTTTTTTTTAACGTATTAGTTTTCTGTTTGGGTCTTCTTTTCGGTAACTAAGCACTCTATTACTTTCTTTTTGAAGTCCACAGCTTTGTTGCCAATTTTTCTCACGGTTATCTTAGGCACTTTTTTGCAGAAATTTTGGAAAGCTTGTTACTTCTGCATATAAGAAACTAGTCGCGGTGCTTTAATTTTGCTTTGTTAGCATTTTTTCTATAATTTTTTTTCCATGTTATCTGTTTTAGAACTAAGTTTCCATTTTTGATCAGCTGGTATTTTTCTTCAATTTTGATGTCAAGTTCATACTGTGCTGTTGTTGATGCTTTAAGTAATAGTATCCTTACTACTACCGTTTTATTTAATTTGATTTGAGCAATCAAAAATATTGTATCGTCTAGTCCTTCCTCATGAGAATGAAATTATTCGAGCGATACACCACACGGAGAGATCACATGAGAAAAGACTACTGATTAATAATCTTAGAACGAGTGAAAGAACTCAGAGTGAGTTCCGACAAAAGGAATGGGTTGAGTGAGTGAAGGGTTCTTTTTAATTAACACACACGATTTCGCGGTACACAAAAAGCACTTGCTTTGGCGTAAAAACCCTCACGGCTTAGAGGGAAAAGCCTCAGCAAGTGTAAGCTTTATTGAAAATAAGGAAAGAGAAACTATACAAATAAAAGAAAGAGAACAGTGACTCTAAAAGAGAAAAAACTCAAGTGAAAGAACGCACGCAAACGCAAAGGCGCGAGGTACCTTTTCCGCATGCAGAGAGAGCTCTCTTACCGCAAAGACGAATGCAAAAACCGCCGCTGAAGAGGGCGTTGAGCAGGCCTCGTCGTAGTCCGCCGCTGCTTCCGTCCTGGTCCTGGAGGTCTGGAAGCCAGGCCTGGGGAGCGAAAGGATGGTCCGCAACCGTGCACCAAGCGCGCCCCGACATCTCGGGGAGCCAGACGCTTGGCACGAGAGCAACAAGGGGTGTTGCCGCTGTTCGCTCGCCCCGAAGGAGTCACGTACAACACGTGGACACCTTCGCCAACAAACCTTAAGACTATCGCCTCGAGGCACACTCACACACTCGCACAAATACACACACGCGAACGACGCGATCGCGAATTTTCCGCTAAACACTACAAACACGGCGCAGAACGAGGTGAACAGTGATAGCTCTGAGAAGAACAAGTCACTGGCTCACCGTACAAAGAAAAAAAAAATCGAAAAGCGTAAGGAAGACAAACGTGCGAAGCGCTAGGCAGTCCGAATAGGAATCCGCGCGCGCGGGCCCTTCGCGCGCTTGCAAGCGGTGCCGGCGGAGCGCAACTCGAAGCATGCGCGCGCGCGCTCTCAACGTCGCAACGCAGAGCGCGCAGCGGCGCGAAATTCAAAAAGCCTAAATTTACACCTACACTACTTGAACGAATATCTTGTCTAACAGACGAACCAACCACCTGGAACCTACTCAAGTCTTCTTAGCCCCTTCCTCGATGTGCAACGGACAAAGAGGAGCAACGTGACGACGAAGAGAAGTGGTAGCAGTCTTCACTGTAACCACACGGACGAGATCATCTGGACCTGGATGGACCTCAACGATTCGTCCTAACGGCCATTTGGATGGAGGATAAGTTCATCCTTGATAAGAACGAGCTTACCTACACAAAAATTCTCTGTTGGATTCCGCCACTTTTCTCGCTGCTGCAAATGGAGGAGGTATTCCGAAGACCAACGATTCCAGAACTGGTTACGTATCCGCTGGAGCAACTGAAAACGACACAAACGATTCAGAGGCACGTCTGGCGAATCATCATCAGGAATCAACGCTGAGGCACTTCCTGTCAAAAAGTGAAAGGGTGTCAACGCATGGAGGTCATCGATGTCCGAAGCCAAAGCCCCTAATGGACGAGAGTTAAGGCACGCTTCTATCTCAACGAGAACTGTCGAAAGCTCCTCGAACGTGAGAGTGTGCTCCCCTACGACCCGCTTCAAGTGGTGCTTTACGGACTTCACACCAGCTTCCCACAAACCTCCGTAATGTCGAGCGCTAGGAGGAATGAACACCCACTCCGTTCCGTCATTTGCTAGAACCGAGGCAACCTTTTGATAAAAATCCGACACCCGCTGGAACATCGCCTTCAGCTCTCGCCTCTGACGTCGCGCAGTTTAACCCATCTACTCTCTCTCACACACCCGAATTTCGGCTCGACGCGACCCGCTCGAGTAGCTACACGTCCGGCGCGCTCTCTCTCTCTCGCTCTCTCTCTCTCTCCCGCACGTATAATCGCGAGCACAGCGCGCGCTCACTGCGGCGTTGTCGGCCGAACCAACGCGGTCCCCTCTCTCTACTCTCGGGCACGCACACACGTATCTGCGCGCTCACCAACAGCTCGCGCCAGCGGTCCCGGCCTGGCGATGCCTGAACCGACGCCGGCGTAGCTATCTGCTTTCCCCCCCTTCTCTACTCTCTCCCGCTCTTCTCGGAGCTCGCGCGCACCGGCTTTGCCTCGCGTTGGCAGCAAGCCCGACCTGCTGCTACCGAGCAGCGAGGATTTTTCGGACGCCCCAATGCCTCTCTCTCTCTCTCTCACTCTCGCACTCACACACTCTACCGCGTTTCTTCTGCGCTGCGCTGTTCTCTCTCTCTCTTTTCCGCTCTCGCGCACGCTGGCCCGATGCCCCGCGTGGATGACGTCGAGGTGTGCGCCCGCACCGCACACCGCTCTCTCGTCTCGCTCACTCTTTCTCGTACACACCCGCGGCTTTCTCTCTCTCTCTCTCTCTGCAGACTGGAGAATGAAGGCCTGGCTCCCGTTCCGGCTTCCTTCCTCTGGCTGGACGGCTTGACGGTCGTCTCCGGGGAGGGATCTCTTCCTCGGGGCGGTGGTCCAGGTCGTGGCGCTGCTGCTCTCTCACTCTCACTCTTTTCGCAATTCCCTCTCGCGCGCTCTCGTCACGTCGAAGTGTTATCGGCAAGGCTCGGAAAGGAACTGCCGAGCCGCTCTGCCGCGCGCGCTCGGCGTCTCGCCGTCGGCCGTCGGGCCCGGCTGATAACGTAGCCCGATTGGCTGCGCGAGGCGCGAGACGTGCTAATTGGCTGCTCGTTTCCGAGCGCACAGTGCCCGCTGCACTAGCGTGAAGCCCTGTCAATGGTACGCAAGTATGCTCCTTTCGGAGCCCTAAAAGCTGGACAATCGACTCCGAAACGAACGAAGCCTCCGACCCTTGATCCAAGAGTGCTCGTACAAAGGTGCTGTCTCCTCTTGGACCTATAATCTGCACCTTTGCTGTAGCCAGAACGATTCTCCGCTTCGGAAACGTGATGCCCGCTGCATGCAAACTCACGACAGATTTCGAGCCAGAGCCGCCCGCCTGAGAATTATCGGTGTTCTGGTGCCCAGCTTGCGAGTTTCCCTGGAATTTAAGATGCAAGAGGGTGTGATGTTTACCCTGACAAGTAGAACAACGTCCCGAAGAATTACAAGCGTTGGCTCTGTGAGATCCGAGGCAATTAAAGCAACGCTGCAACTGCTTGACCGTTGCCAACCGCTCGTGTGGATTCTTGTCTTTCAGCTTGAAGCATTTCGAGAGAGGATGCGTGCCGTTACAAAGGGCGCAATTAGAATTTCCAGACAAATGAGAGGATCTAGCGTGGAAAACCTTCCGAGGCTGAGGTCCTGATGTTGGCGTAGAAGCTGGTCTCTTCTCCGCCTTGCGCTCCGAATGGTACATCTTAAGAGCTTGAGCTCTTCTTTCAAGGAACTTAAGCAAATCTGAAAACTTAGGAAGAGCGCTGTTGATATCACGCTCCGGCTCGTCCGCCTCCGGCACGTACTCCTGGTCCTTCTCACTCAGCTCAGCCTCCCACAGCTTCCGAGACTCCGGATCCAGGCGATCGGACAACAAGAAAACAAACCAAATATCCCAATGATCAACTGGAAGTTTCAAATTTGTCAAAGCTCGAACGATTCGCTTGGCCTCATCAGCGAACGCACGCATTTTAGCAGCCGATTCCTTCTTCATCTGCGGAATTTCTAAAAACGAAGTCAAGAGTTTATTGATCATCAACCTCGGATTACTGCAGCCACACCAGTCAAGCATAACTTGAGATACTGCAGTTTTGTGACGTCAGAAATGCCAGAACGACTGCACGAGAGAAGTGAAAAGATCGCTAAAACTAACCCAGTCCTCGTCTTTACCTGAGAACGTAGGTAAACTAATTTTCGGAAGCTTGACAACCTCAGGATCTGAGTCCGACTCCCCCATACTAGCGCTATCATCAGCATCAGGCTTGTCGAATAAAGCAAGCAGTGTTAAGATCTCGTCAAGAGCCGATTGGTAAACACCCTGAATGCGATCGAACCATTGATCTGCAATATACGCATCTGTCTCTGCATCGTCCCTAACGACAATTTCAGAATGCGTCTTCCTAGTCTCCACCCAAATCTGCTTAACAGCATCAAGTCGCGCCTGGACCATGCTTTTATTAAGCGAGTCATGCTGCTTAGCAAGCAAGCGTGTACGAATGCTCTCAATTTCGGCTTCTCGAGCCGTCTGTAACGCAGTCAGCTTCTTCAGCGCAATAGGAGCCATGATGCTCGCAAAGTCTCCCTATATGTAACGCAAACTTAAAGAAAATAAGTGTCGTGCACTCACGCCGCTAATCCGTGGACACGACCGCAGTGTGTCTAAGAAGTCGCCGCTCCCTAATCAGCAAACGTCAACACACGCGCGCGGCGCAAGGCCTCGCTTCCGAGAGCGCTCGATCGGCCGAGTATGCAAACAAGAGCGCGCGGCGCTATACAAAACGTTCACACTGAGGCTGAGAAAAACAATACTTGGAACTTCAACAGAAATATAATATGCTACTGGAAAAAGCCGTTACAGTGTGAACGCGTTTGTATACAGATTTTATACACTACGTTTATCGCACGATTATGCCCGATAGAACAAAGAAAAACGCACGAACAAACCAATCACTCACTCCTCACCCGGGGCACCATGATTAATAATCTTAGAACGAGTGAAAGAACTCAGAGTGAGTTCCGACAAAAGGAATGGGTTCAGTGAGTGAAGGGTTCTTTTTAATTAACACACACGATTTCGCGGTACACAAAAAGCACTTGCTTTGGCGTAAAAACCCTCACGGTTTAGAGGGAAAAGCGTCAGCAAGTGTAAGCTTTATTGAAAATAACGAAAGAGAAACTATACAAATAAAAGAAAGAGAACAGTGACTCTATAAGAGAAAAAACTCAAGTGAAAGAACGCACGCAAACGCAAAGACGCGAGGTACCTTTTCCGCATGCAGAGAGAGCTCTCTTACCGCAAAGACGAACGCAAAAACCGCCACTGAAGAGGGCGTTGAGCAGGCCTCGTCGTAGTCCGCCGCTGCTTCCGTCCTGGTCCTGGAGGTCTGGAAGCCGGGCCTGGGGAGCGAAAGGATGGTCCGCAACCGTGCACCAAGCGCGGCCCGACGTCTCGGGGAGCCAGACGCTTGGCACGAGGGCAACAAGGGGTGTTGCCGCTGTTCGCTCGCTCCGAAGGAGTCACGTACAACACGTGGACACCTTCGCCAACAAACCTTAAGACTATCGCCTCGAGGCACACTCACACACTCGCACAAATACACACACGCGAACGACGCGATCGCGAATTTTCCGCTAAACACTACAAACACGGCGCAGAACGAGGTGAACAGTGATAGCTCTGAGAAGAACAAGTCACTGGCTCACCGGACAAAGAAAAAAAAATCGAAAAGCGTAAGGAAGCCAAACGTGCGAAGCGCTAGGCAGTCCGAACAGGAATCCACGCGCGCGGGCCCTTCGCGCGCTCGCAAGCGGGGCCGGCGGCGCGCAACTCGACGCATGCGCGCGCGCTCTCAACGTCGCAACGGAGAGCGCGCAGCGGCGCGAAATACAAAAAGCCTAAATTTACACCTACACTACTTGAACGAATAAAACGAACTGAACAACTACTTAAAGGCTCTCTGGTAGACGGGTACGCGAAATAGAAAACGAAGATAAAGCAGTCTTACAGTTTCATGACTGTTACCGGCATGGCTATGTTCGGTGTTAATACATTAAACAGAGACTCTTCTAATGTAAAGGGGGAAGAGTGGCTTTGTGACCGATACGAAAGAGCGCTTAGGATATCGGAAAAAATTAAAAGACATAAGCATAAACTGATTGAAAAGTGGGAACGTAATTTTGATTGTGAGTATAGTCGAAACGAAGGAAAGATGACGTACATAAATAAGAATAACATAAAATTTGCATGTAAAATTTCATACGACGTTAGGCCTGGAGAAAAATTAAATATATAGACGGCTGCTCATCATATACCTATACTTATTAGGTTGGCGCTTATTTCCTAAACTGCTTGATTCCGTGCTCCCTAACATAAAATAGGTTTGTTACCACCAAAAAGTAAAAAATCTTTAAACGTTTAAACTGTTTAACTCTGTAAAAACATAATTTTTTGCCCTTACGTATTTATTGCTTTAACATTCAAAAGTAGTCAAACTTCAATTTCGTGCTTGAAGGTTATGTTTTATCATAAAAGCTGTTGCTTTTATCATAAAACATAACCTAAACACCTCATGTGCAAGAAATCACTAAAAAACACTGATATAACTGATTTTTTGCCTCTGGCGCTTATGTTTGATGATATAAGCAACGTCATCGTATTCTACTTGAAAAAATATGTTAAAAGCAATAAATACGTAGGGGCAAAAAAATCATGTTTTATGCAAAGTGAAACGGTTTGAACGGCTTAAGGGCACACAAAGACTGATTTTTTATTTTTTGGTAGTAACAAACCTATTTTATTTTAGAGAGCGCGGAATCAAGCAGTTTGGCAAATGAACGCTATCCTAATACTCATAGTATACCTTTACATTTGTAAGTATGGACGATATCCTGTTGGCCATCCTAAACTCTATATTAGGGAGGACGAGTGTACGCGTTTAGTCGGTCTCAACCATAGGGAGAGGGTATAAAATTAGACAAAAGCAGAATAGCGTTTAATGCTGGACTGAGGTCTGTGGCAAAGCTACGTCTTGACTCATTGTGGGGAAAGTTTGATCAGCGCAAAAACACGAGAAAAACGGAGATAGTGACAGATTCGCAGAAATTATTTAAATTTTTTAATGACCTTGAAATAGTTATTAATACTCTATTTTACCAGTTGACGATGACACGCTTTTCGTCAGTTGGTTTCATAACGATGATGCTTAAGTCGAGCCATCGCCAATGTGCAACGTGGTTGTTGCAGCCTACACCACTGTTTGTTGTCCCTACTAATAATGACTAATTAAAAACGATTCAAACCTTAATTTGTTTTAATACGGAATTCTGATCCGAAATTGTCAAATTCAAACCGATCGCTACGATTTAAACTGATTATAAACATTAATTGGTTTGAATTGTATTGAATCCAATAAGTTAATGTTTTTTCAACTCATAATCTAATGGATTTAATCCAATTAAAACCAATAAACTTTTATGATTGGATTAAATTGTATCAATTAGTTCTGATTCGTCAATTCGGAAATCACAATTCTGTATGAAAACTAATTAAGGTTTTAATCATTTTTAATTGGTCATTTTTAGCAAGGGTACTGCGACACAGATTTTATAGTATATGTGAATAGAGACGATGGTAATGAATTCAAACCGTCAACGGTCCATTTGAAGGTAATCTTACCGATGAATTAGCTACGGTTACGGACTAATTACCTACATCATTTATTTTGGATGGCCCAAAATTTCACGCTTATAAATATAGAATGCCAGATGGGCACGAGTCGCGTGTATGCAAAATCAAAGGTATCTGAATAAATGTTTTAACATACGATTGAATTAATTTCGAAGATGTATGAAATCTGGTTAAACGAGAAATACCATCGATGTTTGTGTGTTTCAATACCGTTGCACGCAAATCGTGAAACAATATTGTTACGCATGCAGAATGTAAAATATGTGAACC
This sequence comes from Nasonia vitripennis, assembly GCF_009193385.2. Classification (NCBI taxonomy): domain Eukaryota; kingdom Metazoa; phylum Arthropoda; class Insecta; order Hymenoptera; family Pteromalidae; genus Nasonia; species Nasonia vitripennis. The sequence goes on from NW_022279589.1 coordinate 375,388, forward strand.
TGTGTACTCTAAGGTACTGTACTGTAAAGATTTATTAAAACAGATAAGATATTGTATAAATATACCTTAACGTGTATGCTTGAGTACACCTATCAGATATCTTGACCACTTCCTTTACATCTTTCACCACAACTGCCTTTTTAAATGTGCGTGCAACCGACGGCGGACAAAATCTACACAAAAATAACCTTACACTCTGCACAAAATAATTCTACACAGGAAATAAATGCTCAGAAAAATTCTACACAGATATTTACTGCACGGAAATTCCCTACACATAACAATAGGTTATACTATTGTGTAGTTTTGCGGTGTAGTAAAATTACCGGAAATGTGTGTAGGGAATTTCCGTGCAGTAAATATCTATGTAAAATTTTTCCGTGCAGTTATTTCCTGTGTAGAATTATTTTGTGTAGGGTGTAGGGTTATTTTTGTGTAGTGTTTGTCCGGCGTCGTGCGATCCCAATGAGTTTCTGGAAAAAACTGACCACTGTCATCTCCCCAGTGTAAGCAGTAATGCAGGCCTTTTCGGAGTCTCTTGTCATGCATGCGCGCGCACACTTAGTCCTTACTGCACATGCTCGCACAGTAATAAGACTGATGACTAGCCGCTGGCAAACTCGACTACCGCTTGTGCTTTCGTGCAAGATGATTGGGGCCCATCGGCAAAATTATTAACTCTGATAAATCTTTATATGCAATATTAAAGCAACATTCAATGAATATCAGGTACTATTGGAGTTTTTTGTATACTTGTACTTACCATAAATAATTTTCTACACATGACAAATAGAAAATATGCCTTTTTTGAAATAACTTTTTTAAATATATTTAAAGAAACATCTTATATAATATAATGATATATTTTATTTATGATATAACGACTAATTTCAAGCGTATAATTGCTTTTTGACTATACCAAATTTTTACATTATTTACAAATGTTTATTTTACTATTTTTTTGTATTTATGATCGTTGTGAATATAATATGGCTTAGTAAAATTGTATTATTAAAAATTGTTTGCATCTTATATACTAAACTGGACACGTAATTAATTCGTATTCAAACATCAGAGATACAGCTACAAATACAAAGTACAATAAAAACATGGTAAACCCTAAACCTTTATTCATACGCCATTTAAAGAAGGCTATACTGAGTATTACAAAAAGTAACATACAAAACAGAATAGCGATGCTGCAGACCATACCAACTGAATTAACCTCTACTGGTGTTCCGTAAATCAATCCATATAATAGCCATGGTACTGGAAGCCTGGAAAAATTATATTTATCTTTTAAAATAATACTTACTTTAGTCGGTATTCTGTGTACATCTATACATCTATATAACACACCTGATAGTAGTAAATGTATGGGCTAGTATAGAAAGACTGGGCGTGGCCTAGAGTGACGTCACCAGTAGCCGGGTCCAGTAGCACGTGTTTATGTAAACAAAAGCTTTTGTTCACATAAACAGTAGCTAATTAGGTAAATTAATATGAATTATGACCCCCAAAGTATGTCAACAGTAGCTAATTGTTGTAAACAAACAGGTAAGTGTGTCAATTAGCATGATTAATGACGGCTACTATTCAGCGCCGGCGCGCCGTGGCGATAAGAAATGTGTCACCGCTCAGACGCGTGACCTATTTTCAATTGCTTATTTATAATTTTTTATAAACAAACTATATACGTCGCGCACCTACCCTATGCGAGCTTCAAGGCCTCCCCTCCTCTATGCCATACTTGCCCTGAGCCCTTATCCTTTTTTACTTCATACTGGCCCCGAGAACGTTGCAACGCTCCCCTTCCCCCTTTTACTCCATACCAGCTCGAAGCTCTCTCTTTCTCTCTCTCTCTCTCTCTCTCTCTCTCTCTCTCTCTCTCAGAATTTTTGTATACATTTATTTATTCAAGACAGTAAAAAAGCGTGTGTGAGTACACGTAGAGTAATGAAGTATATTTAATTTAGCTTACAAACTAATGATACAATAAAAAAGTTATAATAAAAACACAGTCACGCGCACGCATACACATATATACAAACACCCGCTCTCAAATAAATTACAAACAACCGCACAGTGGTGTGAAACGGGATTTTTCATTTCAAAAATGTTGATTCAACTGGATTTTCGATATGAAAGGGTTGTCCAACGGTAAATTTGTAGGGTTTTGTATGTAGAATATGAATCCAAGTCCCTAGAAAGGATTAGCCAAACCAAAAAAAAGTTATACGGTCCACAAATAACCTCAAATTTGCAGAAAAATGTAGAACATTATAGTAATGAGTTAATATTCTACAAAAACCATTGAATCTTGTAATTTATGTTGATCACTCATCTTATTGCTGTATATAAAAAGAAAAGTAAACATATTAGGTAAAAAAAAGCCAAAAATGAATCCCCCGATATGGAGAAAAATCATGAAAACCCCTATTTTATGTTTATTGATATTTATATACATATACAGACATATATGTATAAATGTGTGTGTACACGAACGCGCGCACACACACACACACACATATATATATATACACACACACACATATATATATGGCCTAAGTTTATCCGAAAGTTTATTAAAATTTGACAAAATGAATAAGATTTAAATTAAAGGAACAAAATAAACTACAACAGAGTAAAGAAATGTTATCAACGTATTTTTATCTGTATATATATATATATATATATATTTTTTGTGCATTTTTAAGCCATTTATTAATGATTTTGATGCAAGAAAAAATGTAAATAAATGATGTTTTCACTAAAACATAAAAGTAGTAACTAGGGTATAAATATATATTTATAAAAGTATTAATTGGTTCAAGGATTTGACATAGAATTATTAAATAAATTCAAGACTATATTAGCTGTTATTGCATCTGGCCTGGAAATAAATAATGATGCATTCAGAATTTATTGCAAAAATACTGCTTATTTATATGTAGATTTATACGGATGGTATTACATGCCCCCATCGATGCATGTCATTCTCATCCATGGGCATGCAATAATGGATAACTTTATGGTTGCTATTGGGGTACTTTCTGAAGAAGCTCAAGAGAATATTTCATTATTAGCATTGCGACATTGACTGACCTAATGAGAAGACTATTGGTAAACTCGGATCCACTTATTTCTTTGAACAGTAATAAAACTGCATCGAAACGTATGAGTTTAAATGAAGAAATGAGAATGTTGGTCGTAACAAATGAAACAGCAGAAGAATAATCAAAATAATTTTGTACAAAAATAGTTGAATATTAATAGGAAATAAAATTGAATATATGTTTAAAAAAATGGGGTGTTTCATGTAAATTCCTTTAACATTTCTTTACTCTGTTGTAGTTTATTTTGTTCCTTTAATTTAAATCTTATTCATTTTGTCAAATTTTAATAAACTTTCGGATAAACTTAGGCCATATATATGTGTGTGTATACACAGGGTGACCCAATTTAAACGGGCACCGCTCATAACTCGTCAGGGACAGCCACAATCGAAAAAATGGTAGAGACCAAAGTTGTAGGATATCGAAGGGGCAACCCGATGGTGACCTTGGATTTGACCTTGAACGCGTTTTTCAAGGTCATTTGAAGGTCAACTTTGGATTTTTAAATAGGAACCCCATTCTTTTATTGCGGGAATGGAAAGAGCGGTAAATTTTACGTTCAGAATGGTATGTTCGGTTGCGGCACTGAAGGTCATCGCAAGGTCATGCAGCCAGAATGAAACCCCGCCTACGTAATTCCTCTAGCAACGCCAAATTAAAAAAATTGGTAGAGATTAAAGTTGTAGGCTATCGAGGGGACAACCCGATGGTGACCTTGGATTTGACCTTGAACGCGTTTTTCAAGGTCATTTGAAGGTCAACTTTGGATTTTTAAATAGGAACCCCATTTTTTTATTGCGGGAATGGAAAGAGCGGTACATTTTACGTTCAGAATGGTATGTTCGGTTGCGGCACTGAAGGTCATCTCAATGTCCTGCAGCCAGAATGAAACCCCGCCTACGTAATTCCTCTAGCAACGCCAAATTAAAAAAATAATATTTTTGGCGGAAGGCCGAGTGTGAGACTCTTTCGACAATTTTCGGAGGCTATTTTTATTTTTGCAAATCGAAAGTTCGGGCGGCAGGTACGGCGCGGGGCCGGGGCGCCTGCTTGAAAATCATTCGTGAGTTAAGCGTCGTAGGGGAAGGTTCGACGGAGTCGCGGTGGCAAGACTGAGCGCGGGACTTATTTTAAAAGGCTTATTTCGGGAGCCATTTTTATTTTTCGCACATCAGGAGTTCGGGTAGGTAGGTGGCGACCACCTAGAGGAGTCATTCGCAAGTTAACCGTCGGAAGGGATCATTCGGGGAATAGCGAGACTTATGTTTGGACGCTAGCGAGGGCTCATTTGCGTCTTGGCCGCTGGACAGAGAACATCTAAGAAGGGATTTCATCTCGGATACAAAGTAAAAGTAAAGTTTGAAAAAAAATAATTTGACCTTGAAATGACCTTGTAGGACTGGCTCAAATTCGAGGTCACAATTCTCCCCCCCCCCCCCTATACAAGAACTTTGGTCTCTACCACTTTTTTTTAATTTGGCGTTGCTAGAGGAATTACGTAGGCGGGGTTTCATTCTGGCTGCAGGACATTGAGATGACCTTCAGTACCGCAACCGAACATACCATTCTGAACGTAAAATTTACCGCTCTTTCCATTCCCGCAATGAAAGAATGGGGTTCCTATTTAAAAATCAAAAGTTGACCTTCAAATGACCTTGAAAAACGCGTTCAAGGTCAAATCCAAGGTCACCATCGGGTTGTCCCCTCGATATCCTACAACTTTAATCTCTACCAATTTTTTTAATTTGGCGTTGCTAGAGGAATTACGTAGGCGGGGTTTCATTCTGGCTGCATGACCTTGCGATGACCTTCAGTGCCGCAACCGAACATACCATTCTGAACGTAAAATTTACCGCTCTTTCCATTCCCGCAATAAAAGAATGGGGTTCATATTTAAAAATCCAAAGTTGACCTTCAAATGACCTTGAAAAACGCGTTCAAGGTCAAATCCAAGTTCACCATCGGGTTGCCCCTTCGATATCCTACAACTTTCGTCTCTACCATTTTTTCGATTGTGGCTGTCCCTGACGAGTTATGAGCGGTGCCCGTTTAAATTGGGTCACCCTGTATATACAGAAGGACGAAGGAGAGGAGCCTATTCAACGCTAAAAGTTAGCGCCAGTAGGGCAAGCTGTCGAGGCTCCCATGGAGGAGAAGGAAGCTTACGAGATCGAGGACAGCCACCACAGCACTGCTCAGAGGTAGCGAACCAATGATAGAGGCTGCTATGGTTCTGCTGTCCTTCCGTTACGAGCCTGCGCCTTAGGTGGGTCCTTTGTGAAATCTTGAAAAATTATTATTAACAATAATAATTTTTTATTATTGTTATAATAATTTTTTAAGTTATTAGACGTTGTATGAATAAGGACATCGACCTCGGTCTGGATGCAGATTCGGAAAATGATGCGACTGCGATTTATTAAGCTGCTGCGCTACGAATCGTTGATAACGGTCGTACGCAGGAAGTTTGTTCGTAAAACGACTTGCTTGAAAAATCCGCAAACGCATTATTTTCTATGAGTGTGTTCGAGATGGCCGATCTGTTCAGCGATGTTATCAAGAGTCGCAACAATCTTGCAGAACAGTAAAGGATGAATTCTTTGCAGTTGATGATGAGAACATTAGCATCAGCGAGGAGAAGGGCCCGTCATCGACTGTATTATCCTCGGAGATGGAGTGTTCAACAAGAGTGAGCTCCACATCAGCCATGCTGCAGGAGATCATGTTTTACTATGCAGGCCACCGGATCATCGATGGTGGCAGCGGCAAGGATAGTGTAGCGAGCGGTGATTCGCAGGTAGGAGGTGGCGACGGCAATGGCAATATCTCAAACTCGGGCGAAGAGTTATCGTCACCGAATAATAATTTTAATAATAGTAAGTATAGTAAGTGTTTCCGTCAATTCGGGTGAAGTGGAAGTTTGTGATGATGTGCGCTATCATGGCTTCACGATAATTTCGAATAGTGTCCATCGCGTGCATAATACATTGCCGTCAGGAACTAATATCCTTATATGGATTGAGTTACCAATACGCACGAGAATTTGCTAACTCTAATCAGAAGCGGTAATGATCGCGTCAGTGTATCAACCTCTAGCGATTATTTCGCAGCGGATACGGATGGGCTTTCCTATCGTCTTGCGAGTGCTCTGACTGGCGAAGATTTGTGGTTTTTTTGACGATGAACTCGTTCAGAGCAACGCAAACTTTAGAGTCGACGAATTATTTACGGTTGGTTTGGCCGTCGTAGAAAATCATGTAGGTGCAGGTGGCTCTGGACGGAAAAACTTGACCGTCGATAGCGTTGCTCAGCGGTCCATCATCGATATAAATAATTGCGACAATTTCTGCTTGCCAAGAGCGCTGGTTGTAGGCGAGGCGAAAATCACACTTAGATCAAGCAATACCTCGGCGATGCGCGCTAAATGGAACGTTGTACGCGACGGTCGTGAGCAACTACAGCGAGAGCGAGCTATTGCGAGTAAAATTGTGCCAGGATGCCGGCGTTCACATACCTCACAAAGGCTTTGGTGTACGGTGTACGAGAGCTCCGGCAATTCTAGCACTATTTTACAACTCGTGGTATAGCTATAGTTGCTTACGAGAAAGACACGATGGAGAGCGGTAAAGCACAATTTTTTGACAGACGCAGTGATAACTGCACAACCGCTATTTTTTGCTGCGCTCTAATCTGTATTAACGATGTGATATCAATATTTTTAGAGCTGCGAAAGCAAAATTTTTTTGTAATTTTTTGCAATCGTGGCTACACTAATATCGAGGATCTCAGATGTAGGCAGCTGTATTCACGCTGTTTCGTCTCGCTATCGTGTAGCGAGAACGAAGCCTTGCAGAAATGCCCATTGTGTAATCCAAGTTTTTTTGGCGATGTCTGTTTTCGCAACCATTTGGTTGCGGGATCATACAAAGCGAAGAACAAAAGATTATGCGATGTGCTGCAGGTTTGCCGACTCTACTGCAAAAGCGTGAACCAGCATTAGTGCAGCAAGAATTGGTGTCGACAATGCAAGTCGATACATGGCTATAATAAATGTTGTGATATACAGCAAAAAAAGATGCTCTAGCGGAAAAGCATCTTTATGTTTTCTATGATCTAGAAACGATGCCAGAAGCATCGTATCAAGATGATGAAAGCATAAAGATGAAAAAAGCACGTTATGAATGTTTGCGTTGCACAGCAAGTCTGCACGGATTGCATAAGTTCTGAGGACATTTCAGAATGGTGTCCCTTGTGCGGTGTGCGCAAACATGTATTTACCGAAGACCCCGTTGGTCAGCTGCTGGAGCTTGTAGTACGCAATAAAACGGACTTGGAAAATATAATATGCATTGCACATAAAGCACAAGGATAGGATGCGTAATTTGTTTTATGTCAGCTTGACGAGCGTAAAACAAATTGCGCGCCGAGCATCGTATTAAACGGCTAAAAAATAGTGTGTATGAGGTGAAGACGCACAAAGTTCATCGATAGTCTTAGCTATTTCTAAATGAAGCTTTCTGCATTGCCTGTTACAATTGGTTCAGGTGAGACTACAAAAAAAGGCTGTTTTCCTCATCTTTTTAACACCGTGGATCACGGCGAATACTATGGCGTCATACCGGATGCACACTATTATTCACCCGACACTATGTCGACGAGCGAACGCGACTAGTTCTTGCTGTGGCACAGCGAGATGCATGCAGCGAACGTGATATTTGATTTCCTCTAGGAGATCATCGACTACGGTGCTCTGATTATCTCTTGATGCTCTGCTCAAAAATACACGCGCTAAAATCCCGCAGATTTCACTGCTCGAATACAAGACGCGCAAAATTTGGGAGTGCAAGTTCGACCGTGTCAAGCGTTAAAATCCCGAACTCGCCAAGTACGTGTCGCAGCATCCGCTCATCAGAAAATTCACGCTTAATCTTCGTGATGCGTTCTTCGGCAGACGGACCAAAAATTTTGTCGTCGTGTACGATGCTAAGGCAGGCGAACATATCGTCGCTCCGTACGAAGAGTAGCACTGTTCAAATTTTCCAGCGAAAAGTAGCACAATTCAGAATTGCCGCGAAGACTAGTACAATTCAGATATACAAATATATCGGCGATGAGTGCGATGAACTGACGGGTGTTAATATCAATAATTTCTCGGGCGTGGACGGGCTGGTAAAATATAAGGTTTTACCGACGAGAAATTTATATCAGCCTCTTTTACTGATTAAAATGCACGGCAAGCCTTTTTTCGCACTGTGTCGTACATGCTGCGAAGAGATGTGGCAGAGCGATTGTTAGCTCCTGGATGCAAGTCAGCGAGAGTTCAGCGGAACCTAGGTAGCAGATGAGCTGCGAAAAGCCATCAAACTTCGCTATACTATAACTAAAATATTTGTGATATGGCATTATAGTATGACCGAGTATAATCAGCTCACAGGCGAAGGATGACTTTTTGCTGGCTACATTGACACTTATTTGCGACTGAAACAAGAAGCATCGGGGTTTCCAGCTTGGTGCATTGGAGCAGAATCAAAAGCGCATTACATTCGCGAGTATTGCAAGAACGTCTGGAAAAAATTGCGAAAAATCTAAGCCTTCGCACCATGTCAAAACTCTGTCTGAACTCATTCTAGGGCAAGTTTAGACAGCGAAATAATCTTAAATAGACGGTGATCGTAAAGGAGTGCGAAAACCTCCTCAAACTTCTAACGGCTGAAGATAAGGAGGCCCTGAGCCTCCTGCTCGTTAACGAAGAGATAATGTACGCGAATAGGCCGTATATCGACGATGCTGTGGAGTCTACTCCGTATATGAATGTAGTTATAGCAGCCTACACGACAGCTCTGACCCGCTTAAAACTATTCTCGTATTTGCAGAAGTTCGGCAAGCAAATGCTGTACTGCAACACTTATCCGTGCATATTTATGTGTGATTATCATGTACAAAAATACAGGCCCTCACTAGGCTAGTTGCTCGGCGATATGACCGACGTGCTTAGCGAAGGAACATCGATTACGAACTTTCACTCCAGCAATCTAAAATTTTACGGCTATAAAACCATAAATTCAAAAACTGGCAAGGTATTCGAAAAATGTAAAGTCAAGGGTATCTTGCTAAATTTCTCGAATTTGTTTAGAATAAATTATCCTAGCATGAAGAGTATGATTGAAAATCATTTTAAGCCTGATTAAAATAATGAGTGTATTAATCTGAGTGTAATCATCTTTTAGAAAATTAAAACAAATTTGTGTGTGTGTGTGTGTGTGTGTGTGTGTGTGTTTGTGCTGTACGTGTATTTATAATAATAAGTTTTGACATATTTATTAATATTTATGATAAAAATGTTTTAAAATTTTATTGTAATTACGATCTCTAAAAAAAATTGACTTTTAAAAAAGTTAAAGGATAGGTGAGCTTGATATATTCCGCAACGAAATTACAGATAAAAAAGAACTGAGATCAATCAAACAAAGTCGTTTATTATATTTAATCATAATAAAGCAAAAAAATTGTCTTTTTCAAGATACTTACTACGTAACTTACCATGCCCGTTTTCTTGTACTTGTGGTGTTTGTATCATGTTCTAATAGATAAAAAGAAAATTTAAGTTGTTCACCAGAAAACAAAATAAAACGGGCATGGCAAGTTACGTAGTAAGTATCTTGAGAGTTGTTTCTGATGGATCAACATATAACTTAACTTTAAGTTAAGTAAGCCCTTGATTGAAAAACACAATTTTTTTGCTTTATTATGATTAAATATAATAAACTTGACTTTGTTTGATTGATCTTAGTTCTTTTTTATCTGTAATTTCGTTGCGAAATATATCAAACTCGTCTAACCTCTTACTTTTTTAAAGGTCAATTTTTTTTAGAAATTTTAGTCCTTTTAAGTAAATATTTTTGCGTATTACATATTTGTACTAAAAATAAAATATAAGCATCTTTAGCATCTTTTGGCCATGGTTTTTGTGTAACATTTTTTTAATTAACATGAAAACACTGATCGTTTTGTAGCAAAATATTAGTATAGTGGCTATGATTGATAATGTATGTTGAAAAAATTTAGATGGGTAAAAATTTTCGCTGTTTACGAATATTATTATTACACTAAGACAAAAAACTACAAAGCGAACCACCTAGACTTCGCCATTGGCCACCCTGTACACCTAGACACCGCCCTTAAATAATTTTTACACCTAGACACAAAATTACTACAGTGCACTCCACCTAGACTACGTCATCAGCCACCCTGTACACCTAGACGCCGTCCTTATATGATTTATTTACTTAGACACCAAAAACTACAGAGCGCACTATCTAGACGTCGTCATCGGCCACCCTTTACACCTAGACACTGCTCTCGAATGATATTTACACCTAGACACCAAAAATTACGGAGCGCACCACCTAGACGTCGTCATCGGCCACCCTGTACAGCTAGACACCGCCCTCGTATGATTTTTACACCTGGACACCAAAAACTACGGAGCAAACTACCTAGACGTCGCCATCGGCCACCCTGTACACCTAAACACCGACCTCGAATGATTTTTACACCTAGACACAAAAAAATCACTGTACACTCCACCTAGACTTCGTCATCGGCTACCCTGGCTACCGCTACCGCGCCACTTGATATTAAATAGAAAAAAAAAATGAAATCACATTCGTAGTTCTGCTGGTCGGTATATGTGTGGTCACATCAGTAATCCCACTGGTTTGGATAAGTATGTGAGAAAGCAATATGTGCGGCTAAATTCACGGTTTTAACACTAGACGTGTGCAGCCAACTTCATGGTCTGAACATGTTGAGCTGAAGAATCCCAAACAGGTTTTAGTATTTTTGTTGAGACATGCTTGTTTATTGTAAAAAAAGCTGCTTTCTTGTCAATATTTCAATTGGAAATCATAGTTAAGCACACAAATATGATTATACGCCAAAAAAATATTGTAAATATTTGTATTTATTTAATTGAAAATTGAAAAACCCAATATAGAAGTAAATAGTGTCGCGACCGCCGTAGGCTTCTTAGACTCGCCTTCGTGGCGCTACCATGCCACTTGATTTATAATAGCCTATCCTTTTCTCTTTAACCCTCTCATTTAATGATCTAATTTTTTTTAACTTTTAGTGGTATACGCTCGTACGCGAGCGGTACGTATATGCGTGTAGACGGCTCACCCGCGCCGCCGTGGATAAACGATGATACTTGTGCCACGAATATACGCGTATACGCGGCCCGCGTGTCTAAACTCGTATACAATGACCACGTTAGTATACCGCTGTTGAAAAGAAATAAGTATTTTTATTACGTATTTTTTGGATGTGACTTTTGTACGTAATAAAATTATGTACCTCTGTATGTACAATTTGGGACTGCAGTTGCATACAAAAGTATGTGATAAAGGTACGTAATTAAAATACATGTCAAATTACATATTGATTTTAAGCACTTTTAAATTAAAATAATTAAAAAGTCGTAATAAATTAAACTTTTCATACATCTGGTGCGCATTAACCCAAGTACCATGGTAACACCAAAAATAGGTCATAGGTCTCAGCTGTACTGATTAAATTTTGCTAGGGACTTTCTCAGTAAAACAATTATTCGGAGGATACGTGCGAGAAAAAATTACTTATTCTCAATAATTTAATGCCTGAATCATCGATCGATATAGTTTTGGATTTGTTCTCATTATCGTCTCATCATTTGAATTTGTTGGTCTTCCTGGTGACGCAGAGTATTTTTTACCAGGAAAGTCCCAGCGTAAAGTAAGTTTAAATTTAAAGTATCTGGTGATATTTAAAAATCCGCACGACAGAGCTCAGATTTAGCATCTTGACAAATTTATCTGGTAGATCCGCGATTTCTGCAGAAGGCTTGAATACGCTTACAAAAATAATGCGCAAAGATCTATGCATAGATCTCTGCACTGCTTTCTGTACATTATTTTCATAAGGGTAGATGCTACTCGCGGACCTCATACGTATCTTTTTCTTGATCTAATTCAAGCGGCCGTGGACGAGTATAGGGTTGGCACGTGTATATTAAATTTGGTAAAAAGTGAAAATACAATAGGCGTGTGCAAACCTCTACGATTGGGCAGTAGGTAAGAAGCTATGGCGCCCACAACAATGAAACAAGCTGGCTGTTGCATACCTGTGGGCAAGCATTTCAGTAGAAAACAAGTTGCTGTACTGAATGCTCTTTATCACACGACGGCTAACAACGCACAAGTCTTTATGCACATTCGATAAGAGGCCCGTGTGCTGCATATGCGAGTGCGATTTGAACATCTTGCAAGGTGTAATCAAAATCAAATACTTGCATAAACGATGACTTAAAAAGCACAAAAACGTGCTGAGAAAATTGATAAATTACAATAATAAGAAATCTGCTCACGAGTGGCTTTTTTGCCGCTTCTACTCGTATCTATCATTGGAGCTCTTATCTCAAAGCTATTTAATTCTAACTCAGCAGCAGCAGACTAGTCGACAGAATGGATCGCGCAAAAAAAATGATTATAGTGCCCGAAGATATATTTTCGCGTATGCAAAATGTTCAACCAGCAGCAGCAAACGGCTCTGGTGAAAACTCTGTTCAAACGTGCGGCGACAATCTCTTGAGACTCGATCCTGAGATGCACGCGATTCTTCATTAGAACAAATTTACAGATAAGAGTGAAGAAGGTTAAAACTTTACAAATACTGCAACGATATCTGTTTTTCAGAGACTCTGAACGTATTTCCGAACACGATTCCGAGTGCGATATCGATGAAATAGAGGCAACATCAGCACCTATGACGGTAGAAATTATACTTAACAGCATGCCAAATAGTTACGCTCAGAAAGACTGAGTCAAAAGCTGTTGTCGAGAGACTGAGTCGTACTACACGCGAACGAATGTGGCGCTACTTTTCTCACAATAATACGCAACGTTACGTCAACGTGATGCGGAAAATCGTCGACCTTGCGACGTAAATATCTAAAACGCTGCAGAAGCGCACGAAAATTTAGAAACAAGAGCACGTCTACAATCGCAAGAAGATGGCGTCAAGTGTAATAAATAAATTTAAGTCCAGATCTTACGCTTGCATTAGTCGCAGAAAAAATACTTTCGAGCAGGGATACAAGAAAAACTTTAGATTAAGCGTATATCCAATAGATAGAATTTACCAACATTTATTCTGGAAGATATGAACGGTGAGCAGATTGACGGCTTTTTCTCAGAAACTAGCTCACGTTGGCGTGAAACGTATGTCGCACTGTGCTAAGCAGATCAAAATAGAGTGCGTAGTTTACAAAGAGTCGTGGCACGAAAAAGCAGCTACTCGTTAAGTGGGCTGGCAACCCGGAAAAATTTAACTAATAGATCAAGGCCTCTGAAGTTCAAAAATTTTAAAAATAGACCAAAGCGCATTTTACCTAGTTCTGCCTAGCAACAGCAGTATGATGTACTACAACGACAACGACACTAGCAGCTTTACATCGCAGCTTTCGCGCGAGCTCACGTACCGAGCACTGTCACGCATATTCAAGACTCAGACGCCTTTTACACGTTTAAACCGCAGAGCAGGAAATGCCTTTCTTTTCACGCGGTATTTAAAACAAGATCGAGCAATTAGCCAACGAAATAAATAAATCAAAAGTATTCCGCAATCATCTGCGTCTTGAAGCTGCACCCTTTCAAAAGTGCTACTACAAGCTACAGCGTAAGTGCACCTGTCTGGAGCAGAACCTGTCAACGTTAGCCGTAAAAATGTGTGGGATTCTTGGTTTTTAAGATTTTGAGACTTGGCGAAAAAACGGCACCTTTGTCACATCATCAATGGGCAGCGTTGTTGCGCTGAAAAATAGACCAGCATCGCTTTCTTAAGCTATTTCCAACTAACTCTACGTGTACACCGATATATGCAAGCCACACACGCAAAGTATAAATCTGGCAGTAATATCGTGAGAAATTTCGCACCTGCTCATTCCACTACATTACTTATAGATCACAGTTTTCACTCAATCGTCATAGATATAAGAGATCAGCACGGAGTGCAAATACCATTAGAATCTTCGTACGAAGACTAGCACAGTTCAATTTTACAAACGAAAACTAGCACAACTCACCATCTGCCGCGAAGAGTAGCACAGTTCAGAAATGCGGTCAAGAGTAGCACAACTCGCGAGTTTATATAACTTAAAATGTGAGTATTTTACGTTTTTATTGGGTTATTTCGTTGGTTAAGTTCATGAAAACCTTTGATAAAGACAAACAAACCTCAAAGTTTAAAAAGGTTTCGGAAATTTTAGAAAGTTTCTGAAAAAGTGAAAATTAAAAAAAAATATTTGTAAAAAATTATTGTATCTGTGAAAACAATTTTAAATTTGATAAAAAGTTGTAAATTGTGAATATTTAAAAATGTTCATTAGGGGCAGTTTCGCAAAAATCGGGAAATTTTTATATAAATGCGTTGTTTAAGTTGTGAGAAAGTTTGAGTTGTGCTAGTCTTCGCGAGAAATTTTGAGTTGTGCTAGTCTAGCGTGCGTGAAATGAGTTGTGCTACTTATGACGGGAAACTTGAACAGTGCTACTCTTCGTAGGGAGCGACGATATACGCTACTACGACGTGCAAGTAGGGGGTGGAGGAGTAAGACACATCTATTCCAGTTGAACGTATCAGCGCGTACGAGGTGTAGGTGCGTGGCTCAGAAGTTTATTTCGCAAAATTCTTTCGAAAATCGTGTGAGGTACTAAAGCTGTGGGATAGGAGGCTTTGTGCACAGGAATTAACTTCTTGGACGACGTTGCGAACAACGCAACGCACGGTTCGAATATCAAGGAGGCATTAAAATATCGTGCTGGAAATAAGAGTCTGGAAAAAAATTGAAAAGAAAAGCCGGTGAAAAAATAGCATAAATGATGATAGGCTCTAGTTCTAAATCATGCGTATTGCGTCGAAGGCGTCAGTTGAAAAAGACACACACATCGAGTAATATCGGCTCTAGTAAAATACGTAAACAATATACGGCAGGCAAAAAGGAGAGAATCACGAGAACAACAGAAAAGAGGCCTAGAAAGAGAAGTACCAAGCAGCAGCGTGTAACGAGGTAGTTTTTCTCTCGTTATTTTCCTTTGCAACAGTGATTAGCTACTAACGCCCGGCCGTATTTATTTCGAAGGCGCCAGGTCGGACGATTTATCTGCGAACGTTTTGGGGTCGCGTCTCCGGCTAGTTACGAGACTCTATTCTCCGAGGGAGTTCGATCGGGAAAATAGGAAGTAATAAGCTTAGACCACTCGACTGATTATCACTTCACAAATCTTTACTTACAAAAAAAAACCGGCGGTAATATAATAAACGCGAGGCTCTAAGGTGATATTTTCTACTAGCTACAATTTCCGTTTTCGCACACAACGCTCGCACAGTTATCCGGTACTACAAATCTCAGCTCGTCAAAAATGTTGCCACGAGGCAGTAACGTTCCGACTTTCGCAACGTCCGGCTTATTCCTCTCACACTCAATATATATCATAAATATTACCGTTAAACACTACCTTCCGGCTGAAGTTCTCTCTCGTACCTCTCCCTCGTTCTTATAACAATCACAGGATAACGCACTCTTATATTACTCTACTCTCAATAAACAAATGTCTGGTCAACCGTAGGGATGTTCTCTGGGCTGCGACGAAAAACCAAGTGCCGAATTCTCTGGCCGAGGCGCGACGGTACACCTCCCTAGAGTACTCACACAAGCGCAATACATAGTTATCGGTCTAGTGCCGTTACATTTGGCGATTTACATATGTTTTCTCGTGCGATCGTTGGGTTTTCACACTGTATCATACCACCTCTCATGTCATACATTACAAATAAATAATTCTTTAGGTTACATAGGTGAATATTCTTTTTACACACACTCAACGCCTCACACATACAAGTAGCAGTACAGTATCTGCTGCCGCGGCCTGGCGCGAGGTTTTCCCCCTCCCGGCGGCGGGCTTATCTTCTGACTCGAGCGGCTTAGGTGTGAGCGTGCGTGAGCTCCAGCGTGTGTGTGTAGTCGCGCGGCTGGTATCTCTCTCTCTCTCTCTCTCTCTCGTGCGGGCTTACGGCTACTCGGCTGTTTCTCGGCTCTTTTCTATCTAAAATGCATACCAATAATTATGAGTATCAACTCATGGGCAGTTCGGATAGAGAGCAACATGGGGAAAAGAGAGAGAGGACTTTTCTACACAGACGGTTACCCCGTCGCATTCCCCCTCCCAAAACTAAACATACTCTGAATGTTTCAGTTTTACACTACAAAGGAAGGAAACTATATGTCCCTCTCTCTCTCTCCTCCTCACACTACCATCTCGAGACTGCAGGGCTGTAAGAATGGCTTGATTAGCTTATACAATGAATAAAAAAAAGTCAACAAAGTTTGGGTTGAGAAACCCGGTCTAGATGAGGAAACTTACTTTACTGGCTGTAACTGGCTGTAAGTTTGGCTGTGATTCCGGCCGCGATCGAAGAGGGCTCGATATGTACCTCTCCTTACGTCCTCTGGCCAAACGCCTTTATTGGTGGCCATAGTGATCGTGGTTGCTACGTATACTTCCATGAGACTTTTTCCTCGATCGAAAACCGTTCGGCAACTGACTTCTGTCCAAACGAAAACTCTTCTCTCCTTTTTGGCTTTCGAATCTCTCTCTTCTTCATGAGCTGGCTCAAGACACGAGTGCTGCACTTCTGGCGTTTCTGGCTCATTTACGGTTAGGGCCCAGGCAGTAAGTTCGTCCTTGAGAGGTTCACAAGTATCTTCTCTCTCCACTCCAACCATCGAACCCACGACCTCCTCCTTCGTCTGCTCGTCCATGTTTTCTTTCTTGATCTTCTCTTCAACATCTTTCTGCTCCAACACTTCTCCTTCATCTGCGAATGAGGCTTCCAAAGTCTTCTTGATTGCACCATCTGGCTGAAATCCCGAAGTACTACTGGCATCTTGTCTGTTGATTCGGTCAGGCTGTAACAACGGCTGAAAATTGGCTCTGGGCTGCAATATTGAGAGCGATGAATCCCTCGGGTTCTCTCCCGACTCGTTCTTCACCTCGTCTTGAGCTATTGAGTCCATTATTCGACCACTGCTGTTAGCTGCTGATTTTAACTGGACTGGTTGTACGTTCGTATCTTCACGGCGATCGGTAGCCTTATGTGATGATAGACAATCGTTACTTGAGGATGGAATCACACTACTGCATAACTTCACTGCTCTACATCTACTATTCTTCTTCTCCTCCTCGTCGTCACTACTGGACGGCCAGGCTGTAACAGCACTAGCAGTTGTCCTTGGCTTCATGACTACGATGTTGCTGAGCCGACGGGTTGCGTCAGCATTCGCATACGTCTTCTTCTCTTCATCACTCTCCAACATTCTTCTTCTACAACGCATTTTCTCTTCATTCAGGAATGCTGACTCCGAACACTTCTTGATTTTATCATCTGGCTGAAACCCTGAAGTACTACTGGCATCTTGTCTGTTAACTTGATCAGGCTGTAACGCCGGTTGAGGTTGGGTTCTAGTCTGCAATTTTGTAAGTGGTAAGAATGTCGATTCCTCGACCGACTCGTTCTTCCTCTCGTATTGAGCTAGGGTTTCCCTAATCCTGCCACGGCTGTTAGCTGCTGGACTCAACATGACTGGCTGTGCTTTCGTATCTTCACAGTGATCTGTAACCATGGGCGATGGTAAACTCGAAGTTGGAATCAGTTCAAGATTCGACTTCTCTGCACTACCTCTACTACTCTTCTCTTCGTCTTCTTCAAACAACTTCTCTTTCTCTTCTACAAAAACTTTCTCTTTCTCTTCTTCAAACAACTCTTTCTCTTCTACAACTCTGCTGTTCGGCCAACGGGTTGCGTTAGCGTTCAGCAACAACTTCTCATCTTCCTTCTCAACTAAAACTTTGCTATTCAGCCAACGGGTTACGTTAGCGTTCAGCAACAACTTATCATCTTCCTTCTCAGCTACACCTCTGCTGTTCGGCCAACGGGTTGCGTTAGCGTCCGGCAGCAACTTCTCTTCTTTCTTCTCAACCGCAACTCTGCGGTTCGGCCAACGGGTTACGTTAGCGTCCGGCAGACACTTCTCTTCTTTCTTCTCAACTAAAACCTCCTTATCTTCTTCTACAAACCCTTTCTTCTTCTCTTCTACACGACACTTCTTCTTCTCTTCTACACAATTTCTCCTTTCTACGAAAATTCTCTTCTTTACACTAAATTTCTCTTCGTCCACCAAAAATTTCTCCTCTTCTTCTACATCTCCTTTCCCTATCTCTTGATGTTTCCTTCTCAGCTTCTTCTCTGGCGACACTAGTGGGCTTGGACCACTCCCTCCCCCTCCCAAAACTGGCATACCTCTCTGCAACGCAGACCTCGCATGCCCAGTTTTCTGCACTTCAACAGAGGTCTGTTGTGAGACAGTGCGGGTAGCATCGACCTCTGAGTTGCTCCCGCGTTGCCATTTCCCAACAGTACTCTCAGTTCTGCACAGTTTGGGCAGCTCTGAAAGACTACGTCCTTGAAACCACAGACTTGGCAATCCTCAAATGGCGAGCTGTAAATTACTGGCTCAGCAATCTTCTTAGCACTATCCGACTCTGGCTCTAGATAGCGGCTGTCGAAACTGCTAATGCTGCTGCTCCGGCTGTTACTACTTGAATTTCGGCTTGCACGGCTGTTAGAACGACTACTAATTGAACTCCAACTGCTTCGACTCGAACTACTGCTACTTCGACCTGAACTATTGCTGCTCGTCGAACTGCTGCTGCTCGAGCTGCTGCTACTACTCGGACTGCGGCTGCTTCGACTTGAACTGCTGCTGCTTCGACTTGAACTACTGCTGCTCGTCGAACTGCTGCTGCTCGAGCTGCTGCTACTGCTCAGACTACGGCTGCTTCGACTTGAACTACTGTTAGAACTCTGGCTTCGATCTCGGTTTCGACTTCTAACTCGACCACGTAGTCTTCGAATCTTCTTCTTCGACACCTTCTCTTTCTGATGCTGAGGCTTGGCTTTGCTGGAACTGTCTTGGTTTTCGTGGTCTTGACCTCTATCAACATAATCACTACGCGATTTCATCTTCGTTACTCGAATTTTCTCGGTTTCTTCTCCATACGTTTGTTCATGTTTTCTCTTGGAATTGCGCCTACTCGTGAAATTTTCCGACGATTGAGTTGGTTCCTCTTTGGCGTTGTCCCAATCGTACCATGGCACTGACTTTTGGTAGCCGGTGCACCATAGTACTGCACGTAGCAATCTGTCCTGGCGTAAATCCTTAGGGCCATTCGTGTTAGCGCCCAGCGATCGTAATCTGGCTTTCAACTCGGTTGTATGTAGTTTTCGGATTTCTCGACTGAGATTCCTCACCTCTGGACTCTTCCGTAATTTTGACATAATTTCTGAATGAGAACTCATTTTAACGTCGAAACAGCAGCTTGGATTTTTGCTCAGCTGTAATTTCTTCTCTCAAGTCTGACAATATTAAACATTGGCTGTGACTGACAAATCGTTGCTGGTCTCGGCAGTAAACATGACTCAAGGCGGAAAATTTTGGTTGTAAATTAGGCAGTAATTTCGGAAGATCTGGCAGTAAATTCTTGGAATCGAATATTCGTTAACTAGTTCGATACAAACAGCGGGTACTTTACTTAGCGTGAACGTAAACAAAAATAACGAAAAGGTTCAGGCAGAAATTCGACAAGTCTGACAGTAAATTCTTGGAATCAAATTTTTCAGCCGACTAGTTCGCTACAAGCGTGTACAAAGGTAAACAAAAAAAAATAAGGAAATTTTCGGGCACAAATTCGAATTCGTTCACTATCTAGAATCTCGACCTCAACAATGCTCGCTTGCTTATTTCGACGGATTTTCTGCTACCGACAATTTCCAAAATAAATGCTTAGTCCGGTTTAAATTTCATACGTCGATTCTAAAAGCAATAATTGTTTAAAGATCCGAATCATGCGCCCTAAAATCTCTGATCAATTCTCAACAACAACAAAATAATTATTTACACCGTAAATGAATTCTTCGAAAACGAATTTGAATCAAGTTTCAAACCACGACGCAGTTAGCAATTATTCTCAACACTTTAAGAAATTTTAAAAGTTCCGGTCTCAGCTTTGACGTACGACACAAACTCTGTATCACGTGTCTACAATTTCGTTATATGACTCAAACTTTTGTAAAATGAACAGTATGGAAAATAATTATTTTCGTCGTCACGATCCGACGTACAACTCGATCACAATGCTTTAATTGAGACAACTTACCGATTTCGTAGATAGGATTCACAGTATTGTTTCCAACTATTAATTTCAAAACGTTTCAAGCTTCGACCAATTTCTTAACTTGGATTTTTCGGCAGAAAAGGCAAACAATAGTTGTCGAATTAATCGTCTGGCTGGTACGCAACTTTTTCGGTTTCAAAACGTACATGTGTATAAATTATAATTCAAAATTATTATGAGCATAAAAATACATTTCAATTAATACTTATAATTATTCATGTGCAATCGGTATGAATTGCATCAATTGCAATTAAATAGTAAAGTGGATAAATTAATTTTCTTTCATTGCTAGTGCTTGATTCGACTCGCAATCGGGCCACAAAATTTGTTTATTAACTCGTTCGGGGTTAAGGATAGTCGGCAGTATGGCTAGAATTGAATCTTAGTTTAAAACTTTCCAATCAAGTCAAACAGGCTATCACAAAATTTTTCCCGACATTGAATTCTCAAAAAAAAATTTTGTTCGGCTAAAATGATTGTTTTAAGCAATTATCAAGCGACTATAGGCAAAAGAAAATTTTCTTCACTATTCTTATCGGCTTCTACTCTCTCAACAAACAAATCAACAAAGGGGAAAAAAAACAAAATTATTTTTCAACTCTCGACGTCTTCAACTACTGCTCGGTATTTTAAAAATTCTATAACTCCAATTATTCTTCGGAAAATTACGGCTGTAAATTTTCACGACAAAAAAAAATTTATTTTCTTCGTTTCGAATCCCTTTATAATTCTAAACGAGGCAAAAGAAAAAAAAATTTTAAAACGGGTCCGTCAAACGTTAATTTTCTCTCAACTACTACAACTTGAATTTTGCAAGAAGGCAAAAAAAATTTAATTCGGCTTCGTATTAAATCTGAAAATATTCTGCACTCACAATTGGCCGTAAAAATATTAATAAACCCGTATATTGCCACTGTAAAGTTTAAAAGGGCGTAATTCTGTAAACCATGATTTCACTTGTGAGAACCCCAGTTTTTACACTCCCAGCGACTATCGACACGTGGCGAGTGATTTTCGGCAGAATTTCCACTACCGCGTGTTGGGAAAAATTTGCACACTCAACCGACTGTTAGAGCAATGCACAAACTCGTCTTTTGTTAGGCTATAATCGAAAAAGAGCACTGAGGTAAACCATGATTTTACATTTGAGAACCCCAGTTTTTGCGATCACGGCGGCTGTCAGCACGTGGCGAGTAAATTTTTCTCTGGCGGTTACACGAATAAAATTTAAATTTTTCCGGCAGTATCATACAACTCTCTGCTTCATTGGAATTATTTATACACTTGATTTTAGTTAGACACGGCTCACGATTAACTTTGAACGAAATTGGTGCCACGTTTCAAAATGTCGCGCACTGAACACTATCACTCGTAAATTATTTTCCACGACCGTGCCCCACACATTGGGCAGCCACTGTAACGAGGTAGTTTTTCTCTCGTTATTTTCCTTTGCAACAGTGATTAGCTACTAACGCCCGGCCGTATTTATTTCGAAGGCGCCAGGTCGGACGATTTATCTGCGAACGTTTTGGGGTCGCGTCTCCGGCTAGTTACGAGACTCTATTCTCCGAGGGAGTTCGATCGGGAAAATAGGAAGTAATAAGCTTAGACCACTCGACTGATTATCACTTCACAAATCTTTACTTACAAAAAAAAACCGGCGGTAATATAATAAACGCGAGGCTCTAAGGTGATATTTTCTACTAGCTACAATTTCCGTTTTCGCACACAACGCTCGCACAGTTATCCGGTACTACAAATCTCAGCTCGTCAAAAATGTTGCCACGAGGCAGTAACGTTCCGACTTTCGCAACGTCCGGCTTATTCCTCTCACACTCAATATATATCATAAATATTACCGTTAAACACTACCTTCCGGCTGAAGTTCTCTCTCGTACCTCTCCCTCGTTCTTATAACAATCACAGGATAACGCACTCTTATATTACTCTACTCTCAATAAACAAATGTCTGGTCAACCGTAGGGATGTTCTCTGGGCTGCGACGAAAAACCAAGTGCCGAATTCTCTGGCCGAGGCGCGACGGTACACCTCCCTAGAGTACTCACACAAGCGCAATACATAGTTATCGGTCTAGTGCCGTTACATTTGGCGATTTACATATGTTTTCTCGTGCGATCGTTGGGTTTTCACACTGTATCATACCACCTCTCATGTCATACATTACAAATAAATAATTCTTTAGGTTACATAGGTGAATATTCTTTTTACACACACTCAACGCCTCACACATACAAGTAGCAGTACAGTATCTGCTGCCGCGGCCTGGCGCGAGGTTTTCCCCCTCCCGGCGGCGGGCTTATCTTCTGACTCGAGCGGCTTAGGTGTGAGCGTGCGTGAGCTCCAGCGTGTGTGTGTAGTCGCGCGGCTGGTATCTCTCTCTCTCTCTCTCTCTCTCGTGCGGGCTTACGGCTACTCGGCTGTTTCTCGGCTCTTTTCTATCTAAAATGCATACCAATAATTATGAGTATCAACTCATGGGCAGTTCGGATAGAGAGCAACATGGGGAAAAGAGAGAGAGGACTTTTCTACACAGACGGTTACCCCGTCGCAAGCGGTAGCAGACATTGAAAAGTGTTACGGATATTTTCGGTCCTAGACGTATATAGTGTGGGCGCACAACAATGGCATTTTTACATTCTTACTTGAAAGAATGCATGACCAGTGAGCTGGATCTTTTCACGGCTCCAGCCACTCAAAAGTCCATCAAAAGCAGCAGGTTTCTACATTATAAGCCTGTGTAGTCTCTCAGTGACGATGTCGACGTACTCTTGGAGTTTGTCGTGCCGGTAGGTAGCGAACATTATTTTGATCTGGCTCACACTATGCTTTATGTTCAACCTTAAATCGTACCCGCGGACGAGACTGAAGCAGCAACAAAAGAAGCTAAAGTCGAACCTATCAACAGTTTCATGCATTTAATGTTCAATCAGAAAATTATATCACCGCCTAATAACGCCATTTTTTGCAGAGCGTACACCGAGACGCTTCTGAACTATTCTCTGGATGCTGAAGAATAGCACCTTACAGCGAGTTTATGGTACGATGACACATTTGGTGCTTTTGATGCACCAGCTACGTGGTGAGCACCGCCCGCGCTGCAGCAGCTGCACTCGTAAACAAAGGACTGAAAAATCGAAAATATTTTACACAGAACCGCCGATTACATGATTGGACATGATTTGAATGCTGATTAACAGTGTAGAAATGCGCGTGCATCTCGTGAGAAGAAAGGATGCTTTTTGTCTAATGGGTGCGACCGTCGATAAAAAATTTAAAGTTAGCATTAGAGAATCAACGCTTATAGTTCACAGAGTAAAAATCAGTATAAGCGTTTTACTGGCACATGCACAAGCTATTGAAAACCACGGCTAAATCTTTCATAACGAAAGTCTAAGTTACTCTTTACTCGGGAATATTGGGTGATTCTATCGACAACATTACACACGGTCAGCTGCCAAAAAGAATAATCTTGGGCTTTGTGGAAAACAAACCATTCAACGGAAACCGCTTGTTGAACCCGTTTAATTTTAAACATTTCTCCATTAATTATATGTCTCTCTACGTCAACGGTGTATAAATCTTAGCAAATCTTTGCAGCCACGTTTCACGGGTCTTGACAAACTCTACATTGACACTTTTCAGACGTTGTACACAGGCACAGGCGTGCATTTTCTCGACGAAAGTTTTGGCACCAATCCGCTATAACTATTACAAAGGCAATTTTCTCACGGCTTTCGATTTTACTCCTGATTTCTCAGCACACTGTGCTACGAATTGGAATCTCGTGTGTTCGGGTAACATACGTATAGAAATGAGATTTGAGACGGCTCTTCTCACCACTATCAATTGTACGCAGAATACGATAACGTTCTAGAAATCTACTCAGGCCGCCAAATTGTAACGAATTTTAGCGCGTGATGCGCATGCTCGCTCGATCGCCACGCCTACAAAATTTTTACTCGCGCTTCATAAGGTAAGCATACGAGAAGACAGCAGTTAGTCTATTTCTCGAAACGACTTCCTAACGTGTACAACTAGCGCTCGCGACAGAATCATCATGACCGACTACGTGATCGATATTCAAGTTTTTCGGGATATAAATAGAAAATTTATTCCCAAGGAAGTGGGCGTTTTATCACTCCAGAATCGTATAGTTGGTCATTGGATCATTCGCGGACTGTGCAGTTTCACTGAATTACCCATTGACATGCAGCATACTAATATTCATTGCATTCTCGATGTACACGATTTAGAGTGGCAGGACGGAGATATTTCCATCAAGAATCTACGTCGTAATCTCTGTAGCCTGATAAAAGACGTGCGTCGTATATACGTTGACGCCTAGCAAAAGTTTTTGGAAAAAGTAGTGGCACGAAGAGTCATTAATTTTGAAGATTTTAATGCACCTTTATTTGTCAAACTTGCGCAGCATCAAGAAATTCAAGAATAAAAAAGATTCTTGCGCGCTGCGTCGTGCCTATCAAATCATAAGGTGGATACACTCATTGTCAGCCATATTCGAAGCAACCTGTACTACATAAATAGCCAAGTTATGTACCAAGCTATATTAGATTACGATTAGCAGCAGATGGAGAAATATCACAATCTCGAAAGATTTTGTTGCCACAGTGTTGTTAATGGAATTAAAAAAGTAGAAGACGACGAGAAAAAAGACGATACAAAGGCAGAAAAAAGACTACGTAGATGCACCGTCAACATGAATACGCGTAAAATAATCACAGCTATTAGAGAATTGAAAGCCGATTCATTAGAAGTTTACTCCGTCAATCAGGTTCCGAAACTGCTGTCTACAGCAAAAAGTATTGTAACAAATCTCGATACCTCCGATCAGCCAAGGTCACACTGGGTTGCCATCTTCATAGATAAAAATGAATAAGGAATTTAATTTGACTGAAATAAACTCCGAAAAAACTGCGTATGTGGCAAGCACTGCATTTTGCTTCGTTATCATATGTGTAGTGGCATATCTCTGCGAATATTTACGTTCTTTTTCACAAGACTTTGTCAAAGAGTCCACCTAGTGTAATCATGCATCAGCAAACGTTTGCTGGCGTAAAACAGCTCGAGGAACTTACGGGATCAGTTAATCGCGGTGTAGACTCAATTTTAGATTATATAAAATACGCTATAAAGAGAAAAGAGCCTGAACTATGTCAATGAATTGTTAACTCGTTCAAACAATATTATGCACTTCATAAACATAAAATTGACAAAATAGTTAAGACCAACTTAAATTTTGCCACAGTAAGCGTTAACGTTTTAGATGTAGTTTTAACAAAAATTTATGCGTTTGGCTCAGCCAATATTGCAAAAAATTCGTAAGACGGTATTTTCTTTGCCATAATTTTTTTTTATTTTGTATCGTTAGTTCATTGACTATAAATATGCTTTATTGTTCCAAGCACACGCACGCGCTCACACGTTCACACAAACATATACCATGAATTCAATTTTTTTCTTACTCTAAATAAATATCAGATTGTATGGAAAAATTATCGCTTTGTACAAATTCCACTCTTGCCAATAATCCCTAAAAGCTGAAATTTAGAATTGGCTTTGCGGCATCGTGTAGTAGGGCTATATATGCATGCACTCATCTCGTTACGAGTAATTTTTTACGCGATCGTCAAAGTAGCAAGTCCAGGTCAGGAGCAAAGCAAACAGCAGCAAAGCAGAGTTTCTACATGGGAGAAGAGACAGCCTCTCTTGAAGACGTCACAATCAAAGTAGTAGAACGATCAGTCGTCATTCTCCACCGACACTTTCCCATTTCCAGAGAAAAACGGCTATAATCATCTGACTGAAGAAATATTCTTTTCATCCTCCTAGTCCCAAAGTCAAAATACCTTTCCTACAAACACCTTCTAATATCCCGAGAAAAATGGATACAACAAGTAATAACGCTAATTTCTACAATTTTTAAAAACAATCGGCTCTTTTCAGGGCCATTATATAAATTTAAACGTAGCATAAATACTTTAAAGCACAGAAAGAATCAGAGTCAACGCTAGGAAAATAAAACAGGTATATGAGCAGTGACAGGTAGCCGTTGGCGGCGCCGATTTTAAAGCACGTGTGCTAGAAGGCGGTAGGGAGAGAGAAAGAAGCAACTCGGGCCCGGTTAAATGGCGGGAAACGAGCCGTGTCATCGCACGAGCGCGCGAGAGTTACGGGCTAGTATGGAGGAAAAGGGGTGGGGGGAGGGGAGCTTTGAGTCAAGAGGCTCGAGTCCAGTGTAGGGTAAAGCGGTGGAAGAAGAGTCGTCGCGCGACACGTGCTCACGAGCTAGGGGCTACTACAGCGTAAAAGAAGGGAGGGGGACGTCGCCGCGTGGTCGGGGCCGGTATGAAGTAAAAAGGGGTCACAACACGGGGCTAGTATGGCGCAGAGAAGCGGAGACCTTGGAACTTGTATAGAGTAGGTGCGTGACCTATATGTTTGTTTATAAAAAATTTAATTATTAAACAGTATCCGTCATTATAGTAGCCGTCATTAATCATGCTAATTGATACACTTACCTATTTGTTTACAACAATTAGCTACTGTTGATATACTTTAGGGGTCATAAGTCATGTTAATTGACTTAATTAGCTAGTGGGATACCGGGCCCGGCTACTAGTGAAGTCACTCTAGTCCACCTCCAAACTTTCTACACCAGCCCATATACTACTCCTGATCTTTGGCAGAATAATTTTTTGTAAGCATTGAGCAATTTTGCCCCTATGCAATGTTGCCAAATTTTGTATTGCAACCTTGAGACAATATTCGGACGATATTGAGTGCTGTAGACAAGCAGGCCCAGACCGTTGGCGAACTAACAATGGTTGAAGGGACATAGCGGTCCACAGCAATATTTCTCCAAAAGCTTAGCAAGGTTTTATAATCTTTCAACAATATTATTGGATCCAGCGAATCTGTGAACGCAACATTCAAGCAATATTGCTGAAAGATTGGGAAATAAAGTATTAAATTCCTTCTGCATCAATATAAAAAGTTTTTATACCAGTTCGAAAATGTTTTAATATTATCGCAATGTTAGTGAAATATTGTACAGTCTAGTAGCAATGTTGCAGCAACATTATTGAAGCCAAAAGCAATGTTGCAAAATGTGATACTGCAATCTTGAGGCAATATTTCAAAAAGATTGGTTATCCTATGTAGCACCTAATCTTTCGGCAATATTGCCTGAGAGTTGCTCCGACAGATTCATCAGATTCAATAATATTGCAGGATGGTAAAATAACTCCGAATACTATCCAGTAATATTTCTATTCAGCGTGATGTCCTTTTTAGATTGCATTTCCAAAAATCAATATATATTTTGTAGCAAAATTGCTAAAAGATTATTTGCAATATTGTAAAATATCCCATATAGCACCCAATCTTTCAGCAATATTTTCTGAAGGTTGCTTCGGCAGATTCAACAGATTCAAAACGTTGCAGGCAGATTATTGAATATTCTGGATACTGTCCAGCAATATTGCTGTAAGGAGTAATGTTCAGCGGCGACGCTGACAGGAGATTTTCCGCGAGGAGCGAGCGCGCTCAGACTCGTTTTCGCTTCGGCCGTGTCAACAGCTACGCTACTCATACCGTCAACAATCCGCGAGCGTTTATTCCGAACCGGCGTACAAGTGTGTTCCCAAGCTTCGAGTGCCTTAAGGGACGCCTCCAGATCCACCCCAGCCCACAACTATTCCTGGTGCTGTCAACGGTCGTGAGAACGAGGGATAAAGCGTTCGGCCAGCGACCGAGTAAGTAGGTTCTCCATCAATACCCGGGACGAAGCCGCCGAAGGCCGAGATTCGTCGCCACTGAATTGTCGGCCCGGCGTTGCGTCCTTCTCGCAATCGTGCGCGCAAGCGTCGTCTTCTCGAATTTGTAACAATTTGTATTTCACTTAGATTCAGACAATATATTTTCTTGCTATTAACTTTACACGCGAGTGTTTCTTTTTTGTGCAATTCCCAATTACCCTAGCCGTCTGGTTACCCACAAATACGCAGAGAAAAGCGTGGTGCTCCGGGCGCACCTAAAAAAGCTTATTTAATTTTTTTTAATCTAGTGTTTTTCACCTATATTTTATTGCCACAATATGCTTATTGTCTTTTGGAAATGCGATCCAAAAACGGACATGATGCCTTACAGCAATATTGCAGGAAAATTTTCCGAAGATTATATAACCCTGGTACAATATTTTCGAATCTGATGAATCTGCAAATGCAACCTTCAGACAATATTGCTGGAAGATTGGGTGCTATATGGGTATATATCCGGATGATACCTCTAGAAATTAGCATGAGAATCTGTGAAAACGCCCCTATAGCACCTGATATTTTGGCAATATAGCCTCAACATTGCATCGCAAGAGCTAGATTTGACAATATTGCCAGTGCTTAGAACAACATTGCTGCAACAATTAGGCAATGTTGCCACGCACTAAAATGTCCGCCTTTTCATTGCAAGGTTGGTTATCTCCCACACAGGTACCAATATTTTGGAAACATTGCCTGAAGATTGCATTCCTAGTTTTCGCAATATTCCACGGAACCTCATTAATATTGCTGCAACTATTGAGAAAACATTGCTACTAGATTGTACAATATTTAATTAAAATTGCGATAACCTTGAATTATTTTCGCATCATTATAAAAATTTGTATACTAATATGTGGCACTTTATCCTCGCACTCGTGATAGAAAATAGTGTGGGCAACTAGTGCGATAAGTTGCTAAGCACGCACGCGGGCTGCATGCCACACTCGCTTGGCTTTTGAGCTAACCTGCTTGCGTGCGTAATTGACAACTTATCGCACTCGTGGCACAATATATTATTTTTTTGCACTAAATTTTTAATAACAAACTTATTAATGCGAGTTGCAAGTAGGAAACACATCAGCATATATTTACGGACTGTCTTTTAAAGGATGACACAGGCGGTTCGCTGAAAATATTTTTTTTATGCAAAAACCCTTTATTGACTGGTCTACTTGGACCCTATGGTTTTGGCGTCAAAATATACAGGTGGGTCTATACATGTAAGTCGAATTCATATTAACTAATATAAATCAAACTCAATATATTGTTTCGACGTGCCAATACAAATTAGAATGCAAAATTTCAGCTCTCTAGGTATAATAGTTTTTAAATGAACTAAAATAAAATTGTGAAACAAGTATTTTAAATCAATAAAAATTGGTTTTTGCTCTTATTTAAAAACTATCATACCTAGAGAGCTGAAATTTTGCATTGTAATTTGTATTGGGATGTCGAAACAATATATTGAGTATGATTTATATTAGTTAATATGAATTCGACTTACATGTATAGACCCACCTGTATATTTTGACGCCAAAACCATAGGGTTCAAGGTAACACAAGCTGAACCAAGACAGTTAAGTAAAAACTGACATAGCAGTTTGTTTTTAAATAATTTAACGAGTCTCTACGCAAAAGAATATACATCCTACTTTAATATTATGGATTTAGCATGATTATGAGAGATTTGGTCGTTGACAGTAACTGGTTCGTATACTGATGAGATTGAAATATCTGTGCAAACCTCATCATTAGTGACTTGGTGGTGAGCACATCGATGATACTTTTCATAATTCAAACTTGTGTTGATTTGTAACATTGATTAAAACTGTGAGAACTGTGTGGTTGTTGCTGCTAATGTTCTGGATTTGCTATTCTGCTGTATAACATAGCAGACAGCCTCTACAATACGCGCTGTATACTTTTGGTATGCCTGTGTGTGTACGGTGAGATACTGTCTACTATGCTTCTACCGCGATATAAGAAGCAGACAGCCGTACACGCAGCGAATACTATTGTATCCGTAGGTTAGGTTGCTACTTTTTCTTTAAAACATACGTTGTGACATAGCAGGGGTTAGAGCCATCTACGAGACAGTTACGAGTCTTCTTTTTTTCTGCAATCTGGTCTGAACTGTACGCGTATGCGCAAACAATTAAGAGAACTTCTGCTACTTAGGTTTCAGGGTAGAAGTCATTCATATTTTTTGACAAAATCTGGGTTTTATATCTACCGAGTCACTAGGGTAACGGACTTATCGTCCATTTGTTACCAGGGTAGGAATGTGCAATATTGCCATGTTTAGTATTGTAACCTTGATTAGGGTCTGAATGATCGCCAACCTTAATCAATAGCAGATCTACTACTTTGACTATGATGGAGATTGTGTTTTAAACTAGCGCAATATTCTTAATATTGTAGTAACCTGTGCTATACATTGACTTCTTATTAAATCTTTCAATAAGATTAGCAGTCAAAAGTTTTTTGAATATTTATATCACTGTGTAATATCAAGCACCGTAGTCGATCGCCGAAGTAATAATAGTATATTAATTTAGTAATGATGCACTCAGAAGCTTTTTACTAGATAACTCAAATAAATTGTGATGTATCATTTATATCAGTATAATAATAGTGACTAGCGCGCCACGTGCGGCCTTACGGCCTCTGACGCTCATGCTGCGTGCTGCTATCTAACGTTTATGTTGGTTATTTACTTAAAAAACCTTTTTGAGGATTTGTGCTTTGTTAAAGCGTTCTAAAAAATATTTGTTACAGTAAAGAGTTGTGTTAAAAAATTTCTTCTACTTTTATATTTAACCTTTTCATGTAAAACGTAAAGCAGCAAAGTTTTATAGCAAATAGTTTAATTTTTAGCTATAAAAAATCAATTTAGGCTGTAAACTCGAGTTATAAGTATTTTCATGATTTTATGCCGATAGCAAAAGTTGTATTTTTCAAAGATCTACAACTTTTTTCTTTCAATTTTGTTTGTAGAATGTTTTGGATTCGAGTTAGAACCAAAAAACCGTTTTTAGCGATTCTTGAAGGTGACCACATTCTGCGTATATATGCAAGATTGAGCTGAAAATAGAACCACAAGGTTCTGGTGGTGATGGGAGTTTGCACACAAATTTTTTGCTTGATCGACTAAAATCTCTTAGAGATAATCGTGCAACACTAAAATTTTTATTTAAAAATACACGAAAAATCTAACAAATTGTGCCCGCATTTTAAAAAAGTTAGTTTTTTAGTTTGTGCGAGAAAAGACTCCTTCTAAAATTTTAGCCCGATCGGTCAAAAATTGCGTGAGATTTTGCATCTCACACATTTTTTGCTGCCAAACTATAAAAGTCACTTGCGTACCGCAGTCATGCCTAAAAATGCCTTGTTTGGCGAAATAAACCCCATATAAATCAATTAGAACATTGTCTGAGATTTGTTGAGTAGATTAGCCACAAATTACAAGTTTAGCTTATTACAAATCTTTTTAATCAAAATCTAGAATCAACTAATTAAAATGATTATATAATAAATTTTATTTTAACTTATTTATCAGCTTTTTGCACTTTTAAAAGAGTACGTATCCAGAAGTCAAAAAATTTCAACTACTGAACAGTATTTTTTAATTTTAGAAGATCAGAATTTTCTATTAGCTTCTGAACTGTAATTCAAAAGTTCATGATATGGATCCTTTTTGGAAATGCGAAAAGCTAATGAATAATTTTACCCTTCTAATTATAATAATTACGTCATTGTATAAAAATCGCTCTTTTTTTGCAAGATATAAGGTTAAAATGGTAGAAAACGCTGTAGGACTGTTGCACCGACATCAGACCGTGAAAAACGAGTTCAAAAGAGTAAACTTAAGGACAAAACTAAACGAAACCGACAGACTTCCTTTACTAGGGCACGTGTAAGGAGGTCTTTTCCAGAGCCGCAAAGAGCCTGATATAGGGACTGACCCGACCTGTGTCCGTTAAGGATCTGCTACGGGGACTTGCTATGCGTCTATCGTTTGAGGATATACACTCTCTGATGCCCAGAATTAGATCGAAAAAGTGAGAGGCGCATTCTCATACATATTAGCATCATAAACGGTCTGCATAGTGAGTTCATTTCCAGGCAACAAGCTGCAGGAGTTAAAATTGATATAGGCATGAGCCAACAAGTAAAGTGGTTTTGTGAGAAAATTTCAAAGTTCCCAACAGCATGACGAGTCATAACAAATATACACACGGTGCAGCGATATAAGCAGCGCATGTTTATGTCGTACTTGGGCTAAGAGCATTGACCAGTTCAGCCAAAGATTTTGCCTAGTGAGTGTGGGCAAGTGATACTCAGATATTGCTTTAATCGATTTCTATTCACTTTTTCCAGCAGGGCAATGATCTAAAAGAAAAGAATGACTCACTAAAGGAAGAACTGCAATCAAATCAAAAAGAAAGTGAAACCAAGAAACTACTATACACTGATGTCATTAATGTACCAAAACCTCAACAAAGAAAAGTACCTAAAAATTTTTTTTTATTATTTATTTCTATTTATAGTTCAGTCAGCAGCGCTCGGAGCGAGCGGTCGTGTTTTGCGCGCGCGTACGTTTTGCTCGGAGCAGTATATAAAACTTTGTATATAAATGCAATTTAATCATGTTATTTTTATTTAAATAACAACATATAATACTGTCAATATGGCGCCAATTGTGAAAACACCTCTGGATAAGCCGGATCGCAGTTTTTACACGTGTCATCCAAGTAAAATAGTGAAAACAGTGATTTGTATAATTTGTGAGAACGCATATCATAAAAGTGATTTCGAGAAGACTAAAAATCCCGTGTACGTTGGTGAACATTTGATTATATGCCAAGATCATGTCCTAGGAGATTTAACCACTAATACCGAACAACATATGCTAAGTGATGTGGCAAAGAAAACCATTGCGCTTATAAAAATAAAAACATCAGAAGAAATCAGGGAACAACTACTAAAAGAATTACACAATAAAACAGCTGAAAAACATAATACAACAATTATGGACGAGGAAAATGAAATGGAGAATCTTGTGGCAGAAAACACGCTATTGAAACAACTAGTAGCAGAACTGCAAGACAAAAATCAGCTTTAGAAAGAAATAATTGAAATGCAAAAACAAAAAAGCACAGGGTCACAGACAAATATAAAATCATTTGCAGAGGTTATAAGAGACATAAAGCCGAAACCAAAGCGAGTCCCAAGTATAATGATTAAAGCCAATGACCCTAATCAGACAAACACAATAGAACTGCTCACGAAGTGTCTAGTTACAGAGAAGAACGTGAAAACTAAGTATATATGTAGAAAGAATGAAAGCGAAATAGAAGTCAGCTGTATGAATTCAAAAAGTCTAGAAACACTCGAGATCGTGTTAACAAGTAAACTTAAAAATTGTCAAGTCAAAGTAGAACAACAAGGTAATCCAAAAATAAAAATTGTTGGTATAGACAACGCTACAAAAATGGATGAACTGGACATCGAAAGTGATATTAATACACGCAACTTTAAAAACTTTAACAGCTCATGTAAAGTACTGTACATGTACACCAATAAAAGGAACAAAACCAGCACAGTACTAATGGAATGCTCACCAGATATATACAAGTCAATACGTGAAAACAACAATAAGGTTTTTGTAGGTCATCAGTGCTGTAAAGCCTATGATCTGATAAACATTACCCCTTGCTACAACTGGGGAAGATACGGACATATTGCATCAAAGTGTAGGAATGATCCTGCATGTATAAAGTGCTTTGATAAACACAATGTAAGTGTATGCAATAACAATAAAATTGAGTGTGTAAACTGTGTATTTAACAATAATAAATTCAAAACAAGTCTACCAACAGATCATCTACCAACAGACAGACTGAAGTATTCTATACTCAAAAAGAAGATAAAAAAATGAATTAACTCTATTGATTACCCAATCGCACCTGTATTACGGGCTTTGGATGAAACGAGTGTAATTAAACAAATACACACAATACAAACTAACAGGCTACTATACTAGAGGTCAGTAGCACCAGGAAAGAACGTGGGAAAATTCCAAAGAGCTACGCAACTCCAAGGCACCAGTCAGCAGTATTATCCAGCAAACACAGCAGCTGAAGATATTCAATAATGGAAGCACAAATAAATTTGATTGAAGAAATACAAAATAGTCTAAATAAACAAGAGCGGATTTACAGGGATGTCGAGACTTTTAATAAGGATAGAAGTAGTAATAATGAGCTTATCCTGTACTTAAACATCAGAAGCCTAAATGCCAATTTCGAAAAGTTACAAATCCTTCTTAAAAGTTTAAAAATAAAACCATATGTTATTATATGCACAGAGGTATGGAAATTAACACACTATCAGTATTATAGAATAAAAGATTAAAAATTATATTACAATCACGGCAACATCAATAAAAATGATGGTGTTGTGGTTTATGTAAATAAGAATGTTAAACATACCAATGATACGATTGTAATAGGTAAGCTTAAAATACTAAACACAATTAGAGTGTAGAGTTCCTAAACAACCTTCTAGAAAATGGTTTTCTACCAGGATTTACAAACACCACCAGACCAACAAACATAACTACAAATCAAGGAACGTGTATTCATAATATCTTTATTAAAACTGACTTCCTGAATACTAAATCGCTAAAACTTATGACGCCTATTACTGATCATTATCCACTATTCTTGGAATTAAAAAATCGAACACTAAAACAAGATAACAAACAGTTAGAAGGAGACTTTTATCGTTACAATTACAAAAAACTCAATAACACTGCTAAGCAAGTAAATTGGACAAAATTTAAGAATACAAAAGATCCAAACGAAAATATAAACGAAATAATAAAAGAAATACAATATTGCATGGAAAAATCGAAATACAAGAAACCAAACCTGCATAATTCTAAAAAACTCCCAGGAAAGACTGGATAATGAAAGCGATAGTAAAATCCTGTATTACGAAAGAAACATTATATAACAAACTAAAACAACATCCGGATAATGAAGAACTAAAGGAAAATTATAAACAATTCATTAAAACTCTAGATAAAGTTATAAAGGCAGCGAAAATTGATCATGAAAAGAAAACAATCGAGAAAAATGGTGATGATCCCAGAAAACTCTGAGCCTGCATTCATAGTAAAATAGGCAAAAATAAAAATAAAACTGAGACTACTATTAGTCAACTAGAAACTGAAGACAATACAATAATCACAAATAGAATAGAAATAGTAAATAAAATGAACGAATATTATTGCAAACTTGGCGAAACATTGAGTAATAAAATAATTACACCAATAAAAAACTAAAATTACCTAAAAGCAATCCAAAAACAATCTACATTAAACCAACCAACGAATCAGAAATTATAAAAATTATAGACAACATAAAACTAAAAAGCGGAGGTATAGATAAAATAAGTGCAAGGATACTCAAAACTATTGCTGCTATTATTGCAGACCCCCTGGCCCACGTTATAAATCAATGTATTGAAATGGCAATTTGGCCAGATATGCTGAAGGCGGCTGAAGAAATACCAATATACAAAGCTGAGAAAAAAATGAAATGGATAAATATAGACCGATATCACTAATATGCAATATTGCTAAAATCTTTGAAAAAGTTATACACAGGAGAATTATAGACTTCGTAAGTCAAAGTAAGATATTAAGTAAAAATCAATATGGATTTATGAAAAACATTGGAATCAAAGATGCTTTGAACATGATATCTAAAACAATATACGAAAACCTAGATCAGAGTACACCGATAGCTATTACATTCCTAGACCTGGCAAAAACATTTGACACTGTAAATCATAAAATACTATTAGACAAGCTTTACGCATACGGTATGAGAGGTAAGGATCATCAACTTATTACGAGTTACTTAAACAATAGGAAACAAAAAGTAATAATAGGTTCACATACAAGTGATTTCAAAAAAGTAAATACTGGTGTCTCACAAGGGACGATACTTGGTCCATTGCTTTTTATACTTTACGTAAATGACTTACTGATGAATATACCAGAAAACTCTATAATATCCTATGCAGATGACACGGCAGTGATACCTGGTCTGAAGTTGAAGTAAAAATGAACGAACACCTTGAAGATATCTCAACATGGCTCAGGCTCAATAAACTAACATTAAATATTCAAAAAACAGTATATATCACTTTTGGAAACTATTGCGATAGCGTGCCAAAGAAAATTGAATTTAAAATAAATCACGAAATACTAAAGAGAGTAAATGAAACGAAATACCTAGGCCTAATATTTGATTCTAATATGACATGGGATAAACATATTGAATATCTCATAAATAAGACTAGATACCTCATTTTTATTTTCAGTAAAATTTCCAAATTCATGGATATATCTACTCTAAGAATAATTTACTACGCATTTTTCTACAGTCGGATTAACTATGGAATAGTTGCGTGGGGTGGTGCGTACCAAAATAACTTACAACTGTTACAAACGGTCCAAAAAAGAATCCTGAAAATTATAAATAAAAATACCTTCCAAAGAGCTAATCCACTTAACCTACAGCAATTATTCGCATACGAAAGTCTACGCTATCATTGTACTAACTTTAAAGATCAGTTTATTAATTCAACAAGCAGAACAAGAAATAAACTAATAATCCTACCAAGGTATAACAAAACTGTAAGCACAAAGAATAGTTACATCAAAGCGATTGACATTTATAATAAACTACCGAATGATCTCAATATCACAGACATGCGGAGAAAAACAAACATCAGAAAAATACAAGACTGGTTAAGAATTAATGAGTGAAAAAACAAATACCACGACGATAGACTGCCAGCAACTGAAAATATGGCTCTCTGAGATAGGAAACCAAGATCAATGTGAGCGTAGACGTGTAATATCCTCAAAAATTCAGAATTTAATACAGCAAAGAAAAGAAATGAATAATGATCAACAAGGAACTGCAGAAATCTCTGTATATTTAGATATTAGAACCTACATTTTCGCAAAAGGCAAATGTAATTCATATAATATACGCGAACATCGTGGTATCTCCACCTACAATTACAACAAAATTAATAATACATATCCAAATATTATTGATAGTTTAGATGATAAATACCTGGATGCTCAAAACAAAAAACAACAAGGCTAATATCAAATTCATTAAATTTATTAAAGGAACATGTAATAACTTGGAAAACATCAAAAATCCTAATATTGAAAAATATAAACCAATTGAAACCGTCTTCTCCATGATAGATGGAATGGTTGCAGAAAATAGCAACAAAGCAAGAAATAGAGAAGCAGCTGCCGCACCTGGACATAAAATCACGGAATCACCCAGCCATAGAATGACCTATGGCGACATTAACTATCTAGGATCAAACAACGCCTTTTTCTACTTTGACAGAGGAATAAGAGGGAAACAGGTTTTTAGAAACTCAGTGTCTTCTCCCAAATTACAGTCACCGTATAAGGACATAGTAATAATAGATGAAATAATTTTTACATCCGACTGTAAATGTAACTCATCTAATCAGCACAAAGAAATGTTTCCACACTATAGAGTTACCTGTGCGGTTGGATTTAGGTGCCCGGCTAGGCTCGACTCAACAGAGAAAATGTTCATAAGAGAAAAAAATGCAACAACGGATGGATTTATGATAGCAAGACAAATGTTAGTGCGGAACTGGTGAAATAGTGCGAAATATGAAAAGAGCCATTATACAAAGTTAGAATATAATATTTTAAATGTTAAGTTTTCCTCTGCAGGATTGCGTCGTTATAGTGTGTTATTGTGCAAATAATATCAACTCTGTA
This sequence comes from Nasonia vitripennis, assembly GCF_009193385.2. Lineage (NCBI taxonomy): Eukaryota > Metazoa > Arthropoda > Insecta > Hymenoptera > Pteromalidae > Nasonia > Nasonia vitripennis. Next base: position 413,549 of record NW_022279589.1, read on the forward strand.
TCGAATGCAATTGTTTTGTAACTCTGGAGTTAAATAAATAAATAAATAAATTTTAAGAATAAAATTTATTTATACGAAAAGGGATGATAATAAAAATGAAAATCTACATATATGGATTGCATTTATACATAAACATCCGAAGAGAGCAAATGGCTTAGTTAGTAACGCATTGGATTGTCACGCCAAGGTTCTGGGTTCAAATCTTGGTCAGAGAACTTTTTTTTTTAATGTAACCTTTTATTTATTATGAATAACCCATTTCGTTAATTAATAGATAACGGTTTTTAGCGTTTTTAATAACATTTCAGAATTTTATTATTAATCATGCGATAATTATGTGACACGTGATTTTTTTCAGTAGGGTACAGTTCTACACATGTACAATAATAGGAACAACAACATGAGTACAGTCCTAATGGAAGTTCCGGCTGAACATTACAAACATGTGAAGAAAGACAAAAGTAAAATTTTTGTAGGTTATTAAAACTGCAAAGCCTACGATTTGATTAACCTTAGACCATGCAACAACTGTGCTATATATAGGCACAGTCAATAAACCGCTGCTAATTCTTTAGCACTTAGCTTCCTTCAACATTATGTACTGCTTAATATCAGAATTGTTTTTACTTCATATATAATTCTATCAATTTTTTTTTGTTTGATGGATGAAATTATTTCGAATCAATTACATATATATAATTAAATATCTCTCTCTCCCTATCTTTCTTTCGCATAGCTCGCATAGCTAATTGAATATAGGTGCACGTGCATTCGTCTAGTATATAGTATTTATCACATTAGTGGGGGGATTTGTCGCGTTGGCAACACTGTCATGAAGATAGCCCTAAATACTCTCAGGTACCCTCGGGTATCTTCGGTATATCCTCGAGTATCTTCAGTATACCCTCGGGTATCTTCGGTATATCCTCGAGTATCCTCAGTATACCCTCGGGTACTTTCGGTATACCCCTGGTATACCCCTGGTATACCTCCGGTATACACCCGGTATATCCTCGGTATATTCGAAGATCATACCTTCGACTACCGGAGGGCAGTCGTATACGCACCGCACCGCCGGCGTTACTGCCGCCGCTTGCGCATACTAACGCAAGATGGCAGTATGTCTAAGGTAGCCGCGAACACTAATTGCCATGTATCCGTACGTTAAAGTTAAAATTACTTAACCCACCCACTACTGTGAGGGCGCTAGAGATATAAGCGATGCAGTTTTCAATTCTGCAAAGTGTACCGGGTGAGAAACAAAATTTTGAAGCTAAATATCTTTAAAACTAACTGGTATCATAAACAACCCAAAGAAAGGGATCAAGATGCTATATAATACTAACTAAATCACAAATTTCAAATTGATTAATGCCTTTTTACTCCAGTTACCGCGTCACGTAGAAAAACGACTTTTTTCAGTTGTTGATGTTTTTCTCAGGATCTGCCTCATGAAATGACTTAAAATTAAAGTAAAGTATAGTCCTAATAACTTTCAAACATCATGATTTTTTAGAAAGATTCAAAATTTAGTTTTTGAGTTAAAACAATTTCAAAAATTTGCGCTTTATGGTGTGTAATAAAAAAACGACAAACGATAATATAAATTTTCCGCAGTAGAAAAATAGATAATTTTTTTTTCAGGTACATATTGAGTAATTTACTTTCATCAACTCTTCCAATAACTTTATTAGAAAAAACTGAAATCTCAAAACTAAAAAATCGATATAAAAAGAAAACGGGTCTAGAAAATGTAAAAACGGACTGTTATCCCGCTATGTACTAGTAAAAACAAAGAAAATGAGACTTAATGAATTAAAATTCACTTAGTAGAAGCTGAGCTAAAGGCGATACAAACGAACACACACACACACACATACATACACATATCCATACGGACATTTTCTGAAACACTATTTTTCGACTTAAAATGCCTCAAAATATATTTCCTACATATTTTTACACAAACTCCAAAAATTACTATTACAAGGCTTCCTTGGGAAGGAAGCAAGAAGCGTACCAATTTAACCTTATGTCTTAATTGCGCGGAGGTACACAAGGCCATACGAAACCACCATCAGTACAATACGAATCTTCAGCCGAATCATTATGCATATGACTATGATTTATGCAGCATCCTACAGAAAAAAATGAATAAATCAGTGAAACCTACTATATCATCGGTACACTGAGAAAAAAAAAATTCATTGAATCAATTAAATCAATTTCATTAAAAATAATGCAACAGGTTCAATTAAATATAAATTTTAAACAACATGCATAATATCCTAAAAATTGTTCTATTCAATTAAATATTTCGTTAAAAAAATAGCCTTTGCAATGAAATATTTAATTTGAACAACGATTGAATACATGAATACACATTCGAATAAACAAATTAATATTATATCGGAATAATGTGATACTGCCATTTAATTGGTTCAATTAAAATTTCATTGATCGCACTGAATTATTTTTTTGAGTGTAAATACAGCGTATCATCTACAGAAGGTAACTGACTAATTATATCGACGAACACAAAGTCAAGTTCTTCTAACCAGCAGCAACAACAAACACAGACTACTATACACAAGGACAAGAACAACAACATCTACTGGAAATACAATCTCAACAAGCATCTCAGCAACAACTTTCTGCTTCACAGATAGAGAAAATTGGTAACAAACAAAAGACATTAAAAAAGAAAAATGAAAATGGATACTTTTGATTTTTTAGATGTTATACAAGAAGACTGTTTAGAAAGAAAGAGCATGCAGCAATATTGATAATTTTGACAAAATAATAGACAAAAACAATAATATGATTATGCACATTAATGTTAGAAGCATGGACGCACATTTTAAAGAAGTACAAATTCTTATTGAAAGTTTAATTATCAAATAATCTGTTATTGTTTGTACTCAAACTTTTGAGCAATTGAATCGTAACATATATGAGTTAGAAGGACCAAGCTATGAATATAAAAGTTACTATAATAATAGTAGAACTATAGTAGAACTATTATATTAAAATATGTCTGGTTGTTGGCAGTCTTCGGCTATAAGTTCATTTCATTATCAAAACTAGCCCTTTTAAGGGGTTGGAATAAACCGGAAGTGACCGAAAGTAGACCGGAAGTCAACAGGAAGTCGACCAGAAATTGACCGGAAGAAATCTGAGAAAATACAAAATGATCCGAAAGAGACCGAAAATAATCGGTAATGAACCGGAAATATACCGAAAATAAACAAAAAGTGACTGGAATGAGGTATATTTGCTAAACTACTCCTAAGGGGTGAATCGGAAATTAATCAATAGTAAACCGAAATCCGACAGAAAGTGAAAAAAATAAATGTATTGAGACGGCAGGCCCAGCCCGGGGGATAAGAGAACAGCAACATAGAACTTGCCTGGCGTAGCCAAGTTACCGACCGAGTGGTGCTAGTAGCTACATGTAAATAGTCTACCTAAGCGCTGGTAGATGGCGTGCGCGCAGATAACCCAGGAGAAAGTGAGCATCCCGGGTATATAAGGAGCCCCGGAGCCAGCAGCGAGCACTCATGATCTGGCTCTCAACTGAGCAACGTGCGAATGGTAGTACTCGTTGCTTGCTCCGGTCTCCATCATACCCAGTATTCCATGAGCCCCAGGCTCTCGAAGAGTATGTGTGCAGTCCACTCCCTCTCCTCGTAGACTGAGATCCAGCATCACTTATAATTGAATATTGTGCGACGTTGTACGTCGCAGCCGAGCAAATCGCGCGTTGTTGTTTGCGCGGCAACCTCACTCGATGCGAGGAAGAAAAGGCGATCGGTTCCAGCGAGGCCCGCGTTTTCTCGGACGCGAGCTACGTCCCGGGAATTCGTGGAATTCGCTGGCCGACGTACCCAAGAGGGGAGCTCGCCGGTTCGAGCTGGCGCGAAACGAGCAGCCAATTAGCACGTCTCGCGCCTCGCGCAGCCAATCGGGCTACGTTATCAGCCGGGCCCGACGGCCGACGGCGAGACGCCGAGCGCGCGAGTTAAGTGTACGTATTGCAGAGCGTACGTAGATTCGCAGGTAAGTAATTAAATAAATTGAATATGGATTTGTTCAGATTTATTAATCCGTCTTTACAGCTTGGAAACCCGACAGAGACTAACTCGTTACCAGTGCAAGAGCCTTTTTAAAAGGTTTGTAACTTTGTTTGTTTAATCTTTCCTCCATTGTTCTCCATGCGTGCTCGATGCGTGCTCCGCCGTATGTGCCAACATAAACACCTTATTGTTGCAGGTCTCGAGAAGCCAAAGCGATCGATACGGCATGCAGAAGGCGATCGATAACAAGCGATGAATAAGCGACGACTAATACGGCTCATATAACTCCTCCATGCCCAAGTTGAATGACGTCCTCGTTATTTGTTATCTCGGTATGTTGTGGGCTCCTGTTTGGACTCCTGCTTTTACATGAACCCCTGTTTTTACATTTATATTTATAGATAGTGAAAATTATTCCAATTATTAGAATCAGCATGACAATTATAAATGACGCTATTGATGTATGGAATTAGATTCCGAATTTTGTGAATTTTGGTGTCTCCATCGTAGGTACTGCTTGTGTTTTTAGCGGTTCGAATCTCCGTTGATGATCCTCGATGATCAATGGTTGAACTTCCGACACCTTAAGTTCTCCGGGATTGTCGTCCACCCTATGTCCCTGTATCAACAGATTGTTTCCTCCAAAGATCTTCGTTCCAAAAAATGTTTCCTTGTTCTTGTTATTTTCGATTTCTGTTTTATAATTACTGGATATCAGCGTCAAGTTGTTTAGGAGTGGATACGCCAATGCTAGAGGCGCATTTATTGAAATTGTTATTGTTTTTGCGTCTTCTGCGAGGATTTGATAGCATACATAGTCGCTCTGATAGATCAATTGACATCTTCTTGAAAATAATTTTATTATCGAGCCATCCAGCTTCCACGGTATCGTTACGATCTCCGTCTGGTTATTTCGGTTAATTATAGCAAGTCTTTGAAAAAGGGAGAATTCAATGGAATTTAGGATAGGAATTTTTATGGTATAAATTATGGAATCATGGATAGTTACGACTGATCCCTGAGCAAATCGAAAGTCTAACAAATTATGATAATGTGATATTAACTCTTTTTGGGAATAAAGTTCTAATAGATGTGTCTTTATACTTAGTATTTGTTCATGGGTTAATATTTCCAAATTAAATTTTTCATCGATGAAAACGAATGATCTTTTTATTTTCCCTAATAGATTTAGAAAATGTTGCTCCTGCACAATAAGAGTTACAACTGTCTCAATTAATTCAAATCGCGTATTTTGATCGTTAAGAGTTTTCATAAGATTCCGTAAGTTTTTGTTTCTCTTTCTGTCTTTTATACAATTCGTCATAGAACGGTAAAATTTCATTTTTCCGTATTTCATTATATTCTTCGGTTATGTCGACTCCAGGTTCGATGACATGCTTATGCAGTTCCTCATATGGTCCATACAGTAGAGTAAACGGTGCAAAATTTGTTGATGAATGAATGCTCTGATTATATATTAGGATTGCTGTAGTCATATGATTCTTTATTGTTTCTCGAGGATTTTTATCGACTAAAATACTTAATTTTTCTCTTAAAGTTGAATGTAATCTCTCTATTGGTCCATTTGACGTGTGTCTATTGATTGTAGTTTGATGATATTCGATTTTGTGTATCCGACAAAATTCTTTAAATACAGCGGAGTTAAATTCACTCCCATTATCCGTAGTAATTTTATCTGGGAAATTGTGATGTGATGCGAAATGCCTCAGTTTGTTTAATACTGTTATAGCATTCCCATCCAATAGATGATAAGCTTGAGCGTATTTCGAAAATATATCAATAATTGTCAGAAACTTTTCTTTTCCAACATGAAAAACGTCCATATGTATGTGCTGTAAGGGCCTATTAGCGATAATGGGCCCATACCTTCCTGTTTCGTAAGGCTTTCTCTCATATTTGTGTTCTAAGCATAGTTCGCATTGGTTAATATAGTTCTGTACGAGCCTATCCATATTTAGTATATATAACTCTTTCTTAAAATGGGCTATTGTCTCTTGAATTCCATTATGGGTTCTATTATGATATTCCTCAAGTTTCTTCAAAAAATTATTTTTGTCTATTACGGGTGTATAAGTGTTAGTTTTAATCAACTTTAGTTTTTCATTGAAATGTTTTAGCAGTACTCTGTAAGCGATCATTTCCAAATCATCATTCGTAAAGTAAATCCCGAATCTTGAGCTTATCTTTATTTACTTTCACATTGTAGTCCCTTCCCGATTTTATTATAATGCTATAATTAAATGCATGAATATTTTTGTCTATTATAGGCAATGAAAACACTGGATCTTCTACAGCAGTGTGAGCTGTTTCTAGATCATCGCCGGGGCTCTCGTCCACTTCCTCGATTCGGCGCGATGTTATATCCGAGACTTGAGGAATCATTGAAAGTGAGTCATCATTCTCTTCCTGATTATTTATTTCTATTCTGCTTAAGGCGTCAGCTACATAATTTTCACTTCCTTTCCTGTATTTAATCTCATAATCATATTCCTCTAATTTTATTTTCCATCTAATCAAACGTGAATTTGGTGTTTTTAAAGACCAGAGCCAGGTTAGTGGTTTATGATCTGTTTCGATTGTAAATTTCCTCCCGTATATGTATGGTCTAAAATGTCGACACGCCTCGACTATAGCTAGTAGTTCTTTTTCGATGGTCGAATAGTTTTGCTCAGCTGAATTCAGGGTTCGTGAAAAACATGATATGAGGTGTTTATCTTGCGATAGAACGCTACCAATAGCGACATTTGACGCATCAGTTGTGACAGTAAACATTTTTGTGAAATCTGGATAAGCTAGTATTGGTGCATTGACGATTAATTCTTTAAGTCTATTGAATGCTTCTATATATTGTCTATCCTCTATGTTTATTTTTTCTTCCTTTTTAAGCGCTTTCGTTAGTGGTTTTGATATTCTAGCGTAGTTTTTTATGAATTTTCTATAAAACCCTGTTAATCCTAGAAACGCTTTAATTTCTTTTTGTGTCCTTGGGATGGGATATTTTACGATGGCTTTGATTTTATCTGGGTTTGGTTTAATTCCTCCTGGTGTAATTATATGTCCCAAAAAAGGTACTTCTTTCCTTAAAAACTCACTCTTATCTAATTGCACTTTCAAACCGTATTCCCGAAGTTCTTCAAATACTAATTTTAGATGTTGTAGATGTTCTTGGAGAGATTTTGAAAATATGACTATATCATCCATGTATACAAAGCAAAATTTGTGTAAATATTTTCTGAGAATTTTGTCCATTAATCGCTGGAATGTAGCTGGTGCATTTTTTAAACCAAAGGGCATACGACGGTATTCGTAGTGTCCATTTTCTACTGTGAATGCTGTCTTCTCTAATGAATCTCGATCAACTGGTATCTGATGGAATCCTTGTGCTAGATCTAATGTTGTAAAATATGCGCATTTTCCTAAATTCTCTAAAATATCGTCCATTCTCGGCAATGGGTATTTATCCTCAATGGTTTTATCATTCAACTTACGATAATCAATAACCATTCTCCATTTCTTCTTTCCACTTGCATCTTGCTTTTTGGGTACTATCCAGACAGGTGATGAATAAGGTGAATTACTTGATTGAATAATTTCGTCATTTAATAATTTTCCCACTTGATCTTGAATAACCTCCTTCAGGTGATATGGATATTTATAACTTTTGACATAAATCGGATTTTCGTCCTTTGTCCTTATTTTATGTGTGACTGCATTTGTGGCTGTTAATTTTTCACACTCATTATAGAAACAGTCTCTAAATTTCTGACACAAAGCTATAATTTTCTCCTTTTCCTCTTCATTCATGTGTTCCGTTCGGATTTGCACTTTTGTCTCCTGATGATTGCTCAGTATAACCATTTTACATTTATCCGGCATATTGTTTAAATAATTAATTTCAAATCTCGGTGTGCTAAATATTTGAGTTCTATAGTTAATATTTGCTTTTAAATTTTGTAGGTCCTTGTGACCTATTAGACAATCATATGTAGAATGCCAAGGAGCAATTAAAAATGTAATTGGTGTATTGTCACCTAACTCTTGCAAAATCGGAAAGGTGAGTGCATGTGTCCCTTGCGTTATTTTATGCAAAGATTTAATTTCGAATTTATATGGAAAAACGTAATTTGAAAATAAATCGTAGGCTACTTTAGGGTTAATAATCGATGATGATGCTCCCGAATCTATTAGTATTTTAAGCGATGGATTTGTAGTTATTATGTGTGGTAGTTCGGGCGAACTGCCTATGTTATTTAAATTTACTATGTTTCTTCGGTTGGATCGGAATCCCGTTGAAAATTTTTCATTTTCTGAATTCTCTTGATTTTCATAATTGTCGTCATTCACGTTAATATCTTCTTGCTCCTCATTGTAAGCATCTTCCTCCGGTTGCTGCTCCTCTTTATAATGCAACTCTTCGGAAATGAAATTCGGTGGTCCGGTACTCCTAAAGAATTTATTCTGAGGGACAAAATTATTTGACCGGTTGCTCTGATTATTATTTGGCCGATTGGTGTTTCTGGTATTAATCGACATCGGTGTCGGTCGATTTTGCTGAATAGGTCGTCCGAAATTATTTGCAAATGTCGGTACAAAATTATTTTGTGCAGTTGCGGGTCTAGGTGCAAATGAAAACGGACTTTTATTTGCTCCAGAGTTATTGAACGGACTATTATTTCTCTGATTCATAAACGGGCTTGTACCCTTTGAATTATTGTTTACATTATTGGTTTTTGGTTTACTTTCGCGTTGTCTCGCGAAATTTAAACATGCAGCTTGTTGCTCGTGATTGTCAAGCTTTCTGCATTTTATCAGACAAGCCTCTATATCCGCCAACTCGAAATGTGTAAGATGTGTGTGATACGGCTCTTTTATTCCGTTTATAAACGTATTTTTCGCAACATTTTCGTAAAACCCAATCTTCATACTTATCAAGTTACGGTCTTGATTGTTTAAGTTTATATGTTCTTTTAGCTTATTTAAACGTTGTTTAATTTCATCAGCATACTTTTCATAATTTTGATTCGATAGTTGAAAACAAGAGCTAAGTTTATTGTATAGCAGGTCCTCCGAGCTGGGATCGCTATATCTATTTATTAAGAGATTTTTACAATCATTCCATGTTGCTGGATCATTCGCGACTATTAAATTTAAAGCTTCTCCGCGAATTCTTGATTTAATTAACGCAAATAGCGCTGTATTTAATGCTTCCTCTGCAGTGACTAAATTTTCAACAAATTTATCGCATGTTTGGAGAAAGTGAGAAAGGAGCTTTGTTCCTCCTTCATAAATTGGTATCGCGTCACGCCATATGGCTAACCTCAATTTAAATTGTTCCACTGTGATTTGCTGCGCCATTTTGCTCTCAAATCAGTCGTATTTAGGGATAAGGTAAAGATAGGTGAATAGGGAATTTCAAAGACTTACTCTCTTCTTTGATGATTCCAGGTGAATCTCTGTTCGAAGGTGGGCCTCAAACTTGACGTCCCAAAAGTACTGCGACGAAGGGGTTGAAACACCAGCCGCTTCCTCTCTGATGATTTCCGTCACGGTATTGGAGGAGAATCTCGATTCAGCAGCCTCGCAGTATCCTGTCCGCAGCGCCAGTTAAGTGTACGTATTGCAGAGCGTACGTAGATTCGCAGGTAAGTAATTAAATAAATTGAATATGGATTTGTTCAGATTTATTAATCCGTCTTTACAGCTTGGAAACCCGACAGAGACTAACTCGTTACCAGTGCAAGAGCCTTTTTAAAAGGTTTGTAACTTTGTTTGTTTAATCTTTCCTCCATTGTTCTCCATGCGTGCTCGATGCGTGCTCCGCCGTATGTGCCAACATAAACACCTTATTGTTGCAGGTCTCGAGAAGCCAAAGCGATCGATACGGCATGCAGAAGGCGATCGATAACAAGCGATGAATAAGCGACGACTAATACGGCTCATATAACTCGCGCGGCAGAGCGGCTCGGCAGTTCCTTACCGGAATTGCGAAAAGAGTGAGAGTGAGAGAGCAGCAGCGCCACGACCTGGATCACCGCCCCGAGGAAGAGATCCCTCCCCGGAGACGACCGTCCAGCCGTTCAGCCAGAGGAAGGAAGCCGGAACGGGAGCCAGGCCTTCATTCCCCAGTCTGCAGAGAGAGAGAGAGAGAGAGAGAGAGAGAGAGAGAGAGAGAGAGAGAGAGAGAGAGAGAGAGAGAGAGAGAGAGAGAGAGAGAGAGAGAGAGAGAGAGAGAGAGAAAGAGTACGGGAAGCCAGCACCTCCTGGGCTAGCGAGGCTTCCACTGGGGGACGAGAGACTGGTGTTCGTCTCTCCTACACCAGGTAAGAACCCTTGGGTTGCTCGGGATACTCTCGGTGCGAGCCATTAGGTCGCCGAGAGAAGAGAGAGAGAGAGAGAGAGAGAGAGAGAGAGAGAGAGAGAGAGAGAGAGAGAGAGAAAGCCGCGGGTGTGTACGAGTAAGAGTGAGCGAGACGAGAGAGCGGTGTGCGGTGCGGGCGCACACCTCGACGTCATCTACGCGGGGCATCGGGCCAGCGTGCGCGAGAGCGGGAAAAGGAGAGAACAGCGCAGCGTAGAAGAAACGCGGGGGAGTGTGTGAGTGCGAGAGCGAGAGAGAGAGAGGCATCGGGGCGTCTGAGAAATCCTCGCTGCTCGGTAGCAGCAGGTCGGGCTTGCTGCCAACGCGAGGCAAAGTCGGTGCGCGCGAGCTCCGAGAAGAGCGGGAGAGAGTAGAGAAGGGGGGGAAAGCAGATATAAGATTTAACAAAAATAGTAATTTTCAGTTATACAGGGCATACAGGGTGAAAGACAAAGAATTTGAATCTTAATACCTTTTAAACTACTCGGTTCCGTAAGCTGCAAAAAGAACTAAGCCGTGGAAAGTAACCTGCAAAAAGAACGCCCGAGACGCACACGAGTGCTCAACCATTATCCAAGTCTAACAAAGCCAATTTGTCCCTTATTGTGTACCGTAAGGCAAAAGTGTTTGTCCCTATATGCATGTCAAATTTTATTATAATCGGTCGCGTGGTTCCAAAATCATAATGGTATACGTACACACACATATATACACACACATACACACACACAACTCCGCTTGCCGGTCCCAAGCCACACCACACAAGAGGTGGGGAAAGAGGAGAGGGATGAGTAGCAATCTCGTTAAAATAACCAGGCTCATCTGGCCGGATGACAGCACCTTGTTAATAGGCTCCTTCATAGGATACAGGATAGGGCAAGAAACCCCAAATATAAATCAATCATGGACAGTGAGGTAATTATAACACTGCCCCATGCGGGTCAAGCCTTACAACCCACTTCCGACGTTGGTTTCGATTGGGTATTTCGATCGGGAAAGCCCCGGTGGCCGAGTAATATTGGGGGGAGCCAATTAACTCAAACAAGACAGGAGGTTATAGAGGTGGGTCACTCGGCCCTCGAAGGAAGATTAGCCTCATGTGACGCATCAGGATGTAATGGGGCCATAAACAGAGGAATGCACGAGGTATGGTCTAAAATTCAGACAGCAGATCGTGCGGAAGAAGAGTTGATGGACAAGATTCAGAACCATCTGGACAAGATGGATACTGTAGTAGGTCCAGCCAAAAACATTCACAAGAGTGTTAAGAATGACATGAGGAAGGTCATGTCTTTCTGGAAACGGCTCATCAGCATAAGCAAAGCGTCGAGCAAGACCAAGTCTAGCTTTAGGCTGATGATGTCAAATAGCTCACGGACCTCGCTGACCTCAGAAGAAAAACGGGAGATAGAAACGCCAAGGAAGAGGAAGAAACGGTCTCCTACACAGAACAAGGCCAATAAGAAAAGAAAAGAAGAGGACAAGACGCCGAAGCATGGCCAGAGTGCGCCACTAGCGACGACTTCCAGCACTACTCAGTGCCCACCGCGCACAACAGGAACATTACCACCCTATCAGAGGGTGGAAACAAGAAAGAAAAAGAAGAAAAAGGAAAAAGAAGACGATAAGATTAACAATGGTATTGTAGATCAGAAGGAATGGCAAGGAACTCAAGGATGCAGACAAGCCAAAGCGGTAATGGGACAGGACACCAATGTCGGCTGGACCAAGTGCATCGCAGGAGGCAGCAGAAATAACTCCCGACTCCTGACACAGATAGTGACCGGGCACATCCGCTTAAGGTACCACGGTCTGAAGATGGAGAAGGAGGCTACGGGTATATGCAGGTGGTGCGAGGGGGCTGAAGAAACGCCTACCCATGTACTGACTGTTTGCCCAAAATTTGCGCAGCTCAGACATCAGTGCTTGGGGGAGCTTTTCCCCACGTATGAAGAGATTAGGGCACTCGACGCGGGAGCCATATTGACCTTCTGGAGAAGGGCAGGCTTACCTGCGTAGGGGATGCCATGACGAAGGGTGGTACAATGGGTTTACAGCCTAAGTGCCAGGGATCTTGGTGGTCCCCCCTTCATAGTAATAATAATAATAATAATAATAAAAACCAAGTCTAGCTTTGGACTGATGGAGCTGCGTTCTCTGCCAAGAAAAAGGAGCAACAGAAAAAAGTGACCATGCTGCTGTTAGCTACACATGCCTAGTATACCGAGCGGCAGTAGAGAAGTTATAGAAACGAAGATAATGAAGATAGTGCAGCTGAACTTGAATCACTACGAGACAGCACAGGATTTACTTAACGAGTACGTTCATGAGACAGAGGTCGACGTAGCCATTATATGTGAACCATACAGGGCTCTGGACAAGACATCGTGGGAAACATACGACACTGGCAGAGCAGCAGCAATCTAGGCATGTAGGGACGTGGCATTCCAGGAAAATGCTGACCAGCGAGAAAGGATTTGTTCGTGCAAAGATAGCAGGAATACACGTATACAGCTGCTATGCTTCGCCTAACGCACCAAATAAACAGTTCGAGTGGCAGTTAGATTGACTCGTGCAGGATATTGCGGGAAGAAAGCCAGTTATTATCGCAGGCGATTTTAACGCATGGGCCGTAAAGTGCGGCAGTCACAGGACTAAACAAAGAGGACGAGTACTGCTAGAAGCATCTGCTCTCCTGGACTTGGTGTTAGTTAATCAGGGTAGCACTAACACCTTTAGAAGAGGAGACGCAGGATCTATTGTTGACCTGACATTTGTTAGTAGTTGCCTTATTGGCTTAATTGACAAGTGGACCGTGAGTGAACACTACACAAATAGTGATCACCAGGCCATAATAATAAAGGTAAGAAAATCATAGCAGAGACCCAGCGCGAGTACAAGGACAAACAGAGTCAGTTGGAAAACAAAGGATTATGATAAGGAGATGTTCCTACTGGCACTGGAAGAATTGCAACTCTCGGGGACGGCGAACAGCAAGGCGGAACAGGTGATGGGTAATATCACACGAGCCTCTGACGCGGCCATACCGAGAAGAGTGTCCAATTGTAGACGACCACTAGTATACTGGTGGGACAAAGCGGTTGAGAGTGCGCGCAGCGAGTGTCACCGGACCAGAAGAAGAGAACAACGGGCAAGAAAGAAATACTATAAAACCGGAAGCGGCCAGGAAATAGTAGATGCCCGCGAACAAGAAATGAAGGACGCTAAGAGGAAGCTTAAGAAGACAATCCACAAAAACAATCGACGGTGCCTTAAAGAACTACAGGATGAGGTCGAACAGGACCCTTGGGGTCGACCTTACAAAATAGTAATAAAGAAGATTAAAGGAAGCTACTACGTACCCCCTCTAAAATGCCCAGAACTATTACACGGGGAGTGACCACACTGTTCCCTAGGCAACTGGAAGAGCCAAGTGTCATCGAAAGAGGTGCGAATAAAGAGGCTGTTCCACCGATCACGATTGAGGAATTGTTAGCTGCCTGCAGAAGGGTAGGAAACAACAAGGCCTCAGGGCCGGATGGCATTCCCAATATTGCATTAAAGCATGCCATCCATGCTCATCCAGAGGTCTTCGTAGACTTATACAATGCATGTCTAGAAGAGGGAGCATTCCCCACAAACTGGAAGAAACAGCGTCTCGTGCTTCTGCCAAAAGGAAAGAAGTTACCCCAGGATCCCTCATCATACAGACCGCTCTGCATGTTGGACACCCCGGGTAAGATCCTGGAACGCATAATCTACGTCAGAATGGATCATTGTATATAAGGAAAAGGTGAATTAGCGGAACAACAATATGGCTTTAGGAAGAATCGTTTAACCCTGGACGCGGTTAGCCTAGTGATCGACACTGCGCAAACAGCGATAGAGGGGAAAAGATGGAAGGGAGGAAAAAAGAAGTATTGCGCCATAGTTACATTGGATGTCAAAAATGCATTCAATTACGGCCAAATGAAGTGAAATAGACGAAGCACTCCAGAAGCAGGATGTGCTCTTATATATAAGAAGAATGATGTCTGACTATTTGTAGGACAGAATCCTATTATATGACACGGAGGACGGTACCAAGACCTATAAAGTTATAGCAGGCGTACCTCAAGGGTCAGTGCTTGGCCCACCGACGTGGAACATCATGTACGATGGGGTACTAAGACTACAATTACCTGAAGAAGCAACAGTCGTGGGATTTGCTGACGACATAGCAGTAGTAGCAGTAGCGAAACATAAAGAAGAGGTGACAGAAATAGCGGAAGAGGCGACTCGTATAATACACGAATGGCTAACAGAGACGGGTCGGGAACTAGCCAGCCACAAAACGGAAGTTATTCTTATATCTAGTAGGTAGGAAATGGAGGAAATTAAGCTGACGGTAGATGGACATAAGATCGCTTCTCAATCAACCATCAAGTACTTGGGCATCACTATCGATGCAAGACTAATTTTCAAACAACATCTGGAAATAGTCAGCGATAAAGCAGCAAAAGTCGGCACTGCTCTATCACGATTGATGCCAAATGTAGGAGGCCCAACTCAGAAACGAAGGTTACTCTTAGCCAGTGTAACCATATCGATTATGCTATATGGAGCCTCAATATGGGCAGATGTGATGCGGGTGAAATCGTATGCCCGAATGCTAACCACTGTGTAATGGAAGGAAGTATTCCAAACTAAAAGAAGAACAAGTGACAAAACTTAGAAGATCTGGGATGCAGCAAGAAAGAAGATAATGGCCGAATAGCAAACGAGATGGGATGTTAGTGACAAAGGGCGATAAATACACCGCCTTCTACCAAAAATAGAGGATTGAACTGGAAGAGAACATAGGGACGTC
Organism: Nasonia vitripennis; assembly: GCF_009193385.2. Taxonomy (NCBI): domain Eukaryota; kingdom Metazoa; phylum Arthropoda; class Insecta; order Hymenoptera; family Pteromalidae; genus Nasonia; species Nasonia vitripennis. The sequence goes on from NW_022279589.1 coordinate 428,853, forward strand.
AACTACTACCTCACACAGTTTTTAACCGGGGACGGATGCTTCCGGGCTTATCTGCACCGATTTAAATTAGACGACAGTCCGAACTGCCCACCTTGTTTGGACGATAACGAAGATGCGGAGCATGTTCTCTGTGACTGTTCGCGATACCAAATGGAGCGAAAAGAACTCGAGTATTATCTGCAGACCAGAGTGACACCTGAGTCAATGATGACAACTATGTTGACGACGGAGGATGGTTGGAACGCAGTCAACAACTACGTAAGGACCATCCTCAAGAAGGTTAGAAATGATGAAGAGAAAAGAAGGCAAAGACAAGGCAAAACAGCGGAATAAAAATGTAGCTAGACGAAGATCACTGAGCCGTGACGGAGTTGAGGCTGTTCAGAGGATAGCCGGACGATACCGCACGAAGCAGACGATCGGACGATGCGGAAAGAAGCAGACGCCCAGACGACGCAGAAAGAAGAAGACGTGATGACGACCACATTAATTAGAAGAGGGCGTAAAAGCCGCGGGGAACAAGGGCACAGAAGATGGAGCTAGGTGTGCCTTTACCGAGGGTCGATTTCACTTTTGTTTTTATCAGAAGTTTTAGGTTGGAGTATTGGTTGTAATGAAAGATTAGATTCTTCTAGTAATGAAAAATTTACTATATTACAAAATCATTTATATAGATTATCATTTATATTGCAGACCAAATGCAAATTTTAGTCTATTACTATATGCTAAAAGATTAATTTAAAAATTCTTTTTACATGCTATAATTATGATTAAGAGTAAAAGAATAAATTTTTTTCGAAATAATCAGAAACAATTACGTATAGAATGTTATCAAGGTTCATTAGATCATGTAAAATCAATTGCTACAAATATTTTGAATAATTTAAAAAAAGGAAAGGTTATGTAGACGCAAGATGCAATAGCGATCATGAGTAATAAAGGTAGACCAAATTTATTTATTACAGTTACATGTAATTATAAATGGGAACAGCTTAAAAAAGTATTGAAAAATTTTCCAATCGTAACTACTCCAAATGATACACCTAATATTACAGTTAGATTATTTTACGCAAGATTATAAAGTATTACTAAAGATATTACAAAAAAAAACATTTTTAGTGAAACTTTAGCTTACGTATACACAATTGAGTTTCAAAAAAGAAAATTACCTCATGCTCATATTTTTGTTACATTGCATACAATTCTTAATTAACCCATTAATGCCCATGGCCAACCCGTGATCCCAAGCATCCCGGAACCAATGCGAAACAAAATATTAGCCCTAATTATGCAAAGATATAGCAAAATTCCAAATTTCACAATTGTAAAAAACTATTGTTTAAACGAATTTCACTTTTTCAAAAATCTGACGGCGGATATCAACTCTACGTCGAAAATCACCAAAGGAATCACTATTAGTTTTAAGATAATTTAATTTGCTAAGTAATAATAGCGTCATAAATAAATAATGAAATGGACAATAATTGTTTAAACAAATTGCAAAATTTAGAATGTCGCTATTTTCTTGCATAATAAGGGCTTATGTTCTATTTTGCATTAGTTCCGAAGTGCTCGGGCTCATAGGTTGGCCATGGGCATTGGGATCTATATGCTTGCTGCAGGTCCATTTCATTATTTATTCATAACGACCATATTAAAAATTTTACTCAAGATCGTATGTAGGAACTTTCGTAAAATCATAATACCTCGGAACTAATGCGAAACACGACATTAGCCCTAATTATACAAAGATATGGCAAAATTCCGAATTTTGCAATTTTTCAAAAGAATTATTCTTAAAACAAATTTACTTTTTTTTAAATCTTACAGCGGAAATTGATTCTACGTCGGAAATTGCTAAAGAAATGAATATTAGTTTCATGATAATCCAATTTGATAAGTAATAATATCCCCTATTAAAAATTTTACTCAAGGTCTTATATAAGAACTTACGTAAGATCTTATATCAGATCTTGACGAAGATCTTGCGCAAGATCGTACATAAGATCTTGTCAGCGATTTTCAACCAAAAACTAACATAAAATCTTCCGTAAGATCTTTTATAAGATCTTATGATTATGATAAATAAAATGATTTTTATGAAATAATCATTCAAGATATCACGCAAGATAATATACAAGATCTTGCATAAGACATTACGTAATATCTTTCCTAATTTCTTACATAAGATCTTATGCAAGATCTTATGTAAGACAACCTATTACAGGTTATCTAGCTCTTGCATTTTAATTTCAAATAAGTCTGTGCTTCGACGCACAGCTTGAACTTGGTCTAAAAAGAAAGCTAGGCGCAAAAAAATTTCAAACGAGAAACCGCTTTTATAGCACAGAACGAGCTGCCTCTTGTTTCCATTGCGTGTGCGGTGATTAGGAATGTTTTGTGTGTACTATTGACCAAATCTCTACGCCCGGTTTTACTTTATTTAGCTGAAAAGAACGTAGGTCTAAAGCCCCTTAGAGGTAGCGTAATTTTAGAGCATAGCACACGAGACAGCATGCTTCTGCTTGCCTTCACCGCACGGGCATAAGGTTTTAGAATGGAATAAAAAGGTGTTTTAGCAGAATATCCTAACTTTATACCAGACTTTTCCATATCACAGAATATTCCATGACCTTATTCCTTTTCCTTCATTTTCAGATTTTTTCGATGGCCTGGGCATTCTCCGATCACAGTGAATTGAAAACTCCACACAGGAAAAAACTCTATTCTGATGCCAACTTTTAAGGCTTTCTTTAAAGAAAATTTGATAGAAATAAATGTCTAAGAAAGTATCAGTTGTTATTACTCAGTATCTGTTTATTACTAAGAAACTTATTTCTTTTGGAAATGCAATCCAAAAACGGACATGATGCCTTACAGCAAAATTGCAGGAAAATTTCTTGAAGGTTATTTAACCTTCGCACAATATTTTTGAATCTGACGATTCTACGAATGCAACCTTAAGGAAATATTGCTGAAAGATTGGGTGCTATATGGGGTAGTAATTATCTTGAGAATTCCCATATAGACCTCAATCTTTCAGCAATATTGCTCGAATGTTGCGTTCACAGATTTGCTGGATTCAATTATATTGTTGAAAGATTATAAAATCTCAGCTTTTGGAACATTATTGCTTTGGACAGTTATGTCCGTTCTACGCCGTTCACTTCCGGTTCACTTCCGGTCGACTTCCGGTCTACTTCTGGTCTACTTCCGGTCAACTTTCGGTTTACTTCAACCTTTAAGGAGGTGTAGTTTTGGGAATATAGTGAACTTATAGCCAGAGACTACCAGACACATTTTAATATAATAGAGGATAGAGGATTTCATTTGCAACTTTAGCTTGCGTACTTCTATCAGATATCCATTTAAATTTAAACTATGGGTCGCTGGGCAAGTCAATGTTATTTTTCTATAAGGTCAATTAAATACGTTTATTGACTACCAAGTGACGTCAGATATTTACATAACTAGTATATGTTACTAAAGTTAATAGTAATAATAATGTATTTTTTACAACTCACCCAACTGTCACATCGAAAATATTACTACCAACTGAACTTGAAACAGCCATATCTCCGAAACCTTTTCTTGCCACAATAACACTTGTTATAAGATCCGGTATACTCGTTCCAGCAGCAAGGAATGTTAATCCCATTACCTCTGGAGGAATTTGTACTGTATCTCCAACAACATTAGCCCACCATACCATTAAATATGAATATGCCGCAATCCAAAGTATAGATCCAATAAAAGTAACAGCAAAAAACTTTTTTCCTAAAAAATAATTCAAAATTTGTTTCAAAAGAAACTAACATTTTTAAAAACATATAAAATACTGTCAAGAAATTAGTTTATTTCAGCTGAGAAATTCCTCATAGGTTATTATTTATAAAATTTTACCCATTTACCCCGTTTTCGTAAACGACAAGTTATAATCCTAGAAGTCGGAAACAATTAGTCATTAATAAAAATGATACGTGTTACCAAAGTGTTATAGGTGTTAGGATGACGATGTGCGTTTAGTATTTTTAACATAGGAGAATGCCACAAATTGAACAATTTTCGTAAGCTGAAGTCTACTTCTTCACGTTAAACCAGTTGCCGTTTAAAAGTAAGTTGCGTTGGCCAGTGAGCAAATAGATCATCGGTGACTAAAATGGTGAATGGAGTTGCGACAAAAACCTTAATAAATTATTTATCTATCAGCAAGTAAGTATTTAATTTTCACCAAGCATAAGAAAGTTAAGTGCTGTTTGTTCTATAATTACATGCGTATGTAGGGAAATCACACAAACATATGACAATTTAACCAGAAAAACTGAAAAGACTGATTCTTTATGCCCTACTGATATTTCGTATGTATTTTCTTAATACTCTAAATAATCAGCATTAATTTTTTTATCTCATTGCCTTGAAAATCGTATAGGAGCTTAAAATTTAAGTACAAGAAAGTTATAATTATGAATTACCTATATAGCACCCAATCTTTTGACAATATTTTCTGAAGGTTGAATCAGCAGATTCGTCAGATTCAAAAATATTGCGGGCAGATTATTGAATATTCTGGATACTGTCTAGCAATATTGCTATAAAGGGTTATGTCTGTTTTTGATTACGCTTCCAAAAAACAATAAAAATATTGCAACAATATTGCTCGAAAATTATTTGCAATATTGTGTCAATATTGTAAAATAAAGGTGAAATAACTATTGGAGCAATATTGCTGTGGACAGCTATGTCCGTTCTAACATTGCAAGTTCGCCTGGTCTGGGCCGGCTCGTCTACAGCACCCGATATCGTTAGAACATTGTCTCAAGTTTGCATAACTAGATTCTGCAATATTTCACAATGACATAATAATCTTGATCCGTCTATTGGACAATATTGCTACCATATTAAACAATCTTATATGAGTATTTAAAAATGTTCGCATAAAAAGTTAGTATAAATTTTTTTTTTTAAATTCAAAATTATTTTAGATAATATAACAATATTTATTAAATATTGTACTATCTAGTGAGAATGTTGCATAATAGTCGCAGTAACATTATAATACCCCTGTGCAATGTTACCAAATTTTGTATTGCAACCTTGAGACAATATTCTGACGATATTGAGTGCTGCAGACAGGCCGGGCGAACTTACAATGGTAGAACGGACATAGTGATCCACAGTAATATTGCTCCAAAAGCTTAGCAAGGTTTTATAATCTTTCAACAATATTATTGAATCCAGCGAATCTGTGAACGCAACATTTGAGCAATATTGCTGAAAGATTGCTATCTATATGAGTAATTTAAAAAATGATATAAAGGTTACCACTGGTTCTCGTTCTTGACGTTTCGGGGTGTACCATCTAGATGATATACCTCCCGAAACGGACATGAGAACTCGTAAAAAACGCTTGTATATTGCTTCCACTTAAGAAAAAGCTTTGTAATAGTAAAATTTTCAGTTTCGCTGAAACTTCGTAGAAACGCATTTGGAGTACTGGAGTACGAATCATGTGTGTGTGTGTGTGGGGGGGGGGTGTATGTACGTATACCGTCATAATTCTGGAACCACGCAATCGATCGTATTAAAATTTGGCATGCATGTATGTTTTCTGATTCAGAATTCGAAAAATTTTTTTTTATAATTCTGTCCATTTTATGGCCATATTATAGCCATTTTTTGATTTTTGAAAAAATATTTTTGCTTTTTTTTGATAATATGATCTATACAATATATTCAACAATAGTGTATCTAAAAGGGCATAAAATTGCCTACTTTTTCCCACAAGATTTTCCAGATTGACTGTTCCGTTCAATTTTTATGATAAAAAAGGTGATTCTTAAAAAAAATTAATACCTCCAAAACTAAATCGTCAAACGTTTTCAAAAAATGTATGACAATAAAAAACGATAATATCTATGACTATCAATTACTAGTTTTCAAGCTAAAAATCGAAAACTAAAAAAAATGGGTTTTCTATGTCGTACGATTACGGGAGTAAAAAGTCTTTAATTAAGTTTAAATTTGGGGAAAATATTGATCTTTTCATCACCTTGGCTACGTTCTTTTTGCACCTTATAAAACCATTTATTTTAAAAGATATCGGGATTCAAATTCTTTGTCTCTCACCCTGTATACCTTGTATAACTGAAAATTACTATTTCTGTTAAACCTTATAACTCGTTAAATAAAGTTTAGAATGTTTTGAGACAATTCATAATGCTATGAGCTTATGAGGACCCTATGGTATTTAAAATATTGAGGTTTACATTTTTTCATGAAAATTATATGATTTGATATTGTGACGGGTGTTCCTTATGTAAAATAATTAAGATTGAAAGTATTTTAAAAATCAATAATATACTGTATATTTGGACAATATTTTATCTATTTGTACTATAAATGTTGTTTGAGGAAGCTACGTGCCAAAGAATCGGCAGCGGTTTTTTTAATTGAATGTTTTTTTTACCTTTATTTTACAATATTAACATAATATTCCAAATAATCTTCGAGCAATATTGCTGCAATATTCTTATTGTTTTTTTGGAAAACTTTATCTAAACATGACATACCATTTATAGCAATATTGCAGCAATATTCTAATTGTTTTTTGGAAACGTTATCTAAACAAGACATACCATTTATAGCAATATTGGTGGTATCCAGAATCGAGTATCCAGAATATTCAATACTCTGCCTGCAATATTTTTGAATTTTACGATCTACCAATGCAACCTGACAATATTGCCGAAAGATTGTGTACTATGTGGGTGCTTCCGACTGACTTTGGATTATTTCAGCGTGTTGGTTAATGATGTTTGAGTGTCTTCCAAATGAATCTTCCATTACACTCATTCTTATTTCCAGTTCGGATGGAGATCAGTCCATTGACCTATTATTTACACTCGGAGGTGTACGTGGGGGTTGATTTTGAATCTAGGTTTAAATAATTTTCTCTGATTAGTATGTACTTCTGATTTTATTTTTTTTTTAATTTTAAGAAAATATTCTTGTTATTAAAAATTATAGGCTTATGCTTCTGACTCTAAGTTAATTTTTTATATTCTGATTTCAGATAAGCACTTTACCTCGTGATAGTTCGTGAATGTCGAGTATGTCTTTAGTTTTCGTCTGACATTTTCTTCGATTTCTTCTGAAATGATAGGAAAAAAATGAATGTTTTCTCTGATAGTTTAATTTGATTTATTGCTAAGTTAGACCGCACTGCAAGTCAAAACAAAGCTTGAATATCAAACACTACCTTTGCGTCTCTAGGACGCCACACATGTGCTCCCTTCCAATTTGAGTAAACGTACGCAATTCACTCGATAGTCTGCGAGGGGAGCGATAGCACACACGTATGTCGCCAAAGAAGAACACTAAAGTCGGTGTAAATGTCTTGACACATATTTTATAGAAATTGAAATTTAGTTCACCGCCGTTTCATTGAAGTTTTTACCAAGTTGTGTTTTCTTTATTTATCGAAGTGCATCTACGTGTTAAAAAAAATACCGATAAACTTTCCGAATTCTTTTAGTTTGATTTTGTACTCGGATAGCTCTGAGATTATTTTCTTCTAATTGGGTGTAAGATAAATATTATTGCACTTGTTTAATTGAATGAGAAAAAATTCGCTTTACTATGTCGCGTCTGAAATACCATGACGTATTTTATTATATGTTATCGAGGACTTTCTACTATTTTCACTATTTATTTATTTATTTATTTATTTATTTATTTATTAGATTAGTCAAATTTACAGAGTATTAAACTTACAACTATTACCCGAAATCCCCGCTAAGGTAAACACAGTTACCTGATCGCAGGACTGGGATGTACAAAATATAAGAATGAATACATATAAAAATAAAGTACTACGTAGATGTGTTTGTTCCATTTAAAATTGTAATCTATGACAATCCCCAAATATTTAACGTTCTCAACTCGGGTAACAGCTTTGTCTCTTATTTTAATATTTGTTTGTGCTGGCACACTATCAACATAACTGCCGAAAGTCATACAGACGGTTTTATCTATATTTAATGATAATTTATTGAGTGCTAACCAGTTAGATATTACTCCTAAATTCTTGTTCATATTATTTTGGGCATCTTCCCAATTTTTCCCTGTCACTACTATTGCCGTATCGTCAGCGTATGCCATAATTGCCTTACAAGGGATCTCCCTCAAGATATCATTAATGTATAGGATAAATAGTAATGGTCCTAGGATAGTACCCTGTGGTACACCTGTATTTACTAATAAGAATTCGCTTCTTGACTTAAATGATCGCATTCTAATAGATCAATATTAAAATCTCCTATTACTAAATGATTTTAAATATTTTTCTTTGTTATTAAGTATTTGTTTAAATTTAATATAAATTCACTCTTTGGTATTTCATGTGATCTATACATAGCGGAAATTTCAATATTACTACTATTAGTTAAATTAATTCTAGTATTTACAATCTTAATTCTACCCTGTTGTACGATTTCCGTTCTTTGAACTAAATTCTTATTTACAAAGACAACAACTCCGTCATTTCCATTGATCCTACTATCGTTGTAGTAGGACTTATATTCGTAGTTAGTGCCGATCAATAATAATTAGTAGATTTGCCGCTTTTTAACCTTGAATCCCTTTGTTGAGTAGGTGGCTGTTGCTTTGTAAATTTTGCTGTCTTTGTTGGTTTTGGTTGTTCTTGTTTTTGTTTAGGTGTTTGTGATACTTCGTTCTTGTGGGAGCTTTGAGTTTCTATTATAGGTCCCTGCTCATGGTAAACTGGGCGTACCGTCGATAAAGTAGGTCTCGCTAGATAGTCAGTGGACTCTATGTACTTGTTTATTTTTTTCTTGAAAATGCTGCATTGCGTTGAATCACTAGGATCATGTTTGATGTCCAAATTTGTCTTGTATTTATAGTTAGTGTATTCACAGTTTAAACATTTCATGGTATCATTTGTGCAGGTACTGGTCTTGTGATTTTCTGTGCATTTAAGGCATACACTAGTGTTGTTACAATTTTGCTGTTATGTCCGAACCTCCCACAATTCTAGCAGGGTCTTATGTTGATCAAGTCATATACTTTGCAGTTCTGGTATCCCACAAAAACCTTGCTTTTATTTTGTTTATTATATTTATGTACCTCAGCACGAACCTCCATTAAAACTGTCGTCAGATTATTGTATTTATTTTTATACATGTGTAGAAATTTACCTTTGTCCGTAAAACTACTAAAATTTCTTGCGTTTATATCTTCCTCATAGTCTTATCACTTAAAGTTCTTACAATTGTCGATTCCAACAATTTTGATTTTGGAATTTTTAATTTATCTTTTCTAACTTCACAAACACCTTCAAGGTTATGTTTTAGCACCTCTTCTGTTAGTGTAACACTTTCACTATTCAAACAGGAGATGATGAGATCATTCTTTTTGTTAACGAACATATTTGTAGTTTGAATCCTTTTATCAGTAGTTAAACACTGGATAACTTTTTCCCTAATGTCAACTGGTTTGTTACCCACATTTTTCACTGTTATCTTTAACACTTTTTTTCTAGTGGCTTAGGAAAACTTGTTATATCTGCGTACGACATACTTGCTGGTATCATCTCATTTTGCTTAATTTGCATTTTCTCTTTTAACATTGCGTTTGTTTCATTCAGTTCACTCACTTACTGCTTTAGCAAAAAATTTTCATTCTTGACCAGTTTGTACTTTTCTTCAATATTGATCTCAAGTGAGTCTTGTGGTGACTTGACGCAGTAGAAGTTTATTCCTAATTCCTACTTCTTTAGCAATCAGCAATCTCACTGCGTCGTTTAGGCTTTCCTCATCAATTTTTGAGGTTAGGTCTCTGTTGCCATGCTTTGGACAGATTATTAGATTTTTACTAAGGATCTTGAAATAAGTCGCTTGTTCTGCTAGGCAATGTCGATGATATACTGCATCACAGATAATGTAAACCAGTAATGTACTTGTTTATATATATATATATATATATATATATATATATATATATATATATATATATATATATATATATATATATATATATATATATATATATATATATATATATATATATATATATATATATATATATATATATATATATATATATATATATATATATATATATATATATACTAGTGGGGCTTTGCCACCCTGCTCGCTTCGCTCGTCAACCCCCATTTTTTGAATTTATTAGAGTTAGAAATCAAACATATAGATTAGCTAACTAATAAGAAATTGATGAAAGAATAATTCTGTAACAATAAAGTTATATATCGTATTTAGAGAAGAAGATTGTAAAATATCAGTTTATACAACTGTTGTAAGTCAGTACATTGAATTTTCTTAGTATACAAAATAAATTAAATTTTTATTCAGTTTTGTCACTTTCAGTTTCTTTCTACTGTTAAAATATTCTACACAGCGAATTGACTCTGTTAGTCTCTATTATGTAACTAACTATAATTACTGTTTATTAATCATTTTAATTGTTGTAATTAATTTTAATAGAGATTAAGGGAGTCAATTTACCACACGATGGACCATGTTAACTCTATACTTTTATTTTCTAAGCTAAAAATTTACCTTAAATTATGCATTAGAACTATTTTGGATAATTAAATATCAAATAATAAAATGTATCAAAGTCAAAAATTCTACTGTCAAAACATGCTACGCAAAGAATTGACTCAGTTCGTCCCTATCATGTAACTATTATTAATGTTTATTAGCAATTTTAACTGTTATAATTAATTTTGATAAAGACTAAAGGAGTCAATTCCCCACACAATGGACCGTGTTAAATCTGTACCTTTATTTTGAAAGCTAAAAATTCACCCTCGATTATTCATTGGGGCGGTTATGGATAAATATTAAACGGTTTTTTCTTAGATTATTGCATACAAATTCTAATTGATGAAAATGGATTAGTAATGATCATATTGTTTTTAAATGAATCAACTTAAGAAAAAAATTCATTTTTGTCAATAACCATAACACCGGCACACAAAATAAAAAAAGTTGTCTACGCGAGAAATCAGACCTATCTATCTTTATGTTTTTCGGGTCGCTGAATTCGAATATAAGGTCAGTTAGGCCCCATGACGTCAGGGTCAAGGTCAGTTCGAGGTCAAATTGGGAAGTAACGGTTAAAAAAATTAAAATGCCATATATTTATGTTTTTTTGGTCGCTGAATCTGAATCTGGGGTCAGTTTTACCCGATCACGTCAGGTTCAAGGTCAGTTCTAGGTCAAATTGGGAAGTAACGGTTAAAACAATTAAAATGCTATATATTCATGTTTTTTTGGTCGCTGAATCCAAATCCGGAATCAGTTTGGCCCCATCACGTCAGGGTCAAGGTCAGTTCAAGGTCAAACTGAGAAGAAACAGTTTAAACCTATTAAAATGTCATATCAAAACTTTCCAAAAATGGAAAAAGATACCGAAAAATTGTAAAAAATCTTATTTAATCACATAATATCTTCCTTGTGTACAGAGAAAAGTTGCTTTCGTTTATATTTTTTTCTTATTTTGCTTTTTTTCCACTAGCTTAGTAACTCTCGATGTCTTTCTTTACTCCTTTTTTCTCTTGTAACGAACTCTTTTTACTTCAAATGACCTATGCAATGGGTTTCTTTTTCTCTTTTTGTTATGTGTTTTAATGTCTCTCTTCAGTGTCCAGCAAAAATCTGCCATCATGTTGACATTCCATCTTCCTTGGTATCGATTCTCCATTATACTTATATCTTGATGAAATCGTTCTCCCTGTTCTTCACTGACATCTCCTAGATTAAGAGGGAAGTAATCAAGATGGGAATGTAAGAAATGCATTTTAAAACTCATCAAGCAACCCAAATTTTTGAAATTCTCCAACATTTGTTCAACTAGTTCCTGATAGTTCTCACTCTTTTTATTTCCTAAAAAGTTCTCACGAACAGTTTTAAAACTTTACCATGCAGCTTTTTCTGTGTCGTTTATTTTTGTGATAAATGTTTCGTCTTCAAATAGAGTATGAATTTGAGGACCATCAAAAATACCTTCTTTTAATTTAGCTTCACTTATTGCGGGAAACTTTTCTCCCAAATACTGGAAACAATCGCCATATTTATCCAGAGCTTTGACGAACTGCTTCATGAGGCCAAGTTTGATATGAAGTGGTGGTAGCAGATAGTTTGATGGGTCAATCAATGGCGTACGTATAATGTTCCTCGATCCTGGTTCAAAATGTGTTCTAGTTGGCCATACTTTCTTAACGTAGTGATTTACCCTGTCTCTACTATCCCATAAACACAAGAAGCAGGGATTTTTAGTAAAACCTGATTGTTGTCCTAAGATCATGGTTCCAATTTTAAGATCACCACAAATTTTCCATTGATGTTCCAAGTACTTTATTTTTTCCAATACAATTTCTAAATTTTCATAAGTCTCTTTCAGCTTAGTCGAGTGAGCTATGGGAATGGATGCAAACCTGTTTCCGTTATGAAGCAAAACAGCTTTCAGACTTCGTTTTGACGAATCAATAAAAAGTCTCCATTCCTCGTCTTTATACGTATTCGGTTTTATTGCATCGACTAAACCTTTAACATCTATACAATATACCAACGAATTCTCTTCATCGTACGTAAAAAAATTCCTAAATTCTTTTTCTCTATCTCGATAAAAAGAGGCCGTTGTTCCTTTTGCTAACAGATTTTTCGTTTTAAGAACTGACGCTAGACATTCTCCTCCATCTTTAGGTAATCCTAAATTTCGAATAAGATCACTTAACTCTTCTTAGTTAAAGGTTTCTGGAGCTTTTCTTGTACTAGCTGGCAGGTATTCTTAGTTTGAGGATTCTTCGTCAGATTCTTCTTCAACCTCAGAACCTTCTTCGTCACAGGACTCATCAACATGCATTTCTTCTACTTCGCCTGAGCGGTCCACATCCATGGGTTCGATACTAATAAATACTAAATTCAACATTTAGGTAATATTTCCCAAACATTGGGGGCTATATGGGTGCTGGACAGTACCCCTATAGCACCTGATATTTTGGCAATATTGTCTCAACATTACATTGCAAGAATAGCTAGATTCGGCAATATTGCCAGTGCTTGGAACAACATTGCTGCAACTATTAGGTAATGCTGCCACGCACTAAAATGTCCGCTTTTTCATTGCAAGGTTGCTTATCTCCCACACAGGTCCCAATATTTTAGGAACATTGCCTAAAGATTCCATTACCAGATTTCGCCATATTGCACGGAACCTCATTAATATTGCTGCAACTATCCAGAGAACATTGCTACTAGATTGTACAATATTTAATTAATATTGCGATAACCTTAAATTATTTTCGCATTAGTTTAAACATTTTTATAATGATTCGAAATTAATTTAAGGTTATCGCAATATTAAGGGGACACAACACCTTTAAACTCTGAGAAAAATTCATAAATTTTAAGTAAATCATTTGAAATTTATCATAGATATATTTAGCATAAATACCTTTAATTTCATCATGCTAAAACCTTTATTATTGCTGCTGGCCATTTGTGGCACTCGATGCAAGAAATTGTGAACTTTTTCACTGACCGTAGGATTCCAAGTGAACGAATGGTTCTTTTGGGCTCAAATTCAAGGAGGATACTTTGTACACTTGTAGTTTTGGTATGAATGCAGGGATTTTAATTTGAATGTTAAGAAATGATTTGGCGATGAAAAAACTGCAATTTTCTTCTTTTTTTCGCTTATTCTAGCACCTTTTTGTATATACAACATGTTCTAAACTTTCAAATCAAAATCCCTGTATTTATACCAGAACTACAGGTGTAAAAAGTATCCTCTTGAGTTTAAGCCTTAAAGAACCTTGCTTTCACTTGGAATCCTACGGACAGTGAGCTGAAATCAGTAAAAACAACATTTAGAGAAAATCAACTTTAAAGTTTATGAAAATTGTTGAAAGTGTAACTTAAATTAGTGCTTACCAAATCCTTTAAGACCAAGTTTTCTATGTTCCACACACATAGACCTTGACTCTCAGCAATTATGAGGTATATTCACTTATACCTCTGGGTTCTGTACGGCTTTTCTTACCTGCAACCAAAAAAAGGCATTTTATGAATTTTATAAAAATGTGATAAAAAGATTATTTTATCCTTGATAATGATAACACTTTATACTTAGTTTTTCTTTTGGTCACTGTGTAGAATCTTTAAGTTAAAACTCCAGAAAATTACCAGTCTTACCTCCAAATGTTTGATCCGGGTGCTCCAGTTTCTGTAGGGGCTTTTTCTTCTATCACTACAGTCTTCATAGAGTCCTTGGAAACTTTCTCACATACTTTACTAAATTATTCGTTGATTGTATCATATGCAGACTAAGTCATGGGTTTCAAGCAGTCCATCAACCCACAAAATGTTGATAGACCAGCGTGTCCAAGTCCAAGAGCACGAAAAGTGACCACTGCTCTTATGTTGTTCTGCCAAGCATGGTTCTAGACGCCAACTTTTCTGCATGACTTGATAGCTGCCAGCTGAGCACACTTAATACACACTACTTAAATCTTAAATCTCAATTTTTAAGCTTCTGATTCGCCAAGTTTAACTCGACCATGGCATTGTTTGCAAATCAAAAGTTCCTCGAGAGCAGGAAATTGAATATTAATATCAATCAATTTATTCCTGACCACAGAGGTTCCTTCCGCTGCTTGAGTTTGTATCTTTCTTGCTGAACTTGAAGGCTTGTCCTGTCGGCAGGTTCATCCTCATGTTGCTCCTAGAAATCTTCATGGCCTCTTCTTGCCTCTTCCTCGAGAGCACTTCTTGTCAGGATGGGTACTCGCAAACCTTCCCTTGGCATCACACATATTTTTAAAATCACTACACTTCACACTTTTTTAAATAACTTAACTGCTCTGCTTTTACACTAACACTTCACTTTTTTTCTTTTTAGGGTTATAAGCTATAAGATATAACCCCAAAAACACTACAAACACTGCTTAGATTAATTTAAAAGCACTTTTGAGAAATATGAGCTTTTTTTATGTATTAAGACATCAGCTGTGTTTACTCAGTGTAAAACACATCCCAGGACTATATCAGCTGTGTTTTAAAATATTTGCTGTCTGCTAGCAGAACAGCAGAACGGTCGCTCTGTCCTTCTCAGATACATTGATTCTAATCTGTCTACAGGTGGCGTGCGGGCGCCCGATATTTAAATTCAAATAAATGATCCTACGTATTCATCGGAGCCTTATATAAAAAGCAAAACTAGAAATTTATCTCGAAAATAACGCAAAAAATCTTATAAATACGCACTAATTAGTTTACTAAAATATGTATGCGGAGCATAATATACGTATATACTAGGTATAAAAATAGTATTTTCAACATTTACAATAAAAATTTTATTTAGATTGAATTTATAAAACTTAAAATTAAAATTATTAGTCGTATTAGACAAAAAATGAAAAATACGCAATTTTACGAAAACACGATAAAAATTTTGTTTTAGTATTTAACGTTGCTTGTAACGTTGCTGGACATTTTTTTTTTGATAAACGGATTTTAGGAGCGTGTTCTACGGAACATTTTCTGTTAAAATAAGCAATAAAAAAAATCGATTTTTTCGAAGTTTAAAGGTGTTGTGTCCCCTTAATTAAATATTGTAAAATCTAGTTGCAATGTTTTCGGGCTGAAGAAGAAAAACGTGATTTCAGCATTTGTGGATTTTACACTCACATATTATAAAAATGAGTAGCCTTTTCACTAATATTTTTGTTGGAAATCATAGTTTCAGAAAACATTGCTACTAGATTGTACAATATGTAGGATTGTACACAATGTGTTAGGACCGTTAAGTTAGCCGCAAGAAGTGTTAGAACAGTGAAGTTGGCCGCACAGCTATATACAGATGAAAATTGCTTTCTCAAAAAAATATAATAATGTTTTACGATATTTAGAATTAAGAGGTTGCTGGTGCATACTCTGCGTTCCGGAACAGTCACAGTAACTAGCTTGCCAGGGTAGCCTATGACAAGGTTCAGGTTATTTTTGGTGTCTAGGTATAAAAATTATTCAAGTACGGTGTCTAGATGTACAGGGTGGCCGATGACGACGTCTAAGTGGTGCGCTCCATGGTTTTTGGTGTCTGGGTGTAAAAATCATTTAATGGCAGTGTCTAGGTGTACACGGTAGTCGGTGACGAGGTCTAGGTGGCGCGCTACGTGGTTTTTTGTCTAGGTGTAGAAATAATTCGAGGGTTGTGTATATCAGAACAATCAGTGATTTTATGTTAGTGATAAAAATGTTACAAAAAAGCTGCAGTCGAAAGGTGCTAAAGATGCTTATATTTTATTTTTACGACGTCAAATATGAAATACTAAAAAAAATAACTAAAAAGGATTGAAATCTCTAAAAGAAATTAACTTTTAATAAAGTAAAAGGTTAGGCGAGTTTGATGTATTCCGCAACAAAATTACAGATAGAAAAGAACTGAGATCAATCAAACATAGTCAAGTTTATTATATTTAATCGTAATGAAGCAAGGAACAACTCTCAAGGTCTCAGGTATTTTACTCCTTCAGCTGAGGTGGCCAGTGGTCTATAAAAATCAATTGATAGTAATTCGCCAGGCTCTCAATTTAAATGGATAGGTCAATGAATAGTACGTACGGCAGTGAAGTGGAAATTATAGCATTTGTTCGTCTATGTATATTTTATTAAATTTATAGTACGAATTTTATAAATCCTATATATTACTGTCGCAATTCAATCACTTATAATGAAAATGAACTGAATTTTTTTTTATTTGGTCCCATAGACATAGGACATTATGACATACAAATTTTGCTTAAATCAAGTTATTGTAAAATACAAATTTTTGAGTTGATATGTACACTCGTTGGTAGTGGATTCTGAAAGAACGTTGCAAACTGAATGGCAACGTCGCTTGTCAATTTTAAGGTTTGTGACGTGGCGCTAGTATCGCATCTTTCAAATTTTGTACCTTGTGCCGGGAGAGCAAGAAAAGCACGAACAGACTTTGTGGTGCGAAATTCACATATCGCATTATGAATGCCGAGAGATAGATTAAAAAAACTTTGTTTTGAACGTTAAATGTATTATTGGGGGATACATTAATAAATATATTAATGATGGATGATAAAAAAACAAATTGAATTTCGCGCCACAATGTCTGTTCGTGCTTTTCTCGCTCTCCCAGCACAAAGTTCAAAATTTGAAAGACGCGATACTAGCGCCACGTCACAAACCTTGAAATTAACAAGCGACGTTGCCATTCAGTTTGCAACGTTCTTTCAGAATCCACGACCACCGAGTGTATGTATGTGCCTGCGTGCGCGAAAATGGTCATAACGATAACTCCCTAACGCATTTATATTTTTCGCTGAAACTGTACAGGCTAATCAAGTATGATCTAATTAAGAACTGATACAATTTTGGAGTTGATTCTTCGTAAACAATAAAAATTTAATATTTGTCCAAGAATGGTTTACCACGATCATTCTCGAACGCACTCGTATTTTTCGCTGAGACTTTACAGGTTTATCATGTATATCCTAACACAAAACTAAACAGAGTTTTAAGCTGATTGACGGAAAATACGTGTTTTTTTTTAATTTCTTTTAAACATCAAAAATTAAAAACCAATTGTTTTCGTTAATAATCCATGCACATATATATGTTTCGAAATTGTTTAGTGGTTATCTTCTCATCGTGTGTCGATACACTCATTCTTAAATTTATGAGCATGACGGTCATAAACAATGCTATTATAAGTATGTGTCAAGTTTTTAATATTTTTATTAAAAAGCTTTAAATTATTTTATTAAAGAAAAATATTCTTTTAATAATCACATCTCTTGGAGAAAGCATACTGTTAATGAAGTTGGCAGTGGTTTCTTTTCTGTTAAGAATATTCCGGAAAGCAAAAGAATACGGTCCAAATTTTGTGCAGAAATCTCTGCATATTATTTTCGTAAGGGATTGCAATGTTTTTACTGGTTCGTAGAACTTTCTAAGAAAAGTTGTCATAATGGTAATGTAAAATTACCACTGCTCTCTGAATATAATAATAGTTCAAAAGAATTATTATTGGATAATAGTAAAAACCGCTGCCAATTCTTTGGCACGTAGCTTCCTCCAACAAAATTAATAGTTCCAATAGATAAAATATTATTTAAATATACAGTATATTATTGATTTTTAAAATACTTTTAATATTAATTGTTTTACTGAAGGAGCACTTGTCACAATATCAAATCATATAATTTTCATAAAAAAATTTTAACCTTAATATTTTAAATACTATAGGGTCCTCATAACCTCATGAAATCATAAATTTTCTTAAAACATTCTACACTTTATTTATCGAGTTATAAAGTTTAACAAAAATGGTAATTTTCAGTTATACAGGATATACAGAGTGAGAGACAAAGAATTTGAATCCTAATTTTGAATTTGAATCCTAATTTTAAACTAACGGTTTTATAAGCTGCAAAAAGAACCTAACTGAAGTGATCAAAAGATCGATATTTTTCCAAAATTTTAACTTAATTTAATTCTTTTCTCGTAATCTTACGTCATCAAAAACCGATATTATTTTGGTTTCAGATTTTTAGCTGATAAACTAATCTCCAAAAGGACTTAAAATTTTTACAGCAAATAGATATTTTTATTGTTTTTTATTGTCATACATTTTTTTTTAAAACGTTTGACAATTTTGTTTTAGGAATATTAATTTTTTTTTTTTAAATCACCTTCTTCATCATAACAATTGAACGAAACAGTCAATTTGGAAAATCTTGCGGAAAAAAGTAAGCAATTTTATGCTCTTTTAAATACACTGTTGTTAAATATATTTTATAAATCATATCTTAAAAAAAAGCGAAAATATTTTTTCAAAAATCGGAAAAATGGCTATAATATGGCCATAAAATAGTCAGAACTGTAAAAAAAAGTTCCCGAATTAAGAATCAGAAAACATATATACATGTCAAATTTTATTATCATCGGTCGCGTGGTGCCAGAATCATAACGGTATACCTACGCGCACACATTGAGACCCACACAGCGATCCGCACGGACATTTTCTAAAAACGCATGATTCGAACTCTAAACACCTCCTTATTCGTTCATTTTTTATAGTATTAATATTATTTAATACTATAAAAACTACAAATGATGCAGCTCATTGTGGACCAAACTTATATTTATGACGATTTAGAAGCTAATGAAATAATACAAAATTTTAAATTTATGAACATATTAAAAACATTCCTACAGGTCTAAATAATAACCCATATTCTAAAAAATTTTAAAATTTGAATGAATTGACCAAGTCAGAAACATCAACTGAATACTGCTTGTCCTGGTTGAAAATAAATATGTAATTTTATTACACGTTTTTGATATTTCAATTCATTATACATCATAAAATTGTATGATAAAATTATATAATGACTAATATATGCATTGTATTTTGTAGCAGCTGTGTTGAAAATACATTTAAAATCAAGTTCGAGAATTCGTAATAATTTTTTTTTTATATTTAATTAAAATTTTGAGCAAAATAAATTGATGAAAAATGTTCATGAAATTCAAATTTAATACAAAATAAATATTTTTACATATATTCAGTGGAAATTATTTTCAATAAAAACACACCTTTGGATACTTTGTGTTTCTACCACACTTAAATTTTTAGATATTTCTACGATTTTTTTTTTTGAAACTAAATTCTTCGAAACAGTTTTCCGTGCTAAAAAAATTATATAAGCTATATTTCTTCATTTTTACTTCATCAACTATATATGCGTATATACTGATTATCACTACAAAACATTATATAATCAATCTTCGACGACATGAGGAGTAGAGACATCTGTCTTTAACAATTTTTGATAAGTGGCAGTTTCTTCAGATAATTGCAATTCTCTAATCCACTTCGATTGTGTACGACGATACACTCCGAAATGTCTTGAGTTTTTAACTTAAATGTACATTCGATTTCCTTTTTATCGCAGCATCAATTTTTTGTGCTAAAATTCCATTGTTATTCTTGAAACAGTAACCATTATGGCTCCACAATGGCCCCCAATTTGCAATACTTTGTGCTATATTTTTTGTGTTAGACTTTTTTTAGTAAATTATCGGCATGTCTTACTTCCATCTGAGATATTATATTTCTATTAAGCATATAAAATGCCTCGACTAGTAGTGGCCAATGTTGGACATAAATAAGCATATCTAGGTATAGAATCTAATTTTCGAATTATCTGGCCTTCAACCAACTTCTTTCCTTTATTGACAGAGACAATCTAGCAATTTGATTTGGTGCTTTTATTTTCAAGACTAAATCATCAATCATATTTATCTCGACATTAATTAACGAATGATGCATGTTGTTTGCCAAACCAATATTTTGCAAATTGTAGCTATACTATGCAATGCATGCAGATAGGTACAAAGCCCGAAATAACATTAAAAGCACTCGAATTAATTAGAATTGATAGCTTTTTGATTTAAAAAACAGGATTTACAGATTGTATACTTATTGTACTACGGGATATCAAACACGGCAGAGCAATTACATATTTTAGTTTTAAGATTTAGTTATTAAAGGGATGTCGTCCCAAAAAACACTGTTTTTCTATTACATAAAACTTTTTATGTCAATAAATACTCGCGTCGAAACTATTCTCGCCTCGCTTCTACCTTCGATTTTGACTTTGATGAACTTTCTCGAATTCGTGCGTGTCGCTTTATATCCTTTGTTCTAATAAATGCGCGTTTCGCTAAATAACACGTACTCTAATAAACAAAAGGGCCACTTACGTATGGGCGCCAATATAACGGGGTGAAGTTTTCGTGAAGCAATACACGTGTCCGCGGAGGCGGCAAGGAACGTAGTTTATGGGAGACGGGAAGCGGGTCCGTAGAAATGAGTGACTCCGAACTCAATCGTTAGATTTAAGAGCAAATGAATATATATTGTCTGCACTCAAAATAAAGTACACGAGCACACACGCGAGTGTGCGAGACGCAGATGGACGGCGTATTCAGAGATCGGGAGAGAGCTAGTGAGAGTGAGAGAGAGAGAGAGAGAGAGAGAGAGAGAGAGAGAGAGAAAAGTAGAGAGCTGATACTTACGGTTCGTATTTCTCACTCGTTTTCGGGAATGCTCGAGCCCGGGACGTCTCCTTCGCAGGCGAGTCGGCGCAGTCGCAGAGAGAACGTAATCAAGGCGAAGTTGCCCGAAGAGGCCTTGAAGACAGCCGTGATCTCGTGATAAAATACACCGGTCATACACACACTCGAACCGACAAACAAAAGATCAATCTCCGGATAGCGCGATCTGCTCGATTAGCCAGCCTGAACGGATCTGTGGCGCGCGTTCTAAGTCTCGCGCGCGAAGGTCTCGCTCTCTCTCTCCCCCCACTGACCGTCGCGGTGTGCTCCCTCTCGTTACTCTGCCGCTGCTCACCTGTAACATGTAACTAATTTACATTAAATAATACAATGATTGTATGCTGGGAGGTTATGACGAGTTAACAACCTTCCTCGTCATATTCCCCCCTTCCAGACGCTGAGTAGCCAAAAAGGCGTATCAGCTCTCCAAAACATTTCTCATCAGCATGCAATTTTATGAATAATAATGAGAAAATGGGGAAAACAAAATAAAATAAAATAAAGTGAATGAATTCAAAATAAAAGAAAATTGAAGTAATGAAAACTGAAAAAAAAATTATTTCGTTCTTTAACCAATGTGTTGAACACCAGTTATAAGAGAAAGAAAATACATATAATTTTACCTCCTATAATTGAAATGGGGTAGGGGACAATAATAAAGAAACTCTCCAGATCTCTTTACAGAAATATTATCTATTACTTGTAACAAATGGGTTTGGCGTGACGCTGTCATCGCCTACAGGGTGTAATCGCTTATTTCTGTGCGGGGGGAGTGTGTTCATCCCGGCGTGGGCACTCGACCTCGCATCACACCAGCGAGACCGCACACATAACAGCGAGGCATTCTCGTTCCCTCCAACTTGACGGCATGTATCCTCGCAAGTCGCATCTGCTCCAATAGGTCGGTGGTTTCCCGACTACGGCGTTCTCGCTGCTCCCGTAGTTTTGTCTCAACCCGGGCGACCTCATTCTTTGCCTGCTTGGCCTCGGCGCGGCGCTTCTTGGTGTCCTCGACGATCCCCCTCAGCTCCTGTTCGGCCTCGACGAGTTGGGGATAGTTCTTGGCCAGTTTTCTCCTCGCCGTAGGTTTTAAGGAAACGGTCTAGGTCGTCGAACGCCTCTTTCTCGGCCTTAAGGTATTCTCGTTTAAGGGCCCTCACTTGCTTGAGGTGCGCCTCAACCCTCGCCCACCCTTCTTCTGTGGTGTTAGTCTGGGGAGCAACCATTTCCTCGGCTAGTGGAGCGACGATTTCTTGCGGTATGTCTGGGGCTTGCGTTGCGCCGGATTCTTGTAGAATGTCGGCTTCTTGCGGCACGTTATCTACTGGAGCCTCACTTTCCTGCACTGTGCCGAGCTCTTGAGGATCGTCGACCTCCTGCGGTACGTCGCTCACTTGTGGAGTAACTACCTCTTGCGGAGCGTCGGCCTTCGGCAGGGGCTCCGGTCTGGGGCTGGAGGTTATGGACGGCGGTAACCTGTCCACTTGTGCTACGACGGCATGACGGCTTGGCGTGGTGGGCTCTGTCTGTTGACGGATCGTAATACTTTTAAGTACCGACCTACGCCGGTCCTGCTCGTCGTAGACTTGCGTCCACTGTAGGGCTTTGTCACCGTCGATCCGGGCTGTCCAGGCCGCCCGATCGTCGTTGCGTGCCGACATCCTCGTCAGACTCTAGCTGGGGAAAACCCGGGGAAAAACCTAAGATTAGTATCCTGCCTACCAAGAGAAAGGGGAAAAAGAACACTAGCCGATCTTAGTCTCACCGCGTGAACGTGTCCATAAAAATGAGGATATAGCAGTATCCCCTGGTGGAACGCGGGAATGGCCCCATAATATCGCTAGCTACAACTTCCCATGGCCCATGTATCTTCCGTTTGCCCATCAGTCCAGCCGGAAGCAGCTGTTCTACCTTACATTGTTGGCAAACTGCGCAGGCGCGAACAAAATTATTGACATCTCTATACATGTTCTTCCAGTAATAATACCTCGCGATTCGCTCATAAGTTTTGCGTCGCCCCAAGTGTCTCGCTGTGGGCTCACAATGCGATTCTCGCAAAACCAGTGGAACTTTATCCGCCCGTAGGAGCATTTTCCAAGCATCTTGATCGTCTATAATGTCTTCGAGGGTTGTGTCAATACGATAGTGGTACAGCTGGCCTGCTACAACCTTATAGTACGGATGCTCGTTGGGTTTTTCTAAGACTTGAGCAATCAGCGTGTCGTATCAGCCGTCTTTACAACTTAAATCATTGGGCTGAATCGATGAGATGGGCGTTTCGTCGCTTTCTTCGTCCTCATACATTCGCGATAAGGCGTCAGGGACATAGTTAAGCGAGCCCTTTCTGTGGACGATGTCATAGTCATACGCTTGGAGCTCGAGGGCCCATCTAGCAAGACGTCCGTTTGGGTTGCGCATGTTGCACAGCCATTTCAGACTACTATGGTCTCTGATGACTTGGAAGTGATAACCTTCCACATAAGGGCGAAATTTCCGGATTGCCCATATGACAGCTAGGCACCCGCGTTCAGTAACGGAATAACTACGCTCCGCTTTCGATAGCGTGCGGCTTGCAAAACTCACCACTCTCTCGTCTCCATCAATGGTCTGAGTTAGCACAGCCCCAATGCCTGTGTCACTAGCGTCAGTTTGAATGGCAAATAAATCATCAAACGATAGGCGATGCAGAACGGGAGCAGAAGCGATCAGCGCTTTTATCTGCTCTAACGCTGCTTTTTGCGAGCCGCTCCAATGATATTTGACACCCTTCTTCATCAACGATGTCAACGGGTCGGCGATAGTCGCGAAATTGTCCAGAAATTTCCGGTACCACGAAGCCATCCCAAGGAATCGGCGTAGCTGCTTTAGATTCTTGGGTGCCGGGTATGTCATGATAGGTTCGATTTTACTGGGGTCGGGGCGAAAACCATCGCGATTAACAACGACACCCAGGTACTTGACTTCACTACAACAGAATTTGCTCTTTTTCCTGTTGGTCGTTAGACCAGCTTCTCGAATTCTCTTGAGCACTACCTCAAGCCAATGCAGGTGCTCGTCAAAACTGTTGGTCGTGATAATTATATCATCCAAGTAAGAGAAGGCATGCGGCTCCAACTCCGGCCTTATGACATTATCAGCCAACTGTTGGAAGGTTGCTGGTCCACCGACTACCCCATACGGCATCCGGGTGAATTCAAACATACCTAAGCCAGGCACTGTGAAAGCAGTTAAGTACATGTCTTCTTCCTTCATCGGAATCTGATGGTATGCTAAGCTGAGGTCTATAGTCGAAATATAGCGAACATGCTGTAACTTATTCAAAATAGCATCCATGTATGGAAGCGGGTACGCACTTGCTTTAGAGACGGCATTGAGTTTCCTATAGTCGATGCAGAATCTATAGGTACCATCAAATTTCCGCACCATGATTACTGGGCTCGACCAGTCACTATTGGATCGTCGTATTATCCCTGCTTCTAACATCTTCAGCACTTACGCATGCATTTCCTCCTCTAATTTTCTCGATACTGGATAGTATCGCTGTTTAATGGGTCTTGCGGATCCTACTTCTATCGCATGTTGTATCAAAGTCGTACAACCCAATACAGTTTCTCCTTCGGGAAGCCACCTATTCAAAACTTCCTCTAAGTGAGTTCGCTGCGTAGGGGTTACATCTGCCAAACCGATGGCCGCAAGAGCATTAGCCACTCAATCCGTTAGAGTGGACAGTTCTAAAGCGACTGAATCCTCGATTCCCTCAATCCTTAGTCGATTTTCTCTAGGTAGGAGTATCGCATTGATCGCCAGCATAAAGTCAGTGCCTAGAATACATTCTGAGTCCAACTGACTCATAATCATGACTTTTAAATAGTGGCGTTGTCCGAGGAGTTCGAATGGCAACTCTACGTGACCGTAAATTGGTACTAATTGTCCATTCGCGAGTTTCGCACCTGGCCCCGTATACGGAGTTATCGACTGGCCACAAGCTGAAGCGATTTTTATACCAACAGGGCCAATAGCAGTACGGGCGGCCCCTGAATCAAAAAGGGCGCGTAGTCGAAATTCGCCAATTCCCACTTGAGTCCACCAACGACTGCAGTCTATGTCAGAAAGGGAATCTACTTTCAATGGCATAACTTCGTTGCCTCCTGTCTGCCATAGAGAGGGGTTTGAGGTCCCTGGGATGTCCTCCGGAAACGTAGAGACCCCGTCTACTGTTTTCCTTGATCTTTTCCCACCTTAAGCGAACATTCTGGGCAGGAGCTTTTATAGTAGCCGGGCCAACTACAGCCATAACACTTGACTGGAGACTTGGCTGGACCATGGCTTGCTTGACTCGCGTTGTGGTTACTCGCAGGCTCTCTTCGCGGCTTCCTTTCGTCTGGTACCTCTTCTATAGTAACCGAGGAGGTACTTTTCGACTGATCTTTCTTGTCACTCCGCCTGCCCTCTCCAGCTTTTATTGCCAGCTGGGGCTGAGAGCCTTGCGAACTCGCATTGCGAGGAACGCTAAGCTACGCTAGCGCTTCCTTAAAAGCCGTAGCGAAGTACGTAGCCGCTGCGGGTATTTCTGAGGCGTGCTCTTCTGCCTCAGTAGGTCTGCTTCTTCTTTGTAGGCCACTTGTGGCATTAGACATCCTTCTGGCGGTGGTGGAGCTTTATAGTGATCTATGTCGTGGATCAATTTCTCGGCTGTTCGAGCGTGCGTATTAGCGCATCTAAATTGATTACCTTAGATTTTGACACAAGCATTTTAATCTCAGCCAGCATATTATCATATATCATGCTGAGCTGGACTTTACTCCGTAACTTCTTCTGGCTGCTTGGCAGAAATCATTCCAGGTGACCCATGTGCGTCGCAGCTGTCTACACCAGACTAACGCTGGGCCTGTCAGTATGTGCAATAAAGCATTCAGAGAATCTTCTTCGTCGAGATGAGATGACGTTCTACATTCATTCACACGTTGAATGAATTCTTCAATGCAGCTACTCTTGTGCCCGTCAAACTTGATATTCCATTCTCTGGCTATCTTTCCGATATCTCGGCGCGAGTTGTTGTTACTCCACTGAAACGGGTAGGAGTAGCCGATCATGAATGGGTTGCCAGAGTAGACTGGAATCTGTCCTGCTTCGAGAAATGGGTTCTCATTACCCCAAGATAATTCTCCCCCCTTCCTAGAGTCCCCCTGCAGGTGTTGTTGCTGTTGGCGAGCCGCTGTTTGCGCATAATTGACGCTCGCCCCTGCTGCGGGTAAAAAGGCGCTTGAGGCGGTGGTCTCTTGACTGGCTCCAACTAATTCTTGTACGAGGTATTCTAGATTCTTGATTCTGTTCTTGAGCCTTTCATTTTCTGCCGCAACTTCAGCCTGCTGTTGTTGCCTACCGACATTTGTCATCCTGTCTGTTCTTTGCGCTGTCGCTGCTGCTATCATCGCTACACTGTTTGTTGTTGTGGCGATGGTATTCATTGCTGTTGTTGCAGCTGCTATTGTATTCATTGCTGATATAGGCATTGTCGTGCCTCTCATTTCCCAGCGGCTATCATTTACGCTCGAAGCTGCTGCTCGTGATATGGGCGTTGGCGCTCAAGAATTTGACTTTTTGTTGCGGGGGATAATCGCGAGAACGCTCTATTCGTCAGTAGCGCTTTCTGCAATTTTGCTGCTCTTCTTGAGATTGCTATGACTTTTGGTACGGTAGACTCTACGAAATCTCCTACAGTGTAGTCGCAGCACAATCGCCTAATTAACCTATCTATATTTCGAGATTGACGACCGCTTTCTATTCTTAATTCTAAATTCGTGAGGACATCTACAATGCTTTCTTCTGGCATTTCGTATGCCCATATTGCTACTTGTTGTGCAACGTTAAAGCGCTGGGATTATCGATTTTCTTCTTTATTGTTCGCTTATGCGCTGTAGCAATTTAATATACGCTAACTGAAATCCGAAGAAATATATATGACTTTCAACCGCCAACTAGAAAGAGAAGAAAAAAAAAAGAAAATCTAATCGCTTGTTCGACGAAGAAAAATTCTCACTCCCTTTTGTTTATTAAAAGAAAGAAACAATATTTAACTGTTTTTATTTCTATAATTGGTCTCTCAGTCTACAATCACCGCCAAATCTGTACTTGATTTTGTACAGGGTAACCGAGTAATTTAGACGACTCACCAAAAAAAAAAAAAAAAAAAACTAATTCTAACCGTAAAGGAGAAATGGAATTAATTAAAAAAATTCTTTGATTTCTTTACATATTAACCGCGTAACAATTCGATTGTTTATTTGAGCGATTCGCAGAACTGAGAGCTTCTAACTCTATTATCTTCTTCTGGAGTTTTCAAAGAATATTTCTTCGTTTCCTAATGTCTTACTACGAGTAATAAAAAAAAACCTTATTATTCCCGTATACAACCGGAGAGAAAAAGAAAAAGAAACGGGAAAAAAAGAAAACGTAAATTTTAAACAGAATTATTCGTGCGTTAATATTCTCGCTCAATTCATTACTGTTTATAAATAAAACAAAATTCAATCTCGAAACACTAAGTCAAAGCCTACGCGAATTCGCAATTATTTACATCTACAAATTCAATATTCGTATTCCAATAAATCGCGAAGTATTTCTATATAGCCTATACTATTGCGACTACACTGCGCGCTCGCAAGTACATCAGCTGTTCGCCGAACGGCTTCGCGCCGTGAGCGAGTCGGCCGCTACTCTATGTGTGACGTCACACAGTAGGCTAGGTTGCCGGTGTCGCCTCTCGCCTTCAATTTTCGGCGCGCGGGAGCTACACTGCTCTACCGCTATGCATTGTAGGTGCTACAGTGTTACCGCTAGCGAGTGGTCTACTCGACACGCACTGGTGAGATCCGCTCCGAAATTTCACGGCGTCGAAATAATATTCGTCGCGCCTCGAGCTGTACCTACGTTTCGGCGACTCGGAGTGTTTATAATTGCGCTCTCGAGCGCTCGCCGCAATGTCAATAAACACTCGCGTCGAAACTATTCTCGACTCGCTTCTACCTTCGATTTTGACTTTGATGAACTTTCTCGAATTCGTGCGTGTCGCTTTATTTCCTTTGTTCTAATAACTGCGCGTTTCGCTAAATAACCCGTACTTTAATAAACAAAAGGGCCACTTACATATGGGCGCCAATATAACGGGGTGAAGTTTTCGGCAGCAATCGCGCAGACGTTAGCTGCGTGCAATGCAACTGCTGTCGTGTGAGTCACCTCGCAATAATCGAGATGAAGTCTCGTTTCCTCGGGATGTTCTCGAGGTTCGCAGTGAACCGGCCAAGGTCGAGTGTGGCTAGCTGCAGCTTACATGCACGTGTATCGTGAAGCAATACACGTGTCCGCGGAGGCGGCAGGGAACGTAGTTTATGGGAGACGGGAAGCGGGTCCGCAGAAATGAGTGACTCCGAACTCAATCGTTAGATTTAAGAGCAAATGAATATATATTGTCTGCACTCAAAATAAAGTACACGAGCACACACGCGGGTGTGCGAGACGCAGATGGACGGCGTATTCAGAGATCGGGAGAGAGCTAGTGAGAGAGAGAGAGAGAGAGAGAGAGAGAGAGAGAGAGAGAGAGAGAAGTAGAGAGCTGATACTTACGGTTCGTATTTCTCGCTCGTTCTCGGGAATGCTCGAGCCCGGGACGTCTCCTTCGTAGGCGAGTCGACGCAGTCGCAGACAGAACGTAATCAAGGCGATGTTGCCCGAAGAAGCCTCGAAGACAGCTGTGATCTCGTGATAAAATACACCGGTCATACACACAATCGAACCGACAAACAAAAGATCAATCTCCGGATAGCGCGATCTAGCGAAAGCACAATCTGCTCAAACGAATTTCTCATTTTCAAAATAACAAGTAGCATTTCTAATTAACTTATAATTAAGTCATAAATGTTTTGATCGCGTTATCATTATTCATTTCTTTTCTTTATTTTTCAAATTCAAGGTTTCCTTTGATGAAATTTTATTGGTTGTTGAAAATCCAGTGCTCATTATTACCATCATAATTATCTTCATCTTCGTCGTCGAATTCTTCCAAGACTTTGCTTATCCATGAATGCTGTAAATTTCATTAATTCTATAATTTCTAGCGATGGTATCATTTGTAATAAAAAACTATTTCTCTAAAATCAAAGATATACGACAAAATGCATTCAATTTTTTATAATTTCTTTAGTAGCTTTTGAACTAAAAATCAAAAGTTATTTATAAATACTGTTTTTGGAAATGCCAGAAGTTGCTGAGTAACTTACAGGTTTTATCTAAAGTAATTGGCAAACTGTAATGAATGTTCTAATGGTTTATTATTAAGTTTAATTTTATTATACAACACATTTTGCACTTATACAATGGTAAAGTATTGATAATATCTATTAATTTGTTTAAATAGAAACAGAAATATGATGTAAAACATGACAAGAACTCATATATTAAATTTCGAGTCTATGATATAACCCATAAACTTAAAACTTTGAATATGAGCCCTTGTTATATTTCTGACCTATTTCTCTACTTTGGTGATTTTACTACAAGCAGAAGATTTATTTATTTTTTTTAAGCACTAGCGCCAAATCCGTGCAGTTAGAACTAATTAAATGTTTGGGTAGCACTTGAGTCATCGAATTACAGATATATGTTGTAACACATGACAAGAGCTTATATATCAAATTTTTAGTTTACGCGACAAACCATTTTTACACAGGTCCACTATTTCAAGATTTATGTAATAAAAATTTGCATATCTCAACAGCTGTGTATCCCGTAAACTTGAAAATTGGAAAATAGGTCCTTGTTGTGTTTTTCGACGTATTTGTCTACTTTGGTGCATATCGTCTTCTCTGTTCTAAAGCACTTGAGTAATGTTTTTGAAACACAGCTGCTCTGATGATGATATTGATATATGGAGTAAGGGACTGAAAATAACGTTGGAGAGCGTTTATCGATTTTCTTGAGGCAAAAT
Source organism: Nasonia vitripennis (assembly GCF_009193385.2). Classification (NCBI taxonomy): domain Eukaryota; kingdom Metazoa; phylum Arthropoda; class Insecta; order Hymenoptera; family Pteromalidae; genus Nasonia; species Nasonia vitripennis. The sequence continues at coordinate 459,039 of NW_022279589.1, forward strand.
TTAGGTAAAGGTGAAGGACAAAATTAGGGTATTTTTTCTTTATGCTTCGTTTCAGCGAAACAATGTTACCCTTACCGGGAAACTATTAAAGTATCATTTATTTCGAACATTAAATAGATATTATTTACAAATTAAATATAATGATGTGTGTACACACACACACACACACACGCGGGTAAAGCAGCGATCTGGGCATGCGGAAACGTTGCTTTCTGACCCGTAAATAAGGATTTATACGGGCTAAGGTAGTAGGTGTCACTGTTTACCTAACGCTCCAATCGAGCAGTTCGAACAACTGCTAGATCGGTTCATACAAGACGCAGTAGGGAGGAAACCGGTGCTGATTGCAGGCGACTTCAATGCGTGCGCTGTGGAGTGGGGCAGCATAAGGACTAATCAAAGAGGTCGAATACTCCTGGAAGCAATCGCTCTCCTGGATTTGGTCCTAGTTAACCAAGAATGCACCCACACATTCAGAAGAGGAGACGTAGGGTCTATTGTCGACCTGACGTTTGTTAGCAGCAGCCTAATTGGCTCAGTTGCTTCATGGACAGTAAGTGAGCACTACACACATAGTGATAACCGGCCATAATAATGGAGGAAGAAATATCAAAATAGGGACCCAGCGCGAGTACAACAACCAATAGAGCTAGTTGAAAAACGTAGGATTATGATAAGGAGATGTTCTTGTTAGCACTAGAATAAATGCAACTGTATAGAACGGTGAACAGCAAGGCGGAGCAGGTGACGGTAAATATCACCCAAGCATGTGACGCTTCTATGCCTCCAAGAGTGGCATACGGTAGACGACCACCAGTATACTGGTGGGAAAAGGAGATTGTGAGTGCACGTATCGAGTGCCACTGAACCAGAAGACGAAAACAATGGGCGAGGAAGAAATACTATAAAAGAATTATACGACAAGGTGGAACAAGACCCTTGGGGTGAACCGTCTAAAATAGTAACGAAGAAAATGAAAGGAAGCTACGTGCCTTCACAAAAATACCTGGAACTATTGCACTAGGTGGTGACCACACTATTCCCCAGGCAACTGGAAGAACCAAGTGTCATCGAAAAAGGTATAAATAAAGAGCTTATCCCACCGATCACGATTGAGGAATTGTTAGCCGCCTGCAGAAGGGTAGGAAACAACAAGGCTCCAGGGCCGGATGGCATTCCAAAGATTGCATTAATGCATGCTATTCACGCTTATCCAGAGGTCTTTGTAGACTTGTACAATACATGTCTAGAAAAGGGAACATTCCCCACAAACTGGAAGAAACAGCTACTAGTGCTTCTGCCAAAAGGAAAGAAACTACCTCAGCAGTCCTCATTATACAGACCGCTCTGCATGCTGGATACCCCAGGCAAAATCCTGGAACGCATTATCTGCGTCAGAATGGATCATTTTATAGAAGGAAAAGATCGATTAGCGGAACACCAATATGGCTTCAGAAAGAAGCGTTTGACCCTGGACGCAGATAGTCTGTGATCGACACTGCACAAACAGCGATAGAGGGGAAAATATGAAAGATAGGAAAAAAGAAGTATTGCCTCATAGTTACATTAGATGTCAAAAATGCATGCAATTCGGCCAGATGGAGTGAAATACACAAGGCACTCCGGAAACAGGATGTGCCCTTATATATAAGAAGGATGATGTCCGACTACTTGAAGTACATAATCTTATTATATGACACTGAGGACGGTACCAAGACCTTTAAAGTTACAGGTGGCGTCCTCCAAGGGTCAGAACTTGGCCCACCGCCTTGGAACATCATGTACGACGGGGTACTAAAGCTACAATTACCTGAAGAAACAACATTCGTGTGATTCGCTGACGACATAGCAGTGGTAGTAGTAGCGAAATATAAAGTACATGTATTTATAGTCTCTCGAACTGATGTTAGAGACTTGTGGATCTCGAAGGACTAGTTGGCAATAAACAAAAACACTCTCAACCGTTAACTTGAATTCATATGCCGTAAGAAAAGGCTTTGATATTTATTGAAAGATAGAGTGTATTTACAAGTGTTTAAACTACGGAAAAGAAAGGAAGGCTACAGTGTTAAAAGTACTGACGCGTTAACAAACGATATTGTTTAACGGTCGTCACTTTGAGGCGAGTCCTCACAGCGCTTCGGCAATACGATAACTGAATAACACAAATCAGCGAAAGCGGCAGAAGACCGCTCGCGAAACAGGCGGAGAGAGACAGAGTAGGAGCGAGCGAGCGCGCGTTGCCATGGCAACCTCATTGGTGCCGTGCAGGCTAGCGAAAACCGTCGAATTTGAACTTAAGGTGACAAGCTTCTCGAACCTTCGCGCTCTCTCTTCGCATATTAAACTAATATTCGAACAACAGGTGATAGACATAGCTGATCAGTCAACCCGTATAATACACAAATTGCTTAAGGAGACTGGTCTAGAACTAGCCAGTCACAAAGCGAAAAAATTATTCTCATTTCCAGTAGGAAGAAAAGAAGATGGAAGAAATCACACTGACGGTAAATGGACATAAGATCGTTTCTCAACCAACCATCAGATACTTGGGCATCACCATCAATGCAAGACTAAGTTTTAAACAGCATCTGGAAGTAGTCAGTGATAAAGCAGTAAAAGTTGGCGCTGTTTGATCGCGATTGATGTTAAATGTGTGATGGCCAACTCAGAAGCGCAGGTTACTTTTAGCCAGTGTAACCACATCGATTATGCTAGACGTAGCCCTAATATGGGCAGATGCGATGCGGGTAAAATCATATGCACGAAAGTTGACTACCGTGTATAGGCGAAGTGCACTAAGAGTGGCGTCCGCTTACTTACGGTATCGGACGATGCTGTTTGCATTATAGCAGGCATGCCACCCATTGACCTTTTAGCGTTGGAAAGAAAGGACGTATTCGAAGCTAGCAGACGATCGAATGACATAAGCTAGAAAGAGATCTTGGATGCCGCAAGAAAGAAGACGATGGCTAAATGGCAAATAAGATAGGACGCTAGCGGCAAGGGGCGATGAACTCATCGCCTTATACCAAGGGTAGAAAACTGGATTGGAAGAAGACATGGGAAAGTTAACTACTACTAAGGATTATACTGAACTACACGATCATGTAGAATCAAGCAATGAGGGGATGTTCTAGGGGGAAAATTCTTTCTTGACTCGAATTCCTATCATACATCGACTGATGCATTTTTCAAATACTCAGTTTGCTTTGAACAATCAATTACGATAAGAGGTAGGTAAATGATATAGTGTTGCTTTTTCAGCATATTCTCCATTACTTTTTTCATAGTATGTATTTTGAAAGTTTGCATACATATAGTAGAGCATGGCATACTAATTGCGATCGATATCCAAAGAAGATTTTAATAAGTATAATACTGTGAATGCAGGAAGAGTTTTATTAATATTACAGTGATCAAAGCGACTAGAATTTACGTCTTTCACTTTCTTTTGATTTATTTAAAAGCCAAGGATGATAAAGCGCGGCTTTTCCAACTGATTAAACGCTTTGACTGTCCAAACATGTCTTGGTGTAGTGGGGTGCAGTGGATATTTATACAGCTACGAAAACTCATTTCAATCGATTTTTTATTTTGAATATGACTAAGCAGACGAATCTTATGTATGTTAGAGAGTACTACATAGGGCATGAGCCACTCAATTTTCATCAAAGTAATTTTGAATTCTTTATATGTAGCTGCTGCGTCGCTAGTCGCAGCTCTCGCAGATATCTGTATATCAGCATTTAAATCATTCCTTGATTAAGTAAGTATAAGTTAATGCTTTACATTGACTACTATTTTACGATAATCTTTAGCGTAACCTAGAATCATACTTAGAGGTATAGAAATATCAAAGTAGCCATCGCTGATCATTAAATTTTTTTTTCTCTTTAACATCGAGCCAGCCAGCATTTTGAATGATAAGACTCTGACTAAGATTGATCGCGGCCCATCCTCTAATGAGAGTAGATAAACCAAAGTTCTTACATTTATTGATCTCGATAGCATGAATATCTGATTTCCTCAACCATGTGACAGATAGCATTATTGACTAACTTAGTATGTTGTACAAGCGTACCATCACTCTTAGTTAGTTGATCACACACATATAAGGAACTGCGTGAAGGTTAAAGACACAAGTCTTGATGTTGAACGGAGATGCGTATTCCATCTCTAGTATTGTAAGATGAAGCGGTGTAAGGTTGATGAGCATGTATCTCATAATTACATACTGAATCATCGTACGTCACGGGAGATTCAATATTTAGAATCTTGTCCATTTTTTGAATACAGCAGAGGAATATACATGTAACATTTGACCAGGGCTTTTAACTCTTAAACCGAGCCCTTTTGAGAATTGTATGTTTTGCCGTGTTAGCGTTCTGATTGTTAGCTGATGACTGATGCTTGGTTGCCAGTTTTGTTTGCTTATATATCCTCTTTCGCTGTAGACAATACCCGTTACGCCTGTTTTAGATGTAATCCTATTGTAATTATCTCACCTTGAAAGTTAAGAAGATTTCCGTCTTGATCAACTATACGTAGTTGCAATTGATCAATACTCTCCACAGTGATCGGAAGGTGAATAACTTGTGATGGAACTTCGATGATCTTGTAGCTTGGTGGTACTGTAGGAAAAAACTCGTGTATACTATGCACTTGCTGACCGTTAATATAAGCACCAGTAGTAATGCTGCACTCGACTCGTAGAGCGTTAACCTTAAGACTAGATACTGGTAGATCGAAGCTATGAATAATGTTAGCTTCAAAAATGCGTTGTGTGAAGCCTAGTAGTTGATCAATCAAATCTCGCGGACGAAAATCAATGATATGACTACACTTAATTACACTACAAAGAGTGTTATTATTGGATTTAAGAGATATTGATATACCTTTTAAGGCTAACCGTATCATGAAGATACGCGCTTCAGCCGAAGGAGGAGAAAGAGTCGAAGTTTCTTGATTTTTCCGTTGGCTTTGTTTGATTCTGTATAATAATTCTGAATACTCATCCAGAAACTTCGTCACTTAACAAGTTAAATGTGAGCAGTTTAACTAATCCAAGAACGTAATTTTTTATTTGAAAATAGTTCAATAGGAGAAAAATATTAAGCTCCAAGTATAGAAGTTGTAGCAGAGAGACTCACAGTTAATAAATCTTCCATGACAGTTAAACTAATATTGACTTATCTATTACTAGTTATTCATCTTCTTATATAGGCTTTTACTCAAAACTTGAGACAATGATGACCACAATTGAATGTATTATAATCTTGATATCTTTCATGATTATATTTTACTTCATCAACACTCAGATAAAGTAATAATTCTATTTAAGGTTGGAGGTTTCCAAAACTGTCAAAATAAACCACATTCGAACCACGCTTACGATGAGTACCCAATGAGTACCAGGGATATGAGTATTATCCAAATTTACTATGGCTGATTTATTGTAATGCGAACCATTTATCGGCTGATTTATTGTATTGCGAACCAGGCATAAATACACCGTGAAAGTTCGATATCTTCATAATTTTAGCATACTTTAGAAGATCGAAATCTGTAAGAGCTTTCTTAGGCAATCTTACTTCGAGGATTTTTTTTTTCTTTGTAACGTTGTGGCCTTGCTAGCGCAAAATCGGATAAGTGTATCCCACCGAGCTTAGGGGCCGAAGCGCTAGGCTACCACGTTAACAAAAGAATCATCGGGTGACGACCAGGAACTCGCCTCAGCTGCTCAGCATCTCCATCTTGACGGACCGCGGAGAGTGGCGGAGTCCTTCTGTACTCGGCTTATTTATGAATGGAAGCAAGGGTTTTAGCCTGCACAATAACGACACTCTAATAATTTATGCTAAGAGAACCTTCGGGCTTTATCTGCCCTCAGAACGTTTATTCACTCGAAATAACAATCTGCACTATGTGCAATTGTGTGTGTGTGTCGTGCGTCGAGACGATAATCGAGATCGACCGGCGCACTATGCGCGACAATCGGGCTTTGCCCTTGGCCCTACACTAAGCTATATACTCGCTCGTACTTTTCTGCACGTGGTGCGCCATGCACCAAATTAACCGAGAGAGAAAGAGATAGATGGGCTATTCGCCGACACAGGACAGACTCATGGGTTTGCTCTGGGTTCTACCTCGTCAGTGCCGTTTGGTCGGCGGCCCACCGAAGTCCTTGGAGCGTTGGCGAATGCTGCAGGCACTGGGTTACCTTAGCCTGGGCACGATGTCATGACCCTTAGCCTGGGCACGATGTCATGACCCTTAGCCTGGGCACGATGTCATGACCCTTAGCCTGACGGTCTGGTCCGGAGCCGCGTCCTTGGAGATGAGCGGCTCCGACGGCTGGCCGGCTTCCGTGGCTCCTGGCCACGTGTGGTTGCTACCAGAGTCGGTAAACAAGAGAGCGAGTCGCGCTTTTCTCTGCTTATCGATAGTCCTTCTACGATCGATTCGGGGCCCTTTGGATTGCTTCGTGCGAATCTGGCTCTGCTATCTCGTTCTCTCTTGTTGCGTGTTTATTAGTCAGCGTCGGTTATTGTCACGCTGCTTTTCTTTCGCCCCCTCCCTCTCTACTTCTATTAGGTGAAGACCTAATCCCTTCTTGTAAGGTTTTAAGTAATAGTACATTGTGCAACAAGGAGAAAAAATAAGCCATATCAAGCGTGGGTGAGGTGTTCAGCACGAGCCAGAGTCAAAGGCGCCTAAGGCATTTGCATTTATTAAAAAAAATTTTAGTATATATTTTCAAAATATATTTTCGTTTGATTCGGGAATATTTTGTGAAGAATATTTTATTAAAATATTTGCATAAATCACTATAAAATATATCTTAAACACATTTTTAAATATTTTGTAATAATACTTATATTATATTTTGTAAATATTGCTGAGATACATTCTAATTTTGTTCAGAAAAAATATGGTGATAAAATATTTTGGAAGTGAGGAAAGGTGACAGGAAATGACGAACTCAGAGTGTGTCGAAGGTTTCGTCAGCTCCGCCTCCTGTACCGATCAACCGATTGGATCGGCAGGGACGGAGCGTGCGCAGCCCGAGCAGCGCGTCAGCGGCGAGGTCGGCTGGCCCAAGCGGCCCGCTGTTTGCTGTTTTATTGCGGCGATAATCCCCCAGCGTCGGCGCGCATCCGCGGCTCTAGCAGTTTATAGTTATATTACGCCAGGAAAAACCCGGGTGTAATCTAGCGTAGGTCGCAGGTATCGAGATGCGGGCGGCTACAATAAAACGTTCGAGCGCGGCTCGAACGCTTTATTGTCTCCCCGACGCGGAAAACGAATCCGCATTAATGAGTGGTAATCCGGGTCGCGCTCTTCGAGGCACGGTCGCCTGGGTCTGCGTGTGCGTGGGCGTGCGCACGTGTGTGTCTGTGCGCGTGCGTGTGTGCGTGTGTGTGTCGAGTGTGCTGGCAAAAGTGTGTGGCGCGGCTGCCACAATATTATAAAAAATTTTAAAACATTTTAAAATAATATTTTTTAACCATATTTCAAAAGGCTAGTAAAATATTTTAAATATATATTTATCTACAAGAGTTTGATATATTTTCTTTTAAAGATTTTATACTTTTGCATTCATATTTTATTTAAATGTGTACATAAATCGTTATAAAATTTATCTAAAAACATTTTAAATTATTTTATAATAATTATTTATTAGAAACATATTAAAATAATAATTTTTAAACATATTTTAAAAGTGTGGTAGAATATTTTAAATAAATATGAGGTATGAGGTAAAATAAATAAATACGAGTAGCCAACATGGCGGGAGTGCGGATGCCCCTAGACAAGTGTGTCTCGAATTGTGCTTGTCACAGCCAGAAAACTACAACATTGATCTGCATCATGTGTGACGCAGTATATCATTTTAATTGTTTAGCACAAAAAATAACTGACATCAAATTTATAAGTAAAAACTAAATAGTGTGCCCAGAACACAGTGACAGAAACTTAGCCTCAAAAAGAGATGAGGAAGGTTTAAACGATGCAACAAGATTCCTGATTGAACAAATTTAACTAAATAAAACAGAAGAAGTAAGGAGGGAACTACTACTTGAAGTTTCAACAACAGAACAGGATGAACTTGACATTAATATTGAAGAAAAGTATCTCTTTATATTAATAAATAATCATCGCCCCTGCTGTTTCAGAAATTAGCTCCTTCTCAATTTGGGTTATTGGGTTAAAATTATGCCTTTTTCACGTCATTTTTAACCGAACTTTCGTTATTGGGTTAATAATTAATGGTTTTACTTAATTACACTGCTTCTGGCTTCCCCTCATTTTGGATATTGGGCTCCCCCTCAATTTGGGTTATTAGGTTAAAATTATGCCTTTTTCACGTTATTTTTAACCCAACTTTCGTTATTGGGTTAATAATGAATGATTTCTCGTAATTTTTCTGTTTCTATCTTCCCCTCATTTTGGGTTATTGGGCTCCCCTTATTTTGGCGCCCCCTTATTAGGCCTTTATTATAACTTCTCCTTATTTGGGTGGCCCATGATATATATTTACCCTTTTTGCTTCGCTCGCCAATGCCTTATTTGGATATGATATGCTATGATTAATTATTATCTATTAATTTACTAAATATGCAATTCAGAAAGTACTGACAGATTTCCACACCACCCAAGGGGTACTGTCATAAACACACTGTAAATTTAGTGGAGTGTGCTGTTGGTGCGTTTTTTTTTTAATATTTTGTTAATAAACATCAACAATGTGTTTTTCTTAAATATTATAATTTATATAAAGAGTATAAAGTAATAAAAGTCTCTTTACATTTATATTTTCACAATTATTATGTGTTTTTCTTTAATGTTTATTAGACTTATTATTAGAGTAAAATATTTTTTAGTATCAAATTTATTTAATTTTTGTTATTAACGTTTATTAACAAAAAAGTGGTATCCTCAGCAGGCCTATTAGACTCTTATAATTTGCATTATAAAACTTTTGCTTGCATTTAAAATGTACTTAAAATAAAAAATAACCTTTCTCATATTTGTCCAATATGAAAACATGTATGTACATTTTTTAATTATGTTTCATATATATTGCTTTTCTATGGACCTATATGAGCATACTACTTTATAATTTTTCTAAAAAAAATTAGATACATCAATATAAATATAGTAATAACATGATTACAGCACAATTTTACTTATGTAATTTCATATGTCTTCTTAAATTGTCAGCTCTATCAAATATTTTGTTACAATAAGTACATATTTGTATATTTTTTTCATGTAAAAGTAAGTTACGAATAAGGTAAAAAAAAGGTAAAATTATGTCTTTTGAATAATATTCCGAATTTGTGACAAAGAAAGATTTTAATGGCTGCATGCTCCTTTATGTAACTAAAATATTTTTCTTGAAATTAAATCTTGAATCACAAATTCTACAAATGTATTGAATTCTATTTGAGTCTTCTTGATTTTGAAGTGGATCTGATTCCATTTATTATTGAATGAATTGAATGAACAAAACTTAGTATGTTAAATTTTGTTTAGCAATCTCGAATAAAAAGTAAGACAATATCCACAATATGCATAAAAATAATGAATCTAAAAACGTTTAAACTTATGAGTTTGAATAAGTTCGCATGTATTTTTTCATAGTTATTGTAGTATAACATTGTGTTCAAATCTATAACGATGTTAAGTATACTAAAAAAAATTTGTATGAAATGATAATTACTAAAGTGGATATTATTATCGGAGAACAGACACTTGCACTTATTTAAACACTTCTGCCCAAACAATATTTTTTATAAGTTGGGTATCATCGGTTTCATTTACAATAAACAATTGATTTTCATTTATACATCTAGAAAGGACAACATACAACTAACCGTTAGAAAAAAGTGTCTTATGAATATAAATACCAACTGTGTTAAAACATTGTCCTTGCGATTTATGTATAGTCAAGGCGAAAACCAAAATTAGAGGAAATTGTCGACGAAATAATACGAAAGGCAAAGATGTATATTCACCGATGTCTAAAATAATTCTTGGGATGAAAGCAGTAGTTTTCTTCTTATCACCTGTAATAATCTCAGCTTTGATATTATGTTTGAACAGTTTAATTATTTTTAATTTGGTACCATTGCAAAGACCGTCATTTATACTTATATTTCTAATGAGCATGACTATTGTACTTTTTTTAAAGTCAATTAATGTACTGGGAATCCTGGGAATTTCAGAGAATTTGAATATTCTGTTGGATACTTTAATTCAGCATCATTATGAGTTTCATCAACATCTTTATGTCTAGCGTAATCGATACTTTAATATATAACTTCCTCGCTATTAATATTTGACAGAATAATTGGAATGCAGGGTGACCGGGTACACATGAATTAACACAACACTGCTAAGTATCAATTATATCACGCAAACTGCGCTACTTTTTATTAACAATATTTGGAATAAGCAGAAGGAACTCAGTAATAGAAAAATACTCTTCAGCACTCGGGCGGACTTGCGCACGACTCAAGTGATAGCGAGCAAGTGAGAGCGCGCCTCGCGACGCTCTCCGTTGTAGACTTTTGTGTGCAGATGGCGCTAAGGTCCCGGAGAGGCTCGGCGATTGCCAACACTCCCTCCCGACGTGCCTCCACTACGTTTAATCATGGGATCCTGTGAACAGACAATTGAAAAAGGAATTGATTTTGTACTTAAGTCTTTTCTCTTAAATTCTCAGAATTTTATCTCTTAATTCTATGTGCGCAGAAGCAGGTAGAGGTTTAGTCATAATGTCGGCTTGATTCTCTTTCGTACCAATCCATTTTACCATCACCTTGTTCTCCATCACGCAGCTTTTGATAAAATCTCCATGAGTCTCTGCAATGTGGCTTTTAGTGCCTGTGCTTTCTCTTTCTTTTAATTTTCTTTGAATGTTCTCTACATCATCGTCAAAGCTCTTTAGTTTATGTACTCCGTCCATCTCGGTACATTTTCCTGCTGATGCATTGTCGCACCAAACAGTCACAGGATAGTTTGTCTTGCCAGTTATATCTCTTATGGCTTTGTCCAGTGAAATCAGTTCTTGGCAGGCTTCACTCATAGCAAGATATTCGGCTTGACAAGTAGACAAGGACGTGTAACTCTGCTTGTAGCTTCTCCAAGCTATTGTGTTTCGGTAGAGTTGTATTACGTATCCTCCAGTTGATTTTGACTCTTCACAATCTCGGAAGCTTGCGTCAGTAAAAGCTTCGAGTTTTTCTCCGGATTCTCTGTTAGTAAGTCCAAGCTCCGTAGTACCCTTTAGATAGCGAAAAATTCTCTTTACATCTTTCCAATCACTCTCAGAAAGTGCGGTTTGCTTTCTCGCTAGAAAGATGACAGCGTAAGCTATGTCTGGTCTGGTCGTTCCAGCCAAGTACAGTAAACTGCCTATAGCTTCTCTATACCGGGCTTTGCACGGTGTCTCTTGGTCGCGCAATTTCTCGTGTTGCTCCGATTCTCTATTTTTCACTTGTCTCGTGACCATTGGAGTGCTCTGTGGTTTGCTACCGTTCATATTAAATCTCTCAAGGATTTTCTTAGTGTACTCAGGATTACTCAGTATCATAATTTTCTTTTCTTTGTTTCTCTGTATTTTCATTCCTAGGAACAATTTGGGTTCACCTAGGTCCTTCATTTCAAAAACTTCACATAGTTTTGTTTTCACTTCATGAATTTTCTCAGAATTGTTTCCTGCTAGTAGAATATCGTCTACATACAGTACTAATAACACCATTTTACCTTCCTTTCTCCAGGTAAATATACAAGGGCCGTTGATATCTCTTTCCAACCCTAGTTTGTTGGCTTCTTCTGAAAATCTTAGATTCCACCTCTTAGGACTAATTTTTAGTCCATAGAGAGTCTTTCTAAGTTTACACATTTTCTTTTCTCTGTTGAGATCGAGACCTTCTGGAATTTCCATGAACACCTCGTCCTCTAGTATTCCATTCAAGAAGGCGGTTTTTACATCAAGTTGATGTACGTCTAGATTATGTTTATTGACGATCACTAGAGCTGACCTGATGACTGACAGTCTGGAGACTGGAGTATAGGTTTCACTTAGTTCATACTGATTTTTGTTTTTAAATCCTCTGATTACCAGTCGGGCTTTGAATTTCTCTTCTCCGTTGTTGCATTTTCTCTTAAAAATCTATCTGGAGTCTATTATGTTCATTCTTCTCTTTTCAGAGATGTTTTCTGGCTTGTCCACTATTTCCCAAACGTAGTTGTCATTCATTGCTTTCAGTTCTTCTCTGATGGCTTCTTTCCATTTTTCTCCTTGCTCTGAATTCACTGCTTCTCTGTAGCTAGTTGGGTCCTCGTTCAACTCAGCTAAACGTACATAACAGATTTCATCCTCCGATTTCTTTTTGAGCTCGTCTGCATTCTCTTCATGTATGCAGTAGACGAAATTCGGATCTCTCAATGGCTGTTCTTTAGCTTTTCTCTTTGGGTTTTCTCGAGTCTTTTGCTTTACCTCTGTAGCTTTTATTTTCATTGTTCTACCTCGTTTGGGTTTATCAATGTTTGCAGTCTCAGTATTTTCTGATGGATGCACTGTTTGCTTCTCAGAATCATTTGTTGTTTTGTGTTCTTTGCAATCTCCTATTTGAATTTCTGCTTGTTTCGACAATCCAGAAATATCTTTGTACACCACCTTCTCATTGAACCTCACATGCCTAGAGTTTAGCAGCCTTTGCGTTTGTGGTTGCCATAATAAGTATCCGGTTGGAATATAACCCACTAGAATACTTTTAATGGCTCTCTCAGAAAACTTTCTCTCGGGAATAGATACTTTGATGTATGCTAGGCTTCCAAATCTTTTTAACTCCTCAATGTGACTCTTCCGGTTCGGATTAATCATCTGTAATGGGGTTTTGAAATCAATTCCCTTGTGTGGTGTCCGATTGTATGTGTGTACTGCAGCCTCTACTGCTAGTACCCACATGGTAGTCGGTAATCCAGATTCAATCATTAAAGCTCGGATTTTCATCTGAATGGTTTTATTGAATCTCTCAGCAGTACCATTTAATTCTGGAGTATATGGTAGAACGAAGTTGTTGCTAATTCCTTCTCTCTCCATAATTTTTGCAAATTCACCTCCTGTGAACTCTGTTCCATTATCTCCTCTGATGTAGCACACCTTTTCGTTTTTGCCTATCAGATTCCTCATATGTTTTAGGAAATTCTCTAGACATTTACCAGATTCATTTTTGTGCTTCACACTGTATGCTCTCGCATATCTTGTGAAATCATCTATGAAGACAATAATAAAATTGTTTTCGCCTGGAAACGAAGGTGGAGATATCTTTCCCATTGTGTCTACGTGTATTGTGTGAAGTGGCCTATCTGACCCACTTCTGTTGTTTTTGAACGGGAGATTCTCCATCTTGGCTAAGCTAGGCTAAGAAGGAACTCAGTAATAGAAAAATACTCTTCAGCACTCGGGCGGACTTGCGCACGACTCAAGTGATAGCGAGCAAGTGAGAGCGCGCCTCACGACGCTCTCCGTTGTAAACTTTTGTGTGCAGATGGCGCTAAGGTCCCTGGGAGGCTCGGCGATTGCCAACAATATTTTTCAATATTTTTTCATTTATTTTGTAAATATCTTCATTATGAAGCAATAAAATGACTGTTTGAAAGATCATCATTTACAGATATAACTTAACCGTAAATTTTATTGCATATATTATTAGTTTTCCATTTATCTGGAATCTTAAAACTGTCAATATGTCCATCACCAATATTTAAAATAAAAGATGAAAAATTAACCAAATTTTTGACGCGACGTGAAAAGCTGCCAAGAATTTGTTGTTATATGTTGTTGATACGGTTGCTATGCATTATGTTATAGGTAACCACTGCGAGTTTAAACATAATAGATTTTCGAATATCAAATACAATTAAAATTAGAACTGCAGTAGAAATATTTTCAACTTATAATTACTACCTATAAAATAAAATTTAAAAATTAATTATTTTGGAATAACAATCCAAATCTTAATGAGAAGATTTAAAAATTATAAAATTATGCAATTAAAAACAAAAATTGAAATTAGGGGGTGGCGAGCGAAGCGAGCAGGGGGGTACCTTCTTAGTAAGCTTATAAAAAAGAAAACATACGTTTGAAACAGCTAGTTAGTAAATTGCAGAAAAAAAGTACTACTTAAAGAAAAAATGCTAAATAAGCAAAATAAAAGTGCTGCGGCTAGTTTTTCGTATGCAGAAGTTACAAGTTTCCTTAAACTATTACAAAAGAAAGTGCCTAAGATAACTGTAAAAAATGTGAGTAATAAAGCCGTGGATGTCAAAAAGAAAGTTATAGAGTGCTTGGTTACTGAAAAGAAGATTCAAACAAAAAACTTGTACGAAACAGAAAAGAAGAACTTATTATAAATTGCCTAAATAGTGAAAGTGCTACGCTAACTGAATCTGTTTTGAAACATAACCTCGAAGGTATATGTAAGGTTAGAAAAGATACGTTGGGGAATCCTAAAATCTAAATCGTCAGCTTCGATAACTACAGTAACATGGAAATGGAGGACATAGAGGAAGATATAAACATGAGAAATTTTGGAAGTTTCACGAAAAAGGGGCAAGTACTACATATGTACAAAAGCAATTTCAGTAGCTTAACTACATACTTCTAATGGAGGTTCCTGCTGACATATACAAATTCATCAAGGAGAACAAAAGCAGGATTTTTGTTGGCTACCCGAACTGCAGAGTATATGACTCTATAAATATAAATCCATGTTACAAGTGTGGAAGATTTGGGCACAACGGTAACAAATGCAATAACAGTTCCGTATGCCTTAAATGCGCAGAAAAGCACAAGACTATTACTTGCACAAACAACGCCATTAAGTGTCTGAATTGTGTATATTTAAACAGTAAATACAATACAAAGCTTGACATCAACCACGCTGCTAACGATATAAACCAATACAACATCATGAAAAAAAAAATTAGCATATACATAGACTTTACTGATGAGGCCTACCTTACCAGCGGTACATCAAGTTTATCGAGAAAATGATAATACTACAGATACACAAACCAAACCACAAACAACACAATGAAACAGCCTTTACAAGAACCACCTAAATCTACAAAACATAAACATGAAAGGAGTGCGGCAGCCAAGCAGCAACAATTTCAACAATCGAAGATGGTTCGAACACCACAACAACAAGCTGCTTATACAAAAAGTACAAGATTAAGAAACAGTAAAATTTAAATTAATAAAATGGATACTTTTGATTATCTAGATATAATACAAAAGGATTCAATGCAGAAAGAAGAAAACAGACAGTGGTATTAGCGATCTAAACAAGGCGATTAGCAACAAAAATGATATAATTATGCACTTAAATGTAAGAAGCATGAATGCAAATTTTGACAAAATGAAAATATTTTTTGAAAGTGTGATCGTTAAGCCATCTGTTGTTGTTCTTTCTGAAACATTTGAGCAGGCAAATCATAATTTTTTTTAACTAATCGGAAGTAACTATGAATACGAGTCATACTACAACGATAGTAGGATTAATACAAATGACGGAGTTATAGTATTCGTAAATAGAAACTTGGTTCAGAACACAGAAATTGTTCAACAAGGTAGGATTAAAATTGTAAATACAAAAATTAACTTAAATAATAGTATTAATATTGAAGTCTTATCAATGTACAGATCTCATGGCATACCTAAGACTAAGTTTATATTAAATTTAAATAAATATTCAATAAAAAAGAGAAACATTGAAAATCACTTTGTAATTGGCGATTTCAATATTGATATATTGGATTGCGATCATGTGAGCCAAGAATTCCTGTTTAATTTCTTTAATAAAGGATATTTTCCTGGATTTGTTGGGATTACGAGGCTACCTGTGGGCATTGCAAAGGGATCTTGCATTGGTAATATTTTCATAAAAACTGATAACTTAAATACAATTACTTCCCTGTTGATAATATATACCTGGATATCCAGGTGGATTTTCCTTATGGATAATCTATATGGATTTCATATGGATTTATGTGGATTCCATGTGGATATTATATATGGATATCCACATGGAAAATCCACCTGGATATCCAGGTATATATTTTCAATAAGGTTATAAACCCAAACTATCTATAACAGACCATTACCCTATATTTATAGCTCTCAATAAAATGAAAATAGTACATAACAAACCAACAATAGTTTTAAATTATAAAAAATTAATAAATAGTGCTGAAGCAAGAAACTGGAATGAAATTATCACAATGCAAAATCCTAATTTGGCCACAGCTAAATTGTTGTATGAGATTAAACAAAGTAAAGAGTTATCCAAAATGAATCAAACAAGGCTTAAACAGGTGGGGAGGAAAAATTGGATAACTGATGCGATAATTAAATCGTGCGAAACCAAAGAATTTTTATATAACTTATGGAAGTTGGATATTAATAATGAGCAACTTAAAATTGAATACAGAACCTATTCTAAAATCTTAGAGAAAGTTATTAAAGACGAAAAATTTAGATATGATAAAAAACTAGTCGAAAAAAAATGTAAACAACTTTGGGAAATCATAAACAATAAACTTGGCAAAAAATGATCTAATGAAACCATAAGTTATATAAAGAAAAATGATATTAAAGTTACAGAGAAAGTTGAGATAGCTAGAAATATAAACAAGTTTTTCTGTGAGATCGGCCAAAAATTGAGTAATGATATCGTGCAACCCAATAACGCTGAATTTTGTCTACCGGATATTAATGCAAAGTAAATTTTTCTAAAACTTACAAACACGAATGAAGTAAAAAAAATAATCAATACACTAAGAATGCAAAGTCCTTAAAAGTGATTTGTAATTTTATTGCGGTACCCTTAACGCATATTTTTAATTTGTGCATTAAAAAAGCTATATGGCCAGATGCACTAAAAAAGGCCAAAATCATTCCAATATATGAAGCAGGGGAAAAACATAACATTACTAATTATAGGCCCATCTCACTCATATCTAATGTTGCTGAAGTTTTTGAAAGAATTATCTATAACAGGCTGTATGATTTATAACGAGTTGACTATGGTACACTCGTTATGCCTCTCTCCCTCAATACATTATAAATATATAAATATATCCATATATTGTTTGTTTTCCATATATTGTTTTATACATTATTTCAGCTGCAAGGTAAGTGAGAGAGCAGATTGCCCAGCTAGCGAACAGAGAGAGAGAGAGAGAGCCGCGCGCGCGTGTGAGTGTGTCGCCAAGAGTGAGTGCGAGCTTCCCATGCTGCCGCGTTCCGCGCTTCGCAACTTAGCTACCGACCGTCGAACTGAATAGTCAAACTTTTATAAAACCGCTAAACCTTGTACTGTGAGTGCGAGAATACCGGAAGATTGTAACTGCAATGTTCTTGGTGTGTCGCCGGGTAGTGCCACTCCTAGTGCAAGTCAACTCCGCGTGTCGGTCACGAGCAGTGATTGCAGCTCGTTTTCCCGCTGCACCCAGCCACACACTCAAGGCCACAAGGCATCTTCCTTGCTGCCCAGCGTGGGCCACGGTCATCCGCTTTGACAGTCGAGCCACGAGGCATCCTTGCGAACCTGCACTCTTGCCTCGCGTCGCATTTGTACACTGTTTTGCATTATATAAAGCTAACTTTAATCTTAACTTGCTCTTTGTTATTTCGCTCCTGACTCTCTACCTTTTCTTCGTGCTCGCCTCTTACGTACACATATATTATTCGCGATTAAGCTACGTAGCATTAACCTTCACGATGCCTCCTCGGGCTCACGTGCTCGAGGATGAGCACGTACAGTATACTGCGCTACGGGCCAGGCTTCGTACAGCCTACAAGAAGCCTGCAACGAGCTGCTGCTTTTTCTCCTCTCGCAATTCGACAGATCGGTGGATACGCCACAGTTCTCTTATACACGGGCAAAAAAACCCCGTTATAGATTTTATCCAAAAAAATGACATAATTTCCAATCACCAATTTGGTTTTATGAAAAATATTGGTTCAAAAAATGCTTTAAACTATATCACGAAAATATTGTACAATAACGTAGATAAAACGATACCAACAATAGTCACTTTTCTCGACTTGGCTAAAAAATGACGGTGTAGAAAGTGAAAGTTTACATATAAGTATAAGTGTTCCACAGGGTACGATACTGTGTCCACTCCTATTCATTTTATATATATAAATGATGTTTTTAAGGAGATTCCACTAAAATCAATTCTATCGTACGCAGATGATACTGCAATAATAGCAACAGTCAATACGTGGATAGAGGCGCGAAAAAATATGAATGATTTTCTTACTGTGATATACAAATGGTTGGCGTTAAATAATTTATCCCTAAACGTGGATAAAACAGTTTGTATGACATTTGGAAGTTATTACGACAGTGTACCGAAGCATATCGATGTAAAAATTCAGTATAGAAAGATAGCTAGAGTTGAAAATTACAAATACTTGGGAATCGTCATTGACTTCAATTTAAAATGGGATAAACACATCCAATAAATAGTAAAAAAAAAACAGAGTATCTAGTCTATGTTTTTTACAAACTATCACATACTATGTCAACAGAAACACTAAGAATGATATACTATGCATTCTTCCATAGCATAATCAGCTATGAAATAGTAGCCTGGGGTGGTGCCTATAGAAATAACCGAGATTTATTGCAAAGTTTAAAGAGGAAAATTCTTAAGATAATCAATAAAAATAATTTTTGTATACAAGATAGTCCATTAAACCTATAGCAACTTTTTAATTTTGAATCCCTTAAAATCCATTATAATGATCTCAAAACTCAATTCCAAATGTCTACAAGTGTTACTAGGAAAAAAGCTTAATTGTACCAAAGAGGAAAAAAGGAGTAAGTGATAAAAACAGTTATAATAATGCTATAATTCACTACCAAATGAGCTCAAAGAATTACATATAAGCAAAACTGCGGCAAAAAGTAAAATTAAGTTTTGGATTAAAACCATAACTTATTTTTCCTACTAGTTATACATTTGTTAAATTTTAAGAAAGGAAAATGTAAATAGTGTTGTTGAAAGGGTCTGATAATGTAATTATCTTTAATTTTAAGTACTAGTTTTAAGTTTTTTTTTACGTACCAAGGTTGTACACAGGTAACTTAGTTTTTACCTCTACAAGGCTTTTTACCTCTACTTAGTTTTTAACTCTACAAGGCTTGCTAGTATGCGTACTGTTAATGTATACTATGTAAGCTAATATCTTGGTTTAATAAATAAATAAAAAAATTAATAAATAAATAAATTGTTAGAATATATACGCTAACACCTGACATCTGGCAACCCCGCAGCGCCCTCGCTGCGTAAAACAGCCATAACCACGTGTTCCGCCGCTGCGCTCGTCGGCACGCTTCGCACGCCATTTCACTTCTTGCGCGCTCGCCGAGCAAGCCACACGCTTTCTCAGCGACGCCAAGTTTTTCTTTTCCTGTGTCCACGTTAAGTTCAGTTACCGCATAAAGCCACGTTTATCTTTCTCATAAACTGAAGTGTTTTCCTTTTGCGTATCACCTTATCCCTATTATTCGCGTCCGCTTGCAGCTTACCAACAGGTTATGAGCCTCTACTGCGCGAAAAGTGACAGTTAAAGTAATACGAAAAGGACCACGATCTACACTCGACATAGAAGCTGAGAAAAGTACGCGTCGCTTCCTAGTGAACGCTACGAATACGCCGCACACCCAAGGAGCCAAGGACGAGTTCGAGACTGCTTCTTAGGGAACGACACGCAAACGTCGAACACAAAGGCCACCGGTGAATACAGGACTCACGATGGCAGGAAGGCAATTTAAGTGGGAAAATCCACAAACCACGCGTAAGTACACAAGCATACATAAAGGGACGTAATACGCAGAACAAAGAAAAACGCGTTTGTTTGATTTAATCCGGATTCCTTTTGATAAAGTCTCGGTTTGGAAGTGAAATAAACGCACGCGAGTGAAAATAAAAGAAAAGTGAAGTGAATAAAAAAAACACGTAACAAAGCCGAATGACTAAGTCTCGCGAAAAAACGTGTTAAGTAAAATCTAATAAAATCAATGATAAGAAAAAATACGCAAAGAAAACGACACGAATACGTATAGGAAAAAGCATAAGTTTGTAAAATCAAACGCGCGTTTACGCGAAAAGTCAAATCGACAAAAAACGCCTTTCCAAAAATTTCAAACAGACAAGAGCGCGCGCTGAAATTCTCCGAACAAGCCTCGGACAAAGGGGGTTGCAAGGCAATCAAGCCAATATGGCCGCCTCACCTCTCTCTCTCGCACGTAGGCTGTACGGAACGGAGAGAGAGAGAGAGAGAGAGAAGAGCGAAAAGACGCCGCTATACGTCACTGCGAACAACGCGCGAAGCAAGGTGCACGTGAAACTGGAAGACGCCATTGTGATTCAAACACACGCTGTATCTACGCGCTAAGAACGGAGGGAGAGTTGACCTCGCTACGATCAGGTTTCGCGACCGATAGCTTACGTACTCAATACAGTTTCGAAACCGTTAGTGTGGATATATATATATATATATATATATATATATATATATATATATATATATACATACACATATATAAACATGTCGTAAGGATACGCACAGTACATGCAAAAACTTCGACACGCATGATAAAGCGATAGCTGTAAACGGGCCGTGCGCAGACGCGCAAGCCACGTGACCACTATCGATATACGCGACAAAGTTTAAATTGACCACGCACGCTTGGGTGCCTAGTGTGAGTCTGCCTGATTGCTGTGCTGCCAGCAAAATCACATAGTCGGGTCCACTGGCATAGAAACACATTCAGCAATTAATTAATCTAATAAGTTAATTAAACAAGAACGACTCATGCATAAAAAGAAAGATGCAATACAAGCGAACGTAAGCTTACACATCTAGTGTAAGTCTACCTGCGTGCTGCGCTGCTTGCAGACATTGCGTGGGTGGGGCTGCTGATGTGTAAGTGAACTCTGCAATGACTTGATTAAGTAATTTCAACAAACGCGAACCATTCGCAAGCTAGTATGTGGAAAAGGGAAAAGATGGTTTAAATGCTGAATATTAATCACGAAATTTTCCAACAGACTCAAGCTCAAGCTCGAACTGGGAAGAAGTACGAGAAAAGATCCTGGACCACTACGATCTGTACCACGACCGACCTGACGAGGAACTTTAGCTGACACTCTACAGTGGAAACATCTGGCTAGTAACTAGCACGGATAAGAATTTGATGCTAGGTAATGAACTCTTGTCTAAGTATAATTTATGATGATTATACGGATATGTATGTAAAAGTCTGTGCGGATCTGTGAGAGGTTTAACATGAACCCACGTTTTGACTTGGTACGTGCGCACGTACAGACACTTAGCCAGTGTCCCACGCTCAATAAAAACCGGATCCTCACACAGATCTGCCACCTGTTCTCGTGCTCAGTGGGTCTCGGACGGCAGGAGTCGTGCTTCGACACACATTCTGCACAAAGAGACTAGGTTGGTCAGGGAGCTTTCTTTTAAATAGTGTCTTGACTGACTGCAAGGTAGCCCGCTGCTTGTGCACAAAGTATCGGGAGCCTTGCAAGGGTATCCTCTCAACCGCAGACTAACGTTTATGTGTATTTACAGATAAGAACAAGGATTGGCGCAAGAAATCTGCTGAACGCCTGGGAACCACGTTTAATGACGTAAGATTGCCCGAGGACATGGACGTAAGTAAACGACTTTATGATCTCGATTTGATACGATTATATAATCTGAATCAGTCTAGGTCTGTGAATCGGTTTAATATGAGTATGAACGATACGAAACTCAAATAAACTAACATCACGCGAACGTACAGATTAAAGTTAGATTCAGAGTACGCCCCATTTGAGGATATCTTGTTCTCGGAACTGAAATCACGCAAGCTATTCTATCTCTTTGAAAATCAGGGATTCGGTCTGATAAGTCAAGATGAAATTGGGCATGACAGGAACGTTGCAAGGGAAATTATTCTGAACAGAATAGATGACAAATACCACATGTACACGATGAACATTAAGGATCCGGTAGAACTGCTGGAAAAGATCAAAGAAATGAGAAGGAACGAATTTCGAACCAACGCACATACAGCCCAAAGACGGTTGTTCAATCTAAAGTTCAACAAAGACAAAAAAACGGCCTTTAATTTCTGTTTAAGGTTCGAGGATCTCGTTAGAAAATACGAAAGCAATGATGGAATAGATAAAATGACCGAAACAGCAAAGAAACAATTTTGTAAAAAATATGCACTAGATATTTAGTTTTTTCAATTAAATATAGCATATACATTTCCCATTTCAGATTATAGTCAAAAACTATTCCTATCTTGAATTTTTACATTTATTTAATTCAAAACACTGCCGACATAGCTAACAAAAGTCATACAAACGCATTTGTCGACATTTAGTGTTAGTTTATTAACGTTCCCCAGTTGCAATTATAGCCGTACCATCAGCGTACGACAAAACAGCTTCCCGTGGTATCTCTCGAAAAATTCATTCATGAATAAAATAAACAACAGTGGACCAAATATCGTACCTTGTGGTACCCCGGTAATTATAAGTAGGTTATGATTAACACTACCATCAATTTTTACTCTTTGATGTCTTTTATTGAGGTAACTATTGTACCTATTTTATTAACAAAACCATATTGGTGTTCGGAGATTATATTAGTTTAGTAATAAAGTCGTATAGTCTATTGTGTATTATTTTTTCAAAAACTATTGCCACATTTGATATTAATGAAATAGGCCGATAGTTCGTGGTTTTATTTTTTCTCCCGATTTGTAAACTAGTATAATTTCAGTGTTCTTGAGTGCATCAGGCCAAATACCCTTCTAAATGCATAAGTTAAACATAAAGGTTAGGGCTTCGGTAATATAATTGCCTATTACTTTTAAAGACTTGGAATTTATCGTCTCAACTCCACCACTTTTTATCTTAAATGCATTAATTGTGCTTTAGTACTCTGCTCAAGCTCGTTGGCTTTATAAAGATGGAATTTGGATTCATAGCTAGTAGTTTCAGTACAGCATTATAGGGTTTAACAATTTTATGGCTGAACTCTCGACCTATTTCACAGAAAAAGATGTTCATATTATTAGCTTTATCAGTCATTTTCGTAATACTTATTTTTTATATGATTTATGGTTTCCTTGGATTTTTTGCTGCCCATTTTACTATGAATAATTACCCAGAGCTTCTTAGGGTTACTAATATTGCTTTGAACCAAGTTTTTATCATATTTGATTTCAGCATCTTTGATAGCTTTATCTAACACGTTAGCATATGATTTGTACTGGTATTTTAGTTGGTCATTATTTACATCGAGTTGCCATAAATTATATGAAAACTCTGGTTTCACATGATTTTATGATCGCACTTATGATCGAGCTTTATCTCCTATCTCGTTTACTTTTTTTAGTGGTATCTGTGTCTATACAATTTTCAATCTCGTCGAGCAGTTTATCAGTTGTCATGTTAGGATCCTCGATCGACATAGCAATGTTTCTTAATTTTTTATAGTTTAAAAAGGTTCCCGGTTGCTTAATTTCGTTATTAATCTTGTTTATTGCAATAAATATAGGATAGTGGTCTGTAATAAAAAGTTTTATTTTATACGTAGCTGTTGTTAAATTATTTGTTTTGATAAAAATATTGTCGATACAGGAACCTTTTGCGAGGGCCACGGGCGGCTTGGCGATACCAACAAACCCTGGGATGTATCCTTTCTCATAAAAATTACAAATGAATTCTTGACTAAAGTTATCACATTCTAGGAGATCAATATTGAAATGACAAGATAATTTCTAACACTCTTTTTAAATTCAGACTTAGGAATTCCATGTGACCTATAAACGGCTGAGACCTCTAAACTACTTTTATCATTCAGTTTAATACTCGTATTTATAATTTTAATCCTCCTGGATACAACCACTTCCGCTATTTATTGCATCCATCTTGTCTCTGCCACACTTTTGTTTTGCACTATAACACTGTGAAGGCTTGTAGAAGTTGCAGCATCGGTAGTGAGCGTGGATACTCGCAGGACACAAGTGCGTGACTGCG
Source organism: Nasonia vitripennis (assembly GCF_009193385.2). NCBI lineage: Eukaryota > Metazoa > Arthropoda > Insecta > Hymenoptera > Pteromalidae > Nasonia > Nasonia vitripennis. Next base: position 483,195 of record NW_022279589.1, read on the forward strand.
AGAGTGGGAGACTAAAGGGTAACTGTCAAGGCTCGAGAGTGCCGAGTCAGCGCGCTAGTTGAGCAATGAGAGTCATGGAAAAACAGCACGTTGACGTCGACAATGCTTCAGCGGCGCGAACAGAAGTAGCAGACATAATTTGTATCGATGATAAAACCTTTAATTCAAGCTGACAAGCTCGATCTCACGAGGAAAGGTACCCAACCCGAACTCACCGATTTTGATGATTTTCATATATGTTGTAGAACATAAAAAAATAAGAGATACGTATTTTTTTTTATCGGCTAATTTTCACTTTTAAGGGGTAAAAACCTCCCCTAAAGTTAACCCCCAAAAAGCGTTTATTTTAAATATCTCGGCTTAAAATTCATATTTTTCAATGAAACAAATTGGAGGTTATTTCTTACAAAAAGAGCAAGTATTTCATGGTGATTTGAAGAGTAAGGGTAGCATCCCCTATTTTTTAGGGGTTGAAAACATATATTTTTTGGCATAATTTTATAATAAAAATGTTTAAACCGACAAAAAAAAATTGGAAAAAATGTTTAAACATCCTTAATAACAAAATTTAGTTGACGTCTTTCGGTGTTTGCATAAATATTACCCCTAAGGGGGTAAACCACCCCTAACACAAAATAACTGTAAATATGTAATTCAATACATAATATTTCGTAGAAAGTTTGTATACTATAGAGGTTTTCGAGGTCGCTGATTACAAATCTGTTATCAGATTTTGAAAATTCAAAATGGCGGAACCAATAGGACGGAAATATCGAAAAAAAATTTTATATAATAAAAAAGTTTTAAACGACTAAAAAAATTGAAAAAAATTTGTAAACATCTATAATAAACAAATTAAGTTTTTCGGTTTTTTCATAGATACTACCCTTTAGGGGGTAAACCACCCCTAACACAAAATAACTATAAGTATACTTCAATCCATAATATTTTGTAGAAGGTTTGTATATAAGGGTTTTCGAGATCGCTCTTTGCAAATCTGATATCAGATTTTGAAAATTCAAAATGGCGGAACCAATGTGGTGGACGAAAATGTCGAAAAAAAATTTTAACTTTCATAAAAACTTGTTATAAATGTGTTATCTTTGTAGCCTGTACATGTGAACTAAAGAGCCTTAAACCCTAAACCCCTAAAGAACAAATAGGCTAAATGGTTGTGCTTTTTAACCAAACCACCTCAAATTCCTAAATTTGTAAACAAGAAAATTCTGTGTGTGAAGCAGTTTTATAATTTCCGTAGAAATTGTTATCAGAATGTTATTGAAATTCCTTTATTGTAAATTCAACTTATAATGTATTTTTGTTTATAATATTAGAGTATAATAATAATCTACAATCTTTTATCTTTTGCCATAGTGCATTTTTTGTATTGAGCATAAAATATATTATTTTACGATGTTTTTACAATAATGGTAGTCCTCATAAAAGTGTTTAAAGCACAATGCTTTTTTGCACCAACCACATCGTACAATTGCAATGTTTGTGCACCCTTCTATTTCACAATGTGTTGCACAAGACTTTCCAAAACTGAAATCTATAGGATTATCAAATTTATCTGGTTTTTCATTGACGTAACCGCTTTTATACCAGGAATATTTAAACAAATCTATATATCTCGGTGAAGACAGTTGGTTGTGAACCAATGATTGAAGTTTAATTATATTATTTCTCACATGTAAATTCATATCATGATCCATTAACATTACATTATCAGAAAATGTTCGGACAAAGTTTTTCCAAATACGGAATCCATAGACATCAAGTGGTTGTATTTTTCCTGTGGTTCCAGTTGGAATTTTTTTTATGTTAATAATTTTATTTTGTGGCATTGTTAGCTTGTAAGGCCCATCGAATTATATCTTCATCATGGATAATTGAACCACTGTCGAGAGCTGCTTGAAAATTATCCAGGGTATACTGACAAATTTGTGCTACTTTTTCTCTATACGTGCCACCTTTATTAATTGAATGAGCCCAACGACGTAGCTGACTAATAGATGATACTTTTTTGAATCTGTTTTGCACTGTTTTGAGACTTAAATTTTGCTTCGTTTTGCTACTTCTCCAAAATTCTACAGCTCTTTTTTTTGTATTCAAAATCTAGTTCTTCATTATCTGCTGTACATTGTTTTGTTGGTGCTATATCCGGATCAGGAAAATGATGTTGCACTTCATCTTCAATTATTTCCACATTATGGTCTTTATACTCTTCTTGAAAATCCAAAGAGTCATCAGTAATCATTTCTACATCGTTGAAATCATGTGTTGCATCTATTAAAATTTCTTTTATTTTTTCGGCCAACTCTGTTTCGTGATAATTCGTGACACTATCTGGTATGTTTAACGCTTGAAAGTATGCTAATAATAAGTTTAGAACGTTTAACGGATTAATTTTCATTTTTCAATCTAAAATGAAAACAAGCGGTAAAATTTATACAAGCTGTGTTTTTTCATGTAAGGCACGACTGCTACATTTCTACCAGAATAAAACGAGTGAATGTAAATTGAATCAAATCATTAATTTATGCATTGGAGAAGAATTCTCGTTCCACTTTGTGATGTTCGGAAAACTCTATTTTTGGTTTTATTCAACTTTTATTCACTTTGAAATTGAATAATGTAAATCTATATAAAATCACTAAAGAAAATTTTCTACAACTGTATGATACCACTGACAAACAAAAAGACGTACTATGCGTACTTTCCGGCATCGAACTAGAATATCCACAAAACTCACTCACTGCCTAAAAAATAACACAGGCAGCTGAGGTAAACACTCGATGAAAACAATCTAAAAAAAGAACATACTGATTCGCACATATTGTCAACAACTTTTATGAGTGAAAGACATTTATCTGTGGAATTATCATTGAATGTACGATAACATTCATTAAACTAATGAATGCATATAAAATTCCCTTTCAATAACAACGCGTTCTTTAATTGCAAATGAAGTTCGAGTATTAATATTCTTTTATGTATTTTTACCAATAACAAAAATTATCATAGTAATATAATAATAATAATAATAATAAGAAGAATAAGCATAATTGCAATAGCAATAATAACAGTAATACTGATAATAGCAATGATAATGAAAAATAATAATAATAATTAGAATAATATTTATAATTAAATTTAGATTTTTTGATAAATTCATTAAATCGTAGCAAATAGTATTATTATGGAATTCCAGACTGTAAATATTTTACTATAGATACAATAATCATTACTTCGAGAATTCATCTAAAAAACGTTTGGCTTACGAAATAATTGTAACAATGAAAAACTCCCAAGTTTGACAACATTAAATTTTATTACAAAACGCAAAAGAGTTTGATAAACTAATTTTATTAACCTATGTTTTTTCATTTGCAAAAAAGTGTGGACTTTTTGAATTTATAAAATTATATAATTATGCAATTTATGAAATACTTTATAATTTATGAAATTACTTTTGAAATTATGCTAATTTATAAAAGCAGAAAAATAAATAATCTTTGATTGAAACATAAAACGAGACGTTATTTGTTACATACAAAATGATAGAATAAAATATCGGTAATATGTCTATACTCGTGTCTACGGTAAAGCATAGGCCTTCGGCTTGTCTGGAGGTTAGGGGTTTGGAGTCGTTTGGTTAAAATGCACAACCATTTAGCCTATTTGTTCTTTAGGGGTTTAGGGTTTAAGGCTCTTTAGTTCACATGTACAGGCTACAAAGATCACACATTTGTAAACAAGTTTTTTTGAAAGTTAAAATTTTTTTTTCGATATTTCCGTCCACCATATTGGATCCGCCATTTTGAATTTTCAAAATCTGATGACAGATTTGTAATCAGCGACCTCGAAAACCTCTATATACAAACTTTCTACGAAATATTATGTATTGAATTACATATTTACAGTTATTTTGTGTTAGGGGTGGTTTACCCCCTTAGGGGTAATATTTATGAAAACACCGAAAGACGTTAACTAAATTTTGTTATTAAGGATGTTTAAACATTTTTTCCAATTTTTTTGTCGGTTTAAACATTTTTATTATAAAATTATGCCAAAAAATATATGTTTTCAACCCCTAAAAAATAGGGGATGCTACCCTTACTCTTCAAATCACCATGAAATACTTGCTCTTTTTGTAAGAAATAACCTCCAATTTGTTTCATTGAAAAATATTAATTTTAAGCCGAGATATTTAAAATAAACGCTTTTTGGGGGTTAACTTTAGGGGAGGTTTTTACCCCTTAAAAGTGAAAATTAGCCGATAAAAAAAATACGTGTCTCTTATTTTTTTATGTTCTACAACATATATGAAAATCATCAAAATCGGTGAGTTCGGGTTGGGTACCTTTCCTTGTCAGATTACAGCTATTCGCAGTCCAATAAGGTAATTGCTAAGAATTATCCCTGCTAAAAATTGCTAATTAAAAAGAATTGAAGTCGATTAAAAATCAATCGATTTTATAATTCATTCTTGTTACCAATTTTCACAATTAAATTTGATTGTTTTTAAATTGAAATCGATAAAAAACGATTCGAAACGATCGAACCAATTTACCAAAATTTAAACCATTAATCGCCCGTAATCAATTCCAATCGATTTTAACATGAAAACAACCGCGATGAATTGTAAAAATTGGTATCAAGATTTAGTCTTGAAATCGATTCGATTTCAATCGACTTTTATTCTTTTCAATCGATGTTTTCAGCAGGGATACGCAGTCAGACTTTAGTCAGATCAGCTGCAAGTGTAATCAAGAAGCTTATCCGCTGCTCCGTTTGCACGTTTTAGCAGAATTAATCTGCTGTTAGCGTAAAAGATTTGTTGGAATTCTTTTTATTTTAGTTACAGTCAACTTTTAATAATAATAATGTAAGAGCTCTATTTTTGATACTTGTTCAGAAAAAACTTTTATTCAAAATATTGTTTACTCAGTAAAAACACTATTTTATTTATTTCTCAATACGCTCGCTTAATTATTGTTATCATCTTAATATTTTAACTAGCAGGATACCCCTGTTAAAAATGTTCAATAGTGCTCGATTGAATTATTAATTGAATTCTAAGCTATATCTGAATCACATTTATTGCATAAGAACTCGATTAAAACCGATAGAATTGATAGGAATCCATAGAAATTGATAAAATTTTGTACAAAAATTAGCATAAAATTCGTTGATAATTTCATTGATCTTCATTGACTATTTTTAGCAGGGACGCTCGTTTCGCTCGCGATTAACATAATGATTAAAACATAATGTTTCATTTAACGTATTGTGACAGCGCACACGCACACGCCGAAGGCGGCATGCGCACAGCACACACAAGCGCGTAAACAACGCTTACGCGCACACGTACACTACACGACACGCGCTCTACGAGACGCATGCTGAGGCGACATTAGTCGCCCGCGAAGCATAACATAGGGTAAGCGATAAGTAAGTGAGAGAGAGACACGGAGAGAAGGTATAGTGCAACACGATAGCCAGCGCTATACCCGAAACGGCGCCAAGTCGTCGAGCGAAGAGATGACAGTTCATCCCAAAGGGCTAGGAGAGGGGAGCCGAAATACGACGCAGCGAAACCGAGCCTGGACACTCTTCCGATAGCTGCGACAGCAGCAAAAAGCGCCCAGCGGTCTCGACGAGGCGAGTAGCGGAGAGGGCGTAATTAACTCGACGGATTCGCGGAGCAGCATGCGGCCGACTTCGAACGTACGATACATTGTAAGTGTCGGCGCGCAGCGCACCTTTCTCTCTCTCTCTCTCTCTCTCTCTCTCTCTCACGAAAAGGGCATAGCGCGAGAGCGCAATTAGACGCTGTAGTTAGATTAGCTAACACCACCTAGAATCAGTGTAACTAGAAGCACATAACCTCGGTGAGCGTCTCGTGTACACAATACACACGCGAGCATATAATACCCGGACCGAGTGACGGCCGGAAGAAATACTATTTGTTAACTTAGGTGAATAAAGGTGATACTGGGCGAAACTAGCCCGAGAGACTCAACACGAATATTGAATGAAAATCTTTATTCTGCATGCGAACCCTGCTTCCAACTTCTATTTCAGTCAGCCAAACAGAAAATGATCCCGCCACTCTCCGCGGTCCGCTAAAGCGGAGACGCTGAGTTAGCCGAGGTCAATCCTCGTCGTCAAATTGACGACTTTTGCGACACGTTAGCTCCTTGTGCGCCAGCCCGAAGCTTGTCAGGGCTCATCCGAATCAATTACGCGCGAGCAAGGAGCAAACATATCACAGTATATTATAATACAAAATTATATTTTAATTATAAACAAATAAATTATAGTATAAAAAAATGTTATGCAATATTAATTTTTTCTTATATTGATGAAACAACATGTAATTTTAATAACAATTTTTTATAAATACTAAAATGTTTTTTTTAATTGATAGAATCCGATAAGAATATTTAGTTATATGTAATTTGTAAATTTTAATTTTTTTCGCATTAGAATTTAATAAAGAATAATATAAGTTAATACGAATTGATATAATTGGCAAATTGTTTGATTTTTTTTATAAGAAGTAATATACACTAACGTGGGGTGTGTGGTTGCATGGATTGCGGGATCATAATATAACATTGCTATTATTTTGAAGTTTTTTTGCTTATTAAATAATTTAATAGAAAAGAGACATAATTTTTAAAAAATGTTCAATATTAAAACTGAATTCTAATGATATATAGACTAAAACTTCGTTCGTCCACCGTACGGCTGTCGCGCCAATGATAGTTACGAGACCATGTCGCATGACAGTCACTTGGAAGTCACTGATGGGAAAAGAATCAATTTGAGACGGATGCACAGGCGAGTTTTCCGTGTACGTTTAAATTTAATGCTCAACGAGTAAACTTAAACACGCACTTTAAAAAATAGTCCGTGTTGCTGAAAAGAACTGCAGAAACTGAAAAAGTCTAGCTTTATGAGCCACGTACCAGAGACCGTGACGATGATCGTGTGCAAACAAGTTTTTCCCGTACGTTTAAACTTGGCGTTCGACCCATAACCTACAGACGCATGCTTTAACATAGTCCTGCCCACTTTGATAAACAAAATTGCAAAAACTGGAAAAGTCTGACTTTCAAAACTTTGCACCAGAAACCGCAGAGATAATCGTGTGTAAACGAGTTTTCACGCACAGTTCAACTTCAGCTTTCAATGTACGCCTACACTGAAAAATAACACAGTAGTTTCTGCTGTAGAACAAGGCAGTTTTAGCGAGTGTTGCTACCGTAGCGACTGTTCAGTAAATACAGCAAGTGGCCACTGGTAGTTTTGGCAGATCTTCCGGAATGGAAATAATAACCGTACATTTGCAATACATTTCAGTATACGTAACTGTTACAATGCTGTACATTCGCGTACGTTCGCGTAAGTTTTGATTGAAATTCGGAATTTTTTACACAATTGTACAGAAACGTACGCGAATGTACGAAGATATATGTTTTTGTAAAGTATCGTGCCAAATCCTACATTTTGAGTACATTTACAAAACAGGATTTAGATCAGCATGTACAGCAAAATATGTAAACGTACGCGAACCTACGAGAATGTACGTGAACGTATGCGACCGTACGTAGATGTAAGTAAATGTAAGTATTGAAAAATTATACGTTAAACAGTACATGTATTATAATATTCACTTTTTATTACATTTAAACGATACAGTTGAAAACTGGCTAATAGTACATTTAATTTTGAAAATGAAGAAAGATTGTTACTAAAAAAAAAAGAAAAAATTGTAATAATCGCATTGCGCAGAAAATTGTTTATAGACTAATGGTATATCACCAATTACCATTACTTTATCAAAAACATTATATTTTAGACAATACAAGAAATACAAGTAACAATATATGTAATAATAACCGACTAAATAAGTATAAAAAAATTGAAAATTGTAATTTATTAGGACATGGCCCTACTGAAAAAAAGCAGATGAGAATCAACTAATTATTAGCTAATAATCAGCTGATAATCTGCTGGTAATCGTGCCAAAACGTCAGCTGATTATCAAGTGATATCAGCTTAATATTTTTATTTAAGCTGTAACGGTTGCCAGTGCAATTAACGCACGTTGAGCACGTTACGACGTCTCTCCGGGACAGAATCAACATTCTGTATAATACTTCTGTTGTTACAGCTACTAAAGGCGCAGCATGTGAGAGAGTAAGAGAGACAGAGAGAGAATAAGCATCGACAGAGATTTAAATTCAACAACGTACAATGTTGCCACCTGCTCACACACTGCTGTCAAGAGTTGACAACAGTGTGTCAGAGGACATAGGTAAATCTGTGCTCGCGCTAGCGAGCCATTCCGAGTCTGTCTTCGCTCCGCTCCGTTTCGCGAATAGACACTCTGCGATTGCGATTATTGTGTGCGAGGGTTGCGAGGTCAACCGAACCGAGGACAATCCATCCGAAACCATCTTCGCGTGGGTTAGAACGGCCATGCCGGCCACGTACATCTGTAAGTACTAGTTCTTATCAACTCTCGCTTACTCGGGCGACTTTAAGCCTCCTCTCTCTCTCACCTCGACTACATGCTGGTAGCTGGCATGCGCCCGTCTGGCGCGTTTGTGTAAGCCAAGCACCAATAAACAGTTAGTCTAAGTTTTACAATAATCCGCGAGTGTTCATTGACTTTTCCTCCTTTTGAATCCACGTCCTGAGTACTACTATCACCGCCGCGTGTTCATACGTCTTTACGTCTGTGCGCGGATAGGTTATAGTCGGTAGAATCTAGTGCCTTCTGCACAGCCGACGGAAACGGTGAATAGTAGCATAAACAACAAACAACTTAAAATAATAATGACGGCCGAGCTACCGTCATAAAGCTGATAGTTACAAATATGCGTTTTTATGAGATAAAATGCTAATGATAATCAGCTGATAATCGTCAACAAATTTTTAACCTTTAGTATATTTTTTCGAAGTTGTTTTAAATTAATAAAATTTATAAAATTCACATAATCAGGGCCTATACGGTTTTTCCATCCAGATGATAACACCAAAACACTAGCTGTGAGATACAAAATTTTTATTTTTTAATAATTTGATTTAAACAAACAATTATTTTAATATTATAAGTTTCCTTAACAAATCAATGCTTACTAAATATATAAACTAACTTAAGATATAATTATTAAATAAATAGATATTTTTTATAAAACATTTAATATGAATAAAATATCTCCCGCGAGTCATTAAAAATTCCCTTGTGTACTTCTATATAAAAAAATCAGAAAATCAAGAAATATTACTTTTCTGTTCAATTGTGTACAAACATGTATAATTGTGCGTACATTCGCGTTCAGTTGCGTACGTTCACGTACGTTCACGTATATGTTCGCGTACTTTTACGTACGTTCGCGTACGCTTACGTACACTTATGCACAAGCGAGTATCTTTTAGAATCGTAAAATTTTACGTATAAAAATTGTTTTATCTCTGTAATGTATAAAGCTGTTCATATATTCGTATAAATGAGTATATTCCAGCAATTTTCTGTACGGTCACGTACGTTGGCGTACGTGTGCGTACGTTCGCGCAATTGCTTACGTTTGCGTACGATTACGTGTAATGCTATATTAAAAATGTATGTGAATGTACGTGAACGTACACAAGTCTACAGTTATGTACCGAAATGTATCACAATCGTACGGTGATTCTCGTTATAATACCGTTGAAAATTTCCATACGGGTTGGTAAGTTGTCTCTATCTCGAGGATATGTAGGTTATGTATTACCTTTTAAAACATCAAAAATCTTGAGAAATTAATTTTTTGAATAAGAAGTATGATGAAATTAAAAGTAGTGACCATTATGGAACTGATGAGTAACAAAATTGAAAATGTTCATGTAACTTATTTGCTAATAGTCACTCTGCATGCGATAATGGGATGGTAAAAACCCCGCTGGAAAAAGCCGATAGAAACCGATAGAAATCGATAAGATTCACCATTCAAGTTGATAAGATTTTTTATCGGCTTGAATGGTGAATTTTAATTCCATTTTTTCATTGGAACTCAATAAAATGCGATAAAAGTCGATATAGGTCTATATAGGCCGATAAAAACTCTATGCAAAAATTACAATTAAAATCAATAAACTCAAATTCAGCTTGAATTTTATCGGTTTCAAATATAATTTTTCGCATACAGTTTTTATCGGCCTATATCGACCTATATCGGCCTACATCGACTTTTATCGCATTTTATCCAACCTTAATGCAAAGAATGGCATTAAGATTCACTATTCATGTCGATAAAAAATCTTATAGACTTCTATCAATTTTTCCACCAAGCGTCGCTGCGGTAGCGACATTAGATAAAACTGCTCTATTCTACAGCGGAAACGGCTATCTTTTTTTACTTGTACCTGTATTATTATTGTCATTATTACCAATATTAGTTACCAATGAAACAATACAAAAAATTACGCTTGTTAAATTCTATTTTATTAAAAAAACGAAACAATTACTATATTTTACATTAATTTGTTTAAAACATTTGTTCATAAAAAATTGGACTATCTAGGGGCCAAGAATTTGTTCATAAAAAACATTTGTTCATAAAAAATTGGACTATCTAGGGGCCTAAGAATTTGTTCATAAAAAACATTTGTTCATAAAAAATTGGACTATCTAGGGGCCTAAGAATTAACAATTTGGAATTCCTTATTCCAAAAAATATAAAAACAGTTAAAAAACAAGGCGATTTTCGAAACCAAGGAAACCGCAATATTTAACATTTATTTGTTTATAACTTTCATTTATGAAAAATAGAACCATGTATGTTCTTAGTAAACAATAAATCTGAATTCCTTGCCCCACCTTTACAAAAATAATGTTCAGAGATCTGTGCAGAGATCTGTGCAGAAATGCACAAAATTTGGACTCTATTTTAATTTTCAGAAAAACATTCTTAAGAGCAAAAAAATAATATAATGATGAGCGCCTATATGGGTGTTACTATCTGCATAATAATAAAAATACTCTGGTTACCCTGCTAATAAACCTGGATTAAAATCAATTAAAGAAAAATGATTCGATTCTGAGACTATATCTTAATCTCAATTATTACAATTATTAAAAGGAATTAAAAGTATTTAAATCGATTAAAGCGTAAAATGTATGATATCGAAGACGATTGTAAATGATTAAAAAATGTCGATTAAAATTAATTTAATTAGATAAGTATCATTATATTATAAATTGAATCAATTTGAAATGTTCAAAAAAAAAAAAAAAAAAAAACTTTCTGCCCAGCATGCGGGCTAACCACCGCCACCACGAGTCCTTTACCCTGTCGGGACAGGATTAGCTATCCTGCGGCTCACCGACCCCGTGGTACTGATTTTATCCTCCCCAGTAGAGAGTTCACAAACGTTTCCACCGGAGTGTACTAAACAAGCTATCACGTTTTAAACGTCCTACTCGTTTTTGGCATTGGCCAACCATACATTACGCCGGAGCGTTCTCAGGGCTAGAGTCCCAAGCAGCTAGTTAGAGCCCGACTAGCTTACAAGGGCCTGGGTATACTAGTTTTGATCTTCACCACCCTCAACATGTTCCGTCGATCACTCGACTAGTTCCAGCTCGGAACATTACTGATCGTTCCCCCTTCCTCTCGCGGGGGGTATACCGAGGCTACCGAAATCTCAGGGTTCACCCAACTGCCCTGGCAGAAATGCCGCCCGCCCGGGGCTCTTCCGTTCGGAAGATAAGTAAAAGAGACAGAGCGCAGTAATAGAAACGTAGCGTGGTACGCGAGATGTTGCTTGCTCGAAGAGCTGGCGAACAGTGAGGCGGCAGCCCGCGCGTGCCGCTGAGCTGAGCGGCAGATCACGTGACTGTGTCGACTCGACGTCATAGGCGTTATGAGCAGTTGTCGGTATGGGACGTATGTCGGGTGTTAGCGCCTATATTCCAATACTCCATCCCAATTACACTCAGCATCGTCAAGTCTTCTTCGTGATCCGCTACTTAGCTGTCTTCTATTGCGTTACTCTGTAAAATGAAAACTATATTAATCACCTAGTAAAAATTTGGCCAATCTATTATGGCTATCAGAGGGCAAAGGCTTAGTGAAAATATCTGCTCTTTGCTTCTTTTATTTGATCCATTCTATTTTTATATATCCTAATTGAGCACATTGTTTGACATAGTCCTCACACCCTCATGGCCTTAGTTTATTACTTCCATCCATCTTTGTGCAAGCTAATGCTGCTTTGTTGTCGCACCACAAGATGACTGGAAAGTACATCATATCCGGAATTACTTTCAGTGACAAGCTCATGCTGATTGATTTCCTACAGGTATCACTCATGGCTAAGGCAATTCGGCTTGACACGTAGACAGAGCTAGGTAGACTTGTTTGTGCGTTCTCCACGCTATTATGTCTCTGTACAGCGTGACTACGTGGCCGCTGGTAATGAGTGAGTTCTTGCAATCCGCAAAGCTTGCTTCTGAAAAATTTCCATTCCCTTATTCAGGCCTTTGTACGTCAGTTGCCAAGTTTCAGAGTAGGCAATATACTTGAATATCCTGGTAACCATTTCTCATTCGTTCTCGGTTGGATTCTGCTGATGTCTGCTTAGGACATTGACTGCATAGGCCTTGTACCTAATACCAGATACATCAAAGAGCCAACCACTTTTCTGTATGCACGCTCGTTTACAACTTTCTCTTTCGTCAGTTCGTTCTATCGTTGCTTCCTTTGTTTATTAAGCACTTGATTGGTTACCATGGGAGTTGATTATACGTATTCAAATTTTGTTTGCATATTGTTTATAAACTTAATTTGGTCCAGTCTTGTGGTCCTTTCTTTCCTATTCCTGGTTATGATGATCCCTAGGAACTCTTTAGGCTCATCAAGGAACTTCATATCGAACTTTTTACTGAGTTATTTCTGCACTTCTCTCATCTTGGATTCGTTATTTCTTGTCAGCAATATGTCATCAACATACAACAGCATTATTATTCGGCTATTGTTTTCAGCATACACAAACAAACATGGATCTCTGTTGTTTGCCAGGAAGCCTAGTTGCTTAGCAAACTCTGAAAAGTGTGCGTTCCAATTCTTTGGACTTGTTTTCAATCTATACAAGGATTTGTGGAACTTCCAGACTTTTGTCTGTCACTGGTTTTCATATTCTTCGAAACCATCTAGTATCTCTAAGAATATTTCCCTTTTTATTGGACTGTGAAGACCCATGTAGCACCTAATCTTTCGGCAATATTTCCTCAAGGTTGTATGTGTAGATTCGTCAGATTCGAAAATATTGTGCGAAGGTTAAATAACCTTTAAGAAATTTCCCTGCAATATTGCTATGAGGCATCATGTGCGTTTTTGGATTGAATTTCCAAAAGACAATAAGCATATTGTGGCAATATTGCTTGAATATTATTTGTAATATTGTGTCAATATTGTAAAATATAGGTGAAAAACACTATAGTTAAAAAAATTAAATAGGCTTTTTCAGGAGCTCCCATGCAAAATGGGCATGAGAGTCCTTGAAAAACCTTATTTAATTATTTTAATTTAATATTTTTCGTCTATGTTTTACAATATTGCCAATAATCTTTGAGCAATATTGCCACAATATGCTTATTGTCTTTTGGAAATGCAATCCAAAAACGGACATGATGCCTTACAGCAATATTGCAGGGAAATTTCTTGAAGGTTATTTAACCTTCGCACAATATTTTCGAATCTGACGAATCTACAAATGCAACCTTGAGAAAATATTGTTGAAAGATTGGGTGCTATATGGGAAATGCTGCTTTGACGTCCAGTTGCCACATTACATAGTCGTGTTTGTCTCCTATGGCCAGAACTGGTCTCATAAGCGCAAGGCGAGACACGAGTGCGTATGTTTCGCAAAGATCGTAAAGGTTCGAATCTTTGAATCTTCTTATAACAATTCTTGCCTTGTAGTCTGGATATTTAGTTTTGGATCTCCATTGATTGAAGTTAACAATGCATACAGACTATATGTACTCAGACCTTCGATTTCATCCTGTACATCGACTGCAGATCCAGCGTCTTTACTCTGTGTCTGCTTTCGAGTAACTGGTCTATGTATCACCTTTGGAGGTGGCTTTGCTGCTGACTTTTGATCAGCGTGGTCTGCCTTTCTTCTTGGGTATTGGCTCCACTTCTTCTGGTTAAATTGGGGTTTTCTCTTCGAAGTCGAATAACCAAGTCTCTTTGTTCAGAGTGTCGTTAGTTATTGTCCAACTTGTGTGTCTTCGGGCTTGTAGACATCTTCGAAGACTTTGCTTTCGATAAATTGTACATTTTGACTTTCGTAGACTTTACCATCTTCTGGGTTCAGCAGCAAATAGCCTGTGTCGGTATATCTTAGCAACACGGTTTCATACGACAGTTTGTCAAACTTAGTCTCTTGTTGTCTTTGGACCTTGGCGAATGCCACTCACCCAAATCCGGATCTGGTTTATGTATATTTATGATTCTGGGTTGATCTTTTGCATAAGGACTCATGCCCTTTACTCGGTGTGATGTAGTCAGCTGATATGTAGCCAAAGTTGTTGCAGTTGAAACATTTCATATCCTGGGATGGACAATCTGCGGTTACATGGCTCTGACTGCCACACCACTCGTGTCGCTTGTGCTGCCTGTCCTTGCTTTTAAAGCATCTCTTCAAATAACGCAGTGTTCTCTGGAATTTTCTGGTATGCGTTGTCAATCTAAAAAGTAAAGTATTTTAGTTGTTTATATAAGTAATCTCTCTACCCGTACTATGAACTGCTAAATTTTCTGCCGTGACTATCTCCGGAAAAGCTTGTATTGCTGCTTTGTAGAACAGGCTTTTCTTCTCTACTTCTCTTAGCTTGGAGATTCTTTCATCGTTCTGGTATTTTCTTACTAGATTTTTAAATCTTAGACAGAACTCGAACAATTATTCTTTATCCTTATACTACCTTACTTTGAACAATCGTTTTCGAGGTCCATACCGGCAGCCTCGGATCGTCAAATCCGATCCTAAGGCGTTCTGCAGCTACCTTCAATCTTTCCATGGAGACATGTCTTTATAGCTGTTCGTACCGCATTTTCGATGATAACTCAACGTTCCATTCGTACTAATTTAAGTTCTGAAGCCTGACCTTGCTGCATTTTTATCTTCTGTCACCAGAAATAGAGAAAGGTCACCAATCGTAGCATGTTGATCTTGTCATTTCGGCAGCAGATAATACGGTTCCTTGGTGCGTACGTCACTTATCACCTTACACAAGCACCGAGCTACCTTGCAGTCAGTCATGGCACTTTCGAAAAGAAAAGCTCCCCAACTAACCTTGTCTCTTCTTGCAGAATGTGTGCCGAAGCACGGCTCCTGCCGTCCGAGACCCACTGAGCACGAGACCAGGTTTGGCATATCTGTGTGAGGGTCTAGTTTTTATTGAGCATGGGACACTGACTAAGTGTCTGTACGTGTGCACGTACCAAGTCAATTACATGTTTTTGTATTAAACCTCTCACAGATCCGCAAACTTTGTGTCGTACGTTACGTTGGCTACGAGTACGTTAAACTTTTCACACATTCATATATACATATATTATGCACAGACATGACTTCATTACCTAGCAGGAGTCTTTTATCTTTGTTGCTGATTATCCATATATTTCTGTTACAGAGCGTGAGCCAGAGTTTCTCGTCGGGCCGTTCGTATTGCATTCCAAACTCATCCAGGATCTTTTCTTGTATCTCTTCCCAGTCCGAGCTTGAGCTTGGATCTGTTGAAACATTTCGCAATTAATAATTACTATTTGATTGTCGTGTCTTTGTCCTATGTACACGTTTACAAACTGAAGTCATTTTTTTTTTAAATTAATTGCTTAATAATTTACTACAGAGTTTACTCATACGCTAGCAGCCCCACCTACGCGGTGTCTGTAAACAGAGCAGCACGCAGGCATACTTACACTAGACGTATAAGTTTACGTTCACGCGTATTATATCGTATTATAAATTGATCTTTGTTTAATTAATTTAATTAATTAGTTAATTGCTGAGTGCGCTTATACTTTAGCAGCCCCACCTACGCGGTGTCTGCTAGCAGCGCATCACGCAGGCAGACTTGCACTAGTAGTATTAGCGGGCTGAGCTGAGCGGCTGACTGTGTCGACTCGACGTCATGGGCGCTATGGGCGCTATATATATATCGCTCGGCATAGGTCATATATATATATATATATATATATATATATATATATATATATATATATATATATATATATATATATATATATATATATATATATATGACCTATGCCGAGTAGTCGGTATGAGACGTATGTCGGGTGTTAGCGCCTATATTTCAACAGTATCAATTAATAGCCATTTAAATCAATTCAAATGTATTCACGAAACTACAATTAAAAACATTACAATGAAAATTACACCCCTGATTATTAAAATCGATTAAAGTATTTTAATAGCTAATTGTCAATAAATACATTGGGGTCGATGTGCTGCTACAACAATCAATTTTTATTCAAATCGATTGAAATTTAATGTCAAAACTGCAGATAAATAACATTTCACAAAATGGTTACATAAATGTCGATAAAAATGTATTCAATTTAATGCCTAATTGGCGCATAAACCATTTCGATTGAAAGCAATTTAATTTGATGAAATTTTAATCTGTGGAATTAGAGCAGTCGATTGGTTGTATTAAAAATGATCAAAGTAGATTAAATTTCAATCGATTTCAATCCGTGATTTTCAACAGGGTGTAAACTCCAAAATGTTTATTTTTTAATAATTTAATTTGAACAAAAATTTCGGATATCTTCGTAAAATAATAATATCATTATTTTGTCTTTAAGAATATTCTGAAAATTCAAAGGGTATGTCTAAATTTCGTGCACAGATTTGTGCAGAAATCTCTGCAGAGATCTATTCACTAATCTCTTCACATTATTTTCGTAAGGGCAAAAAACATGAAGAACCATCAGACCATGGGGGGACGTTCAAAACAAAGAAAATCCGCTAATTTTCACATTAATTTATTTCTAACAAAAAACTGAACCAAGTACGGGCTTGGTAACCAAGAAATTCTGATTTCTCTCCTCAAAAAACATAAAGAACCGTCATAATATTGAAGGGACTTAGTATGGCCACTCAGACCCCAATCAGTCACAGGATTAATTATTTGTATCACTTAGAAAAAGTCTATAGAAATAAATAAGATTATCGTTTGAATCCATATGAATTGTCAATACAGGAATTGAGATATATAGTCTGATAATCGATTTAACAATGCCTATTTTAATCGAAATGAATTCGATTCTAATGGTAAATCTGAATTACGTTTTTAGCATTAGAACTCGATAAAATGTGATAAGTACGATATAAATTAATAAAGCCAACACAAAAAATTAGATAAAATATCCATGGTGTATTGATTTCAATCGCAATTTTGTTGTATAGTTTGAATCGATTTTAATCATTCTTATTGTTTGTTATCGACTTTTAATACAACAAACACAATAATGATTCACAGTAGAATTCGTTAGATAATCAGATCGAGTTTTTTCGTCTAATATATATTTCTTTTAGCTAGCAATTAATTTAAAATTGATTTATCGGCATTTATCTTTTATTATCAAATTATAATATATTTCTTCCAAAATTAAACGTATACAAATATATACGATTTCTTATTGTTATTCATAATTGAAAAAATGCGAGCTTATGAACAGAAGCATTCTTATGTAATAATAATTATTTTCAATGTTATTATACTAAAATAAAAACAATACTAAAAATAATTCAGTTTTCAATCCTATCTCAATGGGTTTTTTTAGCTTCCTTTGCTGCAGTGTATGACAAATTTAATTCATCTTGCAGACGATAGATCTGACAAATTTGTAGAATCGACAAAGAAATTTTCAGCATCTGTGATATCGTCGCTTCGTAGTTTTTCTGTATTGTTTTCATCTAGCACTAATCCATTTTTTTCTTTTTTAACCTCACCTCCTTATTTTTCTACAAATTCTTCTATTACTAAAGTTACTTTGTTTTTTTTCCACGTTTTTATGTTGTTTTTCCTTTTGGAACTTAGACTTACTCTTTCTCTCTTTGCGATCATGTGTTTTTATCTATAAGTTTTTCTTGATTGGTTCTGCGTGCACTTCAACAGTAACTTTTTGTTATTTATTTTTTTAATTGTTTATCTTCATCTGAATTGGATTTTGCGACTATGAAAAAAAATTGCATAGTGAGATCTATTATCATCACCCTTAAAAAACGCAAGATTTATGAATGCAACGTTTGTGTATTACCTAAATAAAGTAATACTGGAAAATTAAAGGAAAATGGATTGGTTGATTCTGATAAATTAATAAATATGATTGGTTGATGGCGGCTCTGTAACTGATATCTAAAAACTCACCATGAGTGGTTGTTTTAATAGCGCTAAATTAAAAAATTCTAACTTAAGAGTTATAAAATATAATAATCCTGTAAAATGTAATATAGAGTATTAGGTGAATTTAAGCGCGTTCTGCGCTTTAATGCACGTATTATAGTACTCTACAGTATATAATATTTTGTTGATATTGCAACAAAATTAATGTAATTAATTCTTTTGAAATACGTTACCTTTTTCGTTTAACCGCTTCCTTTTTTGTGCAGGCCATTTTATATAGAATATTTTTTTGATATATAGGTATTAAAGTTACCCATTTCCGTAAGAACATTAACTTCTGGATTGACTTTTATGTGATGATTCTTTAACTAATGAACGTAAAGTTCTGTAAATTTCATAATGTAAAATTCAAAAACAAAATATCCACATATAAATTAGGTATAAGAGTATCTGATTTAAACCTAATACGTGAGCGAGTATTTTGGATAGTCAATATTAATTTTACTTAGTCAAGTATGTACTTGAGATGCGCTATGAACGCTCTTTTTGTTATGTTCGTTAATTTTTACTTTTTTGAGGACAGGAGTTTATGCATATACGTAAAGATCCCATATAGCCCCCAATGTTTGGGCAATATTACCTGAATGTTGAATTTCCAGATTGGCCAGATTAGATAATATTGAGGAAGAATTACATAACCTCTATACATTTTCAAGCAATATTGTTGAGGACAAAATTGTCCGATTCTTCATTGTAGCGTTTTTGCAGAAACCCCTACAGCATCGAATCTTGCCTCAATATTGCATATCCAGATTGCACAACATTAAATATAATACTGCTGCAGCCATCAGGCAACATTAATACAACATGTCACTAACATAGCTGCAATGTTGAAGAATTTTCGCATCAGTATACAAATTTTGTATATCTAATGCAAAAAAGCTGCCTCTAGGAGGAAGCAAATTTCCAATATTATTGCAATGTTAGTAAAACGTTGTTCAATATGATAATAATGTTGCCTCATAGTTGCAGCATAAGTATGTACAGTATTGCGCAATCTGGAAATATTATATTGAGATAAGTCCTCAGCAATATTGCTCAAAAATTAAAAAAGGTTATATAATCCTTCCACAATATGATCTAATCGGGCCAATCTAGAATTTCAACATTCGGGCAATATTGCCCAAAGATTGGGGGCTATAGGAGATTGCGCCCAAAAATGAACAGCTGATTAGAGACTCCGCTGGAAAAGCCAATTAAAACCGATAGACATGGATAAAATTCACTATTCAAGTCAATAAGACATCTTATCGACTTCTATCAACTTATTTTAACAGGAGATTTTGAGAGCGATCGTTACAAGACAGATTAACTTTAGCATAGTTTAATTAAAAATGCTTGTATAAATAATAATAAATTTTATATTTACCGAAACACATTGCTAGTTTGGTGTCATCTAATTTTCCGACTGGTGTATCTTTTCATTTCCTTCAATATCTTCCTCATCGATATCAGATTCATTATGTTTATTTTATAACCGATTCTTCAGTTACTTTTTCGGCCTGTGAGCTTGCTCTGCATTAGAGATCTTTCCCCAAAAATCGCCTTGATAATTAAGCCCGCGCATTAGCCCTGCTTATTGTAGGGTTTCATTTTTTCGTCGTAGACAACTTCAATTAACCATTTATTTTGACCTATGTGATACCAAAAATAAAAAGAACTGTTAAAAATATTATATTACTAGCAACTATTAGACGCGCTACGCGCGTTTTAAATTTCTACTGCTTTTTGAGGTACAGAAATTTAAACATAAGCTGCAGAGATCGCGCTTGAAAACGAACACCCAATCGAAGAATAACAGGATCCAGGGTCTTTTTTTAGTTTAAGGGTATGATTAAAACATTTCAATTACTATAACTATAAAAGATCTAATTTTGAGGTTAGAAATTCATATACGTTCATAGGAATCCCGCTTTTGCGCAATAGTCACGTATCAAAATTTATCAAAACTCTATCATCCCTACTTTCCACTGAAAAAAGAAAATTAATCACTTTAATGTAATGCCCCATATAGCACCCAATCTTTCGGCAATATTTCCTCAAGGTTGCATTTGTAGATTCGTCAGATTCGAAAATATTGTGCGAAGGTTAAATAACCTTCAAGAAATTTCCCTGCAATATTGCTGTAAGGCATCATGTCCGTTTTTGGATTGCATTACCAAAAGATAATAAGCATAGTGTCGATATTGCTCAAAGATTATTTGCAATATTGTAAAACATAGGCGAAAAACATTAAATTAAAATACTTAACAAATTTTTCAAGGGCTCCCATGCCCATTTTGGAAATTATCATCCATCTTATAGTCCCCGAATAGCGGGGATGGGAGCCCCTAAAAAAGCTTATTTAATTTTTTTAACTATAGTGATTTTCGCCTATATTTTATAATATTGACACAATATTACAAATAATATTCGAGCAATATTGCCACAATATGCTTATTGTCTTTTGGAAATGCAATCCAAAAACGGACATGATGCCTTACAGCAACATTGCAGGGAAAATTTCCGAAAGTTATATAACCCTGGTACAATATTTCTTAATCTGACGAATCTGCAAATGCTACCTTTAAACAATATTGCTGGAAGATTGGGTGCTATATGGGTAATAAATATATACTTTATAGCACTACGTGACTTAAATTCGCATACACCGCACGCTTTTCCATGGCGTATGTAGGGTACTTTTCTGGCACGGTGCAGACGACAATTTTTGTGAACAACACACTCGTATTTCACACTGGTGTGTATTACAATAGTTTATAACATATTAAAATCAACGAAACAAGCAGTTATATCAGAAAAATGCGTTTAAATTATAGATAAGATACCAAGGATGAGTAGGATAGTGGTAAGAATACATAAGAATACATCTGAATTGTAGGTTAAGTCTTTTATGTACCAAGATATGAACTTTATAATAATAGTATAATAACCCTATTAGTTGCCCAAATCACTGCATTATTCGAATGAACCTAAGAAACATGAAATTCCAAAATCTGACTTTCGCCGCAGTAAGATTTTAGACAATTGGTCATAACTACTATTCTATATAAGATATAGACCTTCGTTGGCGGCATTTTAAATTACGGTAATGATACCAAAATTGCTGTTATGCAGCTGACAATGCTTTTTGAATTCAAATTATAAATGTGGTAGAGAAGTTTATAGACACCAAAATAATCAATACATCAGATGTTACGAGTGAATAGTGCAACGAAAAGTGACCGACCCCGGGCTGGAACCAAGATCCTCTGGCTTGCAAGGCAAACGTTCTGTCGTCGCGACACGGCCGTCACCGCATTGCACTCTTCTACTCGCTCACTTATAGTAATTAGACACCCGTGATGTGTATCTACACGTGACACATATAAACATATTATCAAAGACACTGGTATCGTAATTTTCTTGGCGAATTTTAGTCAAACGTGCTATAAAATAGTATTCGATACGCGTGTCGTATGCGACAATTTACGGCACAGCGTAAGCGGCTATAGCAGAAAATTGCATTTTTTTTGCGACAAACAAAAGTTGACAAGTATTGTGCAAACGCTGAGATCGCCCACTCAAGTCAGGCTCAATACGCTGGTGGAAAGGCAGTCTAGAGGCACGCGACAATACGGAGTCGCGTGCGGATGACAACAACTATGTTATTGACTAAAGGTTGAACTCGCTGCTCGGAACAGCGAGCTTAACAAAAAATGTTTAATTTGCCTGCCGTGGAATCAAGCAAGCGTGTTAGATAGGAATGTTTTTACGTCTCCTTTATTTTAGCGCGACAGCCAGCACAGGAGCAAGCAAGCAGGTAAGCCCAAGGGTGAGCTCTTATGCTACAGGTGCAAGGAACCGGGGCATTTCAAGAAAGACTGCCCGGAGGGAAAAGGAGAAGCAAGTGCATAAGCACGGTCGACAAGCTCTCGCAAAACTCCGGAAAGACCGCTGAAGTAGGAAAGGCCCTACAGTTTCCTGCGCAGAGAAAAAGTCATTCTCTACGCGTGAAGCTTTGAAAACAATGAAAGGGAGTGCATGCCCCGGAGTAGCGAACGCTGACGAGCAGCATCCGGCGAGCAGCAGCTCGCCTGAGAAGCGACAAGATGGCGCAAGTATAACACCAGATCCTGAGGAGGGAGGAAAAGTGCAGCAGGCAGACAAGAGCGAGAAAAAGTCCGCTGCGCTCTCGTCATTGCAGCAGAAATAGCCGACGGGAAAGATAAGGTGGGCCAATGCAAAGACAAGCACACAGAGCCCGGCAGAATCGAACCCAGTCTGGACGAGTTGATCGAGTCGATTCTGGGAGGTCACGCGGAAGACAACAAAAATCTTCCGTGTAACTAGAATACGCTCTAGGAGAAACGCTGGTGGATGCAGGCAAGGATCAACAGTTTTCGGTTTAGAGCCCTGCATGACAACAGTGCATCCTGAGTATGTATGGGATCCATAGGGCTGCAACTTGCAAGTGCGCATGAACGGTAAGTCATGCCGAATCAAGGCCGTGGCGCTAAGCTCGCCGACAGCAGCTACACAGAGATCGTAGGTTACGTCTGGTTACACTTTTAAGTCGGTAATCTTCTTAATAAATCTTAAGAAAGTAGTCCGTGTCGCCATAGTATCGGATCTTCCGACAGATTGCATAATGGGTGTAAACTTTATGTTAAAATCTAAAGCCGTATTAGACCCAACGACATCCAAATTGTACTTTAAAGAGAACAAAGAACATATTGACGTCGAGTAAGCCGCTATGGAAGTAGGTGCGCTAAAATTGGCCTTAGTGGGGTTAGCAGATGTAAATGGTGAACAGCGAGAAGTACTTCGAGCACTTCTTGACAAAATCATAGGCTCAGACACAGATAAGGTCGGCTTCACGACGTGGATGGAACATCACATCGAGGTACAGACCACAAGGCCGATAAAGCAAAAATATTTTTCGATGTATAGGAAACCTGAAAGAGAAATGTACGAGCAGTGGTCATGGTAAGAAAGGCAAACGAAAAAATCGCTTTCGCGTAGACTTTAGGAAAAGTATTTTTTTTTAAATTTTTCGGTGTATAGGAAACCTGAAAGAGAAATGTACGAGCAGTGGCCATGGTAAGAAAGGCAAACGAAAATATCGCTTTCGCGTAGACTTTAGGAAAAGCGAACGCGATTACACGAAGCGATGCGTATCCGTTGCCGCAAATAAATGCGATATTGAGGAAGCTACAGCAGGCACGCTACATTTTATCTAAGTTGCGCGTACTACTAAATGCCGCTCAGCGAAGGAAGCAATCAGTACGCAGCGTTGACAGTACCCAGAATAGGATTCTTCCAGTTCAAGCAGCAGAAATTCCAGCAGCTTATGGATACAATAATTACGCTGGAATTGCAGCTGCACGCATTCACACATTTAGATGATATCATAGTAGCGTCGGAGACGTTCGAGAATCATGTAAAAGTCCTTGAGCACGTATTAAAACGTATTAAAAAATTTGGCTTAAGCGTAAATATTAGAGAAGAGAGCCTGTGTTGCAAACAAGAGGTAAAATATTTCGGCCTGTTAGTCAATAGAAACGACTCCAGTCCAGATCCGAAAAACATTGCTCCGATTATAAATTTTCTGGAGCCAATAAACTTAAAACAACTTAGACGGTTCCACGGCATGGCGCCGTAGACTACTACTACGCAATGTTGGCTGACAACTTTTGCAACGATGTTGGCATTTGACTTGGCCAAAGAAAGATTAGCCGTTTGTTTGGGGCGACGAACAGCAAACAACGTTCGAGGCGATAAAAGCTCTCATCGCCTCAGCTCCAGTACTGCACTGCCCAAGCTTTGATCAGTAGTTCGTAATACAAACGGATGCGAGCAATACAGGACTCGGTGTTGTGTTGACATAGCGCATAGACGAACAAGAGCGAGTACTTAAATTTGCCAGCAGGGTATTCACGCCGGCTGAGAGGAATTGCACGGTCAGCGAGCGAGAATGCTTGGCCGTGATTTTTGCTGTACGCAAGTTTTGTTAATACGTAAAAGGTTAAGAATTCTGCGAAAGTTAATACGTAAAAGGTTATGCAATCTGCGAAATCCCGCCTGCAGATTAGGGCGTTAAGCGCTAAAGTTGCAAGGACACAAATATACCCTAGAGCACCGCAATAGCGCTGATTATCACGTGCCAGACCCTTTGTCCCGGATGTATGATGAGACAGAGCAATCGATATCTTTGATTAGCTAAAAACCGCAACCCCAAGACCGCTAGAATAACAACAGATACCAAGCAGTCAAGAATAACCCAGAAAATTTTCCAGAATAGAAAATTGGAGATCGCGGGAGTAATAAGAGACGACAACGATGCATAGAGGCTCGTCGTACTAATATAAAAAAGACGGCAAGTGTTGCAAGAATGTCACGATCAGCCGACGGCAGGACACTTTGACCGTGGAAAAACATACAGGAGAGTAATCGAGAGATACTTCTGGCTGAGTGTGTACCGTAATATAGCGAAGTACGTGCAGCGTTGTCAACTCTCTCAGCTGAGCAAGGTAGAGCAGCGTACACCACCAGGTTTTATGGCAAAGCGCGTGGTGCAAAGGCCTTAGTAATGTATTTAATAACAAGACGATACATGAGAATCTGGCAGCTCAAGAAATTCACCATTCGTATTTGCCGCAATACCATCCACAGGAAAATCCAGTGGAGTGGGTAAATCGGACCGTAAAAAAGGAGATTGCCTCATTTACTCAAGAAAATCACCGATCATGGGACGAGTATCTCAGCGATATTACTTTCTTGTTTAACACTGCAGTGCATGTACAGAGCCATCACCCAGAATAATGAATTTCGGAAGACAACCTATCATGCCAGCGTCTCTGGTAGGAAAAGAGGATTAAGAAACGACACAGCAGGAGACCGTGGGAGCGTAGCAAGCCCGCCTTGCCAAGCTACCAGCTCTGCACGAGTGTGCGAAGATACTGTCTGGCGAGGCGCACGCTCGCCAGGCACCATACTTCGATGTCAGCCGACGAGCGCCAACTTTCAAACTTGCGACGTCGTCGCCAAGCGCAGACATGTATTGTCATCTGCAGCAGAAAGCATCACGGCGAAGCTGGTTTTTCCTTACGTCCATACACAATTACGGCTCAAGTTGGTTTGAACGCATTCAAGCTGACAGACAAGGAAGAGAAAATAGAAAAGCTAGTGCCAAATGAAAAAATTCTCGAGCCGACGGGCGTAGCGACGAGAGAGAAGCGTTAACGCAGACAGCGGCCTGGAAAATACGTGTTGACATCCGCTGCGGTAACTAAAAACGGCAAGCCCAGAAACATTACGACCCCGAAGCCCTCTAGTCAACCGCGCGGACGGCCTCGAAAAAATGGAACGGTGAGCGCGCCGACAGCGAGTCAACAAGTTTTATAGCGTAAGTCCGGACGACCCAAGGGCTCGATAAAGTCAAAGCGAGCTGCGCAAAGCGCGCTAGCTCCTGGGGGAGTAGGCGCGCCACGAGCAGCTAGTGGCGCGGCGAACACAGGCTTGCCTAGCGCGGGCGTGCCACAAAAAAAAGTGCGCGCGAATGAAGAAGTAGCAGCGGACGGAATACCCGCGAAAGAAGAGGAAGGAGGGCCCGCGGTTCTACTTCTGCGGCCATCCATGCGTGGAATGTTCACATCAATGCCCAGAGAGAGCTGCACACAAGAAGATCTTGGCCGAGGTACCCTGAGACCGCAAGAAAAATTAGGCAAAGAAGGAGTTGTAGTTGGGGGAAATGAAAGTACCTCGTCTCCCCTTATATCCTGTGTGTTCTTAATTTATTACCTAATATCCAGTTTTAATGCATCCAGTTACATTATTCGTTCGCACAGTCGCACGACAGTGATACAGAGCTGCTCCGTAGACTACGCAGCGTCTGGAATGGGGGTGTAACGAGCAGTCGCGGATTCAAATTGTGCGCGCTGGCTTAGTCGCGAAAGGTTAGCTTGGACTGCAGTGCGACGCTGCCAAGTCGCACTGAGAAGGAGGCGCGCAAAGTCAGAATATTCGGGCAAGCAACGCGTTATTACCACGTGCGCGAAACGACTGGCAATTAAAATACGTACCCGGAGAGTATTTGAGATCGCAGCAAGCTTTATCGGGACACGGAGGACTTTTGGGCTGGTCCATCCTGTCCAGAACATCACCAGCAGCAGCTGCCGGAGTGTCGACCCAGAGAACAAGTCGGCTAGCAGGGACGCCTTTTCGCCGCCCATCCAGTACACCGACGAACGAGCTCGGCTTTCGAAGGTGCGTCCCCATATTTGTAAGTCGACGAAATTCTTACCCCGCTTGTAAGAGACACCGAAGCCGAGATTCTTGCCACCGAATCTTGGGCTCGTCTACCCGGAAATATCCTCTCGCACGTTGCGCGCGTTTATTACATTTACATATTCATTGAGACTCTATTGAAACAAGTGTAGGTTTTGTACTTGCACACACATACACGCACACACAACTCCGCTACGCTGGTGCTAAGCCCGTGGCCCTGTTGTGCAAGCGGCGGGGAAGGAGGAGGGGTAGGAGTATCAACCTCTTTAAAATAACCAAGAGGCATCTGGCATGGATATTAGCACATTGTTGAAGGGCTCCTTCCTAGGATACAGGATAGGGGGAGAAATACCGAAAAGAAATCAAACATGATGAGTAAATTAAAAATAACATTTTATCAAGCGGGTAAGGCCACAGAATCAAATCCCGCCGACGGTTCCGATCGGGTGAAAGCCCCTGTGGCCAGCGCAGGCTCCATGGATTTGAGTGCAGACCAAACTCACAAGGTTGTGGAAAAGAGCCAAAGAGAAGACCTCAAGATTTTGTAGGGTATAATCACCGAAACAATCGAGCACGCAGAGGGTAGGAGTAACGTGCATTAAGACGGGCCTCGCTAACGCGTTAAAAGAGCTAGGTAAGATAGAGAAGAAAGGTATGTTCCTCTTAAAGGTACCAGAGCTTCGCCTGGGAGAAGAATCTATCAGATCAAGAACGAACAGTATGAATAGTTTAGCAAGTAAGGCCAGTCTTCCTCAAGAAAGATTAGATCAATAGCTTTCAATTAGGTATTACCGACATAGGGGCAATCATAATGATATGAATGCATTTGGAAATTTTTGTTGAGGTTACAGAACCCAATTTCAAGTATATAAGAGCCGCGATGCGCGCCGTTGTCGTGTCGTACATACTTCGTATACTTTTACTCGCCAGCGCGGCACTGTCGCACCCCTTGATTAGACATTTTATGTTTACTAGAGCATTTTATTGTTTATTGCCTTCGATTTTATTTATCGCTGTTTATTATTTTTTACTTTTCTCCATGTAATAATTAGTGATAATAACTATTGTTTAATGGACTTAGATATGCCCCGATACGTGTCGAAGTGAAGTATTCGACTTACCAATCCAGAATGCGGACCGAACGGTTAAATAACGTACCACCCGTTCCTCGAACTTTGGCAGGATTAGCTGATGCAATTACAGTTTAATATAAAATACTATTAACAAAAAAAGTTATTTAAATTTCTATTCTATCATCTTGTTTTCAGTGATTATTTATTGCTTAATAATCCACGCGCAACAGGCTAAAAATTTTATCTGCAAATTTCAATACTTCAAATGATTTTGAATGCTCATGGTGATAAAGGAAGGATACATTGTATCCTTATATTCCAATCCGTTAAAGAATTTGCAAGTCAAAAGTCCTTTCTGTTTAAATAAATCGAAAACTCATTCCACCCGGCAATCCCGTCGTGCCCTGCCGTCCCCTATTAAGTACTATTGTTTAATGGACTTAGATATGCCCCGATACGTGTCGAAGTGAAGTATTCGACTTACCAATCCAGAATGCGGACCGAACGGTTAAATAACGTACCACCCGTTCCTCGAACTTTGGCAGGATTAGCTGATGTTTTGGCAGATTATCCACCCGTGAGAAACTATTATAGAGGATGTGCACGGGGAACAGATGGTTCGATTGGTCTCGTTTTTATTCACGATAGTATGCTTGAGACCCTATCAAGGTGCAGACAATTATACGCTGATGGGACCTTTAAAGTAAAAGTTTATACTAATGTTTATTACACTAATATGTATGTATGCAATTTATAACAATTTATAAATTATAGATAAGGCCAAGGAAACCCCACTGTGCGTAGGTGTTTATCGTTCACTTTCGAAAGATGAATACAGTAAGTTAATAAATAATTGTTTAAAAATGACTGGTATATATACTCGGTGACAGTTGATCCTCGTGGAACGTTTTTGAAATCGTACTTTTTGATGTTAGGGTTTGTAAATCCACCAATCTGATTGGAGCATTTAAAAAATATTTCACGAGAATTAACTACCGCCGACTGTACGTGATACATGGAGAAAAATATTTCCATAAATTTTAATATCCTATTCTAAGAAACGGAAGAGCATTGTACATGAATGTGTGTAGTGTAAGGGGCCCATTCGGCATTTAATTGCGAATAACTTTAAGTATCTTTATCATCTAAGCAAATTACTAATTCAAAATAGCAATCGCTACCTCTTTTGCTACTTATTTCGCGACACAATAGAAAAGCATGATATATATTACACTAATTTTGCTTATTATGATTCAAGTGCATCTTGTATTTATGTTAAAAAATGTTATTCGTAGGGATTTCCTGCCATTTATGTTCTTGCGAGTTCAAGAACCACTGCCATGTACAATGCTATATGGGATAAAGTTTTTGAAATCGTTCCCAACTTAAGAAGAAATGTCCTATCTGTAATGGGTGATTTTGAAAGATCTCACATAAACAGTGGTCGTGAGAAATTTCCAACTGCAACTATTTCCGGTTGTAAATTTCACTATAAGCAGGCGATTATTTATTTATTTCCAGTAGGACAAATCTTTAAAATGATTTCTCTGGTAAAAATATCAAGATTTTTGCTATTAACTTCAAAATTTCATTAAGGAAGTTCTATAGGTACTGCTCTAGTTAAAATGTGTGCCCTTTTTATTTATGGTTTATTCGTGTGATCTACTTAGCTAAAAAGCTGCACATATTAACTATCATAAAATAATGATTATACATTCCATTTATACAATTCTATGTATCCTAATTATTTATGAAAAATTTCCTACCGGCGTTGATTTGACTCATTTTCTTTTTATGTTAAATGTACGTTTCTTGTATTTAATAAATTTTTACTATAACTTTGTCACTTAGAGCCCATGAACGATACTTTGTAGAAGTAAATAATAACTTTAGAAAAATAAAAACTTTAATAACTTCTATTATATGCCATGTGCCTTCTGAAATTTATATGGATGTTTTTGAGATATATACCAACTTGTAAACGAAATTCTAAATATATCGTTATGTTAATTCCATTACCGATAGAACCTCCTTAAATACACAAATGTATGACAGACTTATACGTCATAGACTTTGTCACACAAAAATTCACAAGTTGTAAGAATAGGAAAAAAATTCTAAATTATATGGTTCTACTTAGCATTTTTATGTTACCTTGAAATTAATAGCGAATATAATTTGGCTTTAGCGGTACTGATGTGCTACTGAGAGGAGGGCAGGTCACGTCGAGATCCGTATGATTCGTCTGCATTTAATTCGTTCTTATTTCAAAAAAAAAAAAAGGATTTTGTACCAAAAACATTGTTGTAGTATCACTCATTAAAAATGTAATCCAAGTGGTTAAAGTATAAAAGATAAAGTACGGTTTTTTTAATAGCCAAGATAAAAATACATCTCAAAAAACCAATCAGGCCCCATTGGTGGGAAGTAATGGGTTCCACAGTAGAGCATGATAGGTTTTTCATATATCAAACAATAAACAGAATATAGTTATATTTTTACGAATGTAATTTGAATGTATACGAATTTAAAGGTGTAATAATTTTAGAATTTGAAGAAAAGATAAATTTTATAAAAGTTATCGACATCTCAAAATAATTGGGTAAAAAGGCGAGGTTAAATCTGTTTATATGTTGCTCTTAAAAATGTAATTTTCTTCATTTTTTGCATTATATCATGCAATTACAGTTTAATATAAAATACTATTAACAAAAAAAGTTATTTAAATTTCTATTCTATCATCTTGTTTTCAGTGATTATTTATTGCTTAATAATCCACGCGCAACAGGCTAAAAATTTTATCTGCAAATTTCAATACTTCAAATGATTTTGAATGCTCATGGTGATAAAGGAAGGATACATTGTATCCTTATATTCCAATCCGTTAAAGAATTTGCAAGTCAAAAGTCCTTTCTGTTTAAATAAATCGAAAACTCATTCCACCCGGCAATCCCGTCGTGCCCTGCCGTCCCCTATTAAGTCGAACAGTTAAACTCTTTTATTTCATACCAGATTGTATTCGTTGTCTTAAAAATATTATAATAATGTAGAAATAAATATTATTTATTAAGGCTTTAGCAAAATTTTGGAACGAAAATATCCCTATGGAATTCGAGTACATCCTGGAGAGGGCTTATGCGGTAGCACATTTGCCTCCAGACAAAGTTGGAGAAGGATTTATGCACATCACTAGCCTTGTTGATAATGTAGCAAATGGAAATGGCGTTAATCCAGCTATACTACAAAAGCTGCAAGATTTTGCAGCTTACCTAAGAAGATATTGGCTACCACTTGCTGAAGTATTGTCAGTCTTCCAAAAACCCGTTAGGTCCAATAATACTTGTGAGAATTTTCACTTGTATGCAGCAAAGAAAATGGAAATACGTTCCAACGTTTATAGAATGTTAGGTAAATACAATAATTATTGATATACTGAAAACAATATTATATTACGGAAGTATTTTCTTTTTATTGAAATGCTTATTAAATAATTTATTGAACAAAATCGTAGTTTATTAAAGGTTGAGTTTTAGTTTGTTATCAAACTTTAATTTATTAAGATTTTCTTAAAGTTTGCCTACTTATTTTTATACGAAACCCCTGGTTAAAAATTCCCGATATCTTGTAGACGGTAATATACAAGCCCGATAGATTCGTTTTTTCACAAGAAAGTATAACAAATTCTACTTGGAATCTCGATATCGTGTATAACAAATATATTAGCACACACACATTAGTTTGCTTACAGCATAGTACACTACATTTGACTATAATTGCAGCTAATAAATCAGCCGAATCCATTATTATTAATTTGTTTTATTTTAAAATGATTCTAATAAACAATATTTAGAACAATTATGCGATACTCTTCATTTCACTTAAATGAACCATCAATCTCAATTTACTAATCTATAGCTCAAAAAAATATTATTGATAAACTGTACCATTATATACTAGAGCAAATGTCTCATTTATCAAGTATAAACTTAATATGAACATATTAAATCATTTATTGTGGCTATCCGATTACTTGAAATAATTTAAAATTTTGCTTGGTATCGGTCATTGGACAAAATATAAAATCGACTAATTACAATGACAATATCATAAATTTTATTTAAACTTTTTCATGAACTTCGTACGTTGCCAAATAACGTAATAATGAGTAACTATTGATTTATACTTTACATTAGTATTTATACAAGCTAATAAAAAATCAACAAAATTTAAACCATCGTGTCGTAATTCTTGATTTTGGAGGATTTCAATTTTTTAATAGCTTCTGAAGTATAAATAAAAATTTACTTATTATTACTGTTTTTGAAAATGCCAGAAGTTAATGAATATGTTTAAAGAAAATGTATGGCATTATCATTGTAATTAAATTGATAGATATTTTGGACCAATATTTAAAATTTTTATATAAAATAATCGGAAAGCTATAATGAATGTTGTAAAAGGTTTATATTAAGTTTATTCTTGTTATTTAAGACATTTGCATTATTATAATGGTACAGTTTATAATTAATATTGAGTTGTTGGCTAAAGATATCATAAGTAATAAATTGAAATTGATGACTCGGCCCAGTTGAGTAAAATGAAGAGTATAACATAATTGTCATTGTAAAGATTGTTCGTTATAGAGTCGTAAATAAAACAAAAAGGGAATGTCGTAGCTAAAAACACCTTTTTTAACACAGGCTGCGCGAAATCGCGTGCGTTCAATCGCATTTCGCGCCGCCTGTGTTAAAAAATAATGATCGGTACTCGTGCGAAGTTGATTCTGCACTCGTGTGATTGTCACCCTCGCGTCGCTCGGGCGACAACCCTCACACTCGTGCCGGGATCAACTCTTTCGCACTAGTATCGAAATGTACTATTTTCTGTTCCCTATAACTTTTTGAATAAAGCTTGCAATTGAAAACTGGCTCTGTATCGCTATAGGATTTGGTTTAATAAATCATTCTACCCAATGAAATTTCGATCGGACTTTTAGTTTTTCAAAAATCTTGGCAATACGAGCTGGTGTTTACGCGTATCCACGCGATTGCAGCGCCAACCTTAAAATCTAATTTTACTACTACCTTCTGAAATAAAGCTTGCAATGAAAAACCAAGCCTGTAGCGCCGTAGTATTAAGTTTAATAAATCATTCTACCAAAAGAAATTTCGATCGGACTTTTAGTTTTTCTAAAATCTTGGAAATACTAAATACCTAGCGGCGGATTTACGAAGCTATCTCTTCGACATCCCCTTAAGCTGTCAGCAAACCAATGTGTATGCTAATCTTAAACTCAAATTTATATATGTATTCCTTGTAAAAACTATGTATTAGTTGGAATAT
This sequence comes from Nasonia vitripennis, assembly GCF_009193385.2. Taxonomy (NCBI): domain Eukaryota; kingdom Metazoa; phylum Arthropoda; class Insecta; order Hymenoptera; family Pteromalidae; genus Nasonia; species Nasonia vitripennis. Next base: position 516,384 of record NW_022279589.1, read on the forward strand.
TACCAAATTGTTGGCTCACTCGCAAAACCCGTATCCCAATCTTCTAATCTGAAAAAAAGTTATATCTAAAAATTTATTCTACTAATAGAGTTTTTGTCGAGAAACCTTCAGTAGAATACGTTAACAAATCTCGGTGGATTCCGGGGATATTATCGGGAACGTTTTTTACCAGGGAACATGTCAAAATAATTATCATGTTCAATTTTGAGTCCATCAATTTAAAATTAATTTTAATTAATTAAAAAAAAAAATTTCGTAGACGGAATGGGGGCTCAAATGGATAAGACAGCAGCGAATTATGAAATGGCTGAACGAGGTCTTATAGTAACAGTTCAGCGACCAGCGCGTCTCGTAGAAGCTGACTTGGCTATACAGCGAACTGAAAATGAATTTCTATTGGGGCGGTAACTGATATTTTTGATCATACATTATCATTTATCTCTATGTAAATGTAAAAAGGTCCTTTTTATGCATAAAAACCAAAAATTAGCATAAGAATTTAGAAAATTACGATTTTTAAAAATATAAAAATATAGAAATTATAAAACATTATGACGAAAGTTTTGTTTAAAAAGGAATTTTGAAAATACATGAAAATATCTGACTACTGCAGTATACTAGTTCTGTCCTATGTTTTTTATTTGTTTTCATTTCATAAAAAAGGTTCTGTCTCAATACTTTTATTAAAACAAAAAAAAAAAAAAAAACAAAAAAACTAATAAGAAAATAGAAGCTCGCGATTGGAGTATTCATGTTCGTTTTGAGCACATTAGATGACCTAGAATACAGCTAAAGCAACCTTGCTAGAAAAATATTATTTTCTCCCTTGATTGCACAATATACTATTTGACTTAAAGGTTTCGGCATTTGGTATCGTATTAAATAAGGGTCACTGTGGGGACACGGATTACATGAATGGTCATCGCTGCTAATTTTTTCAACTGCACTATTAAAGTTATATACAAGTAGAGTAATAGAAAATCGCAAAAATGTCGCCAGGAAATAGCAGAAAGCATGCGGCGAATAGGAAGACATGTCAGTAACAATAGCTGTAACAATAAAATATAACTTCATATTGTACACTTCTCGCATTTTTTGCGTGATTGAAAGTATTTATATATATGGATGGTTCTCTGTGAAATCGACCGGTCAAAGAATAAATATCGCTATAACTCTGGGAATATCTTCTATAGGTTGCAAAAGGATCCTATGAATATTTTCACATTTTTTTAATCTATATTCTTCGAGTTACAAGGGGTCAAAGTAGGTGAACCCAGCATTATTTTGTTTTTTTGCTATATTGATTAATTTATAGCTCCTCAGAGAAACATTTTTCACTGTAGACATAGATGTATTTTTTTTTATACAATTTTATCACCTTATCCATAAAAATAATTTGAAACTCATAGTAACTCATTGCATGGCGTAAACTCAAGTTTACGCAATGCAATAAATAAAAATAATTACATAGAATTATGCTATCTTTGCTCTGAATATCGAAAGGAGCTTTGGTATCTGTCTTCACGTGTAAATATAAATAAAAACAGATCGTTTCTTTTGGTAAAATTAAAAATTTATACCATACGTCTACGAAATGAGAAATAATTATAATAATATTGTTATTTATCATAGTTATGATGTGGAAGAGTATCTAACGCACATTGCTGGTTTGAGGCGTTATCATTTTGCAAGAGGTTGGTAAAATTATTAATAGTAATGTAGATTATATAAAATTTTAAGAACAAACAAAAATACTTCCTAGTAGAAATATTGGCAATATCTGTACTTACAGAGATTTGCTACTTATAATGAATTGACTAGTTATAGTAAATTTCTGTAACTCATATGTTAATTTATTCCATAAAAACAATGGACTTTCTCAGCTTCAAAATATTGATCGATACATTGTTTTATTTTTGTAACCCACCTGAACTAGTTAGTATCTAAAAGAAATCAGAAAAAGCAGCATTTTTGGTGTATTTATTAACACCTATTAGCAACCAAAAAAAATCATTTTTATAAAATAAGATTATTTACTAAATCACATCATGCTTTGCAAAAAATGAAAACTAACTTTCGATTAATGGGATAGTCATTCTAGTAATACCTTATAAGAACAAATGATTTAGATATACAAGAAAATGATTAAATGATTTCTTTTATTTAGTACACAAATTCAATGAGCGGATTCGGCGGCCTCAACGAAGAGCGAATGAAGAACATGAAGAAGACGAAGAAGAAGAAGAAGAAGAAGGCGAAGAAGATGAACAAGAAGACAACGAAGATAATGTACACTTTGAGATAAATGACATCGCATATCTGAGAAACGAACTGAATCCTGACGCTGGACCTGGTAAAGACATACTTGTTATATGTATACTAGCAAAATCAAGCGCGCCTCGCGCGCTTAATATTGCACGGTGCGCTTCTTTCGTCCATTCTAAAAAGCACTCGAACTTTAACAAATATTTTCACACTCTATATACATATGGGGAATTCCTCAGAACTTTTAAACTCCTACGTAAGTGGATAAAAATTTTATTTACATTTACAATTTCATGTCGAATAAACGGTATTTTCATGTAAGAGTAAGAAATATAGATGTCTATGAAGAATCAACCTCATAGGTGCCAGCTTAAAATGATTCTCAGAAGATAAGTAGACTAAAATCTGTAGATTTGGTGTCTAAGTTGAGTAAACTTGTCTATTCTTAACAGGTTTTCTCGGACGCCGTTAAAGATATCGATTTTTTTCCACGTTAAATAAGTCAGCTTTTATTATTACACAACTTCATCTAAAAGGAAATTCGTGTGCGATTCTCGGAAAAAAAAAATTTTTTTCTTGCGCTGTATCTGTGTAAGTACATTTTTGCGTTTTTTTATTGTCACAAAATTGAATAGTAAACATGCGCGCCGTCTTTTTAAATCTTAATCTAACTACATAGGATAATAGTTTCATATCAAAAGGAACATTGAGCCGAAGTCAGATTCATGTGCTGTAAATATCCTTGATATGGGAGCACTTGAAAGATTGATTTTTGAGACGTAACTCGTGTAAAAAAAACAGTTTTTTTGTGTAGCACATGTATAGTATCATGTATATAGGCCAAATTGTGGTTGTAATCGTTTTCCGTACGGTCGTCTCCCATTCTCGCTACGTGCCCTGCCCATCCCAATCTGCGCGATTTTATTATTCTGTTAATATTTGGTGACGCGTACAGATTGTGTAACTCATCATTGTGTAGTCTCCTCCATTCCCCGGTTTCCTCATCTTTCTTCGGCCCGTATATTTTTCGCAAGACTTTATTTTCAAATACCCTAAAACGGTTGTCCGCCTGCTTAGTGAGAGCCCACGTTTCGCACCCGTACAGAACCACCGGCAGTATTATTGTCCTGTATATTCTTATTTTAACGTTTTTAGACAACAGCCTCGACTTAAGTAAATTACTCACGGCGTAGAAGCAAGCATTACCCGAATGGAGTCTCTTATTTATTTCGACATTAATCTCGTTTCTATCATTTATGGTCGTACCCAGATACCTGAATTCGCTAACCTTTTCAAAAGTAAAATTCCCAACTCTGAGATCTTCCTCCCCTCTGCAGATGCCTAGCTTATCCACAATCATGTACTTTGTTTTTGATTCACTCACTTCTAACCCTGTATACATCACCGCTTTTATGAGGATTTCCGCGTTTCTTGCTACCGTTTCCCTACAATCCCCCAGTATATCCAAATCATCTGCGTAGCCTAGTATCTGCGTTGTTCCATTAAGCGTTGCGCCCAGCTGGCTAACCTGCATTTTTCTAACGGCATACTCTAACGTTAAGTTGAACAGCACCGTAGAGAGCCCATCCCCTTGTTTTAAACCATCGCGTATCATGAAGGGTTCTGATACATTACCGCCTACTCGGACCTTTCCCGTGCTTCCGTTCAGACATATTTGAATTAATCTCACGAGTTTTTTCGGTACACCGAGAAGTACTAGAATTTGATACATTTTGCTTCGCTTAATAGAGTCGTACGCTTTTTTAAAATCTATAAATAGTTGGTGTATGGTTTCGTAAAATTCTCACTTTTTTCTGGACTCTTTTTACTAAGGAAAAAAATATTCGCATTCATAATATATTTATATTTAAAGTTCTAAAGGCTTAACTGAAGTTGAAGTTTAAATGTATGAATGTACGTTACAATTATATTTCAAAAACGCCTCAGCCAATCAATCTTAAACTTGGATGCTGCATTGCATTACTCTCAACAAAGGTAAATAGTCGAGTTACAGTGATATATATATATATATATATATATATATATATATATACAGGGTGAGTCATTTTAATTTGACTCACCCTGTATATATATATATATATATATATATATATATATATATATATACAGGGTGAGTCATTTTAATTTATATATATATATTAATCAAAATTTTGAAAATTTTGGAATATTTGGAAATTGTTTCAAAAGTTTTTAACGATTTAAAGCTTTAGTAAGGAGATGAAAAAAAAAATCAAGAGCAGCAAAAATATTTGTCATATTCGACCATATTTGTTGCTCTTGATTTCCGATTCTTTAATTATTGTAGGCTCGTTCTACCTTATAGGTAGCGAAAATGGATTAATTTATACCTGGATTAAGACCAGTTAATCTTGCTCTACATTTTGTCTGACGCTCGGAAAACCCTATTTTCGGTTCACTTTATAGGCGCCGAAAATGGTCTTATTCATGCACGTGTTATAAATAAGCTTATTCAAGTTTTTTAACAATAGTGCTTTTCACCTATATTTAACAATATTGACACAATATTACAAATAATGTTAGAGCAGTATTGCTACAATATGCTTATTGTATTTTGGAAATGCAATCCGAAAACGGACATCATGCCTTACAGTAGTATTGCAGGAAAATTTTCCGAAGGTTATAAAATCCTGGTATAATATTTTCGAATCTGCAAATGCAGTCTTCCGTCACTATTGCTAGAAGATTGGATGCTATATTATCCCGAAACGAACCAATATAGACCCCAATCTTTCAGCAATATTGCTTAAATGTTGTGTTCAAAGATTCGCTGGATTCAATAATATTGTTGAAAAATTATAAAACCTTGCTAAGCTTTTGGAGAAATATTGCTGTGGACCGTTATGTCCGTTCTACCATTGTAAGTTCGCCTGCAGTCTGGGCCTGCCTGTGTACAACACCCAATATCGTCCGAATATTATCTCAAGGTTGCAATACGAAATTTGGCAACATTGCATAAGGGCATTATAATGTTACTGCGACTATGAAACAACATTCTCACTAGATAGTACAATATTTCATAAATATTGTTATATTATCTAAAATCATTTTGCATTTATAAAAAAAAGATTTATACCATTGCAAACATTTTTAAATACGATATTGTTTAATCTGGTAGCATTGCTGTCCAATAGTCGGATCAAGATTATTATGTCATTGTGCAATATTGCGGAATCTAGTTATGCAACCTTAAGACAATGTTCTAACGATATTAAGTGCTGTAGACGAGCCGGCCCAGAGCAGGCGAACTTGCAATGGTAGAACGGACATAGCTGTCTACAGCAATATTGCTTCAAAAGCTTAGCAAGGTTTTATAATCTTTCAACAATATTATTGAATCCAGCAAATCTGTGAACGCAATAATGCTGAAAGATTCGGGTCTATATGGGAACATAAGAACTCGTGAAAACGCTTATATAATTTTTTTCATTTAATGTTTTTACCTTTATTTTACAATATTGACGCAATATTGCAAATAATCCTTGAGCAATACTGCTGCGAAATTTTTATTGTTTTTTTGAAATGCAGATAATAGTAATATTTTGTTGTCTTAGTTTTATTTAGTTTGCTAGATATTTTAGTTAGATTTTTTTAGGTGTAAAATTTTACAATTAAGAAAATTAATAAATTACAACAGACAATAATTATCAATAAGTGAGACAACAATTTTATCAAAACAGTTTTCTTCATTTTATAATTGCTGTCTTCTACGTTCACTAGCTTGTTCCCAATCAAAATAGCTATTTTCAGATTTCTGCACATTTTTCGTAACTTTTTTAAAAACACACCTTTAATAACATTAAAGAAAATTAAATTTTATAAAAGATAAAGGTTAGGCGAGTTTGATATATACCGCAACGAAATAACAGGTAAAAAAGAACTGAGATCAATCAACCAAAGTTAAGTTTATTATATTTTAGAACACTCGGTTAATACTGTCCTGCCATGTTATAACCAGGGCCAGAAGGACCCTGTTTATTGTAAATTAACGTCGGGCGTGCAGAAGGGACGGCTCGGCCGACTCAGATCATGCACGTGTTTTTACACGAGCCCGCGGAGGCGGCGTAGGTCGGGTCGTAGGAAATAACACACGAGAAGTTTAGATAAGGAAATGTATATTCAACTGTAACTATACACGGAGGTGCAAACACCGCACACTTCGACGAACGATAAAGAGAGACGAGAGATATTACCCTGTCGACGTGAGAGAGTGAGAGTGCAGGTACTTACAACTCGGTAGTGGCAGTAGTACTTGACGCAACGGACGTGGTCCAGTCTCGGACGTGGAGATGTACAGTTCGGACGGGCGTCGCAGCAGCTCGTCGGTAACGCACGGATGAATATCGTTCGCTCTCGAGATGCTCGCAGGACTCACAACAAATCCGCGTATACAGTAGCGCGAGCTACTCGTGTGGATAGCGCAGCGAGACTAACTCTAGTCGCGGTTCTCCCGGCCGTCGGCACATCGTTGTCATATCTCGCCAACGCTGTGCGGCCAGGCGGCAACCGCGCTACCTATGCTCTCACTCTCTCTGTCTCTATCTTGCCTCGTTTCTCGTTCTTGCTCGTTTCGGCGCTCGTTGGCAGCTTGCTGAAACAATAATCTTATTACATTTAGTACATGATTAGCCGTTAGACATTTGACGTGCACTTAGCCGTCACAATTTAATCTTAATGAAGCGAGAAACAACTCTCAAGATACTTACTACGTAACTTCATATGACCGTTTTATTGTACCCATGGTGTTTTTATGGCGTTCTAATACATAGAGAGAAAATGTTCACCAATAAACAAAATGAAACGGTCATGGCAAGTTAGGTAGTAAGTATCTTGTGAGTTTTTCTTATTAATCAGTATATAACTTAAGTTAAGTAAGCCCTTTATTGACTAAAACAAATATTGTTGCTTCATTATGATTAAATATAATAAACTGGGTTTTGGTTAATTGATCTCATTTCTTTTTTATCTGTTATTTCGTTGCGGAATATATCAAACTCGCCTAACATTTTACTTTTTTAAAAGCTAATTTTTGAGTTTTTGTCCTTTTTATTAAATTTCTTTAAGTATTTTATATTTCTTCTAAAAATAAAATATAACCATCTTTAGCACCTTTTGACCATGGTTTTATTGTAACATTTTTATCACTTACACCTCATCGGCCACCTTGTACACTTAGACACTGACCTTGAATGATTGTTACACCTAGACAAAAATAACCACGAAGCACACCCCCTAGACCTCGTCATCGGTCACCCCGTACACCTGACACCGCCCTCGAATGATGTATTTACCTAGTTATAACAATTTACGGAGCGCACCACCTAAACCTCGTCATCGGTCACCCCGTACACCTAGACACCACCTTCAAAATATTTCCACACCTAGACACTAAAAAATATATGTGAGCGAGCATGCAGAAACCCGATGAGAAAGCAATATCCATCTGTGTATAGCTGTGCGGCCAACTTCACGGTCCTAACTTGTGTCAGCTAACTTAACGGTCCTAACATTTTTTGATTTAATTTGACCATTTTGTGAATGACACACTCGTGTATTATATCAAAGGTAATTTTTATCAATATTTTTGTTGATAATCATAGTTAGGCATAATAAAACATGATATAAGTCAAAATATATTAGAGACAAGAAAGAAATGCATTTATTTCTTTGTAATGAAAAATGCGAACTCTAACATAGAAGTAAATAGTAGCGCGGGTACCGTGGCTTAGTCTGCTTCTGAAATTCGCCTTCGCGGCGCTGCCGCACCACTTTATAATAGAATCTAATTAACGTAACTATTGAAAACTGTTGAAATTTGGCACCATCCGCAGTAAACTAAAAAAATACTGAAAAAAATCAATGATACCTGTAAATAACTGTTGACTTTGTCTCAATTCCGACATTCTTCTGCTGAACATTTATGGAAGATTATGTAATTTTATAGAAAATCATATTTTATATCATCATATAAAGATAAATTAATTTTATTATTATTTTATTTAATTCTTATCTTAATTATTGAATAAGACAGTATTTAAAATATATTACGAAATATTGTGCGTAAAATGCACTATTACGCACGCTCCGTGTGCGTTCAAGTACATTTTCCGCCCCCTGTATCAGGAAATAACGTTCGATACACATGCAAAAAATTGATTTTTATAATTTTATAAATAGATAAAATTTAGTTGTCAAAATTGACACTTTATTGATTGTAGAATAAATACAGAATGCTTCAATGCATCTATTTTTGAATACGGTTTTACCATTTAAAAAATAATCTTCAATTATAACTGTTGAGTGTAAGCGAGCAGACTTCGGCCCGCCGGAGACTCCATGTGTGCAAGGCATGATGGAACTGCGCTCTCCCCCTCTTACCGGCCTCGCCGCAGCTGCGGCGGCGGCGGCGCTTACTTCTCTCTGAGCTCTCGAGACAGAAAGACGCGTTCGCATTCTTATACGTTTTGAATATACTTATTTGTGTTTTATACATATATATAAAACAAGAATTGCTGAAAAATGTAAACTACTTTACTCAGATACTGACAGTTTATTATATAAAATATATTGTCACGACATTTATGATTTTATTAAACGAGATATTGGGAATTTTGATACTTCTTATTTTTTACCTGATAATGTATTTTTCACAATCCGTGCATGAAAAAGGCCCTTTTCCATGCGTGAAAAACGAATAGAAAATCAAATTTTTCGTAGCAACAGGTGGAAAGTTTTTCCTCCCGCAATAATAGAAATCGTAGTAGTGATAGAAAAACAACAACAACATCGACATCGTACGACAACAACGACGAGAAAAACAGGCAGAAAAACACAAAGGACGATAGTGAACACACTGATTAATAAGCTACTTTTCGAGCTAAATTTGACGGGACATCAATACTGCGGTCCTGGTGCAAAATTGAAGGAGCGCCTTGCTCGAGGTGATTCTGGAATCAATCTACTTGATGCAGTCTGTAAACAGCACGACATTGCCTATTCGAAAAATCGAGAGAGTGTTGAAGCTAGAAATGTGACTGACAATGTTTTAGCTGATAAGGCCTGGCACCGAGTTTTTGCTAAAGATGCAAGTTTAGGTGAAAAGGCTGCTGCTTATGCTGTAACAAACGCAATGAAACTAAAATCTAAATTTGGTATGATAATAAAGAAGAGTAGGAGAAAAAAGAAACCAGCTTCTATCACACTCGCTAATGTAGTCAAAACAACTGCCAAATCTTTAACTCCAGGGAGCAAATATTCACCTGTTACGATTCGTAATGCTTTAAAAAAAGCACGTGAAACTGTCAAAAAATTCGGTGGAAAGACGAATGTCCACGTTCTACGTGTATTATCAAAACCTCAAAAAATTCGAGGATTTCTTCCATTTCTAATTCTGCTTTTTGATAGATTAAGTGCAACATGTGCATTGGAAGGTGGTGCAGCTGGTATTGCAAAAGCAGTAAATGCTGCTTATGCAGCCAAACGTAAACTTGAAGAAAGCAAACGACACAATAAAACTATGGAGGCTATTGCTTTAGGTAAAGATCTTTATCTAATGCCATATAAAAAAGATTACGGTGTTTTTCTTGAATCTCACAAAGGTCAATGTCTTGACAAAATACATGCGAAAATCCGCAAAAAAATGCAAAAAAGAAATTTTGTATGAACAAAAAAGAGAATCAGCAGAAAAAAAACTTTGAAATAAATTTGCCAAAAAAAGATCTTACTGACGTAGATTTATTAAAATATGTTAAAATTTTAAAAATTCCATATTTTCGTGGTATTATTATGAGAAATTTACCACCCAAAAATGGACCGCGTTATTATGAATCAGCAGTAGTTTAAAAGCAACAAAAAGTTTTATTGAAAACTTTAATTAGAAAAAAAAAATGAATATTAAATCTCATAACAACTTTTTAAATTTCGAAATTTAAAAAAAATTTTTTGGTAACTTCAAAAACATTGCACTTCTATTAGTTTTAACCGACATAACTATTTGTTTTTCTCCAAAACAATTAGATTTTTTCATGTGGGAAAGATCTGAAATGTACTAGTCTTCGCCGCAAATCTGAACCGTACTAGTCTTTATAGCAAATCTGAACCGTACTAGTTTTCGTAGCAAATCTGAACCGTACTACTCTTTGTAGGGACCGACGATATATTCTTAAGGTGTGTGGATGTAGTGCGAGCATTGTGCCTCTTGCGAATGTGTGAGTGAATTTCCTTATCTTGTCTTCCTAATTTCTCCTTCTTGCTGCTTCCTTCTATTCCTGGTGTGCTTGTCGTATACTGGTGTGCGAACGTCATTTTTATCGCTGCTTCGTCGTGGTGTTTAGTTGAATAAAGTCCGTTTGAAGTGCGTCCATTTTGTTGTTGACGGATTTGGATTCGGATTCGGATCGTAACGAATGCCCTGCGCGCTTGAAAATTTTGTATCGTGATTATTATGTTCGCGGATTCGGTTCTATTCGCAATTGTCTCAATATTCAATTTATATTAATAAAATCTTATTGTTTTCTCTAAATTTAATTATATTTCTTGTATCATCGCCTTGAGTTTTAATAATTTTTTCTGGTTTTCGTCTTTGTTTTTTTATTTAAATTGTTTGTTTGTTTCTATTTGTTTGTGTTTTTCATAAAGTAATTTTTGGTGCTAAAAGTGAGCATCTCACAATAGTTTTGGTGATTTACAACCACCATGAGAACTTATAAAGTATTTTAGAGTGAAAACTACTAAAAAATACAATCCAGAAAGGTATCAAAATTTTAATATCTACGTATGTGGGTATCTATGTTTAGAATTTTTGTGTGGGGCTAAATAAGGTGTTGCATCATTTTTAAATCTTCAGTTCGCTAGATACGATCATGGAGGATTCCTTAATGCTCAGTCTATCAGGAAAGTCATTCATTCTAGAAGTACAATATTTTCCACCTATAGAATTACCACCTAGCAAAAACTATGTTCTCGGGTTAGTTAAACTCCTGACTTTTAACTCTATTCCTAATATTGATATTGGTTGTAATACGTTTTACGTAGGAGGACAAATATCTACATTAGCGACGGTAGTTGGGAAATTGAAGATATTGAGCGCACTTTACAAGAAAAACTTGCACCTGAAGGAATATCATTATTTTGAAAACCTAATAATAATACGCTCAGATCTACTATCAAGTGTAGTCACGAAGTTGATTTACTAAGCGTATTTTATCTGCAAACACAACGCATAAATCTGATTTACCTGTAGCAATTCTGAAGGTCAACGTCTTAAGAGTTGAGTGCAACATCATGTCAGGAACTTATATAACAATCAAACAGCTGTTCTTCCTGGTTATAAAATTATTGAAGTTTCTATGCAAGTAATTTATTTACCTGTAGCTGTTAAGATCATTGACAATATACAATTGCGTATTGTAGATCAAGACGGTGATTTGGTAAATTTTCACAGGGAAATTATAACTATCAGACAACATATAAAATCTATATTATAAAATATGAACATAGTTTATAATAATAATAAATTAAGTAGGGATTATATTAAAAGCGCACCATACCACCAACAACTCAATCGAAGGAGTCCGCTCAAGGCGTTAACAATAGAAAATATACAATTTAAAAAAAATCTTGGTCTAAGAGTAAAATTTCGTGGAAAAAAATAACATGTAAAATATTTTGCTGTTTCAAAACACAATAGAGGAAGCATTGAGTATACACTCACTAGTAGTGTTTGACAAATAATACCTTCTTCAAATGTGTTACATATAATTGGTCAAATAACAAAGGTATCAGGGGGAGTGCTTACAAATACAAAGTAAGTCAACAATGCTATTTGTCATTTGTTTGAGGAAATACGTTATGAAATGAACGGGATCGGAATTGATAAATGTAAAAATGTTGGCTTAACAACACTCATGAAAAATTTTATATCGCTTAATGATAGTAAGAGTTTGTTGTATGAAAATTCAGGATAGATAGATATCTAAGAAAAAAAAAATTAACAGATGCTAATGGTTATTTTGATGTATCAATACCATTAAGTATGATTCTTGGGTTTGCTGAGGATTATTGAAAAATAAAAGTCAACATGAAATATGAACTGATTCTTACAAGATCTAAAAACGATTTTAATTCTGTTATTTTAACAGTAGTAACGGGAGAAAATAATAAACGCATAAATGAAAATTTTTAAATTAACATTTCGAAAATTGAATGGTTAATGACTTACATTATTATGTCTGATAAATACAAAATTCGCCTTCTCAATTTTCTTTAAAAAGATAAATCTATAGCTATGAGTTTTCGTGCATGGGAACTATATGAATATCCATTACTTCCTAGAACAACAAAACACGTTTGGACTGTTAAAACATCAAATCAACGAGAAAAGCCTCGCTACATAATTTTAGGGTTTCAAATGAATCGTAAAGGTCAAAGAAGCACAAATTCTAGTAACTTTGATCACTGCAATTTTTCTCAATTCACAATATTACCCTTACAATAATTCAAATCTTAGCATTAATCAAAATCAGTATGCTATATTATACGATATGTATGCTCATCTTCAAGATACATACTATAATAGAGGTGCAGAGCCTATACTCAACAAAAGCGATTTTTTGAATTTTGCACCTTCAACAGTTATTGACTGTTTTAAACAAAGTAAGTCATTAGAAAAAGCTCCCGAAGATGTACGGTTGGAATTCGTGGTTCGAGAAGATTTTCCAGCAGCAACATCAGCTTACTGTTTAATTCTACACGATCGTATTATTGAGTATAACGCTATTAGAAGGAATGTGAAAAAAAAATTGTTTACGCAGTGGGGGGGGGGGTACAGCTTTAAATATAAGCGCAACGGACTCTGGCAAGACAATTGAACATCATGACAGCATACGTACTAGATGCGCAAGGCTTTCAGCAGCCCATAAGACAATTTGTAAAGGAATTATCTATTGTTTTGCTTTATGTGAATTCATCAGTGACGCAGATGTATCTCTTAAACCACCTGTGTCATGGAGAAGACTACCAGCAAAATACAATTTTACTAATTTATGGTTGGAAAGAAATTATCACTATACTAATAAGACTTAAGTAAATCCTTAATAAAATCTTATTATTATATTTAAATTGAGATATACACATTTATGCTAAAACTTTGCTTATATAACCCTGCTATTTATAATATAAAATTGAGTACGGAGTTCAAAGAACAGAGAATAAAGTTACCAGTATCAAATTTTGATAATTTATTAGATGAAAAAAAAACATGTTATCGTCATGGAGATTTACTTCCTAATAATATTCGAGCTACTTTATGCAGACTATCCAATTCTGGTAAAACTAATGTGCTCCTTTCTGTTATAATACATCCTGATGGACTTAAATTTGGAAATGTTTATGTATATTCAAAATCTCTTGAACAATTCAAATATGTATTTCTCGAACGTCTTTTGAAGCCTCTAAATGGTATCCAATATTTTCCATTTAAAGATAAAGGATGAAGTGGTGTCAATCGATGACGTACTTCCTCTATTGTACATTCTATTGTAGTGTTCGACGATATAGCGTGTGAGAAACAAGATAATATTAAACCTTCTTTTGTATAGGAAGACACACAAATTTAGATTGTTTCTACCTTTGTCAATCGTATGCTCGTATTCCAAAACATTTCATATGAGATAATGCCAATATGTTAGTTTTATTTAAAGAAGATGATATGAATTTAAGACATATTTATAACGATCATGTTAATTCAGATATGTTTTACAATACATTTAAATATTTTTGTTCAATGTGTTGGAAGAATAAGTATGGATTCGTTGTTATTGACAATGTTATGTTACGAATTATGGAAATATCAACATGTCGAAATACAAGCACAATCAAAAAAAAGTATTCTCAGTGAACTTGAAAAATCAAGAGCAGCAGTCAAGCGAAAATATAAACTATTACAACAGAGTAGAAATAGTTCTAAAAAAATTTAGATGAAACTTTCAAGCCTATTACTGTACCTCTTGAAAAACTTATTGATCTTACTCAAACATCAATTCAGCAAAAAAATTTAGTCAAAGCAAGAACAAAAAAAAAAACGTGATAATTTTTCGAACAAAAAGGAAAGCAGATCAACTAATGATAATAATAAAACCGCTCAATAAATTACAGACGATAGTAAAGAAAATCAATCAACTACCGACGATTCTAATAAGGATGATATTACTATTCGTAATTCAAAAATATCATTCAAAACAGCTGAAAGTGAACAGGACGATGATGAAGCAGTTTCATTTAATAAACATTATTTATCTATACTTTTAAGAAGCCCAAAAAGTTGGTTAGATAATATACTTGGAGTAAGACAAGAAAATAATGAACTGAAAATTTGTGATTCAACAATTAGTACTACACAAAATAATGCGATTGTTAAGAATAAAATAATTATTTTGCATGTAGAGGTTTACTTAAACTTCTTTTCAAAAAGCAACTTGACGCAGTGCGGATAACTTTTCACGACATTGACAATTATCGGCAAATTATTGAGCAGACAAACGCTTTTCGAAAAAATAATGAAGAAGATCAACCTGTGCGTCAACTCAATAGTCAAAAGAATAAAACTTACATCCAACCATTTTTTAATAAAGAGATAAGACATAAAGCTGTTGAAGGAAAGGAACGGGGCTTCTACCGAGGTATAAACTTATGAGAAAATATTCTCTAACAGTTTTGTGTACTGGGATGATCCTGATTAATTAGTCGATCGCCTTCGCATATTAATAGCTGAGTCATCAGCTAGTAATAATAAACATATAAATGAGATACATTCTATCATAGATGAGCTCCGAGAAGCAAATTTAATATATTAAGAGAGGGAAAAAGAGCAGCTAAGCTATAAAAATGAAAAAAGTTCATTTTGATCTTGATAAAACTATTGTTCACGTAATGTATGTTGCGGGCATATGCAAGTCGAACAGCTTGACATTCCAAGTGACAACAAAAAGCATGTGATAGGGAGCGTTTCAAAATACGAATCGAACGTTTAAGCAAAATTATTAATCCTGTTTTAGAAAAAAAAATATGAAGCTATATATGTGTTTGGACGACAACTTGACGAAAGCAATGTCCACCCGGTGTTGGTTACAAGGTCACCGCCGATAGACATTTTAATTTGAAAAATAAAAGATTAAGTAATGTTGCTGATGCTTAAGAAGTAAATAATGCAGTTAATTTAAGTACGATGCAACGTGCAATTGAATGGAAAGTGAAACTTTTAAATGATATTGCAAGTAAATTGAGAGAAGATCTTGATAAGTTAGGGCAAATAGTTGAAGGAAATTTCAAGATCCAGTTTCCGGCCATTGCTGCTCCACATATATTCAGAAGTAGAAATTTGATTTTTGTTCCGCCTCGTTGCCAAGTGAGATACGGTCGGGCACTTGCGCCCTATTTTTTATTTTTTATAGGTACGGGCCTGTACTGAAGCGCGAGAGCCGCTCGTACATAGTACGCCAGTGCGCACTAGCCCCGCCTACTTTCTCGCTTCGGAGCTCAGCCTGATCGTTCTCTCTCAGTCGCGTGCACCGTCGCGTGCAACGTGCCGCGCGCGCTTCGGCTTTCATCGGGTGCTCCCGTGCCGCGTCTGCGCGTAAATAAACTCGGTAATAGCATTGCGTAAATGAAAATGCGTTACCGAGTTTATCTTGTCGAGCGCCGCTCTCACGTTCATTCTCGCATCGTGCGGGAGCCATACGCATTCTCTCCGAAACCTTCAAGCAATCTATCACGCCGCAGCGCAAATCAATTTGTTTCGCTCTGACGTCGTGTTTTCCAGAGAATTTCAACAACCGCAGCCACGAGATCGCAGAGTTCGAGGCATCCCGTGGCATCCGACATAGTTTTAACACTCGCCCGGTAGTTGTCCCAGGACGCACGTCGTCATCTCATCTTCAAAAATTGTCATTAATTTCATACTAACTAACAACTACGCGGAACCGAGCGTACTCTCTATGAAGTTTATTTCCTTTCTCTTCGAGTAGCATTTTGTTTTCACGGAATTACGCATACCTGGGCGTTGAGCATGCGTTCCGACCAACGCATCACGCTACAGAGTTCATTCATTATCTTTTCACATTCAATAGTCTGGTTCATTTTCTTGTAAAACCACGTACCGTAGATATTATTTCCGTTTCAGACTCAATCATCAAGTACGTTTATATCAATTTTCCTTTGTTTATCGCGTATTCTATTTAATCAATAAATATTTCATTATATTCCATGAATCATTAATTTCGAATTTAATAAAAATAAAATATATATTTCTTACTTATTTCAAAATATATTATGGTGTCGTGTAAAATTTATTTATATCTTCCGTCCTTTCACTCCTGCGCCATGTGTCTTAATTTATGATTATAAAGATAAAATATTTAAACATTATTTGCGATCCAAACGCAAATAAGAATCTTTCAAAATAGAGACAAGATTAATGGCAAATTTTCAAACTTAAATCTTGTTATTTAAAGCTTCTTAGAGAATGGAACAACAAAGGCTAGTAGAGGAACTCCATAAACCTGCACGTTGCAATGATTAGCGACGAAAATTTATTATAATTTAGATGAATCGTGACAGGATGATCTTGTGGAGCCTTATGCATCTCAAAATAAAGGTTATAAATTAGCGACGAAATTATAATATGCTTAATATAATATGCTTACAGTTATTGACATATTTTCTAAAATGTTGGAAAACGTAAACGCTTGGACAGTCCCTTTAAAATGAAAAATTGGAAAAGAATTAATTGCAGTAGCTATGGAATCTATTTTGAAAAAAAAGGCCGTACACCAAAAATTTTGCACACTACTGATCATCCCTAGTAGAAATTAATCTAGAAACTGGCAAGTTTTTAGGATTTTAACACAAGAACTTCCCAGTTTTTAGGTTTATTTCTACCAGGGATCGAAAGGAATTTTATAATACCGAATTTCAAAAAATTATGAAATATTATCGAATTAATCTTTATTGAACATACAGCAATCTTAAAGCTTCAATTTGTGAACGTTTTAACAGAACGTTTAAAAATAAAATGTGGATGCATTTTAGTTTACGCGGCAACTATAAATGGATTGATATTGTATCTAAAAAACTGACCACATACAATAATACCAAACATAGCACTATTGGGATGAAGCCCATAAATGTTAATAATAAAAATATTAATGAAGTTTCGTCAAGATTTAGGAAACATTAGCGGTCAAGAAAGAAACAAAATTTAAAATTGGAGATAGAGTGCGAATCAGTAAAAAAATCATATATTTGAGAAAGGTTATACACTCAATTGGACAACAGAAATTTTCACTGTAATTGTTTAAAGCAAAATATCCTGATATGTATCTTATACAATAAGTTCTAAAGAAACGTGGTAATCAAATGTTTGTCAAATGGTTAGGATTTGACACAACTCATAATAGTTGGATAAACAAGTGATATGCACATAAGATGAATTGATATGCAAAGACAGATGGGAAGAGAGAGAGAGAGAGAGAGAGAGAGAGAGAGAGCGCAGGAGAGATTAAGAATGCTACAAGTGAATAAGACTGGTAGATCGTAGCTTTGGTTTTCTCGAACGTTCTATTAATTTATAGAAATGATTTTCTTAGATAGGAATGATCTTCGCATCGACTCCGTTCTAAGAACATTTCTATGAATTTATACAACGTTCGAGAAATTTTATATACATATTAATGGGAAAATATACAATTACATAGTTTATTTATCAACTCTTGATTTGTTTCAAATGAATTCAAAAAGTAGGAGAAGTATTAAAAACTATTATAAAAGGAAGTGATTCAACAGATGAATAACAGTACAGTATAACTCTAAGCAGCGAGAGCATTATTTATTCGCTCTATAAATAAAAATCTCAAAGCTATTCAAACCATGAATTTTGACGAAATAAATCGAGTTAAAGAACAATTGTTTCTACCAACTAAAAAAATATCTGTGTTGGGAATAGATAACAAATTTAAAATATCTAACGTAAAACAAGTGAAAACTGAATTCGGTGAAAAAATTTACATGGAGCTGAAAAGTTGTTTTGGAGTATACCTTCCAGCCAGAATTCAAAGTTTCTGAAAGAAAATGAAGATTAGTTAAATAATTTAAAAAGCCAATGTAAAAATGAAAATATTTATTTGAAATATTTAGGTAATTGTACAACTAAAGTACAATTTGGCAATTCTAAAGAGAGTAATTGAAAGCTTCAAATTATAAAAAGTAAATTAAACTTAAGGAATAGATCACGAAATTGAAAATATTAAACTTCAGAAGTAGATTGAAACAAAAGAGTGATCATCGATGTTATTGTTATGGCATCCTAGGATTCTGCGATAAGAGCTTGACTATAAAGCCTCGAGGATCTTCGGTGTGATCATACAGTCACCGATCAGTCCTAAGTATGGATAGATCAGTTGAAGTTTGCACCGCAATAGTTTTGCACCAATATAGTAAGGGTACATCTATCTAAGCTTGCACCGCATCAATTTTGCACCAATAGATTAAGTTATACAATTTTTATTAAAATTTAACAACTCGGAAGTATAAATACAGCTATGTAATAAGCAAGAAACGTAGTTTTACGTTGCATCCTATCTAATAAATTAACAGATGCACCGATGAAGCTTAAAAATTATACATGTTATGTATAGAGCCGACGGAGGCTTATAAGTTTATAAACCTGCAGAAAGGGTATATCAAACAATTATACATTTTTATAGACATTTATGTAACCACTTCGTGAAATGTTACTTATCTGCAGTTTTGACATTAAATTTCAATCGATTTGAATACAAATTTATTGTTGTAGCAGCACATCGACCCCAATGCGTTTATTGACAATTAAATATTAAAACACTTTAATCGATTTTAATAATCAAGAGTGTAATTTTTGTTGTAATGTTTTTAATTGTAGTTTCGTGAATATATTTGTATCGATTTAAATAGCTATTCATATTTACAACTATAAATCGATCCCAATGAGTTTATTGACAATTAACTCTCAAAAAACTTTAATTGATTTTAATGACTATATATGTTTAAAACCATAAATCGGTCCCAATGCGCTTATTGAAGATTAACTATTAAAATAGTTTAATCGATTTTAATAAT
Organism: Nasonia vitripennis; assembly: GCF_009193385.2. Classification (NCBI taxonomy): domain Eukaryota; kingdom Metazoa; phylum Arthropoda; class Insecta; order Hymenoptera; family Pteromalidae; genus Nasonia; species Nasonia vitripennis. The sequence goes on from NW_022279589.1 coordinate 535,836, forward strand.
CAAAATAATAATTCTTATAGTAATGTTTTTAATTTTAATTATTTACATAAAATTATCAGCTTAAAGAATTTGCTTTACCCTGCTGAAAATCAAGGATTGAAATCGATTGAATTTTATTGAAATTCAATCGACTTTAAACTTTTTCAATACAACCAATCGACTGCACCATACATAGTTGTCATTTTTTTTTCCTCTAATAAACTCTTGGACATCGTCTACAAGAATACCGGGTCACTTGATTATCATTTTCGAGCAGAACTTACACCTTCACGTACATGGTTATTAATGACAATTTTAATTAACACTGGTTTAAAAAAAAGGCTCGTGTCATTAATAAGGAAGATTCGAATTATCACGCATTATGAAGTTATGATAGCGTAGTCGGTAACATGTCTGCTTTTCAAACTAAAGGTTCCCGGTTTGATCCCCCACGACGACTAGGTTTTATTCAGTTTATCAACGTTAACTGCGAAATGCGTTTGAGGCAAATTTGTAAGCGAGCAAAGTAACAAATGCGTTAATTAACTGATATAAAAACCATTTAAACAATAAGATTTAATTCATAAAAGCATTGAATCGATTTCAAGTCTATATCTTAATTCATTTTTGAACATTTCAAATCGATTTAATGTAAAATAATGATACTTATCTAATTAAATTAATTTTAATCGACATTTTTTAATCATTTTCAATCGACTTCGATATCATACATTTTACGCTTTAATCGATTTAAATACCTTTAATTCCTTTTGATTGTAATAACTGGGGATTTAGATATAGTTTCAGAATCGATTTATTTTACTTTTATCGATTTTGATCCGGGTTTTTTAGCAGGGTGCTTAATTCGAAAGTTGGGATGTAAGGTGCTACTATTTTTCTCCCTTATTGTATAACTATATATATATATATATATATATATATATATACTTAAGGGTCCTTAATAATGATATTTTATATATAGTGTTTACTAGAATAACTACTTTTTTTTTACTATTAAACACTTAATAAAAAAAAATTACTTTAACTTTTCAGGAAACGAATACCATGAAGGGCGCTATCTACCTTATTCCGAAAGTACGCGTACCCTCGGAATGGAATAATCTATGTCCCGCAGAAACGAGGACCATCAAACAGTACACCAAAGATTTTGAGATCTTTGTCGTCATGAGGGGATCACAACTCGGTTAATAAAAGTACACAACGTATTTTCATTTGAAAAAGCCTGCCAGGACAGGCATAAAGTTCATGTATGTTATGTAATCATTTACCTTATCCTCTACAGTGTGACTACAATAAAGCGGACATATATGGTTGTTGATTTTTCCTGCAAAATTCTTACAATATTATTTTAACTGTTGTACGGTGAAAAGTAGATCACGGCCTACCCTCCAGTATTCTTTTTTGGCAGGACGGCGGAAAAAATTTCGGGTCGAAATTTCTGCGGAAAGCTGCTTTTGAAATTTTTACTAAATTCTGGACGGCTTTCCGAGTTGCGAGGCAAAAGTCCCATATTTATAGAATTTTTCTGGGATTTTTAATAAATAATTAAAAATTTTGGAATTTCCGTCTTGGGTTACTCGGTTAAGAAGAAGCTGGTCCAGCAACTTCACCTTGTCGATTAATAAACAACAAGTTCGAACGATCAACAAGTGCGCGCAACAAGGTTATACTCTTAAGATTTTTTAATAACATAATTCATATTACGTGTGTGTTGTATGCATCATTGATTAAAAATATATTAATAAGTATTCTGCGAGCTTTACGTTTTAGGTTTAAGTGCTGCTAGTCTTTATTGGCGATATGTTGCTCGTGCTCTCGAGGAGATTTTGGAGCAGTAGAACGTTCTCGGTACTAGATTTAGTGCGAGTCCCGGGCCGTTGTCGTTTTTTTATGCATTATCTGCGCATGTTTTGAGGGGAATGCCGATGAAACTTCAATCAAATTGGGTTGCGCTCGCAATCAACGGTGTACGCGACCAGGGCGTGCGCGACCAGAGCGAACGCGACGGGGGCAAAGGCGATAATGGTGTACGCGACCGGAGCGTGTGCGACCAGGGCAAACGCGACAAGGGCGAGCTTTGTTTATTATTCGACAAGGTGAAGTTACCGTGGCTGGACCAGCTTCTCCGTAACCCAATACCCCAAGACGGAAATTCAAAAATTTTAAATTATTTATTAAAAATGATAGGAAAATGCTATAAATATGAGACTTTTGCCTCGCAACTCGGAAAGCCATCCAGAATTTAGTAAAAATTTCAAAAGCAGATTTCCGCAGAAATTTCGCCCCGAAATTTTTTTCGACGTCCTGCCAAAAAATTTCTAGACATCGTATCGATTCAAAAAAAATACTGGAAGGTAGGCCATGACCTCTTCACCGTACAACAGTTTTTTTTTCTTCATTTATTAAACATTTGGGGCCATGGAGCCAATTTCAGCTTACAGAGAATAAGTTTTACATATTAATTTGATTAGAGTGTGTTACAAAGATATGTGAAAATAAAAGTGAGGAACAATTGAACGTCTGGCTATATAATGTACTGCATGTAAAATAATTGTACAACAGTTAAAATAATTCTTTAAAATTTTTATTTTGCAGGAAAAATCAAAAACCATATATGTCCGCTTTATTGTAGTCACACAGTATAGCACCCGATATTTTGGCAACATTGCCTCAACATTGTAATGCAGGACTGGCTAGATTTAGCAATATTGCCAGTGCTTAGAACAAAATTGCTGCAACCATTAGGCAATGTTGCTACGCGCCAAAATGTCCTCCTTTTCATTGCAAGGTTGCTTATCTTTCACACAGGTCCCAATATTTTGAGAACATTGCCTAAAGATTCCATTACCAGATTCCGCAATATTGCACGAAACCTCAGTAATATTGCTGCAACTATTCAGAAAACATTGCTACTAGATTGTACAATATTAAACTAATATTGCGATAACCTTAAATTAATTTCGCATCATTATAAAAATTCTTATACTAATGCGAAAATAATTTAAGGTTATCGCAATATTATCCATATAGCACCCAATCTATCTGCAATATTTCCTCAAGGTTGCATTTGTAGATTTGTCAGATATAAAAATATTGTGCAAAGGTTAAATAACCTTCAAGAAATTTCCTTGCAATATTGCTGTAAGGCATCATGTCCGTTTTTGGATTGCATTTCCAAAACACAATAAGCATATTGTGGCAATATTGCTCAAAGATTATTTGCAATATTGTAAAACATAGGCGAAAATCATTAAATTAAAATAATTAAATAGGCTTTTTCAAGGGCTCCCATGCCTATTTTGGGAAGTATCATCTGGATAGTAGTACCCGAATAGTAGGGCATGGAAGCCCCTGAATAAGCTTATTTAAATTTTTTTACTATAGAGTTTTTCGCCTATATTTTACAATATTGACACGATATTACAAATAATATACGAGCAATATTGCCACAATATGCTTATTGTCTTTTGGAAATGCAATCCAAAAACGGACATGATGCCTTACAGCAATATAGCAGGAAAATTTTCCGAAGGTTATATAACCCTGGTACAATATTTTCGAATCTGACGAATCTGCAAATGCAACCTTCAGACAATATTGCTGGAAGATTGGGTGCTATATTGGCAATTAAATATCGTACAATCTAGCTGCAATGTTCACTAAATATTTGCAGCAATATTAATGAGATTCCATGCAATATTGCGAAATCCGGTAATGGAATCTTTAGGCAACGTTCCCAAAATATTGGGACCTGACTGGGAGATAAGTAACCTTGCAATAAAAAAGCAGACATTTTAGCTGTAGGCAATATTGCCAAAATATCAGGTGCTATAGGGGATGTAAAGAGCACTCACATAAGTTTTTTCAGTAGGAAAAGATAAATTAATATTAAACTAGGGAGGGGGGGGGTACCCCCTGCTCGCTTCGCTCGCGAACCCCGTAATTTCAATTTTCGTTTTTAATTGTACGATTTTATAATTTCTAAATCTTCTCATTACGATTTTAATTGTGAATTCCAAAATGATTAATTTTTGAATTAAACTCGCTTTTCTTGCCAATCCTCAATTTTAAAATAGGTAGTAATTTATAAGTTGAAAATATGTCTACTGCAGTTCTAATTTTAATTGTATTCGATATTCAAAAATTTATTATGTTTAAACTCGCAGTGGTTACCTATAACATAATGCATATCAACCGTATCAACAACATGTAACAACAAATTCTTGGCAGCTTTGTATTCACGTCGCTTCAAAAATTTGGTTACGTTTGAGTTTAATTCTACTCTCGATTTTTTAATTCTATATGCACAAAAAGTTTGGTTATTCTTATGAAACTAAATTCAAAATTAAATCGCGAGTTTTTATGTATAAATTATTGTGCGGGATACTAAATCCAGGCTGCAATCATTTAAAAAAGAGAAGGGGAGAGAAATGGTAAAAGAGAGGTAAAGAGAACCATACTCAACATCGAAAGTTAAGTATTTTTAATCTATAAAATTTTGACATAGTAGATAGACAGAATATCCAATAAAATGTCAGAATGTAAAATAGAAAAAAATCTTTGTTAATGGCAATTGCTTATTTCGTTGCTTTTCGTATTTTTTGTTTAATACGGAAGAAAATCATATGAAAATTAGAGCCAAAATTGTAAATCATGTTTATGTGAATTCCTTCGGTTTGCCGACGTACTCTCTTTTTAAAAATACTCGTATAAGGAGTCTCGGAGTGTGAGGTAGCTAGATTTAAGGGTTTTCGTTTTGGAGGCTCGCTCTCGCTCGCCTTTCTTTGATTTGCCAGAGTATAACTAATTATTAAAAATATTTTTATGTTTATAATCTCGGAGCGTGGGAAACCTAGATTTGAGGGTTTCCGTTTTGGAGCTTTGATTCTCGCTCCCGCTCGCCTTCCTTCGGTTTGCCGACGTGCTCTCTTTTTAAAAATATTTTTGAGTTTGGAGCTTGAGAGCGTGGGTTAGCGAGTTTCAAGGGTTCCCGTTTAGCATTTCTGATTCTCGCTCGCGCTTGCCTTCCTCTGATTCGCCGACGTATTCGTTTTTAAAAATACCTTATTGTTAGGAGTCTTATTATACTTTCGTGGTTTGTTGTTTTGGAGTTCTGCGTTTCAATTCATAAAAAGTACGGTCTTCAAATCTTCTATCACCAAATATAACAAATCACCATAATGGTGCATGGTTCATACTTAAAATTTGATACACAAGCCCTTGTAATGTGTTTTCACATATTTCCAAAGTTTGATGAATAAGCGATGACTAGAAGATCCAGTTGATTTTCAAAAAACCTCCGCAAAAAGCGTCTACTTGGTACGAACTGAATTTTCTGGTTCCACTTAAGTGTTCAAACTTTATAAATATGCTTTATTACATGCAAATTGCTTGAATGACAAGTTTCAAGTCTATACGATGCATCGCTTTTGAAAAAATTCAGTTTTTTACAAAATCCAATGACTAAAAATAGCAAATCTCAATTGTGTTGCATAGTTTATACTTGAAATTTGATACAGAAGCCCTTGCAATTTGTTTCGACATATTTCCAAACTTAGATGAATTAGCGATGACTAGAAGATCCAGTTGGTTTCAAAAAACCTCCGCAAAAAGCGTCTACTTGGTACGAACTGAATTTTCTGGTTCCACTTAAGTGTTCAAACTTTATAAATATGCTTTATTACATGCAAATTGCTTGAATGACAAGTTTCAAGTCTATACGATGCATCGCTTTTGAAAAAATTCAGTTTTTTACAAAATCCAATGACTAAAAATAGCAAATCTCAATTGTGTTGCATAGTTTATACTTGAAATTTGATACAGAAGCCCTTGCAATTTGTTTCGACATATTTCCAAACTTAGATGAATTAGCGATGACTAGAAGATCCAGTTGGTTTCAAAAAACCTGCGCCAAATGCGTCCACTTGGGACGAACTGGATCTTCTGGTTCAACTTAAGTATTTAAACTTTATAAATGTGCTTAATTACATCCAAATGACTTAAATATCAAGTTTCAAGTTTATACGAAATTTCACTTTCACATAAATCGAGTTTTTAAATATTTCTTTGACTAAAAATTGCATGAGTCAAATCTTGTGCATCATCTAGACTCGATATTTGATCGAAGTCTTTTAACAGATGTGATTTTAAATAAAATAACAAAATGTTCAGCTCAGTTCTTAAACAGAAAGTCATTTTTTCTGCATCTTTTGCAACCCATACTGCACAGAACCTGCAAAATTCAAAAATTTTCATCTGCGCCTTGGCTCGGCCGAATTCACAGCGCATGCTTGGCCATCACTCGGCCGAGCGCTTACACCGACACAGCCGCACTGGGCGTGTAGGAGTGAGCCATGCTGCTAGTAAATTTTTTGGAGGTTGGTACGTCGGTTTTGGCCATCGACGCCATGTTGAAATGGTTCTAGGCACAGGCCTGTGTACAGGGCGGCCGATGACGACGTCAAGGGGGCGCGCTTCATGGTTTTTGGTGCCTAGGTAAATAAATCATACGAGGGCAGTGTCTAGGTGTACAGGGTGGCCGATGACGAGGTCTAGGTGGTACGCTCCGTGATTTTTTGTGTCTAGGTGTAAAAATCATTCAAGGGCGGTGTCTAGGTGTACAAGGTGGTCCATGACGAGGTCTAGGTGGTGCGCTCCGTGGTTTTTGGTGTCTTGGTGTAAAAATCATTTAAGGACGGTGTCTAGGTGTACAAATTGACCGATGACGAGGTCTAGGTGGTGTGCTCCGTGGTTTTTTGTGTCTAGGTGTAAAAATGATTCGAGGAAGGTGTCTAGGTGTACAAGGTGGCCGATAACGACGTCAAGGTGGTGCGCTTCATGGTTTTTGGTGTCTAGGTAAATAAATCATACGAGGGCGGTGTCTAGGTGTACAAGGTGGCCGTTGACGAGGTCTAGGTGGAGCGCTCCATGGTTTTTGGTGTCCAGGTATAAAAATAATTCGAGGGTGGTGTATATCAGAACAATCAGTGATTTCATGTTAGTGATAAAAATGTTACAAAAAAGCTGCGATTGAAAGATGCTAAAGATACTTGTATTCACTTTTACGACGACTAATATGAAATACTCAAAAAAATTTACTAAAAAGGATTAAAATCTTAAAAAAAAAAATTAACTTTCAAAAAAGTAAAAGGTTAGGCGAGTTCGATATATTCGATATATATCCGCAACGAAATCACAGATAGAAAAAAACTGAGAACGATCGAACAAAGTCAAGTTTATTATATTTAATCGTAATAAAGCAAATTTTAACAACTAAAATTTTTAATAAGTATGAAAAAATACATGCATACTTGTTCAAGCTTATAAATGTAAAAGTCTTTAGATTCATTATTTTTATGCATATTGTGGATAGTTTCTTACTTTTTATTCAAGATTGCTTAAAAAAAATTTAATAGACTAAGTTTTGTTTTAGATCAAATCCCAATCGGAAGTTTTTATTCATTCAACAAAAAATGGAATCGGATCTTCTTCAAAATCAAGAAGACTCACATAGGATATAATACATTTGTAGAATTTGTAATTCGGGATTAAATTTCAAGAAAAATTATTTAAGGCACATAAGGGAGCATGCAGCCAGTAAATTTTACTGTGTCAGAAATGCGGAATATTATTCAAAAGACATAATTACCTTATTTGTCACTTACTTTTACGTGGAAAAAGAATATATTTCCTATTGTAACAAAATATTTTATAGAGCTGACAATTTAAGAAGACAGAAATTACATAAGTAAAATTGTGCTGTAATCATGTTATTACTATATTTATATTGATGTATCTAATTTATTTTTAGAAAAATTATAAAGTAGTGCGCTCATATAGGTCCATAGAAAAGCAATATATATGAAACATATTAAAAAAATATACATACATGTTTTCATATTGGACAAATATGAGAAAAGTTGTTATTTTTTTTTTAAAGTATATTTTAAATGCAAGAAAAAGTTTTATAATGCAAATTATAGGAATCTAAAAGGCCTACTGGGGATACTACTTTTTTTGTTTATAAATGTTAATAACAAAAATTAAATAAATTTGATACTAAAAAACATTTTACTCTAATAATAAGTCTAATAAACATTGAAGAAAAACACATAATAAATGTGAAATTATAAATGTTAAAAGACTTATATAAAGAGTAATTAATGTTAGTAATAATATTTAAGAAAAAAACATGGTTGATGTTTATTAACAAAATGTAAAAAAAAACGCACTAACAGCATACTCATACATTAAATTTACAGTATGTTTATGGCAGTACCCCTTGGGTGGTGTGGAAGTCTGTCAGTACTTTCTAAATTGCATATTTAGTAAATTAATAGATAATAATTAATCAAAGCATATTATATCCAAATGGGGCATTGGCAAGTAAAGCGAAAAGGGATAAAATATATATCTTGAGCCGCCCAAATAAGAGGAAGTTATAATGAAGGCAAGCCAAAATGAGAGGGAGGCCCAATGAGGGGCGCCAAAATGAGGATGAGCTAATAACCCAAAATGAGGGGAAGCCAGAAACAGTAAAATTACGTAAAAATTGTTCATTATTAACCCAATAACAAAAGTTCGGTTAAAAATAACGTGAATAAAGGCATAATTTTAACCCTATAACCTAAATTGAAGGGGAGCTAATTTCTGAAACGGCGGTGGCGGCGGTGGCAAAGTATTTTTATTAATATAGAGAGACAATATAAATTTTTTTAAATGAACCATAATTTATAATCAAATAGGTGTTTTAAACAAACATTACTATAAATTATATACTTTGTGATGTAATGTTGGCGATAACAGCTGCCATCTATAGCTCATCAACCAGCCCTGGTGTTCCCCCGAAGCGCTACGACCACGTTACTCGCCGCTGAGCTCGGCGGTTTTCTCCGTTTGACACTTCACTTCTTGCGCGCCTTGAGCAAGCTACACGCTTTCACTGTCACGTTTTACCCTATTTCTGATAGTCGCGTTCACTCATAGCTTATATACCGACAGGTTATAGGCCCAGCATGCTTCCACTGCGTGAAAAAGTGATTGTGAGAGTGATACGAAAAAGACCACGGTCTACACTTGACATAGAAGCCAAGGACGAGTAAGAGCCTGCCTTTCAGGGAACGACACGCAAACGCTGTACACAAAAAGCTAAGGTCTAGAACACGAAGTCCCCCAGGGAACATCCTACGAAACATCCGAGACAAAGGTTAACTCTACTACGATGGCAGAAAGTCAGTATAGATGAGAGAATCTGACAATCACGTGTAAGTGCATAAGAAAATAAATCATAAAGTGACGTACAGATTCAATACAAAGGAAACGCGTTTTTGTTAATGTAAAGGTTTAGCTTTCCCCGAGAAACTGGATAGTCAGTCTTTTCCAGGATTAGAATAGGGGAAAGGGGCAAAAAAGAGTCTGTTTTTATATTCTTAAAAATAATGAAGTATATTTCTAAATCAAATAATAGTATTTGGAATCAGTTGTTAAATCCCTGCTGAAACAGAAATCAATTATGCGTCTCATTAAAAATATTTCGCCTTAACAAGTAAAATTGTTTAAACTAACGCGGTTAACAAATTATAAGAATGTCTACGCGATTTTGTTACAATAATGTTTCGGCGGTTGCGGCATCGGTGTATCGGTTCGGTGACGGGTTTCGAGGTTAGGAATTCATTCGGGATGGTGGAGTCGTGTGCGCACGGCTACGCCAATCCGAATATGTCGCGTAACGACGATTCCTATCGCTCTGTGCGCGCACGGATAATGTCACGGTGTTTTGAGGTTATCCCTCGGACTTGTGGGGTCGTAAGCGCACGGTTCCACAAATCTTCGTCGCTCGTCTCGTTCTTCTCTTTATTTTGTGTGCACATAGCGATAAAGCGAGTCGTGAGATGTCGGCGTAAGGCTAGCTTTGGAAGTTAGGAGTTAACCTAAGATTCACCAGGACGTGAGCGCACGACTTGGAGAATCGCCGGTGGAACTATTGTTACCTCCTCAACCCTGTGGGCTCACAGTAACAGAGAGAGGCAGCAATGTATCGGGATGTACGTTAGGATTTTACGGTAGCACTGGGTGTCGTCCACATGTGCTCACGTAGACGAGGCTCGGTGTCGTTCGGATGTCCTCGTGTGCTCACGATGGCAATACAAAGTTTCGGGTTTCGGTTCGTCTACTAGATCGTCACGTAGGCTCACGAGACGATTTTGTCGGCGTGGGTATATGTCGGCGCTATCTCTCGCGTTTCCTTGTAGTAACGTGTGCGCACGATACTACCTGGAGGAGAGCTCGAGTAGAACTGCCCGTTGTGTATAGGTGTGTTTACTCCGTGCGCTGCTCGCGCTGCCTGGTGCGTCGCCGCTGAGTCGCTCGCAGGATGCCGCGCTCCGCGCTCGTGCGGACTCGCCTTGCGGATTTTTCGCGCGCGCGCTCGCTGCGCATGCCACGTCTATTGCGGCCGCCTTCACACGTAGTAGAGAGAGAGAGAGAGAGAGAGAGAGACCAGCCCACGTCACTGCGCACGACGAGCACATGAGACAGCGAGGCCATCTTAGTTTAGCCGCGCGCTATACTTTCGCGCACGTGCACGAGAACGGAGGGGGAGTTGCTGCCGATGCGCTCTCGCCTTGCGGCAAACCATTCACGAACACGATACATTCGATTGAAAAGAAGCTTGTATATTTATATGTATGCGTATAAATGTGCACTTTGAATAGAATACGTAAGTTTTATGCAAGCAATAACGATACGCAATATAAAGCGTGATTACTCTTTCAATACGCGGCAAGTTTTGAAAAGCTAATGCGCACCTATACATCTAGCGTAAGTCTGTCTGCGTGCTGCGCTGCGAGCAGACACCGCGTAGGCAGGGCTGCTGATATATAAGTGCACTCAGCAATTATTTAATTTATTAAAATTAATTATAACTAAGGAGAGAGTCAACTATAAAAACAACGACGAGATATATGTGAACGCATATTTACACATCTAGTGTAAGTTTGCCTGCGTGCTGCGCTGCTTGCAGACACTGCGTAGGTGGGGCTGCTGGTGTTACTAAAAAAAAATGTAATAATCGTATTGTTCAGCAAATTGTTTATAGACTAATGCTATACCAGCAATTACCTTTACTTTAACAAAAACATTATATTTCAGACGATACAAGAAATATAAGTAAGAATATATGTAGTAATAACCGACTAAATAAGTATGAAAAAATTGGAAATTATAATTTATTAGGACGTGACCCTACTGAAAAAAGCAGATGACAATCCGCTGATTATTAGCTAATGATCAGCTGAAAATCTACTAAGAATCATGCCAAAACGTCAGCTAATTATCAGGTGGTATCAGCTGAATATTTTTATTAAAGCTGATAGTTACAAAAATACGTTTGTATGAAATAAAATGTTAATGATAATCAGCTAATTATCAGGTGATAATCGTCAAAAATTTTTTAACCTTCAGTATATTTTTTCAAAGTTGTTTTAAATTAATAAAATTTGTAAAATTCACATAATGAGGGCAGTAGAGAGGGGCAAGCCCAGGCAGACAGGTAGGGGATGTAAAAAGAGGGGAGGGTGGTGCCATGGCTCGTCGGGGCAAGTCTGGTTCGGTCTCGCGGCGGGAGGGGGGGGGGGTGATGACGCAAGAGCGAGTGAGTCCCGGCAGGGCCCCCTTTGGGTGGGGATCCTGGCGGTCCAGAAGGTTCTTGGACCGCGTATAGTACTTTTTTGTTAGTGTGTCATTATATGCTAAAATGGATACTTGTTTTATGCACCCGTGGACTATGATTTGCGCTGGTCCTACCTCCGCAGGTAAAACAGTGTTTGTACAGAGATTTTTAAAGCATTTTGATGTGTTGGCTAATGTAAAGTTATATGTGTAGAGTGGAGAATGTAGAGATTGAATTTCGTGAAGGATTACCTCAGAACGAAGACTATTCGAACGATCCGGAAAAACGAAAATTGTTAATAATAGATGATTTGATGCGCGAGTCAGCGAATAATGGTACAATAATAGATTTGTTTAGTAAGGGAAGTCATCATCGTAATGCATCGGTTATTTACATATGTCAGAATATATTTCACAAAGGGCAGCGCGATATATCGCTGAATGCGAATTATGTGGTTTTATTTAAGAATCCTCGGGACCGTGCACAGATTCAGCATTTGGCTCGTCAACTATACTCCGAAGATTCCAAGTTTTTGCAAGAAGCTTATTATGATAGTACTATAAAGCCGTATTCTTATTTAGTTATTGATTTGAAGCAGAGTACACCTGAGGAGTTACGTTTCCGTAGTTGTATATTTCCTGATGATGATAATCATTATGTTTATATTCCCAAATATTCGTCGAGTCAGTACAGCAAGTTAAATGTTGTGTAAAGAGAAAATATCGGTTCAGTTATAATCCGACAATGACGAAGCGAACATCTCGCGAGAGTCGAGCGTTAATTAGAAAGAAGAATAACGCATCGCCTTTTGAAGAAAAATATTTTGTGTTGCTGCAGGTATTGAGACATTCTAATAAAGAACAACGACTAGCGTTATTGCGTACTGCCGATGAAAAACTTGTAAAGTACATTTGTGAGTGTGCATTGAACGTATTAAAAGGAGTTGTATGTTTAAACGTCACGGAAAAAAAATAAGCTGAAAAAGTATAAAACAATTCTGCGTAATTTAACAAAAGTTACAAAACGAAAAAAAAAAATTCATGGAAGAGTAAAAAGCGCATTATTGTACAAAAAGGAGGGAGTTTTCTAGGCTTTCTGTTGCCACATATTTTGGATCTTTTTCTAAACGCATAAACAATGGAAAGAGCACGAAAAATGGTTTTGATTCCTCAAGAAAGTTTACAAAAAATGGAAGCAAGTGTAAAAACAGCATCAACAAATAGTTTGCCAGCAGCAGCCGGCGTACAAGGAGTTCCAGAACAGGAGACAAAATTAACGAGTGAATCTATTCAAACACCTGGCGATACATTTTCACGTCTTGATAGCGAAATGCGACAGACCTTGGATTCAGGAAAATATACGACAGATAGTGACAAGTACAGAGATTTTCTAAAAGTTTTATAGAGATATCTATTTTTTGTCAATGAAAAACGGCGGTTTGACGATGAGAAAAATTTAGCTATGGTAAAAGTGATGAAAAATATCAAATGAGCGATAAGTACATTCTTGAAAGTGTGCCAAAATTATACAAAAATAAAGCAAAACTTCTATTAAATCATTTGAAAAATAATAGTAACCGGATAAGTTGGAGTGCAACTGGTGTTGGAAAATTGACGGAGAAAAAATAAAAAATTCAAACATAATTGACTTGGTAAATGATGTAGCCAGAGCACGTAAAAATATTAAAGCCGCGGGTCGACTACAGTTTGGTGAATTACTTTTTACAACCCAGATTCCGAAGAAGTTCATAGGAAATAGTGAATTTTCTAATCTCAGTGGTTCTCTGTCTCGCAGTGATTTTGAAAACAGACTTGAAAAAAGTTGGAAAAAAAAGTCGACGAGAAAAAGACGAAGACGATGACGAAGAGGAAATCGATGATTTTCAAAACAATAAAAGTGATTCTTTGTTAATAATGGATACAATTGTAGCAAAAAAAAGCAAAACGACGTCAGCAAAAATAGTTCTCGAACATCTACTCCTATAACTAAACGTTGGAATGAATTACGGTTGAAATGACATAATAATGATGCAAGAAATTGAGAAACAATATTTTGATCCGGGGCATGCGATTGGCTTTACGGCAGCGAGAAATTTAATAAGTGCAAATAAGAAAAAAATACCAGCATCACGAATCAAGAACTGGTTGACAAGATACGACACTTATACACTTCACAAACCTATTCAAAATTTCCACGTTTGTACTACGATGTTTTGGGATTGGATCACGTATGGGCCGATCTCATAGTTCTGTCATCTCTGAAGAGTCACAACGATAATTATTCATATTTTCTAGAAGTAATTGATGTTTTAAGTAAATATACGTTTGTCGAGCCGTTGCGTGACAAAACCGTAAAAGAAGTGACTAAAGCATTTAAAAAAATTCTAAATAAAACTAAAAATCGCTGTCCCTATATGTTGCAAACGGATCCGGGAAAAGAATTTGTTGGTAAAGAATTTCAAAAGTTTTTAAGTGAAACAGGTATAAAATTTCGTGTAGCGCGTAATCCTGATGTAAAAGCCGCAGTTGTGGAAGAGATTCAACAGAATGCTAAAGGAACGAATGTTTCGCTATTTTATAAAAATACGAAACGTTATATTGATGTACTGCAAGCTATAGTTCAGAGTTATAACAATAGTATACATTCAACGATAAAACTGAAACCTGCTGCTGTGACAGTTTACAATGCACAGGAAGCTAGAAAAAATATGTTGGAAAAATCTTTAAAACAATAGGTTATACGGAAAAGACCGAGATATAAAGTGGATCAGTATGTTCGAATTAGCAGAGAGCGTAACATCTTTGAAAAAGGTTACGAAAAAGGCTGGAGCGAAGAGATTTTAAAAATTTTTAAAGTAAAAAAACGTCAAAACTTGTTCATCTATGAACTGGTTGATTTAGAAGGTGAGGAAATTGAAGGATTTTTCTACCCAGAAGAATTGAGCTTGGTGCATAGTGAAAGAGTATCGCGAGAAGAATATAAAATAAATGAAATCTTAAAAACACGCGGTAAAGGAGCTAAAAATGAGTATTTCGTAAGCTGGATCGGCTATCCCGCGAAATTTAACTCTTGGATTCTCGCAAGTAACGTAACAAAGCTGTAAAAATGAATCAATCGGTATTCACAGTAGTGCTCCCTCGTTATAGTAGAATGACATTTTTCCGGACAACACGACGACTAGTTTTTCAATAAGATTACCTCGTGCAATCGATTTACATGAAAAGTGGCAAGTTGGACTGTCAGACATTCATATACCCTGTACTACGATTCATTTACGTTATAAAGATACGTTAATATCACCTGCAGAATGGAAGGATAATTTTCATTTCCAGCATAGTGTATATAAATCCGTACAGGGTTTTATTGATGCAATAAACGAAGGCTTTAAAGAATATCACGACAATCAAACGGCTAAAGAATTGCTTTACGATGAAAAAGGAGGTTACGTTACTCTAAGAGAGTATCCGGAGCTTGTAAAAAAGAAAAGCAGACTTGAAAAGCCCGTACAACGTATTCTTGGTTTTGGAAATGGTACCTTTAGAATTACACTGGAGTCGGAAACTAAACCTTATAGAGTTTATGTAGCTAGCCAACCTGCTACTCTCTCTCACGCTATACCCGACCAAATTTTTATTTATTCGAACATTTGTGAACCCTTTATCATAAACGACGCACATGCGCCTCTGTTGAGAATTGTGAATGTTGAAGCAAGGGATTATAAATACGGTAGTAACTATTGTTAAACGATATTCACCTGTTAATTATATACCACTTTTGAACAGTCGTTTCCAAATTATAGATATTGATATAAGAGATTAATTTGGTAGTTCAGTACCATTCGAGTTTGGAACGTTGACCGTTGCACTTCATTTTAGAAGATAATTTAAAAACCGAATTACTACGACACACATTATAGTGCACAGAGTGGTGGCGGGGGCGCGGTATTGCGAGTGTGTATGTAGGCTCGCGAGGGCAGCGCGGTCATGGTATTGGTTCCTTCCTGGGTAGACTATTTCGACGAGCAATACCGTTTTTGGCGAAAGGAGCCCGAGCTGTCGGCCGAGAAGCCTTGAGAGCAGGTATAAATGTCCTCGACGATGTAACAGAAAATAATATGTCATTTAAGGATTTCCTCAACAATCGCCTAGCCGAGTCTGGACTGAAATTAAAACATAAGGCTAATGAGAAAATAAGCGAACTTATGGAAGGCTCCGGCTATAAAGGGATGGTGCTCAAACGAGCGTCACCGTTGCAGTACGTCAGTCGTGCACGCAAGACCGCTAATAAGAAGAAGAAGAGGCGAACTAGCAAGAAAAAATCGTTGCGGGCATCCTTCTTCTGTTACTCCTCGTAACCATCTTCCCATTATTTTCACTGCAATTATCGTGTATCCCTAAAATGAAAAAAAATTTCTGTCACTATATTATCGTAAAAAATAAATTTGGATTCCTCATTCTTCTTCTTCTTCTTTTTCTTGCCTTCAACTCGTGGAGTTTTTCCTTGTGTAACACTGGTCAATCAGATTTTTCCATTGAAATTGTAAAACTTTCTTCACAAAAATATAACAACGACTGTGTACTATAATAATTTAATATTTCTGCCTCCAATTTCACGTACACGGCATCTTCTTTTATTAATTGTATATGGAAACAAGATGGTGTTTGAAACGCACACTCCACTTCATGAACTGTATGCATCAAAGGATCCATGTCCCGTGCAAGAACTCCACGAGGATTCATGATGCAGGAGTTGCTACCTCTACAAACTGTCTACGTATGACAGATTTTACTAGAGCAAAAAAAAATGTTGTTTCTCCCCCCCCCCCCTCTCTCTCTCTACAAATAGTGAAGAAAATCATCCATGCTGTATACGAATTTTCGGTTCAGAGCGCCACTACAGGTGTTGCTTCTATAGTGGCGCATGTCTCCTTGTAAAATATAAGTCAACTGCAGTGCGAGAAGTGACACCGTTGGTCATTCACCTGCACCAGGGTTAAACCGCTTACCTGCGTGTCGAGTTGAAGTCCTATCCAGCGGCCTGCTAGGTATTTTTTTTACCTGCGCGCGTGCACGCGCCCTCGCTACTAGCTCACTACAAGCCACCGCGCCGCGCCGCCGCCTGAGGGATGCTATTATTTTATAGAATTTAAGGGGTTGAGTAAATAAAATAGGATATAATTTTTATTTTTATTTTTTATTCATGTATATAACCATATGGTACAGAATTTCGATGATTAACCAATTGTCTTTTTTTCAAAACAGCGCGACATGTTTTCGTTTGCTTGAAACTAATAATGTCATTGACTGACGTTCGACCTATATGGACATTCCTAACATATATACAATTATTCGCGTCCCGATCCTCATTTACCTCCTTCTCTCCCTCCTCCTCCTCCTCTGCGTCTATAATATCGAATTCGTGATTTTCCATCATCTCTAAAACAGAGTCGAAATTTATTTTTTGACTATTCTCATATTTGAGCCGGATGCCCTTTACTTTACACGTATCAAAGGTTTCGCCGTTGGGTGCACGCACTCTATAAGCGTAGAATTTCGGACCGCCCGAAACAAAGGTCTCGATGTAAGAGCCTTCTCCGTACTTTTCCCGTTCATCTGTTAATTGGCCTAGCAGAGACCCGGTTTCTGGTTCGTACTCATCACGCTCACCCTTTGATACGTATATGATGGAATCGGTATCATAATACAGTACCCGCTCGCCTAGATTTTCGACATATTCATACAATTTTAAACGTCCTTGCGCAGACAAATTACCTTTGGCAAATTACCTCGTTGTCTAAATTTCCCCCATAAACTATTTAAACAAAGTTTTGCAACCGAGCGCATGCCCGGATTTTACTCTATTTTTTGAGGATCTAGATCTATACCCTCCTTTTCTTTATAATAGGCGATGTAAGCCGCTTTACTAGCCTTATCCGTGCAATTAAGTGGCTAGCCCAAGCTCTCCTGTTTTAACTTTAAAAATAATTTAATGCAATCGGTAAACAATCTGTATGTCATATCGTCTTGATTACCGGCTTTAGGGACGTAGCGTTATCTCGTATTGCCAGATAACGCTGATATTTAAAATTGTATAACCGAGTTGTAAACTTTTTTTAATATCGTCCTATACCCATGTACTGCTTAAGGCGCGAGCTTCCGGCTTTACTTGTGTACATGGGACTTTGCTCAAAATTTCACAACAAGTTCTGTAGAAAAAGTAACCGATTATGCAGACGATACGGTAGCACAGGATGAAAGAGTTTACGCGGCGGTAGAATCGTACATGTAACTAAGCTCTTAACACGGTCAAAATATTCAAAATTAGGCCCAGTCAGTTCGAGACAGTCGAGACAATGTTACCCGTCCGACCACCGTAAAAAGCATCTCGCGGATTGAGAATTTCATTATGCGCGATCGGGTGATTTTCGATTAAGCGCTTAAAAGCGTTTAAAGTAGCTATATTCGAATTAAAGTCATGCTCCCACATTTCAACTTAAATAAAACCATTTGATCTTATTTTAGCTGAAATTGCTAGGGTACTCTCATACTTCTGATTGACAGTAGTTCGATCTAGAAGAGGCGCATCGCGCCTCGTTGGATAGCAGATCGGACAGCTATGAAAATAACATCCATGAAATTGGTACAGTGTACCGGTTTCTGGATTTTGAAGATCCGCTAAAAACCCGTCGACTTTTATACGATCGAAAAGGGTGTACTCCCGTCCACGCCCGGCATGAATGATTTCCCTGCATACCTGCTGCTCAACCCATAACAACCACTCTACGGCCTTTTGGCTATGTCTATCGATGCGCACATAACCTTCGTTGCTTACAAGACCTATCAAATTATCTTTTAGGAAATTACGGGCATAATCAAGAGATCACGAGCCAGCCAAAGTTACGCTTTCCGTAAATGGTCACAGATTAGTGCAATCTAAGAATATCTGTCTAAATTTTAAACAAGCTAATCGCAAGACAGTTACATCTTGCACGTAATAAGACACTATTTCTCTTCGCATATTGAACTCTTCTCTAATTGATACTTCATTGTACTAATTAAAAATATCCTTTCTTTGCTTCTTCCGGCAGACCGAACGAAGCTATCAATGCGGCAAGTTACATAGGCATAAAAATTATGCTATCTATGAATTTCGTTTTACCGAAACTTATTAAAATTATTATTAAAATTAAAATTAACTTATTAAAATTATTATCGCTGATGCTTTATCACACATAACGTAGTCAAGTTTAAAATTAAATTAAAATGATTAATATCCCTATTAATCATTTTAATAACGGAACGCGTTATTAATTTTTTTAGTATATTTTATATTTAATCCGTCAAAAAGTGCTTTCCCGTTAAATAACGCGCTCTCTCCACGGCCTAAGCTCTCTATATAATATACCATTAGCCCAACTCCGTAATCCAACAAGTATAATTGGAATTTCTGAAACTCGGTATAGCCACAGCCTTCTTCAGGCATGACTACTCCAGCTTTTTGAGAAATTTCAATTGCACATGTTCTTTGGTGCGCCATTGAATTAAAGGCGATTTTTCGCCAATTTTTTCCCAGATCGTGCGTTCGGACTCCGCTTTCTCAAGAAAAACTAATCCGCATGCGATAGCCCGCGGTAGGCATAAATTATCGTTATTTTTAATAGTCAAAATTGATTGACGATTTAACGCTTCAACTAACTTATATCACATTTACGCGGAGAGTCTCGTCTATAAAAAAAAACTTCGTTACTCTGTGTAACGCTACCTATACGGTTCCAAAGATCGTTAAAGTCAAAATCGCGGATCTTTCGCACTGGAAACCATGCGTCGCCTAGAGCAAATCTATCTCTATTTACTGTAACGCCGATTAAAATATTTTCATTTAAACCCGATACTAAATATCGATAAATTTCTAATAAAGCTGAAGCCGAGGTAAACAATCGGGTTATCGATATTCGGCGTTATTGAAAAACCGAATTCTACGTCGCGAGCCGCGGTGAAAAAATTACGAACACGACGAGTACTCTCATTTAAAATAACGACTTTTTTTAATTCACCTCTATCTATTCCTTTGCCTACTTGGTAATGAGGATCTAGTTGTGTTGATGTTGGAGGTGATGCTGGTGTGGCATGGCTGGGTGTGTTGGACTCGTCATCGCTGACGTTGGAGATATCCATATTTTTTAAAAAATATATAAGAATTTTTTTTAGTTTAATTTGTTTCATTTATTATAATACTATAAATAAATTAATTACAGAATATCGTTGACAATTTTTTTTTATTTATATAAATTACACAGCTTGAACGTCGAGACATGTTATCTGTGAAGGACCTGCAGCAGCAGCAGCGGCATTAGCAGCAGCCGCCTCGAGCCAAGTGATGCTGTCATCGGGCACCAATTGCGAGTCGAATATGATGCTCAATGCTTCTTCGTCATTTATGTCCTCGTAAAGAGGACCCTATGATTGCGCCTGCAGTTCTAGTCCTGCATTGAGGATATCAGCAAACGCAGCTGAACCCGTCTCGAACATCTTGGCAGCCTCAAACATCACCCCTTCAAGGGTGAGATTTCCAAGGTCAGGAAAAGCCGGTTGATAGGACAGGATAATTAAATCGTTATCATCCTCGTTGTCGTCGTCAAAACAACCCTGGAGATCTTCAATGACTGAAAATATAAATTAAAATGTTATTATTATTTTTAAATATATTGCATTACTACGTTGTGTGTGTGTGTGTGTGTGCAATGTATATTAATTTTGAAACTTACCATTTTCTATTTCCGAGATCGGCGCAGAAGAAGACGGTCTAAGAGACGGTGACGATGCTGACGAGGGCTGTACATCGATCGGCGGCGGCACCTGGAGCATGTCACCACTCCAGTCAATCCACGCATCCGTCGTACCTTGTATGCTTAGTTCGACTTCTCTCTCTTCGCTCGTTATAGTCCTATCCGCCACCGAGACTTGCGAAGATGTTGGAGAGCAAGATTCGCCATTCCACTCGACCCAATCATCGGCATTAGTCCCCAGTAATTCCATGCACGCCTCAATTATTGCAGTTGCTTCTGCTGCTGCTGATACCGGCACTGGTAATGCTCGTACAGCCGGCGGTGGTGTTGGTGCTGCTGCGACTGGCGTCGATAGTGCAACACGGGCTGTAAACCACAAATATTTTAAAATATGCCACATGTTTAAAAGACAAAGCAAAAGAAAAGTTTATCCAGAATCATAGAGTTTACTTACGGTTTCGCTCTGCAAGCACACGTAATGGACCTCGATTACGTGTGTAGTCCCAAGGGTGACAAGCTTCACACACTTGCCCGGCTAGTCGAACCAGCTCTTCATTTCCATTAAACACTTTTTCCGCGATTTTCAGCAAGCCACGCTCGCTTGCTTGTTTCACGCACTTTTGCCACTTTTGCACAAACAATCTCTCCACGTCATAATTGTTGTCCACTAAATAGTGAACGAGACGCCATACAATTTTTCGGAGAGACATTTTTAGCCTCAGACACGGAACGTAGTTTTCACTGCGCAAACGAAACTCAGAGTGACCACTAGATTTTCCCGAGATCTCGTCCACCCTCGAAAGAATTTTCTTCCTCAGTGTAGAACAGTTGACATCGTTTTTGATACACTTTCCACAATACAGATGCATCAGTGCCCTTTTTTTACATAATACAGGGATGCCCCTAGTATCCTCTCTTCTGAACCTGTGGCTCACCTACGCTACCACCACCACTCTCACGCCGAGTCAGGTCATCCCTTGTATTGGGCCGCACGCACCCCCTCACCCTCTACTCTGAACCGTTTACCACCACCATCAGCAGCCGGGATTTTCTCGCAGTGACACCAAACCACTATAAAAAAAGAGTACACTTGACCGTGAGCATCCATACACAGTCTACCTCTCGCTCTATCCAGTTACTCGATCTTTGTGGAATTTTTTTTTCATTGACGTCCTAACTGGAAAAACTCTCGATTTTTTACCTTGTGCATCGCTGTAAATTCACTGTGCAGTTCAAGATAGTCCTTTATTTAACAACAACGTCTAACTAATTGAACAAAACGTTGTGCATTTCAAGACAGTGTTTTATTTACTTTATTCAACAACAACATGGCTGAAGCTATCTTACTTGCAAACGAGGAAAAGCAAGATGTTGTTGCCGAAGAATTCAACAGTGAAAGAGCAAAAAATCATAGTCGTCCGCTTCTGTTTGCCTCTACGTATCTTCTAAACAAGTCGTGATCGAAGAAACTTTATATCGGCTTGGAATACGATGATTCCACACAAAAATACCAACCGATTATTGAACTAAAAAATACTCAATATTCCAGAGGGCTCAGAATCGATATCGAAAGCTAGCTTGAACTAGAAAATAAGCTAGAGGATATTTCGACGTATTTCAAATCAAACAGTGTTACGTTATGTATTCAACAACAAGAACGTATAAAACTGAAAAAAATGGACATTATTCTAACTACTTCATACGGGATGAAGTCAGTGATGTTCGTGCTTCAACAACAGCTACAACAAACTCAAGAATCTCTTTACGTCCAAAAGAACATTTGATTGATATTGAACATTGTAGTGTGTGAAAATTAGCGTTATCGGCGTTTAGAACGCGTATTGAATGAAATTAATGAGTGCACAAATTTGTTACGCGACGAACTTGCCGAAATTTTAACGTTGTATGACTATCATAATAGTGAACGAAGCTATGATATTATTAAAAGCATAGTTATTGACAAATAAAAATATTTAAAAGAAAACATTTTTAAAAATCTCTCACCGAAAAATTATTGTTTTCTTGATAATTATTTTGAAATGATTTTCACCGAAATGATAGTACTTTATAGTGACGTTTGTCACGATGAAGTTTACAATATTTTCTGTAATCAAAATGCTCAAAAAATATAAATAAAAAATGTATTTACATAATTTTGCTTTTAAAAATTTTTAACCTTCACCATCCTCCTCACAACTACCCGATTATTTAAAAAATGTTCTAATGAAAACATACTATACACGTCAATCTTTAGTACAAAAATTCATTTTAACAAAGCTTGTAAAATCAAAAAAACCTTCGGTTTTATTTCTCCAAAAAACATGCATAATAGCATTTCTCCAAATCGCACGAAATTTCACCTTGTCAAAAAAAGGGTCGATCTCTCTACACATCCTGTAGGAAAAAAATTCTGCTGCAGCTCATTGCTTTAACGCCACTTACATAGCTGGGTATGCTATATAAAAAAAGGTTAATGCGCATGTCGTAGCTAGCCAACAGATAAACGCACTTATTGTCCTTTTCATTGTACAAATGACCTCCTGTAGCGCGGGTACGATCCCTACACCCACACGGACCCTGCAGTTTCCTCCACCGGGGACGCGCCACCGCACGTGCGACGCTCTTACGTCATCACCTCCCACCAAAGGGGCCCAACTAGACTTGCCCCGACGAGCCATGACGCCACCCTCCCCTCCTTTACCTCCGCTACCTGTCTGCCTGGGCTTGCCCGTCTCTACTGAGGCCCAATACGGTTTTACCATCTAGATGATAACACTAAAACACTGACTGTGAGCTACAAAATTTTTATTTTTTAATATTTAAAAAATGTTTTGTTCAAATCGAATTCTTAAAAAATAAAAATTTTGTAGCTCACAGCCAGTGTTTTGGTGTTATCATCCGGATGGTAAAACCGTATTGGCCCTCATAATGTGAATTTTATAAATTTTATTAATTTAAAACAACTTTGAAAAAATATACTGAACGTTAAAAAATTTTGGATGATTATCACCTGATAATTAGCTGATTATCGTTAACATTTTATTTTATACAAACGCATTTTTGTAACTATCAGCTTTAATAAAAATATTCAGCTGATATCACCTGATAATCGGCTGACGTTTTGACAGGATTATTAGCAGATTATCAGCTGATTATCAGCTGATTATCAGCTAATAATTAGCTGATTGTCATCTGCTTTTTTCAGTAGGGGGAAAAATCCATGAACGTTAGAATTTAGAATTGTTGTATTTAAGAAATTTCTTTAATGTCTTAAAAAATAAGTATATGTACAATGTATTGCAAAATTATTCTCAATGGATGTCGATACACTTCTTGCACATACAATCAATCGAAAAAAACCAATGATTCGTCTTTCGAACGAAAGGTGGTTATTTTGGTATAATTAAAAAGATTTGTTAAATAAAATATAGTAATACAATTATTGTGTTTTTATTTTTTTAATAAAATAGAAATTCATGACACGTATCTAATTAAAAATGCTGACGTATCTGTTAAACATTTAAAACATTGTATAATACCACAAAGAAATGATTTAAATGTTATAACTTGTAATGATATACATCAATCAGGTATTTTAATGAAAATAAAAAACGATCTATTTATAAGTTCCCTTAACAAAGCAATGCTTAGTAAATATGTAAATTAACTAAAGATTTAATTTTTAAATAAATGAGTATTTTATATAAACCATTTAATATGAATAAAATATCTCCCGCGAGTCATTAAAAATTCCCTTGTGGACTTCTATATAAAAAAAAATCAGAAAATTAAGAAATATTACTTTTCTGTATAATTGTGTACAAGCATGTATAATTGTGTACGTTCACGCACGTTTGCGTACGTTTACGGACTTTCACGTACGCTTACGTACGCTTACGTACGCTTATGCATAAGCGAGTAACTTTTAGAACCATAAAATTTACGTATAAAAATTGTTTTATCTTTGAAATGTATAAAGTTGTACATTTTCGTATAAATGAGTATATTCCAGCAATTTTTCGTACAGTTACGTACGTTGGCATACGTTTGCATACGATTACGTATAATGCTGTAATTCATGTCCGAATTCCACCCAAAACGTACGCGAACGTACGCGAATGTACGTCAACGTACACAATTTTACAGTAATGTATCGAAGTGTATCATAATCGTTAGGTGATTTGCGTTATAATACTGTTGAAAATTTCCATACGGGTACGCACGTACAGTCGGTGTTCCACGCTCAATTAAACTAGACCCTCACACAGATCTGCCAAACCTGTTCTCGTGCTCAGTGGGTCTCGGACGGTCGGAACCATACTTCGGCACACGTTCTGCAAGAAGAGACTAGGTTGCTTGAGGAGCTTTTTCGGAAGAGCTCTGTGAAGTAGATAACCAGAGTTTTTAATTTTAATATTTTTCATATAGCAATCGATAGAGAATTCAATGCTTGTTTCAAATCTCTTTGTCTTAAATTTGCTCGTCTATTAGTTTCCAAAATATCGCAAAAATACTTGGTTACAAAATAATTTTTGATTCAGTCTCATTCCGCGAATAAAGACTTTTAAGAAACCTATCGAGCGTCAAACCAATGTTTACGTGGTATGAAATTCTAAAAGCAGCAAAAGACCAAGTGGTAGGGATGAGAGAACTTGTAAGCCACTATAGCGACGGAAAAGGAGCAGGAACCACTAAGTCAACGCCCCCGCGTACGAACTCAAGCATAACGAAAGCCAACATAGACGACCTCATCGATCTGTTAAAGAGCAGCATCATGACTCAAGTTATTCTCAGCGACAAGCTAGCCGAGGGAATGTCATCAATCGTAAAAGAAAAGTCAAGGATGAATGTAAACATTGAAAACATGACCAGGGCATTCCGGACTGATATGGACAGTCTGAGACAGTCTGTAGACGGTATGAAATTAAAAGATGAGAACACAGATGTACGAAAAAACTGGCCAGAAAGGTTAGGTTAATTCGAAGCCAACAGTCCCAAAATTATAAGCGATTTCGACGAACCGTTTAAGCAACCACGGAGAAGACGCGGGCGCGGCTTCCGCCCAGTGAACGGTAATCAGTCTGTATCTCTGACACTAGGATTCTAAGATTTTACAAGTACAGAATTGAAGGGCTCATCCACCCTTATGCCTGGTTCTCATGATTCTGACCCGTATGAGTAAAATGAAAACATAAATGGAAACGCATGAAAAGACCAGTCTCCATATAAAGATTGGCGACTAAAGGATGCTGAACGCTTCGGGACTAAGTTCAATGATGTAAGACTACCCGAAGACATGACATGGAAGTAAGTAAACGTTTTTCTCATAACAGTTTCACGCAGTCAAAAATGTTTTTGTCAAATTAAGGCTTAAACGATACGAAACTAAAGCAAACTAACATCACGCAAACGTACAAGTTAAAATTAGACTCAGAAGACGCTCTCTTTGAGGATTTCTTATTTTCGGAATTGAAGTCGCAAAAATTATTCTATTTTCGAAAATCATGACCACGTTTTGCTGAACCAAGATGAACTCAATCACCGATAAGAACATCATAAGTGAAATTATCTTAAATAAAATAGATGAAAAATATCATCTGTACACGATGAATAACAAAGACCCAGTTAAACTGCTGGAAAAGATTAAAGAAATAAAAAGTACCGAATTCAGAACCAATGCTTAAACAGCTCAGAAACGATTATTCAATCTTAAATTCAATAAGAAGAAAGAATCAGCGTTTAATTTCTGCTTAAGTTTCGAAAACCTTGTCAGAAAATGTGAAAGCAACAAAGGAATTGATAAAAGAACGGAGACTTCAAAGAAAAGCTTTTTTTACAACTCTGTAGAGGAAGACTACCCAGAGATTATCACGGCAGATCATATGGCAGGTCGTGGTATGGGTAGGAGGTATACACATAATGAGTTAAAAGATTTAATAGTTTATTTAAAGATTTATTTAGATAGACAATTCACGTCAGAAAAACATCGAGAAGTCAGCTTTTCTCGAGAACATCGAAGAAAGAAAGGAAAAGGCAAGGGGTCGATCTTCAGACGGACGCTCCAAAAGTTAGGAAAAGACCGAGCAAACGATGTGAAAGGTGTGGCAGCCAAAGCCATGTGACTGCTGACTGCTCACACAACGAGCCAAAATGTTTCAACTGTAATAAGTTTGGCCACATAACACTAGACTGCAAAGAACCAAAAAAGGGAGTTCCACGCAAAAGGACATCGGAAAGAAACAGGAGCCTGTCGCCAAAGAGAAGTTAATGAGAACAGACAGCAAGTCTCTAAGACGCCACAAAAGCCGATCGAGCAAGTCTCTCAGACGTCGTGATATCCGGTTCAGCAAGTCGCCACCTGGATCACCGTACAAACGATCTATCTTTAGATCGCCAACACCAGGAATAAACAAAGGTACAGTGACTACAAACTCCGTATGCATGTTTGTAAGTCTGAACGAATGTAAATATGCGACACAAAGGTTTATCGTGGATCTAGGTGCAACAGAACACATGAAAAATTCTAAACTTATTTTAACACAGCTGCATAAAAAGGCTAATTATGTAATAGGATGTGCCAACAAAGATGTAAAATCGAACATAAAATTATCAAATCAGGGTTAAGTAAAGTTTGAAATGACTAACAGTAAAGTAATAAAGTTAGATAAAGCCATATACGCGGAAAATCTAAGTAAGAACCTGCTTTTACTCAAATGATTTACTGATCAGGGCCTGTGTGTGTATATGGACAATAAAACAATAAATATATACGTCAAATTTTCCGGTTTTTCTCGGATTTTTTGGGTTTTAATCATCGGATCGGATCGTTCGATCTTTCATTCTCTTTGTAATTTTATTCTCTACAATTCATCACTGAACCGCATTAAGATTGCTCGCATAGTTTCCATTTTATATGCAAAAAACTAAAAAAAGTGAATTTTTCATCTATATTGTTAATAACTAATTAAAAATTACGATCACGAGTTAGAAAGTGTGCAGAATTCATCTACTAACAGCCTTTTACAAAATCGCATAGTTGGTTTTCAGGTAGTATTTATGTCATAAAGAAATACTCTATTGCTTGGCCTATAAAGGGTATAGGTTTATAGTAGTACTAGTAGGTAATTTTTTCGCTTTGCAATAGCCTATCCAGTTAAGCACAAGCTGCTGAATGTATCGATGACTTTGTGACAAAATGTAGAAATATGTGGAAAGAAAAAATTTTGTTATCTGGACTGCGATCAAGGTACAGAATTCACCAGCGGAAAAACGAAAGGGGTGTTGGATAAATATAGTGCAGAATTAAGGACATTTTGTCCACATACACCACAGCTAAATAGCATCGCAGAACGGTACAATCAAACGATACAGAAACTCACGAAAGCACTGATGTATTACTCAAGACTACCTGCAAATGCATGGGATTTAGCACTTTAAGCTGCAGTGTATCTGTACAACGTGACACCACATTAGAGTCTCAACTATAAATCACCTATGTTAATAATTAATCCAGCAGCGAAAGTGTACATAAACTAGATCAGAAAATTTGGATGTGTAGCATTTACCAAAGTACAGGGACAACAAGAAACCAAGTTTAACAAACTGTCGAATAAAACTGTATTGGTAGGATATACTGACACAGGATATTTGCTGTTGAATCCAGAAGACGGTAAAGTGTATGGAAGTTGAAATGTGCAGTTTATTGTAAGTAAGGTGTTCGGAGGTGTCTACAAACCAGAAGATGAAATGAACTGGACGATAACCAATCACACGATGAACAAAGAAACTTGGTCGTTAGACTTCAAGAAGGAAAGTCCAGAACAGCCAGAAGAAATAATTAAATACCTAAGAAAAAGGGCAGACCACGTAAAGAAAATCTAAAGTCATCTCTGAAGCCTACACAAAAAGTGAACCATAGACCAGTCACCAGAAACCAGACTAAATTGAAAGAAAATACAACAACTGAAGATATCCAAGAAGAAGCATAAGGCTTAAGCTCATATGACTTGTTTGCACTACTGACAGCTATTAATGGGGATTCAAAATTCTATAGAGAAGCTGTGTCAGTACCAGACTTCTGACAAATGGAAATAAGTAATAGCTTGACAATATCTTATAAGTCCGGGCCCGCTGAGGGGCCTTTGTTTACGACACCTATAAACCTTGTTAGGCGCAGGTATGCGCGCTCTATTTTTCAGCGCCTTTCAGGCCTTCCGTGCGCGTTGCTCACTTAAGCTGGCTGGTCAGCGGCACTTCATTCCCCGTAGCCTTTCCAGATATACGATCGGGAGACAACCGCGTGATCTCGCCCATTGCTTTGATGCCTCACGTCCGTTCGAGATAGACTCACCATAAAACTTTTCAATAAGGACTTTCTTCACGCCTCAGACTGGGCCTAGAGAATCCCCGACCGTGGTTGCCCGACGGCTGATGCCCAGATGCTCTACAGAACATCGCAAAGTACTGCCATAAAAATCCGACGCTTCTCCGCGGCCGATGCGCCTTTGTTTCGCTTCCTAATCCGCAAACCGGCGCGCTTTTCAGAGATCGGGGAAAAACCCAGAACAATAATGCGCACGAGATGCTACCCCGAAAAACGTGATCCGACGGTCGCTTTGTATTTGTTTATCCGAAATCTCCCCGGAACTCTCACTTTCACCTTTTTTCCAACCGGACATTTCATTTTCGATAGATTTTCCGACGCTGTACGCGCGGCAACATCACGCGTTCGCTCCGCGTTCCACGATTCGGTATCGCGCGGCTTCCTTTTTGGTTGAAGCAAACTACATTTAAGGGGAGGTGGGAGCTATAGCTTCGCAAATCCGCTACAGGGTATTTAGTATTTCAAATGCCAAAATAAAACTAAAAGCCGTATTGACATTTTCTTTCGATGGAATGATTCACTTATCTCAAACCTATGGCGCTCTGCTCATTATATTGATGAAATTTCAAATTAAAAAAAGTTAATAAGTAAAATTGGTGTTTGAAGTTGGCACTGTAATCGCATAAACATGCATAAACACTCGCTCGTATTTCACAACTTTTACAAAAACCAAAAGTCCGATTGGTATTTTTTTTTCCGGTAGAATAATTTACTAAACTCAACACTATGGCGCTCTGGTCTTGGTTTTTTATTGCAAGCTTTATTCAAAAAGTTATATGGAACCGAAAAACAGTGTTTTCAGCTCCCACATCCCCTTAAAAGTCGATTATTCCGCGAACTTGAACGCTCGACGCTCCGAGACAAGAACTCTACGTTAGTACGTGCGTGAACTCTTGCCCACCCGAACCTGGCTATAGCTAACACGCAGCGTCGTACGCCTAAGTAATTGGCCGTAATCTGAATCGCTCTCAATGAAGTATACTTATCTTAACTTGCTTTCATGTGTCATGCCAATTCTCGGTTCTTGTCGCTGCGGTACTCCTCGCTCCGGCGATGTCCTCATGTCCAAGATAACTTCGCAAGGCGTGGTTGGATCAACGATCTCTCCTTGAAATCCTTACTTTACTGAGTGCTGCTTACATTCACATGATGTATGCCTCTCTCTCTTTTCGACGTCTGCCGACTCAACGTAAAGCTGACGTGCCTTAGGCGTTATTGAATTTTCTCACTGTATCATTTTACTAGTCCGTACAAGATCTACCGCGAAAATGAGCTTCAATTTGCCAACCCATCATTAGGTGTTCTAGTTCCTCACCCAGGGCACCATAAACGGGTTAGGGACGGGTCGGCAAATAAAGTATCCATTTTATTTTCTTTTCTTCAAAAAGGCTTTATTTTTATATTCTGTAACCATATGATACGTTTTTCGAACGCGCCGAGACCTCGGCCCTGCCATCCGATCCTGCTCCCACGCGCTCCTATTTTAGACTGCCGTTTCCCCTCTCCCTCCGTCGCGTCCATCTTTCCCGGGCCCACTTCCCGCTACCTGCGCCCCTTCCTATCTCCGGCGTACCGACTTCTACCTGCGCCCCAATCCTCAAGAAAAGGTCTTGTATTTTCCCGCCTCGCCCACTATCTTCCTCGGCATATTCCTGTCCAGAACATATATGAAGTAGTTGACAGATACTACAACAAAGACAAGAAGCTGAACATCTTGGACTTAAGATATGTATTCAAATGAAAAGATTACGGAACTAAGTACCCCTGCTAAAAATATGCGATTGAATTCGATTGAAATCGATTAAAATTTTATCGAATTCAATCGTTTTGAATCCATTTAATCGACCAGCCAAATTTGGTCGATTTAAATCGTTTTTAATTACAATCGGTTTTAATACGAAACATAGGTATTAAATTTAATATATTTTTATCGATGTTAATGAAGTAATTATTTTAGTGCAGTTGAATTGTAAATTTGTTCACTAATTTTAATCGATTTAAAATCTTTAATCATTACTAAATCGTCTATCGATCTTAATACTAGTTTTATGAATAGCTTTGAATATATTTTATACGACTTTAATAACCAAAACAATTACTATTCTTGTTATATTGTAATGTCCCACGTTCATACATACTTTAGCATTTACGTATATGTACAACGCCTGTACGACTGCATTCGTGTACTAATACAGACGACGTAGACTAAACCGATTGCGACAGTACAAAACCGATCACCGAACATCTGAGCGAGTGCTTTGACCTACAAGTCAGCACTTCTTATACGCGCGTATTACTGACTTACTTTTGTACATCATCCTTGCACGTCAGATGTTGATTGGTCGATCGTTGCCACGTTTCAATTAATTTCACAACTCCTTGAATCATCACCGAGGCTTTAAGAGTTCAGGAAACGATCCACGGAGTGCCTTTTGTAGAAGTAACCTGTTGTCGTGCGGCTGTACCCGGTCAGCGAGTACGAGTGCTATTTCTCCGTACACATCGCTTATTGAGTGTGTGCAAACCACTCAAACTCTGTGTGAAAGATATAGTAGACTCTTTGTTTTCTGGTAGAGAGTCTGCATAGTGCAATAGGCGAAGGGCCCATCAATAAATCTGGCGTTAGTGGTAACACAGCTTAGATAAGATAGAGAGTATAGTAAAACTTGCCACGAGTAATCGTGTAGAGTAAGGCCAATCAGTATCTACCGTGCCACGAAGGACTATCCAGTTCCAGGTCACGAAAGAGAACGAATATATAAATATATTGTAAGTTGAGTTTAATCATACAAACGTCAAAAGTAACTATAAATAAACCACCGCACTACGTAATAACATCAATACTATAATAACTGAATTATACAAAACTGTAACGTTTGCTGAGTTCCGGGTTGTCTCCAATAAAACAAAAACCATAACAATTAATCATCAGTGTATAATTATTATTAATAATCTATAAAATCCGTAAAACAACCTAAAACCATCGAGACGAGGAAAGAAGTAGTAAACACGCTTGCTGACAACACCATAAGCCACACCAGGTAAGGTCAAGCGACATAATCGTGCACAGATTCTAGTTCACGATGCTACAGCGTGACTAGACCGCTGAGACACTAACAACATTCGCTTAAAACGGACCTGTCCGCTTAGCAGGCACCGGGACAGAATATCGTCCGTGCATAAACACGCGCCCGCGCAGACGAAAAGACGCGGGACATACTTAGATCTTTGTGTCCGCATGTGACTCTAGTAACATAAGGCTTTCTTGTTATATCATTTAAATGTTATTTTGTCAATCTATTTTAATCGATTTGAAAATCACTATTCATTACTCAATGGTATATCGATCCCAATACTAGTTTTATGAATAGCTCTGAATATAATTTAATAGACTTTAATAACCAAAATGAGTACTATTCTTGCAATATCATTTAATTGTTATTTTATCAGTATATATAAATCTGTTTGAATGGTACTTTATTAGTAAAATATTAAATCTATCCCAATCTATCTTTTGAGGATTAGCTTTTAATGTTACTTTAATTGATTAAAATGATCACAACAATAATCATACTTTTATTATTTATTTGTAATTTTGTCAACAAACTTGAATCTTTTTGAATGGTAATTTGTAGGTATAATATTGAATCGAGCCTATTCTTTCTTTTTAAGGATTGGTTTCAATAGTACTTTAA
Source organism: Nasonia vitripennis (assembly GCF_009193385.2). Classification (NCBI taxonomy): domain Eukaryota; kingdom Metazoa; phylum Arthropoda; class Insecta; order Hymenoptera; family Pteromalidae; genus Nasonia; species Nasonia vitripennis. The sequence continues at coordinate 568,367 of NW_022279589.1, forward strand.
TTAATTCGAATAATAAAAATAATAATCATTTTTCTAATATGATTTGTTCGTGATTTTATCAATAAATTTGAATTGATTGATAAGGTAATAATTCGTTCATATAATATTTAATTGATCTCGATACTTTTTTACGGTTAGATTTAATTATAGTTCAATCGATTTAAATAATCAAAAAAAGAATCCCTGCTAAAAATACTAGATTGATTAAATCGATGTGAATCGGTCTCAATCGCAATCTAAATATCAAAATAAAGATATTTTTTCGACTTTTATGCGATGATTTTTTTAATGCAGTTTAATTGGGATTCTTTCAATAAATATGAATCAACTTATTAGTCGATATTAAATCAGTTTAATTTTACAAATAATTTTGATAACAGTTTAAGTGACCTTAATGATCAAAATTTTGTAATATCCCTTATGGAAAAAAACCTTTATATTTCGATTAGAATCGATTAAATTCATTGCGAAACTAGTCGATTTTAATCGACCCTATATTTCTTAATATAACCGCTTGGTGTCGCTTTAAATGTTGATACTCGCAAGTAACAAGATTTCTTCTCCGTTACTATATGACAAAGGTCAAATGCAGTAGAGGACAAAATAGATTTATTAACTACAATCGATTTGAATTGAAACTTTATTAAAATCGATTGACTTTATTAAACGACACATGAAAAAATTCATGTCAATTCAAATCGATTAACACCACAATATACACAACAGTAAAAACGATTGCATAGTTTAATACAGTATGATTGAATAATATTAAATGTTATTCTAGATATAAAAACCATCAAAATCGTTTTTCTAGTGAACACAGATACATTGGTTCCGATTTAAATAAGCATTAAATCGATTTAGTGAATATCATAATAGTTATGTATTCTAATCCGGTTTAATCAATATTATTTTATCGTTGTAAATCGATTTTAATGCCATCAATATATTACACACGCAGCAGCCTGAATATAATCACTTTCAAATATAAAATGCAGTATTAAAATATGGACTCGGAATCGATTTATTTTTTGTCCATCGATTTCAATCGCATATTTTTAGCAGGAATCTCGTGTATAAAGCTAGAATTGTTATAAGAGGGTTCAAGGACTTGAACCTTTACGACCTATGTGAAATATACGCACCAGTGTCTCGATTGTCACTAGTCAGAGCAGTCCTAGAGATTGCAAACAAGCACGATTATGTATTGTTTCAGTCCGACGTCAAAGCTGCATTTCTTCACAGTCCAATAAAAAAAGAAATATTTCTGGAGATACCAGATGGATTTGAAGAACACTCAATCAGAAACAGACAACAGTTTGAAAACTCTGTAAGTCACTGTATGGCTTGAAAACAAGCTCGAAGAATTGGAACGTGCATTTTTCAAAGCTAGCTAAACAACTTCGCTTTCAGACAAATAACAGGGATCCATGCTTGTTTGTATACGTTGATAAGAATACCCGCATAATAATGCTCCTGTACGTCGATGATATACTGGAAACAATTGAGCAAAAAGTTTGACATGAAATTTCTAGGCGAACCCAAGGAATTTTTAGGAATCACAATCACAAAAAACAGAAAAGAAAGAATAATAAGCTTGGACCAAAATATATTTTATAATAACCAAGATGCAGATGAAGTTCGGTTATGCCCAAGGAAAGAGTCAGCTAACACCGATGGTAACCAATCGGGTGTTGAACAAAGAAAGAAAGCAACGAGAAAACGAATTTATGAATGACAAGATTGTGAATCAACGGGAGTATAGAGAAGTGGTCGGTTCATTCTTATACTTAGTATCAGGTACCAGACCAGATTTGGCATACGCAGTCAGTGTGCTAAGCAGACACCAGCAGAATCCGACGGAGAAGGAATAAAAAATGGTCCAACGAATGGATATGATACACTTCCGATCATTTTATGGTGTGATAACAAAGCAGCAGTAGCTTGCACCAAAATGGACGGAAGCAATAAACTCAGGCATATAACAGAGGTAAATGAGTAGTATGTGAAACAATGCGTAGAAAAGGGTTAAGTAACAATACATTGGATACAGTCAAAGGAGCAGAAAGCAGATATTTTTATTAGGTAATTAAGAAAGTTAGTTATCCATGTTACAGAATAATCTCTATAGCTACAACCAAAGACAGAGGCGTAATGAAAAACAGCACAAGAGAGAGTCTAAAGGAATACTGAAATATGTCGAGTGTAATCGGGAGGGAGTGTTGGAATATTAGCGATAACACCCGCTATTTATAGCTCGTCAACCAGCTCCGGCGCTCCTCCGAAGTGCTACGACCAGGTGACTCGCCGCTGAGCTCGGCGGCTTTCTTTGCTCGCCGCTTCACTGCTTGCGCGCTTCTCGAGCGAGCCACATGCTTTCTCTGTCACGCCAAGTTTCTTCGTATTACCTATGCTAAAGATCAGCTACAAATAAAGCCACCTTTATCTTCCTTATAATTTATATTGTTTCTCCATTTTCATATCACCTTATTTTTGATATTCGCGTTTACTCATAGCTTATATACTGACAAAAAAGATTAAAATATTAAAATGTAGTACGAATGTTAATTGTAATTCATTAATTAGTCCATTTCAATCGGTAACTATCAGTATTACTTCGCTTCTAAGGTATCACTCAGTTGATGTTAGGTATAAATATTTATAGCTTCAAGGACAATTAAAAAAATGATATTATAATAATAACTACAAAAAATTTAAAGGTTACGAGAGATTGTTTTTATTCTGTGCATATTGATAACATAATGTAATATCTACCTATATTATATAGTTATTTTGTGTATACTCCCCCCCCCCCCGCAGTCCCCCGCAAAATAAGGAAAAATTCTTTTATTCTCCATGTGATTTGAATAATGTGAAAGCCCCCTCCCCCCACAATATAACGTAAAAATCGTTAATTTTTATGTTATGTTTGAAACACACTGAATACGTACCTTAAAGAGAATAAAATTATTCATCTCCATACCGCAGAGAATTTAGATTACTGTTCATTAGAGCAAAAAGTGCAAATTTTTAAACCATTATAACTCAAAAACTAAACTATAGAACGTCTTAACGAAATCATGTTGATGAATCATGATAAGAACTACTTTCTGTATTAATATCGTGATATTCTACTTACTCTTTCCTGAGAAAATTCACCTACTGAAAAAACCCGTATTGACAAGCATGATAACTGAATAAAAAGGCATGAATCAAGTTCGAAACTTGGCTACTGAGAGCCAGCTAAGATTAGTGGACAATTCCGGTAGAATGAAGGCAAATGTTGTGCACCCGGGATTTTTGTCTGAATTTGTTCTAATTAGAACGAAGCTATGGTGACAAACTTCGAAGTCTTATTAAGGTTGATGCGGTAGCAGGCTTTATTAAGACGTTCAATGATTCGGTTTAGGCCCGTGTATCGTGATTCGGCTAAAGCAGCTTCTTTAAGCTAAAAATATCAGGACAGAAACAGAAGCTGCATTGGAAAAATGGCTTAATAAGCAGTACATGTGCTGAGCTTGGAGTGACTAAGAGATTGTGAATTAACCAAAAGATCGGCGCATGGATGATTAGGTTAGGCTCTTGGTGCTCGATTGCTGCGATGGTCAAGTAGCCATTTTTTTAAAAGAGCGAAAAATTCATATAGGGCATGTCGGAGCCACGCTGATTGGTCGACATGTTCTGGTTTTCCTAACCTCAAAAAGATTTTTGGATCATGAATAATAAGTACATACACTCATTTATCGCACATCAACGCGGTGCTCCGAGGTGCGTATAATAAAACATATATTTACAAGCACCTTAATATGTACACCAATGTATGTAATTCCCTGATAAAAATATGCAATTAAAATCGATAGACAAAAAATGAATTAATTCCGAGTCTATATCGTAATCCCGTGTTTTACATTTGAAAGCGATTATATTCAGGCTACTGCGTGTGTAATGTATTGATAGCATTAAAATCGATATAAAACGATAAAATAATATCGATTAAACCGGATTAGAATACATAAGTATTAGGATATTTACTTAATCGATTAAATGCTTATTTAAATCGGAACCAATGTATCTGTGTTCACTAGAAAAACGGTTTTATTGATTTTTTATATCATTTGATATTATTCAATCGTACTGTATTTAAGCAATCGTTTTTACTGTTGTGTATATTGTGGTGTTAATCGATTTGAATTGACATGAATTTTTTCATGTGTCGTTTAATAAAGTCAATCGATTTTAATAAAGTTTCAATTCAAATCGATTGTAGTTAATAAATCTATTTTGTCCTCTACTGCATTTGACCTTTGTCATATAGTAACGGAGAAGAAATCTTGTTACTTGCGAGTATCAACATTTAAAGCGACACCAAGCGGTTATATTAAGAAATATAGGGTCGATTAAAATCGACTAGTTTCGCAATGAATTTAATCGATTCTAATCGAAATATAAAGGTTTTTTTCCATAAGGGATATTACAAAATTTTGATCATTAAGGTCACTTAAACTGTTATCAAAATTATTTGTAAAATTAAACTGATTTAATATCGACTAATAAGTTGATTCATATTTATTGAAAGAATCCCAATTAAACTGCATTAAAAAAATCATCGCATAAAAGTCGAAAAAATATCTTTATTTTGATATTTAGATTGCGATTGAGACCGATTCACATCGATTTAATCAATCTAGTATTTTTAGCAGGGATTCTTTTTTTGATTATTTAAATCGATTGAACTATAATTAAATCTAACCGTAAAAAAGTATCGAGATCAATTAAATATTATATGAACGAATTATTACCTTATCAATCAATTCAAATTTATTGATAAAATCACGAACAAATCATATTAGAAAAATGATTATTATTTTTATTATTCGAATTAATTAAAGTACTATTGAAACCAATCCTTAAAAAGAAAGAATAGGCTCGATTCAATATTATACCTACAAATTACCATTCAAAAAGATTCAAGTTTGTTGACAAAATTACAAATAAATAATAAAAGTATGATTATTGTTGTGATCATTTTAATCAATTAAAGTAACATTAAAAGCTAATCCTCAAAAGATAGATTGGGATAGATTTAATATTTTACTAATAAAGTACCATTCAAACAGATTTATATATACTGATAAAATAACAATTAAATGATATTGCAAGAATAGTACTCATTTTGGTTATTAAAGTCTATTAAATTATATTCAGAGCTATTCATAAAACTAGTATTGGGATCGATATACCATTGAGTAATGAATAGTGATTTTCAAATCGATTAAAATAGATTGACAAAATAACATTTAAATGATATAACAAGAATAGTAATTATTATGGTTATTAAAGTCAATTAAAATATATTCAAAGCTTTTCATAAAACTAGTATTAAGATCGATAGATGATTTATTAATGATTAAAGATTTTAAAATCGATTAAAATTAGTGAAAAAAATTACAATTAAAGTGCACTAAAAACTATAAAAACTATAATTACTACATAAACATCGATAAAAATATTTTTAATTTAATACTTTTTTTTTTTATAAAAACCGATTGTAATTAAAAATTATTTAAATTGATAGGAATTTAATCGACCAAGTTTCACCGGTCGATTGAATGGATTTAAAACGATTAAAGGCTATAGCCGGGTTACTATGGTGAAATGGCCCCCTTGGAAAATGTATATATGTTATATACCATTCGATGGGGGATAAAAAAAAACTCCCATAGCCAAATTTTTAGCTCTCTGCCTAGTGCGCATGCGCAGTAACGTCGATAAACGTGTTTTTTTGATTTTATTTTTTTCTGAAGTCCCTATAGGATAAAAATTTTTTTAAAAATTCACATTGGTGTATTTTTATGTCATGAATAACTGCAATTTTTTTGGGATTACATAACCTCAAATATCGGATCTAAAAAAATTATTAAAGTTTTCAATCGATATTTTGACCCCCTTGTTTTTGAGGTGCAACTTTTTAAGTAGACTTTTTTGTGTACTTTTTCCCGTTCTTTACGATGGCACTAACGTTTTTTCCTTAAAAATGGTGGCACAACTCGATTTGAGCCAAAAACTGATTTTTTTGCCATTTTTTCACGTTTTTAGCTGGTTATGTTACAATTTAGTTACTAAAGTGACTCCTTTTGAGTAGTTTTGCATATCTTCCCATGAAAACATAATCAAATGAAATATTTTGTTCGCTCCAAGCCGTATTTTTTATATTATCTTACGTTTTCAATGATGGTCTTATCAGAATTGTGATGTCACCTTATTATAAAACTGATGGCTAATGTTATGTTCTTTTTAAACGTTCTGTGATTGGTCGAAAGTATTGTCTCTGTCGCACTTTTTTGTTTATTGTTTATTTATAATAAAAGGTTATGCTTGGCCGCGCGGTTGACGCGGCGGCTGCAATGCAGACGATCTGCGTAGTGAATAGTCAATCATAAAATTAAGAATTATCAGGAGCATAAACAAATAAAGTATTTTGATTTCTTAATTAATTAAACGATGCGCAAACCAATGGCCAACATTGTTTTTTTCAAAACTAATTTTTTTTTTTCTTACAATTGTCTATATAAGGGAGAAAGTACAATACGGCCCGTCCCGTCCCGTACCGACCCCGGGACATACCGTCTGAAATAAGTCACTTTTATATTATTGGCTAATTCTGTTCGATAACCCAATCGACGGTACAGAATTAGCCAATCCCGTAAAAACAGCTTATTTCAGACGGTATGTCCCGAGGTCGGTACGGGACGACGGACTCAATTGTACTTTCTCCATAATATACTAATACAAGTGAATGGTGAAAACGCTGTTAGTATAAGTTTATAACTTTTAAAGTAAATTAAAATCTAGCAAATAAAAATTGTTTCGATTTTTCTTTTTACTATTTCGGCTTTTGACTGATAATTGATAGCAATACTAGAAAAAATAATAAAGTAGTTAAGTATTTATTTTCAAATACATTGGAGTTAGTTGGAACCGAAGGCTGACGCGGCTACTTTAAATCTTTCTGCTGTTTACTTCAAAACTAACAATCTTGTATATTTAAAGTGAGTACTATATATTTTACATATCTTTTAAAAAAATGAAGATTTAACAAAGTTTTTCAAAAGTTTTGACATCACAGATTATATGCTTTGATATTAGGGTTATATGTATTTCTAATACATATTACACAATAAATTAATATTTTGTTAAATAACTTCTTTAAAATCAAAACCTATTATTAATAGGTTTATAATATATAATATCTAAAATGTTATTTTTATGCCGACACTTTGAGTTTTGAAAAAAATACTGTAACCAACCTACTGATAAATAAAAAATCTCCCATGTATTTATAATAAATACACTTGTATTTTACCGGTATATGCAGAGTCAGACTTATTAATGGGTAGAAAAATAAAATTTTTATTATAAATTCTGTAGTATTAAGAGTAATTGTATCAAAAATAATGACAGATAATATAGTAATATAATAATATGATATAATAATATAATAATGTAATAATAATAACAGATAATTATTAGACCTTTTTATACGCTAAATAAGAAAAACATGTTGTGTACGTTATTAAATTCTTGCATAAAATCAAAAGTTTAAACCAACATTAAATTATAAACTGTTTTAGTACTCGCATAAAGATCCGATCTTATCCTAAAACAAAAATAGCAATCAGATTTTAAATCAATAAGCTAACAAAAAAGTAATTAATAAAAATGAATTTTCAATCCTATAGATATAGATATACGTACAATGCATGTAAGGGGAACGAGTCTTTATCTATTTAACTTAACCAATTTAGGCTAATCACATAAAGTAAAATGAGAAATTAGTTAAACATAAAGTTGTTGAAACTATTAACTAAATAAAATTAAGAAGGAAAAACATTTGAATAAAATATGACAATAAACTTTTGCTAGAAACGGATTTGACGATTGATGAGTTGCATGTTTTGATGTAATGCGGTATATTAATTATACAAGTATGATTAAATTGATAAAATATAGAAAGTCTTGAACAATAATTAATTTATTTATGTATAAAATACTGTCAAATTAATAAAAAATGCACATAAATATCTGCATATGACTATATATGATGTGATTTTTACTATAGTTAATTATTATGAGATGAGAAAAAATATTTGGTTTTACATAAAAACAATACATGAGAAATAATAAAAATGAAAAATAGAACTAATAGGATGCGAACTTATTAATTGTCAATTAACTTTTAAGTTAAAAAAATGTAAAATGAATAAAGTAAACACAAGCTAACCTATGCTTTAAACACATACGTATATGAAACATCATTAAAAACAACATTATTTATTTATTTTAAAATACACTATTATTCATGTCTAGATACAAGAACATATTTTTACAAAAAAACAAATTGAATATAATAATTTCATAGGTTTGTTGATTTTATAAAATCACTAGGTGCAAGCACTTCAATACAGTTTTTACGACAAAAAAAAATTATTTGCTTAAAAAACTTATAAATGAAATACAACTTATTTCACTTTTACTAGGCAATATTATTTTTTTACTTTTCATGTAAAGCTACTGAGAAAACTGGATTATACAAGAACTTAGATTATAATATTTTTGTAATATTTATTATTCATTCTAGTTTTTAATTTAAAAAAAGGCAAACAATTTTTTTAGATTTTTAAAAACTAACTAACAGCATTTTTAAATGTATTGTAAAATATTTATATTTTATTATTTCAGAAGTGATCTTCTTGTCTAATGGTTAAATAAATATGGCATCTAATAGTAATGAAGAGTCAGATAACATCAGGAAACGCGATGATCGAAGATGTGCCATGTGTAATATTTATATTAGAAAATCAATTGGTCGAGAAAAGGAAATCGAATCTGAAGTTGAAATCGAATATGCTAAACAATTATCAAATAAAGATATTTACATCCATGATGTAATTTGTGATTCATGTAGAAAGCGATTAGCCAAATACATATCAAGCTCTAAACCTAAAAAGGTTAATGTTCCAGCAACTGCTTCGTCTCAAGATTCAAATGTTTCTGAATCATTTTCTCAGCTAACTGTCACTTCATCATCTCAGGAAAGTACACAATCATCTGTATACACAATAAAGGAACAAAAAGTACGAGCAACCACGGAATTACTTTTTCAAAGGACGATTGCGACACATAAATATTGCTTTGTTTGTGGGTACCAAAAACAGACTAATAATATATTAGTTCCTTTAGAGGCCCGAATTCAAGTTTATAGTAAAATGAATGTTTTTATTCCACATGGCAATAGATGCTGTTGCACACATTTAATTAAAAAAAGATTTTATGAAGATGAACTAAATAAAATTAATATTTTTTCCACTACAAGTACGGTATATATTGATGAATTACTACAATTTTTGAGTCAATTATCAATGAAAGCAGACGAAACTTTATTAGATACAGTAGCTGAATTTTCCATGCCTGAAAAAAAATTGAAAGTTTTTACGGGATTAACGTGGGAAAATATTAATTATCTTAAAGATCAACTCACTTCTCTGAAGAATTCCTGTGTAAGGACAGCGACACAAGCCATTGTCATATTTTTATTCAAAATGCGCTCTGGGAATTCTAACTCGCTCATCTCTACAATATTTGACATTGAAAGCGAACAACAAGTATCTCGTTTTTGTCAATCAGTATTATTATCTTTCGAAAAAGATTTACTACCAAAACACTTTGGATTAGAAAATGTAGACAGAAATGAATTGATTGAAAATCAAACTTCTAATATGGCAAAGAAATTACATCCTGGTAAACAACTTATTTTGATTGCTGATGGTACTTATATAAGGCATGAAAAAAGCTCTAATAACGAGTACCAAAGAAAATCTTATTGAGGCCAAAAAAAAGTTCCTCTGACTAAACCATTTACTATATGTACTACTAATGGTTATGTTGTTGACCAGTTAGGTCCATATCTTGCAAATAAAAATGATGCTACAATACTGATTGAAATATTGGAAGAGAAGCAGAATATTTTACAGAAACTTCTTCGCCAAGGGGACATTTTTATACTGGATAGAGGTTTCAGGGACATTAAACAAAAATTAGAAAATATGGGTTATATTGTTTTGATGCCTGCACTCAAAGGTTCAAAATCTCAACTTTCTACGCAAGAATCAAATGAAACAAGATTCACGACAAAACTGCGATGGGTTGTTGAAGCAGTGCACGGAGTTCAAAAGAAAAAATATAGGTTATTAGATCACAAACTTGATAATACAATGGTGAAAAATACTGGATCTTATTGTAAAATTTCTTGCTACTTAAATAACTTGTTTGGCAAACGCCTAGATTCTGATGAAGACATGCAAGATGAAATATTTAGTGCTATGCAATCTAGAAAAAATGTTGAAAATACATTAGCAGTTTTAGTAGCAGACAAAAGATGGAGTCGTCGGAAACTACCATTTAAAAAATAACTTCGGATGATTTACCAGACTTTCCTGAATTAACAATAAAAGATTTGAAAATTCTGTTTACAGGAACATATCAGCTTAAACAGACAATATCTTACTTAGCGGAAATGCTTGACGCAGATAATAATTTGAAGATTGGATATTCAAAAGAGACTAACAATATTCTCAAACTTGAAGTTCAATCCAGGCATATTAACAGAAAACAATACAAATGTTTCGTTGAGTATAAACCAAATGGTATTGGTTATTCTAGCATCTTAAGACACTGTTGTGATTGTGCTAACGGTAACCGTACTATAGGATGTTGTGCGCATATTGCTGCCATAATCTATTATCTTTCACATGGAAGATATTTATCAAAAATCATACGACCAGCTGAAATTCTGTCTAAAATGTTTCTTAATGATCAAATTGAAGTGTGTATTGATGAAGATAGTGACAATGATGAGTGAATCATTTTTTCTATTGTGAACATTCGTTATTTTTAAAAAGCTACTTGTATACGTTCCATAATTTATTTTAAATAGCCTATGAAGATAATAAATTATACTTTGTACGAATTGAACATACTTAACTTCAATTCCTTTTTACCTGATAATTATTACTGTCAATAGATTTTGAATAATCAATTAAGTAGAGGCAGATAAGCCAAATATGGCCTTTTTAAGACCACAAGACGCCAAAAGTACCCTCAAACGATCGATTTCAAGGCTATGTTTAGCTAAAAACAGGCTTTTTTGCGTGAAAACCCTTGCATTATGACATTTTTAGGTTAGTTTTGGGTTACATGGTACCAAAAATGGCCTTTTTCGGCGTTAAATCACTCAAATGAGGGCATTTTTAGGTTAAAGAGAAAAGCAGACACTGACAGCGGCGATATTCTTTTTATATATAGAGAGAAACCCTTTATTACCTCAAATTCTGATAAGACCATCATTGAAAACGTAAGATAATATAAAAAATACGGCTTGGAGCGAACAAAATATTTCATTTGATTATGTTTTCATGGGAAGATATGCAAAACTACTCAAAAGGAGTCACTTTAGTAACTAAATTGTAACATAACCAGCTAAAAACGTGAAAAAATGGCAAAAAAATCAGTTTTTGGCTCAAATCGAGTTGTGCCACCATTTTTAAGGAAAAAACGTTAGTGCCATCGTAAAGAACGGGAAAAAGTACACAAAAAAAGTCTACTTAAAAAGTTGCACCTCAAAAACAAGGGGGTCAAAATATCGATTGAAAACTTTAATAATTTTTTTAGATCCGATATTTGAGGTTATGTAATCCCAAAAAAATTGCAGTTATTCATGACATAAAAATACACCAATGTGAATTTTTAAAAAAATTTTTATCCTATAGGGACTTCAGAAAAAAATAAAATCAAAAAAACACGTTTATCGACGTTACTGCGCATGCGCACTAGGCAGAGAGCTAAAAATTTGGCTATGGGAGTTTTTTTTTATCCCCCATCGAATGGTATATAACATATATACATTTTCCAAGGGGGCCATTTCACCATAGTAACCCGGCTATAGCCTTTGATTAAAATTTAATCAATTTTAATCGAATTCAATCGCATATCTTTAGCAGAGGTGCGATAATATATAATATTCACAGTGGCATCCCACACAGCATGAAAGATTTCAATGAAATATTTCGAAATATTTCAGTGAAATATATCCACGGAATATTTCTGAAACCTTCCAGTAATATTCCATAGAAGAGCGATCAACCGACTCAATGGAAATATTTCGTGAAATATTTCAGAAATATTCCATAAATATTTTGTTGAAATCTATGAAATTCCTTTTTAAATATTTCAATATGTTCTTTAGGAAATATTACATAAATATTTCATAAAATATTGCTCAGAATTATTTACTTAATAATACACTAAAATATTTTGCGGAAGATTTTTGGAATCTTTTTTAAACATTTCTTAGGAAATTTTGTAACGAATTTTTAAACATTTATCAAAAAATATATGAAATATTCCATAGATATATCTTGTAAACTTTTACATAATTATTTCTACATTATTACAATGGAATATTTCTTAAAATATTTATGAAATAATTCTTTAATATTTTATTGGAACTTTTCAAATAAATTTTGGATATTTCTTGAAAGATTTCAGGATTATTCCATACATATGTCTCGAAAACTATGATATAATTAGTTCGGAAATATTCCAATAGAATATTTCTTGAAATATTTATGAAATAATTCTTTAATATTTTATTGGAACTTTTCAAATAAATTTTGGATATTTCTTGAAAGATTTCAGAATTATTCCATACACATGTCTCGGAATCTTTTATATGATTATTTCTTCATTGTTACGATGGAATATTTCTTGAAATATTTATGAAATAATTCTTTAATATTTTATTGGAACTTTTCAAATAAATTTTGGATATTTCTTGAAATATTTCAGGATTATTCCATACATATGTCTGGCAAACTATCATGTAATTAGTTCGGAAATATTCCAATGGAACATGTCTTGAAATACTTATGAAATAATTCTTTAATATTTTATTGGAACTTTTAAATTACACTTTGAATATGTCTTGAAATATTTCTGAATCATTCCATACATATGTCTTACAAACTTTCATGTGATTATTTCTTCAATCTTTCAATGGAACATTTCTCGGGATATTTAAGAAATAATGTATTAATCTTGTATTGGAAGTTTTAAAATAAATTTTGAATGTGGCTTGATATATATATATATATATATATATATATATATATATATATATATATATATATGAAATATTCCATACATATATCTTGCTAAATTTAACATAATTATTTCATCAAGATTCCAAGGCAGCATTTTTTTAAATATTTAAGAATGATTTTGTAAATTTATAATTCAAACTTTTATAATAAAACTTGAGTATTTCTTAATACATTTATAAAATATTCCATGACTGTTCATTATAATATATTTTCCTGAAGATTCATTATAAAAATATTTCAGTAGAATATTTTCTAAAATGTTCCATTATAAATAAAATTTATTGTTACTTCTTAAGACTTATTGTAGATGATGTCTAGGAGTCCATGCGATATTTCTAATGTAACTTAATGTGTAGTATATAAAGCATTATAGATAATGATTTGAATTTCTTTATTTAATATTTAATTGCGTTGTGTTTTATTATTTTTATATATGCTGTTACATTATATTAGTGAAATTTTATTGGTCATAATGTTTAGTATCACACTATCGAAAAATTTAATTTAATAATAAAATTTCAGTTTACTTTATTTCAAATTCAAAATACAACTCGCGCCCAATCGCATTTATACATCAAGATGGCTGCCCGCTGCGGCGCTGCTGCAGCTGCGCGTCAGTGCATATATGCATAGCATTTGCGAGGGAAAATCCGTTACTGTTATTGCACATGTGCCTACGCCATTACTAGACGCACCACGCCGTGCAATTTCTTATACTTAATACTTAATTAATTAATACATAAAAATAAGATCTTCAAAAAGTGAATGTTTTAAAGAATAGCAGTGTTTCTAGGTTTGTATGAAAATTATTTATTTATTAGCATTTTGAGTATTTACATATGTATGTATGTATATACATATATGAATACAAAAGGTTATAGTTTGTACCAAAAAGCACGTGTTGCTCTGCTGTCTATATACCTATATTTATCACTGCTACTGATATTTTGATATATTTCTTTCTTTTCAAAATTTGTATAAAATACTCTTTTTTGTTAAATGTATGTAATTTTTTAAATTTTTGTGCAGAGACAAAGGAAAGATCAGATCGGTCTCTTTCAAGCCACAGCTGGTCAGGATATCCCTATAAATATATAGTATTATTACGACAGTGAAAAGCAGTGTTTTTAGCTCCGACATCCCCTTAATATGCATCTGAGAGAGAGAGAGAGAGAGAGAGAGACTTTTAAAAAAGTAAAAGATTATGCGATATGAAATAACAGATAAAAAAGACCTGAGATCAATCAACCAAAGTCAAGTTTTTTACATTTAATCGTAAAGAAGCAACAAAATTCTTTTTGGTAAATAAAGGGCTTACTTAACTTAAGGTTGAATTATATACTGATCAATTAGGAACAACTTTCAAGATACTTACTACGTAACTTGCCATGACCCTTTCATTGTGTTTATGGTGTTTTCATGACGTTCAAATACATAAAGAGATAATTTTGGTTGTCCCCTGGCGAGAAAAATCACATGATAGATAGATAGATCACTTAAATTCTCACGTGATTTATCACTTGACTATTTGGCGTGTTTTCTCACGTGATAAATCATGTTAAAAATCACGTCAGAAATCACTCATAAAATTAAAGTATTTATTTTAATTGAAATAAATTATTTTGTTTTTACTAAATAATTATGAAAAATATATATTTGTTGATGATTATCGAAACAGATTGACCGCAAAAAAGTAAAAACTTTACCCTTACCGAGACTTCACAATCCATTATCTCATTCACTGAGCCATTTTTTCTTGTCTTAATAATGATAACCTGCAGATCATATATGAATCTTAGTAATGTATTATTTGCATGTATAGACTATCTGCTGTTATTTGATAAAATAAGAAAAACAATTTTATTACATAATAAAAAGTTTATTTTGTGTTTTTATCTTTATAAATTATAGTGATTCTTTTATACTAAATAATATATATTATTTAGTAGAACTAATTTAGATTATAAATATCAATCTTTACTTGAAAAATATTTTAGGTCTTTTCAATTTTTATCTTGAAGTATACGTGTAAACTTTACAAAATTATAAATCTTTTTAGATAAAATTAGCATAGGATTTCAAGGCTTATTACAGCACAAATAGCTCAGGCAGTAAGATAATGGATTATAAAGTTGAGGACTGGTGTTCAATCCTCGGTTAGAACAAAGATTTTTTTCATTTTTTTGTGGTTAATTTATTTGAATTAGGAACAAATTTCTTTTCGATTATTGTTTATTAAAAATAAAATAATTTGATTTATTTTATTTAAAACAAATACTTTAATTTAATGAGTGATTTCTGACGTGATTTTGAAGGTAATTCATCGCGTAAGAAATCACGCCAAATAGTCACGTGATGAATCACGTGATTTATCATGTGAGAATTCAAGTGATCTATCAAGTAATGGATCGTATGATAAATCACGTGATTTTTCTTGCCAGGGTCACCATAAACAAAATGAAATGGTTATGGCAAGTTACGTAGTAAGTATCTTGAGAGTTGTTTTAATTGATCAGTATATATCTTAACTTAACTTAACATAAGTAAGCCCATTATTGACCAAAAAAATTTTTGGTGCTTCATTATGATTAAATATAATAAACTTGACTTTGGTTAATTGATCTGAGTTCTTTTTTATCTGTTGTTTCGTTGCGGAATATTACAAACTTACCTAACCTTTTTTCTTTTTTAAAAGTTAATTTTTTTAGATTTTAGTCCTTTTTAGTAAAATTTTCTAGGTATTTCATATTTCTCCTAAAAATAAAATATAAGCATCTTTAGCACCTTTTGACCATGGTTATATTGTAACATTTTAATCACTAACATAAAATCACTGATTGTTCTGATACATTTTCCTTTAATGATTTGTACACCTAGACACCAAAATTAAGTGCTAACTACCTAGACCTCGTCATTGGCCACCCTGTACACCTAGACGCCGCCCTCGAATGATGTATTTACCTAGAAATAAAAAATTACGGAGTTCACCACCTAGACCTCGTCATCGGCCACCCCGTACACCTAGACATCGCCTTCGAATTATTTCTAAAACTAGACACAAAAAAACACGAAGAGCACCACCTAGATCTCCTTATCAGCCACCCCGTACACCTAATCACCGCCCTCGAATGATGTATTTACCTAGAAATAAAAAATTACGGAGTTCACCACCTAGACCTCGTCATCGGCCACCTCGTATACCTAGACATCGCCTTCGAATCATTTCTAAACCTAGACACAAAAAAACACGAAGAGCACCACCTAGACCTCCTTATCAGCCACCCTGTACACCTAGTCACCGCCCTCGAATAATGTATTTACCTAGAAATAACTAGGGCGCCACACGCGGCCTTACGGCCACTGTGGCTTGCCGACTTGCATCGCTAAGCGATGCAAGGTGCGCAAAACGCTTCGCAAACGCTTGAGTGCAAGGCACGACCGCTGACGCTGGCGCTTTGCGTTAGCGTCTGGCAATCAGTTAAAGCTTTTGGGCCAGATAGGATGTGTCACACCGGAATTGTTATTTAATTATATGTACCAAAAATCGTTTCTAGGATTGTTGTTTACGTATAAGCGTTCTGAAAAAATGTTTGTCACAGTACAAAGTTGTGTTTTTAAAATATCTACAACTTTTAATTTAAGGTTTTTATGTAAAATGTATAGCCTTAAAGTTTTATGATAAATACTGGTTTATTGCTATAAAAAAATCGATTTTGGTCTGTAAACTCGAATAAAAAGCATTTTTACGCTTAAGTGTAAATAAAAAAAAATTGTATTTCTTCGAGATCCACAACTTTTCTCTAAAACTTCTTTTTGTAGAATGTATAGAATTCGAGTAAAAGCCAAAAAACCGTTTTTATCGATTTTCGGATGTGACCGCATTCTGCGTATACATGCAGGATCAAGCCCAAAATAAATTTGGCACCTTATTATTACGAGGGGAGTTCGCACACAAATTTTGAACCCAATAAAAGTCTCTTAGAGATAATCGTGTAACACCAAAATTTTTATTCAAAAACACGCAAACATTAAACAAATTGTTCTCGCATTTTAAAAAAACGTAGACGATCGGAATAAAAAAAATTAGTTTTTAGGTTTGTGCAATAGGAGACTCCTCCCAAAATTTCAGCCTGATCGGTCGAAAATTGCATGAGATATCGCATCTCACACATTTTTCGATGACAAAACTATAAGGCACTTTCGTGTCGCGGT
Organism: Nasonia vitripennis; assembly: GCF_009193385.2. NCBI lineage: Eukaryota > Metazoa > Arthropoda > Insecta > Hymenoptera > Pteromalidae > Nasonia > Nasonia vitripennis. The sequence continues at coordinate 585,796 of NW_022279589.1, forward strand.
CGTGCCTAAAAAATTACGGAGTGCACCACTTGGACCTCGTCATCGGCAACTTCGTATACCTAGACACTGTCTTCGAATTACTTCTACACTAGACACTAAAAACAACATGTGAGCAAGCATGCAGAAAACCGATGAGAAAGCAATATCAATCCATCGTGTATAGCTGTGCGGCCAACTTCACGGTCCTAACACTTGTTGCAGCTAACTTAACGGTCCTAACAATTTTTGATTTGAGCATTTTGTGAATGACACACTCGTGTATTATATCAATATTTCTGTTGAAAATCATAGTTAGGCATAATAAAACATGATATAAGTCAAAATATATTAGATACAAGAATAAAATGCATTTCTTTCTTTGTAACGAAAAATGCGAACCTTAACATAGAAGTAAATAGTAGCGTGGGGACCGCGGCTTCGTCTACTTCTCAAACTCGCCTTCGTGACGCTACCGCGCCACTTGATAATGATAGAATCTAATTAACGTAACTGTTGAAAACTGTTGAAATCTGGTACCATCCTCAATAAAGTGATATAAAAAACAAAAAAAAAAACTGATAATACCTGTAAATAACTGTTGACTGTCTGAATTTCGACATTCTTCTGCTGAACATTTCTGTTTTGTTCAGTTATCTTCTGTTTTAGTCTGAAATATTAAAATGGAAACTACTATGAGCAGAATTTTTGTTCCTCTAAGGATCAATATGAGTATGAAAATTATGTAATTTTATACAAAATCATATTTAATATCCTCATATAAAGATTAATTCATTTTATTTTTTTTGTATTTAATACTTATCAAAATTATTAAATAAGACAGTATTAGATGTAAAGCATTAGACAGTAAAGACGTAAAATTAAAGACAGTATTTAAAATATATTACGATATGATGTGCGTAAAATGCACTATTACGCACCTTCTGCGTGCGTTCAAGCACATTTTGCACCCCCCTGTATAAGGAAATAAAGTTCGATACACATGCAAAAAGTTGATTTTCATAAATTTATAAATAGATAAAATTTAGTTGTCAATATTAGAATGACACTTTATTGATTGTGGAATAAATGCAGACTGCTTTAATGCATCTATTTTCGAATACAGTTTTACTATTTAAAATATATTTAACTTAACTTAATTCTTTGTAATTATTTGATGACAGTATTAATTATATTAACAAAATCTAACAATAAAATAAAATTAACTAACCATTTTTCTTATTCACATTTATAATATAATGTAAAATGTGAGATTGTAACAATAATAACATTGATATGCTGTACTAAAATGTAATACATAATACGATATTTACTTTTATATTAAATGATACCGATATCTTAAATTCCTAACGAAAAAAAATTAAAACAATTGAAAAAAAAACCGTTATGAACTGCAGATGATAGCAGAAAAATGTCGGAATTGAGACACAGATAACAGTAATCTTTTGTTGTCTTCAGTTTTATTTAGTTTGCTAGATATTTCAGTTGGATTTTTTTTCAAGGTATACGATTTTACGATTTAGAAAATAAATTAAAAAATGAATACAACAGACAATAATTATTAATAAGTGAAGACAATAGTTTTCTCATAGTTTAAAACAGTTTTCTCCATTTTATAATTGCTGTTTTCTACGTTCACTAGTTTGTTCCCAATCAAAACAGCTATCTTAAAAGTAAAAGGTTAGGCGATTGATATGTTCCGCAACATAATAACAGATAAAAAAGAACTGAGATCAATCAATCAAAATCAAGTTTATTATATTTAATCGTAATGATAATTACTATTTAACTTGCCATGCCCATTTTTTTGACAACTTCTATTAAAAATCACTGATTAGCACACGAATGTAATAATATATAAAAATTACTTAAAAACAATTATGGAAAGTATCGTTTTTCTTAAAAGTAAAATCTCCGATACCAATATAGAAGTAAATAGTGTCGCGTGCGCCAAAGCTTCGTCTGCTTTTCAAACTTGCCTTCGTGGCGCTAACGCGCCACTTGATAGTAGAGATCTCATTCGTGATTAATCAATAGAAATGACTATAGATAATTGATGAAAACGTTAAAATATTAAAAATTCACATCAGTTTGGGGTGTGCAGTAAATGTGTATGAAATATATTTGAATATTATAGTAAACATATGTAATACATTGATGAAAGTATATAATTATTAATAATGTTTGTTTAAAACATCTATTTGATCATAAGTTACGGTTTATTAAAAAAAATTTATATTTTTTAATATTAATTTATATTTCTCTACTAATAAACTTATGTGAGTGCTCTTTATATAAAGAAAATAATTACATAATGATGTTTGTCATTTCTTTCATTTCATATTCACAAACACATAGCTTTAAAAAAAAAGAGCATATTTGCACAAATCATCGTTTGCAGCATTCCTTTTTTATTGACCAAAACCGTAAGTTTCATCTTCTGAGATACATGTGCATTTCATATTCACAAACAAATAACTTTAAAAAAAATATTATATCTGCACAAATATTTTATCGCAGCATCCCTTTTATCTGGACCAAATTTACTGATTATATCTTATGATATGCATGAATACATAAAGCTTAAAAAAAACAGCATATCTGCACAAATATTTAATTGCAGCATCCATTTCATCTGGATCAATCTTAAAATAATCTTTATGCATATATATATATATATATATATATATATATATATGCGCGTGTGTGTGCGTGTGTAATTTATTACGTCTATTTTTCTTTGTTTTAATAGCTCCTAATCTACCTGGACCAAATATTGAAAATGTTTTTTAGTAGGAATGTATATTTTTATCATATATACCTGTCTATACCATTGAATAGTTTTTTATTTATAAAATACATCAAGTTTTGTAGAATAAATGCAAAAAAAAAAAATCCGGACGGATGGACGGGCGGACAGACGGACATTTTTAAGTTCTTTTATTGCTACAAACTAATTGAAATTTGATACATTTGACAAATTTTTTTCGATAACCTGAATGATTTACGTTCAAAGAAAATTTCTACCGTAAAATCGATTGAATTTGTTTTTTTTTACGAGTTTTAGAGGGTTTTCATCAAATAGACCAAATATAATTTTTTTTAATTGTCTCACAGCTTCTAATCTACCTGGACAAAATGTTGAAAATGTTTTTTGGTATGAATGTGCATTTTCATCATATGTACCAATCAATAGTTTTTTGTTTATAAAATACATTGAGTTTTGTAAAATAAATGCAAAAAAAATCCGGACGGACATTTTTTACGTTTTTTTACTGCTAAAAACTATTTGAAAGTTAATGCATTTGATTTTTTTTTTTGGTAACTCGAATCTCAAGTTTAAAAAACATTTCTACCGCAAAATAGATTTAATTTTTTTTTCAAAATGCACTTGCTAAATCTCGGTTTACGCACGTTGTTTTATAAGATATTGTATGATCTCTGCATGGTAGAAAATTCACCAGTTTCTGCCCAGAATTGCTGATCAAATTTTTTATAAATAAAATATTTTTAGAAATTCTGTTCAGAGTATTTCCACAATGTTTAAATGAACCTCATGTTAACATTTATTGACCCGAATTTTTTGGCCAGAATATGGTGAATTTCTACTGGGGATACTATAGGCAATTTCATTCTCGTAGGGACGATAACGTCCTCACAAGGTGAAATTAATATATTTCGCACTAGTATCGCAATATACTATTTAATTTCAAGAAAATCCTGAGTCTATTTCGATTTTAAATTGCAGATGAATATGAAGATAGTTTTCTCGATCGATTAATGTTTCCATCCGCAAATTTTAAGGTGCGTGATATTATTATGATGACTTTTGCACATTCTTTACGATTCCATTTGTCTGATGAAGCGCATTTGGAACTTATTAAAATGTTTAAGCTGTGTGCTGGTAAAGGCTTCAACGATCTTAATCATTCTAAACACATGATGTCAAAATTTTTCTCATCACAACAAGAACATGTAAGGTATCATTATTATTGTAAAGAATGTTCCGAGTCAATAATATACTCCGTAAGTGCAACAGAAACAGTTAAGAATCGAAGTGTTTTATGAAAAAACTGCGAGCAAAGAAATATAATAAAAGCTCTTACTCCGCATTATTTTGTATCTGTAAGTTTGAGGCACCAAATGGAAGAATTTTTAAAAATAAATTGATTTTTAATGATATTTTAAAAATTGTTCGTTCTTTGATGCAACACACCAGGTGGCACAATTAAAGACGTGCACAGCAGTTTAATACATAAAAATATTATGCAATCAAACGTCATGTCTTGTTAGGGGGAATTTTAATAGTACAAAAAGAACCATTCAATAAATTGCTGGATTCGCAAGTTAAACGACGAATGTCTAACTTTTCAAAAAGATGGTATCAAAATTATATTTAAATTTTGTATTCTAAGTTACATCGTAGATTCTGTGTGTCGTCCTATTGTTTAAAATAGGATTCAATTCAATGGATATTGTGGCTGCAGCTGGTGCTACCAACTAGGATTATATATTGCACTCGTTTCTGGAATACGATACATCGTAGAGCAAAACGCCGATAACGGAACACACGTAAAGTATAAAGAGGATGTAGAAGTGAGTATTGAAAATATGAAAATTATAAACAGTGTAAAAGGTCCTTGTTGTCTAATGAAACTAGATCATTTTGATATGGTTTGGTCATTTTTGTACGAATACATGTACGGTATGCTTCTTGGCATTACTCACCAACTATGAAATACGTGGAAATCAAGTGCATCAAAATATAAGCTGAGTAAACAACAAATTGAATTTATTGAAAAGTGATTTTTAAATATTACACCATCTCATGATATTCATAGAGTGCCAAGAAGTGGTATTATTAAAGGAACTGCAAAACCAAAGGCATCATAATTAAAATCGTGGCTTCTAATATATAGCTTGCCATGCTTGAATGGAGTCCTCACCGAAAATCTACTAAAACTACGCTCTACTAGTGAAAAGTGCATATACTCTTCTGAAGTATGAAATTTTTGAGGAGGAATAACTTCAATGTTAAGCGGGTCTCACAAAATTTGTTTACGTGTACGAATGCTTTTACGGCCAAGAATCCATGACGTACTATAAATAAAATTATTTATGATAAATACGGAAATGCTTGTATATCAAGAGTTGTTATTAGTACTGATGAAGAATGGAATTGTTTGGTAGAAGCTGCAGTGTTCAAGTTTCCAAAATCTATCTGTGAATTATTTGCATTTATTCTTGTATTTCAAAGACCTATTATTTCGTTAGAATTATACGATAAATATAAATGTCACTTTATGGACCCAAAATTACCAAAAATTCAAGCAGAACGAAGAGCTTTGAAAAACATAGAAAGTATTTTATTCTTACATGGGTTGAGATTAAATGATTTACATATATCTAGTATTGAAAATAAATACGATGATGAAGAATATAATAACGAATTACAAGTATGTAAAGATGGTAAAAATTTTGAAAAATAAATTAATTCCTTGTCTACCAATCAAAAAAAATTATGATCTGATCTGATGCTACAATTAACAGTATAGGAAATAAATATTATTTTATCGATGGTCTCGGTGGAAGTGGTAAAAGTTATTTACATAACGCGATGATTAAGTATTTAATTTCAATGAATGTTCCGTTCGTTACAATGGCCTGGACTGGTATTGCTGTTAATTTATTAATTAATGGAAAAACTGTCCATAGTATTTTCAAATCACCATTAAATATTAATGAAAAAACAACGTTAATAGTTGTCCTAATTCAAAATATGGTGAACATATTAAAAATGTAAAAATTATAATTTGGGGTGAAATTTTAATGGTTTCAAAATATGCTTTTGAAACAATTGATAAATGTTTTCGTGATATATGCAAACATGACCTTCCTTTTGCAGGGAAAGTTATTGTAACATCTGGTGACTTTAGACAAACCCTACCTATAGTACGGCATAGAAACAGAACAAAAATCCTTAAAACATGTGTAAAAAGGAGTTTTTTATGGTCAAAATTTTCAAGACTTTTAGTAAGTGAAAATCTACGATTACAGAATCCAGATAATAAATTTAAAAATTGGTTACTTGCCATAGGTGAAAACAAAAATATGACTAAATATAAATTACAAAATAATATAAGGGAAATGCCATAACAATTTATTTGTGAAAATGATTTAATGACAGAAATTTTTGGACATAAAATTGGTCCTTATGATTCGACCTTAAAAAATAAAGTAATATTGTCACCGTTAAATTCTAATGTACAAAAAATAAATGAAAGTATAGTTGAAAAAATAGGTGGAGATCACTATTTATACTATAGTGATGATCGAATCCATAGTGACGCATATGACAAATTGACAAACACGATACTTACAGAATTTTTGAATTCATTAACACCTAATGGATTGCCATCACATAAATTATTATTTAAAAAAGTGCAATAATTAGTTGCTTAAGAAATTTAGACATTGATGGTGGTCTTCGTAATGGTACAAGATTGATAATTAAAGATATAAAACAATATGTTCTCACAGCAAAAATTATTACTGGAAAATATTCCTGTAAACAAGTATTATTGCCTCGTATCGATTTAGCTCTATCACGAGATGAAATACCATTTGGTATGGTTAGAAGGCAATTTCCAATAAGACTTAGCTTTGCTATGACAGTAAATAAATCTAAAGGCCAATCGTTTGACAAAGTTGGTTTATATTTATACACTCTAGCCAGCGCCATGAGCGCAGCAGAGTACCGGTTCTAGAAGAAGGCACCGGTAGATGAAGAGAGCCAGACCATAAAGGAATGGCTAAGAGATCATGCCAGCCTGCGAAATAAGCTACTGCAAATAAGGAGCACGACCAGAGAAATGATGAAAACTCTGGAGAAGCAGAAGAACGTGAATATTACGATTGAGGATGGATTACCTATTATAGGATTCACCATAATCGAAGCTCTCACGACTCTCGACAAGATGGAAGATGCTGCAAAGAGGCAGTCCCCCCAACAACCTAGAGCGGACAATCAAAAGCCTCAGAGGACGACAAAGTCAAAGAAGAGGGAACGGGCATCATCCGACGGAGGAGATGGTACCTCCGTCAAAAAAAGACAAGAAAGAGGACAGAAGGGCACCCTCCACAAGAAACAAAACTGCAGAGGCACAAGAGCCTTGGCAACTAGTGGCAGGGAGAAAGGCAAAGAAGAAGGAGAAGAAAAATCAAGAGCAAGACCAGCCTCAACAACTGAGGAAAAAGGCAGAGAGGACCCCGCGGCGGAGAGGAAATGCAATCGTCGTAAGACCGGAACCGGGAAAAACCTACGCCGAGATCTTGGGACAGATCAAAGCAAGGGTAAAGCCGGAAGAGCTGAATACGGAGGTTAAGTATCTCAGCAAGACAAAAGAGGGTGGTGTTCTGATTGGCGTAGGTAAGAGTGATGATAAAATGGAATCACTTAAAACGGCCATCCAAACCGCCATTGGAAAGGCAGGCACAGTCAGGGGAAAGATCTCCAGAATCACACTGGAAATTAGGGGCATCGACAGTCTTACGACGCAGGACGATGTCCGCAGTGCTATCACAGCCGAGACGGGCGAAGAAGATGCCAAAGTCCATCTGTTCGAGCCGAACACGAGGGAGCGGAGGGTGGCAGTGGTCGAAATAGATCAGATTAAGGCCACCGCTCTGCTCAGAAAAGGGAAGATCCGTATCGGCTGGATAAACTGCCGAGTAAGGGTTCGCGCGAACCCCACGCGATGTTATCGCTGCCTCGGTTACGGACACGTAAAGGCGAGATGTAAAGGACCCGACAGGAGCGCCAACTGCTGGAAGTGTGGGGCAAGTGGGCACAAGGCAGCACTATGCAATGTGCCCGCCCAACAAAGGAGGTGTTTCTTATGCAAAGATGCTAAGATGACCGAGGACAAGACGGTGCATGCACCAGGCACCGGTACGTGCGCGGTCTTCCGGGCGGCCTTAAAAGCGGGAAAAACGCAAGGATAATGGCGCGGATACTTCAAGGCAACCTGCACAGAAGTAGGTTCGCCCACGATCTCCTACCGCAATTTGTCGCAGAGGAGAAAGCGGACATCCTCCTGATCAGCGAACAGTACACGGATCGAGACACACCCGGCTGGGTGTCCAACGATGCAAGGACCGCCGCAGTCTGGGTGCCCAGGCGCGGAATCGCAGAATCAGGGACGGGGGATGACTACGTACGGGTATGGGTGGGCCGCATCACTTACTTCAACGTATATCTCTCACCGAACCTTACTGCGGCGTATTTCGCGATACGACTAGGGGTGGTAGAGGACGCAATAAGAGACGTATCCGGGGAACTCGTCATTGGGGGCGACTTCAACGCGAGGGCCACGGAATGGGGTATGACGACAACGAATTGCAGAGGCAGGGCCATCCTCGAGATAGCAGCTCGACTAAGCTTAGTGGTAGCAAACGAGGGAAACACCACTACCTATCGCAGACCAGGTTTTGGGGAATCTATACCGGACGTAACTTTCGCAAGCGAAACGACAATCCGCAAAATCAGGGATTGGCATGTCATGGAGGAATATACTGCAAGTGACCACCAGTATATGCTTTTTGACATCCAGGACGACCACAGAAACAGGACCAGAGAAAGAAAAAAGCAGACGCCACGGTGGAATACCCGGCGCATGAACCGGGACAGACTGGCTGAAGAAATGCAAAGGGCGGAGCTCCCATCAATTGGGCTTCCTCAGCAACTGAGTGGACGCGAAAAATCCGAGGCATTAGTAGAACGTACAATACGTCTCATTACGGAGTTTTGCGACGCAGCTATGCCATGGGTGTCTTGCGGCCATATAAGACACCCGGTATACTGGTGGACGGAGAAAATTGCAAAACTCAGAAAAGATTGCTTTCACACTAGAAGGGAGGCTTAAAAAGCTCTGAAAAGACAAAGGTCTGAAGCCCAGGACTTGTACGAGAGACACGACCGGGAACGAAAAAGGCTGAGGGACGCGATAAAGGAAAGTAAGCGACGCTATTGGGCAAAGATCGTCGACGAAGTGGAGAAAGATCCGTTTGCCGACGGATATGCGATCGTTACCCGAAAGATAGGCGAAATGAAACAAACGAAGCCCATGGAGGCAGAAGTGATAGAAATGGTAATCGATGGGCTGTTTCCCACACACCCCATTAGACCTCAGGCAGAAAGAACGAATGTGCCGATAGACGAGATACCCCCTTTCACCGAGGGCGAGCTTATCGCGACAACCTCATCCCTGAAAAGCGGCAGTGCACCAGGACTGGATGGTATTCCGGCGGAAATGCTGAAAGTCGTCGCAATCCAACGGCCGGAGCTGCTGCTGGAAATGTACAATCTGTTCCTGATACAGGGTATATTCAGCTCGAGATGGAAAAGGGCAAGATTAGTCCTTATCGAAAAACCGAAAAAAGAAGCGGACGCGAACACTTCTTATAGACCATTGAGTCTATTGGATACGATGGGAAAGACGGAGGAAGCGCTGATTAAACCGCAAATACTTAGCGCCGTACGTGAAGCGGGAGACCTCTCTGATAATCAGTATGGCTTTAGAAAAGGACGATCGACCATAGGGGCCATCAGAGAGGTAACAGACACGGTAAAGAGGGTAGAAGAGGTTAGACACGCGACTAGAGACATCGTAGTTTTGGTAACGTTAGATGTAAAAAAACGCAGCAAGATGGACCGACATACATGATGCCTTAGAGTCTTTCGGTGTGCAATACATTATGCGTCTTACGGAAGATTATCTGAGGGATCGGGTTATAGAGTATGACACGAAGCAGGGACGTAGAAGAAGACCTATAACTGCAGGAATAGCACAGGGTTCGATCTTAGGGCCGGACTTCTGGGGCATCTTGTACGACGGGCTTCTAAAACTCGAAATGCCGGGAGACGTGATGCTTGTGGGATACGCAGACGACGTAGCCGCGGTTATAACGGCACGTAACATGGACATCGCGCAAGCGAAACTAAACGCGATTATGAGTAGAGTGCTCTGGTGGATGTCGAAGCAGGGCTTGACTTTAGCGCTTAATAAGACCGAAATAGTCCTCCTGACGGGAAAGCGGATACCTACCATCATACCGATGAAGGTAGGCGGCGAGACTATAACGACGAAACCATCAGCAAAGTATCTAGGGGTAACTCTGGACACGAAGCTGAACTACCGAGAACATCTAAATCGCGTCTGTAAAAAAGCCATGACTAGGATAGGTCAGCTTAGCCGACTCATGACCAACGTGCGCGGGCCTAGGCCAAAAGTCAGGCGGCTACTCATGGCGACCACCAACTCTATTCTATTATACGGAGCAGAGGTGTCGGCCGACGCGATGAGTATAAATAAGTATCGGAACAAGATAACGGCTGTACAGCGAAGGGGGGCCCTTAGAATAGCATGCTCCTACCGGACGGTCGCGGCCGAGGCATCGATGGTAATCGCGGGGGTAATACCCGTGGATCTTCTTGCGACTGAACGCAAGCGGATCTACGAGGCTCGCTTAGCGTCGAATAGCATCTCGATCGCCGTGGAAGAAAGAGAAAAAACAATGCGCAATTGGCAGACTAGGTGGACCGAATGTCCAAAGGCTAGGTGGACTAGGATCCTTATTAAAGATGTATGCCCGTGGGTGGACAGGAAGTGGGGGGAGGTTAACTTTTACCTTACCGAGTTTCTCTCCGGTCACGGATGCTTTAGAAACTACCTGTTCGCGATGAACAGGGTGGCATCATCGGGGTGTAAGTACTGCGGTGACGAACGGAACGATGTGAGACACACGCTTTTTGACTGTCCCCGCTGGGCCGAGAAACGTAGAGTACTGGAGCTGACTATAGGGGCGTTCACGCCCGAGACTGTAGCTAAAACGATGCTTGATAGTAAGCAGAACTGGGATGAGATAACGGCGTACGTGGAGACGGTTCTCCGCGCGAAGAACAATATATATATATATATATATATATATATATATATATATATATATATATATATATATATATATTAAATCTAATGACACATTTCTAAATAATTTGTAATGCGGGCGTTATTATTAAAAATGTAACATTTAATAATTATTATAATTAATGACAGTCTTCAACCTGTGAAACGCAGAGAGCAAATTTACAACTAATATTAATATAAATAATCATTTAAAATAGTATCATTTCCAGGCTTTTTTACAAAAACAGGCATATCTGCACAAATGATTATTCGCAGCTTCCTTTTCATACGGACCGAATTTGCAGATTACGTCTTGTGAAATGCGTAAGTCTATAGAGCATGCATCATTTAACATTCATAAGCAAATATCTCTAAAAAACAAGATCGTATCTGCACAGATGATTGTTTGCTGCATCCCGTTCATCTGGACCAAATCTCAAGATCACTACTAATGATATATGTAAAACATACATATGTATCTATGTGGCGTATATGATTTAAAAAATAATTCAGATTATAAACACAAATAAACATATTTGCCATATTTCTCTAAAAGGATTATCATTTACAGCATCCGACACATCTGGACCAATCTTACTGTGCTTTTGATATATGTATACATATACTTTATTTCTAATCAACTACCAAAAAAATTCACATAAATATAAATATTTATCATTATTTTATACATATTTGTAATTTATGTGAAATGTTTCATGACCTAGTCACTTTTTGTGAACCATACTCTATCGAAAAAGTGTACTTAATTCTGTTTTTTTTTTATTATTTTTCAGTAGGATTATGTATTTATGTTTGTACCACATATCTATCATAAAATAATTATCATCTTAAGAATGATTCACTAGTTTCGGTGAATTTTTACATAATTGCTCATTTTAGTGTTTCAATGTAGTTTCATTTTTAAAAAGATTTATCTGGAAATATTACGTTATTAACTTAATATTGCAAGTTGAAAATTTGCTCAGCATATTTTTTTTCGTCATCTTCTCACAAGTATATTATAACTGCTGTAACTAGCATAATAATCTACTTTACCAACGTTCGTCTGCTACTCGGTGACACGCGGTTGTGTTTGAAATATTATGTACATACAATAATGCTATACGATTATAATATATACGCGATGGAATCAATGTCTAAAGCAATAGTAGCTTGTTGTCTTTCGAATAGATCGAAATTTTAAGGAGAATATGCTTTGTAAAAGATGTGATATATTTCTAAAGAAACCTCTTTAAAAGTAAAAACCTTAGCAAGAGGATGTAGTAGAATCTATAAATATAAAAAAAGGTAAAGTAAATGTCCCATATAGCACCTAATCATTCGGCAATATTTCCTCAAGGTTGCATTTGTAGATTCGATAGATTCGAATATATTGTGCGAAGGTTAAAGAACCTTCGAGAAATTTCCCTGCATTATTGCTGTAAGGCATCATGTCCGTTTTTGGATTGCATTTCCAAAAGACAATAAGCATATTGTGGCAATATTGCTCGAATATTATTTGTAATATGTTTTTTTATGGAGATTGATAAGAGTCAATACAATTAGATACGGGAAACAAGAATTATAGTTAATAGTTGATTTTAATCATTGTTTCTATTAATTTCAAAATTAATTTTTTTAATAAAATTTTATCGACTTCTATTGACTTTTATCAATTTTATTGATTTTAATCAAGTCCTAAAACTAAGAGTGATATTGAGATATGACCAAAATTCAAGTTAAAATGGCCGCCAGAGAGAGAGAGAGAGAGAGAGAGAGAGAGAGAGAGAGAGAGAGAGAGAGAGAGAGAGAGAGAGAGAGAGAGAGTGAGAGAGAGAGAGAAAAGGTAAAGAAAGGGCCTGTACATGCGAACTATAGGCGTGCGACAGGCATGTAAGTATATATATATATATATATATATATATATATGCGTGTGTGTGTATATATATTTATGCTATTTAGCTTTCACCTGCATCTCTTTGGAGTCCAGGTATGATCTTGGTGCCATTGACTTTGATTCTCATACCAAAGCCCGCTCCACCCTGCGGAGTTGCAACGATATCAGATCGTTGTATGTCTTACCAGTAGGTTACGTGGCGTTAGCCTAAGGATCTATAAGCAGGAGAGATTTCTCCGCTTTAGTTGTTGTAGTGATCCAAGCAACACTCTTCTCGAGCCAAGCATTACATCGCTGACTCGATAACACCTAGGGAAATTAATCTATATTCGTCTTTCCAAAGTGCAGGCGACTCTTGATCTCGTGATTCAGTGCATCTCCCCCCATACTCCTTTACGCTTCGGGTCCAGACACGAGCATAGTTCGTATTAAAAACACGGATGAACCTAGTCCGTTTCAAAGTAATCATTTAATCATAATAAAGTAAATTAACTAAGTTAAATTAAATTAATAATAAGTTTTTATTTCTTTCGCAATTACTAGATGAAAGAATAAAAAATGTAAAAAAAAATAAAGAATATAGATCAAGTGGCGCGGTAGCGCCCCAATGGCAAGTATAAGTTTTATACACTGTGCCGTCGGGAGCGCACCGCGACCTATTATACTTTGAATTTGCTAAATAAGCTATTTGCGTTTCACGAATTCTGTTCATATTTTATTTGATTTCCTGTTAATGTTTATGTATGAGTACCCTGCTAAAAAAGTTAATAAAAGTTGACAGAAATCAATAGGTTTTTTTATCGACTTTGAGTCTAACTTTTAATACCATTTTTTGCATTAGAACTTGATAAAACGCGATAACATCAATATAAGTCGATAAAATTCAATATGAAAAATCACAATTAAAAGCTATAGACTCATTCTTCTTAAACTTCCATCTATTTCTATTGAATTTTTTCATATAGAATTTTATCGACTTATATTGATGTTATCGCGTTTTATCAAGTTCTAATGCAAAAAATGGTATTAAAAGTTAGACTCAAAGTCGATAAAAAAACCTATTCATTTCTATCAACTTTTATTAACTTTTTTAGAAGGGTATACAATTTCAAAGATTGTCGTAAGATCTTTCTAATCATCATGTTATTTTGTTAAGAAAATTGCTTGTTTGTAAAATAATTAAGTTTGAAAATTAAATTTGCGAAAAAATTAATTTTTCGCGTCTCTGATTCTCTTTTTTTTGCTTTCAGTCGGTCATAGCTATAGATATACATACGATTCTTTAATTATTACAAAGACTACTTCATAGATATTACAAATATAGAAAAATTTAAATCATATGTCCTGCTGACTCATCTGTTGTATCGTAGACGTAAAGAAGCTTGATTGCTATAAACCCAACGGTTATAATTTTGAATGAAAAAAACGGCCGCGCCATATCTTATCAGGTAAGATTAATTTATCAGGTTAAGTTAATTGATCAGCTAATGCGAGTAAACATTCCTTTCTGTGTTTTTTTAATTGTCCCCTGAATTTTTCAACTCGATATGGTTCTATTTATAGCGCTTATTGAAAATAGCTTGGTATTCCTCCTAGCAAATACTTGCTCTGTTTGTTATTAACAATAATAACGGCAAATTCATGGTGATATTGTTGTGATCGAGCAGCTTATTACAAATAATTTGGTATTCCAGCTGTCAAATACTTTTTTTGTTCATTATTAAAAATAATAATGGTCAAAATGTGGTTTTTCAACAATAACTCAAAAATGACTGTTCTTATTACGTATAAAGTTATTAAAACTTGTTGAAGACAAAGTGCATAAAGTATTATCTAAAGCATTTCAGTGCAGGTATAGTAGATTTTGCAAAAATCAAACCTAAACTTTTAACTATGCTATGCTGTAATTCAAATTAAATTTTTCTTTTGACATTTCTTTATAGGTTTATTTAAAACTCAGTAAGAGGTTATGAAATCAGTTAAAAAAAACACCTTTTTATGATACGTGCACGAAAAAGACCACTTTCCATGCATGTAAAGTGAATGGAAAATCGAGTTTTTCTTAGCAGCGGGAAAAAACTACTCCCTTGTGTGGAAAAAGTCTTTTCCTCCCAAGGAAGTAGTCTTTTCCTCACTCTGCAGCCTATCCGATAGATGTGTGTGTCTATATAAGTATTTTCAAAATTTAAACAATTTTCAAAATATGTAAAATTTAAAAAACTTTTAAAATTTTTAAAATTTTTAAGATTTTCAAAATTTTCAAAATTTTTAATACAAATTTGTTTTACTTTGAAAAGTCCTCGAATTTCCCATTCCTTTCAAATGCATGATAAGTGGCCTATTCGTGCACTTATCATAAAAAGTACGGTGTGCAACAAGGGGGGAGTGGCTTTTTCAGACTCGGCTAATGTTTTGAGCACGAGTGCGAGTCAAGGGCGCCTACGGCGTTCCACTCGTGCTCAAAACATCATCCTCGCTAGAAAAAGCCAATTTTCCCCCCTAGTTGCACAATATACTATTTTACAAGGTAGAATGTTAGCAACTATAAGTTTTGTACTCATCCTCACCATTCTGTATCTTAGTAATATAATTATGATTTCTCCTCTAAAAAGTTACGCAGTCCTTAAACAAATTGTCTGATGTTTATAGCTTATAAAAGTTTTTTTGTATTTTTATCAATATATGCTAATGAATGCTGTTACAATGCCGCTACCCTAAGCGGGTTTTGGACGTTGTCGTCCAGATCGGACGGGTGGGTGCCTATCACCACTACACAGCGCGTCCTTAGGTTGCGGATAGAGGAACAGCCCCTGAGAAAGAGGTTAGCTGCGAATAAATTGAATAAGCAGCCGCGGACAGCCGATAGGAACAGGCGTGGGTGTGATGAGCCCACACTGTCGAACGCATTCATCTAGAAACACTACGCAAGCACCACAACAACAAAAACACTTCACATTATCTCTTATCTCTCAATCTATCTCTTTCATCACACGTTACAAAAATGGGCCAAAATCCTGCTGCCGAGGAGGATGCGAGAGCGATGACAACTGTCCCGAAAGGGGATGTGTAGAATGATTCGTCACCTGGTCTTACGCGGTAACGATGCCAGCGAAGGCGCGCTGCCTTGCAGGGGGGCGTTAGGATGTGAGAATGAAACCGTAGTGTGTCTGACGACGAATTGACACTGTCCTCGTCAAAGTCGGAAAGCTCTCATACTTAGTTCTAGAGAGGTATGGGGGTTATCACCTCTAGAACGGTGGACTCACCTGCGATCGGACAGGATCCGAAGCGCGCGGGTTTAACATAACATCATGGCTCAAAAAAATCAAATCCGAACCAAAAGGGACTTAAGGGTCGGAACTTGGAATGTTCGCAGTCTATACAGAGCAGGTGCGTTTAAAGAACTCGTAAAGGAAGCTGATAGGTACAATCTAGATTTGGTAGCAATACAGGAATCGCGGTGGCCAGATGGTGGAGTACCAGCATCGGGTAACTTCACGTACCTGTATGGGGCCGGGAGTGGGGGAACTCTAGGCACCGGATTTCTCGTAAGCAAAAGCATCATACATTCGGTTAAAAGTTTCAAATCCGTCAATGATAGGCTCTCGTACATCATTATCGAAGGTGAATGGTATAGATATGTATTTATTAATGTACACTGTCCGACGGAGGACAAAGAAGAAGAAGCTAAGGATCTCTATTACGAAACTTTAGAGCAGGTAATCGACCACTTCGCGTCTTACGACACAAGAATAGTATTAGGCGATTTCAATGCTCAAATAGGTAGGGAGGAAATGTTTAGGCCTACTATAGGTAAGGAAAGCCTGCACGAAGCCAGCAATGATAACGGTATTAGGGTCATAAATTTCGCGGCGGCAAAAGATCTTATAATCAAAACTACGTGTTTTAAGCACAAGAATATACACAAGCCAACGTGGACATCGCCGGACGGGGCCACACAGAACCAAATTGATCATTTCCTCATTGAAAAAAGACGTCATACTAATGTTCTTGACGTAAGGGCTTACAGAGGGGCAGATAGCGAAATCGGACCACTTCCTAGTAGTAGCCAAATTAAGAGCTAGACTAGTAGCGAATCAAAATAGTAAGCGAGCAAACAAGGTAGAAAGCTTCGATATTGAGAAACTATGAGATAGAACAGAGCGAACTAGGTACCAGATAGAAATTAATAACAGGTTTCAGGCACTTGAAGAAGCAAACACATCGCCGGAGGGGAATGACGAACCGAATAGCTTATGGGGGGACATCGAAAAAACGGTAAAAGAGGCCGCGAACAAAGTACTGGGTAAAAAGAAAAAGCCAAAGAGCAAACCATGGTTTGACGAAGAGTGCGAACTCTGGTTTGAAAGGCGCAAAAAGGCTAAATTAGATAGCTTACAAAATAGAAGCGATAGGACCGTAGAAGAGTATTCTAACGTAAGGAAATAGACGAGCGCGATCTACAGAAATAAGAAGCGGGAGTATCAAAAGAATCTTATTAGGAGAATAGAAACTAACAGTAAGGAAAATAACCCCCGCGAAATGTACAGAGGGATTAACGCCATCAGAAAGGGTTTTAGGAGTAGAGCGCAATTGATGAAGGACGAAAACGGGGACCTCGTAACAAATGACAACGAATTACTGTCGCTGTGAAAAAATTATTTCGATAAATTATTAAACGTGCACGAAAATAGCGAAGAATTAGGGGACGAAATTCACACTGCTGAACTCCACGTGGAGGAACCGAGCTACCAAGAAGTAGAGGCCGCGATTAAAAAACTAAAAAAACAACAAAGCCGCGGGAAATGACTCTATACCAGCTGAGTTACTAAAATATGGGGGCGTCGAGCTCACTTTCAAAATCTATAAACTAGCATGTGCCATCTGGAAAAATGAGACAATACCCGAAAATTGGAAGGAATCTATCATTATACCGATTTTTAAAAAGGAGGATAAGACAGACTGCAATAACTATAGGGGTATTTCAATTTTAGCAACGTGCTACAAAGTTCTGTCAAACGTAATACAAGCTAGACTCACTCCATTCGCGGAAGATATAGTAGGAGATTATCAGTGCGGATTTCGGCGCAACAGATCGACGAGCGATCAAATGTTTGCCATAAGACAGTTGTTAGAGAAAAAGTGGGAATTTTGCGAAACCATACACCAACTATTTATAGATTTTAAAAAAGCGTACGACTCTATTAAGCGAAGCAAAATGTATCAAATTTTAGTACTTCTCGGTGTACCGAAAAAACTCGTGAGATTAATTCAAATATGTCTGAACGGAAGCACGGGAAAGGTCCGAGTCGGCGGTAATGTATCAGAACCCTTCATGATACGCGATGGTTTAAAACAAGGGGATGGGCTCTCTACGGTGCTGTTCAACTTAACGTTAGATTATGCCGTTAGAAAAATGCAGGTTAGCCAGATGGGCGCAACGCTTAATGGAACAACGTAGATACTAGGCTACGCAGATGATTTGGATATACTGGGGGATTGTAGGGAAACGGTAGCAAGAAACGCGGAAATCCTCATAAAAGCGGTGGAGTATACAGGGTTAGAAGTGAGTGAATCAAAAACAAAGTACATGATTGTGGATAAGCTAGGCATCTGCAGAGGGGTGGAAGATCTCAGGGTTGGGAATTTTACTTTTGAAAAGGTTAGCGAATTCAGGTATCTGGGTACGACCATTAATGATAGAAACGAGATTAATGTCGAAATAAATAAGAGACTCCATTCGGGTAATGCTTGCTTCTACGCCGTGAGTAATTTACTTAAGTCTAGGCTGTTGTCGAAAAACGTTAAAATAAGAATATACAGGACAATAATACTGCCGGTGGTTCTGTACGTGTGCGAAACGTGGGCTCTCACTAAGCAGGCGGACAACCGTTTTAGGGTATTTGAAAATAAAGTCTTGCGAAAAATATACGGGCCGAAGAAAGATGAGGAAACCGGGGAATGGAGTAGACTACACAATGATGAGTTACACAATCTGTACGCGTCACCAAATATTAACGGAATAATAAAATCGCGCAGATTGGGATGGGCAGGGCACGTAGCGAGAATGGGAGACGACCGTACGGCAGCGCGTGTCATGAAGGGCAGGCCGATGGTAACGCGACCTCTAGGTAGACCTAGACGTAGATGGGAGGACAACGTAAAAGCGGATCTAGTAGAAATAGGACGGGTGGGTGTCGATCGGAGAGGTGCATCTTGGGTGGGGTTGACGCAAGATAGGGCAGCGTGGAAGGCTTGCGTAGATAAGGCGATGAACTTTCGAGTTCCAAGGGCCATGTAAAAAAAAAAAAAAAATATTCTAATGAATGTAATGAAATCAGCTTTAAAAATGTCAAACGTTAAAAATCAGCACACTGACAAAAATCATTACTAATTCCAAGAAGAATTAATCTCACTATAACTTCAAGGTGAAAATCGGCTTTGTATCTCATGATTTTCTAACATCTAATCTAAATGTTCTGAAACTAATCCAAATCATCTTGTGCAAAAAAATGAGCAGAACCCTGGTAGAATTGGTTACCCATTTAATGGCTAGTTCTTGGAATGGAATCTAAGAACTAGACAGATATCTTTGCTATTTCTCCGGCAGAATGTAACGCTTTTTCTTCAATTAATAGGCAGTTCTTGGATCCAATCTGCTTACCGTGTTCTTAAGTACAAACTGCCCATTAAAGTTCGTCGAGTAACACAGCTGGGTTACACGTGTTTATCACAGTTTGAGGTTAAAATTAGAAAATGAGATCTAGCAGGCTTGCATTCGAGTGTTTAGTTTAAAGGAAAGTATAGAATAATTTTTTGCGTCAGTTTTTGCCTTTACGGCCATTTAAAATGGTTAATTTTCTACCAGGGAATCATAAATATAAAAAAATCAAGTAAATTCCTCCTAAGTATATAGAGGAATCATTCAAACACAAAGAGGATTTTCATCTTATAAAAAAAATAAGATGGTTGTACTCTTCAAAATTATTCTTTTAATGCTTACATGCCGTCCCGTTGTCTTATAGTCTATAGATGAAACACTGGCAATATTGCTTTTAAGGTGTAAATATGTTAGATAATTTTAATTAAACCCTGCTAAAAATATGCGATTGAATTAGATTGAAATCGATTGAAATTTAATCGAATTTAATCGTTTTAAATCCGACCAGACAAATTTGGTCGATTAAATTCCTATCCCTTTTGTTGTTATTAATTCATTTCGTACAGAGCTAAAATTCGCTACCTGCTAGACGTATGGTGTCTGATACTCTGATGTTCTGATAAATATTAATGGAGTTGGTATTTAAAGGATTTGCAAATCATTTTTCTAATGGTCATTTTTCACACCTATGTAGAAGGTTAAATTATGTCACTTTAGACTACCCTGGTAAAAATATGCGATAGAAATCGATTGAAATCGATCAAAATTGAATCGAATTTAATCGTTTTAAATCCATTCAATCGACCAGCCAAATTTAGTCGATTAAATTCCAATCGATTTAAATCGTTTTTAATTACAATCGGTTTCAATACGAAAAATAAGTATTAAATTTAATATATTTTTATCGACGTTTATGTAGTAATTATTTTAGTGCAGTGAAATTGTAATTTTTTCACTAATTCTAATCGATTTTAAAATCTCTAATCATTACTAAATCGTCTATCGATCTTAATACTAGTTTTATGAATAGCTTCGAATATATTTTAAGCGACTTTAATAACCAAAACAATTACTATTCTTGTTATATAATTTAAATGTTTTTTGTCATTATATTTTAATCGATTTGAAAATCACTATTTATTACTAAATAGTTTATCGATCCCAATACTAGTTTTCTGAATGGCTCTGAATATAGTTTAATAGACTTTAATAACCAAAACCACCACTATACTTGCAATATCATTTAATTGTTATTTTATCAGTATATATAAATCTGTTCGAATGGTACTTTATTACGTATAATAAAAATAATAATTATTTTTCTAATATGATTTGTTCGTAATTTTATCAATAAATTTAAATTAATTTATAAAGTAATTCGTTTATATAATATTTAATGAATCTCGATACTTTTTTACGGTTTCATTCAATTATCCTTTAATCAATTAAAATAATCAAAAAAAATATCCCTGCTAAAAATATTAGATTGATTTAATCGACGTTTTAAATTATCGATGTGAATCGGTCTCAATCGCAATCTACATATCAATATAAAGATATTTTTATCGATTTTCATGTGATGATTATTTTAATGCAGTTCAATTGGGATTCTTTCAATAAATATGAATCAACTTTGTAGTCGATATTAAATTAGTTTAATTTTACAAACAATTTTGATAACATTTTAAGTGACCTTAATGATCAAAGTTTTGTAAAATCCCTTATGAAAAAAAAACTTTTATATTTCGATTAGAATCGATTACATTTATTGCAAAACTAGTCGATTTTAATCGACCCTATGTTTCTTAATATAACCGCTTGGTGTCGCTTCAAATGTTCATACTCGCAAGTGACAAGATTTCTTCTCCGTTACTATATAAGAAAGGTCAAATGCTGTACAAGGCAGAATAGATTTATTAACTACAATCGATTTGAATTGAAACTTTATTAAAATCGATTGACTTTATTCAACGACACATGAAAAAATTCATGTCAATTCAAATCGATTAACACCACAATATACACATCAGTAAAAATGATCGCATAGTTGAATACAGTACGATTGAATAATATCAAATGTTATTCTAGATATAAAAAAACATTAAAAGCGTTTTTCTAGTGAACACAGATACATTGGTTCCGATTTAAATAAGTATTGAATCGATTAAGTAAATATCCTAATACTTATGTATTCTAATCCGGTTTAATCGATATTATTTTATCGTTTTAAATCGATTTTAATGCCATCAATATATTACATACGCAGTAGCCTGAATATAATCGCTTTCAAATGTAAAACGCAGGATTAAGATATAGACTCGGAATTGATTCATTTTTTGTCTATTGATTTCAATCACATATTTCTATCACGAAAGGGTCGGATTAGGAGAAGGTGATTATTGACGTCACCTCAAAATACTTGCTTAGCTAAAGGCTCAAGTGTACGAACTTTCATCAACTTCTGAGCAGCTTGAGCGCCGCCTAAAAATAATTTAAGAGTTTTCATAAAAATGCAGACTAACTTTTTGCTATACTGGAATATGAGACTGCATCAAGATTTTATCTACTCAAAAGTTCATGTTTTTGGGACACCCTAATGTACACACACCGTTAATTGAAACTTTGAATTCCAGAAATTGTTGGCAGCACCCGCCACGTGTTACCCAGCAAGATAACATCGCGTTTGCACAGTGACCATAATATATTAACATGCGTGCCGGTCGCGTGACGGATATGTACCCTGCTTTTTGCTGTCATATACTTGATATTTGCCACACGAATGATATCTTATACAGAGCGCATGCGCGGCAGCTCTACCCCGCTACCGCACAAGCGGCTCTACACGCGTACAGTGCATGCGCGTCGGCTCCAGATACCTCCATGAACCTGCGGCGAGCGTTGGCAAGAATTTCCAGAATTCAAAGTTTCAATAAAAGGAGTGTGTTAATTTTTTTTTCATATGCGTGCTTACTAAAAACAAGTTATTGATTACTTAACGATTAATACCCACATAAATATGAAAATCTAATCGAAACAGATCTAAAAGCAAAATTATCAAAGTAAATAATATTATGATTTCAAAATTACTTACTATTTTTTCAAATTATTAAATCTAGCTTTGAGATTTTTTCTTTGCAACAAAGATGGTATATTTGATAATTTTCGCAACATCATTCTGATAGTGAAGGTAATTTCCCTGCTAAAAATATGCGATTGAAATCGATAGACAAAAAATGAATCAATTCCGAGTCTATATCTTAATCCTGCGTTTTACATTTGAAAGCGATTATATTCAGGCTACTGCGTATGTAATATATTGATGGCATTAAAATCGATTTAAAACGATAAAATAATATCGATTAAACCGGATTAGAATACATAAGTATTAGGATATTTACTTAATCGATTCAATACTTATTTAAATCGGAACCAATGTATCTGTGTTCACTAGAAAAACGCTTTTAATGTTTTTTTATATCTAGAATAACATTTGATATTATTCAATCGTACTGTATTCAACTATGCGATCATTTTTACTGATGTGTATATTGTGGTGTTAATCGATTTGAATTGACATGAATTTTTTCATGTGTCGTTGAATAAAGTCAATCGATTTTAATAAAGTTTCAATTCAAATCGATTGTAGTTAATAAATCTATTCTGCCTTGTACAGCATTTGACCTTTCTTATATAGTAACGGAGAAGAAATCTTGTCACTTGCGAGTATGAACATTTGAAGCGACACCAAGCGGTTATATTAAGAAACATAGGGTCGATTAAAATCGACTAGTTTTGCAATAAATGTAATCGATTCTAATCGAAATATAAAAGTTTTTTTTTCATAAGGGATTTTA
Source organism: Nasonia vitripennis (assembly GCF_009193385.2). Lineage (NCBI taxonomy): Eukaryota > Metazoa > Arthropoda > Insecta > Hymenoptera > Pteromalidae > Nasonia > Nasonia vitripennis. The sequence continues at coordinate 609,169 of NW_022279589.1, forward strand.
CAAAACTTTGATCATTAAGGTCACTTAAAATGTTATCAAAATTGTTTGTAAAATTAAACTAATTTAATATCGACTACAAAGTTGATTCATATTTATTGAAAGAATCCCAATTGAACTGCATTAAAATAATCATCACATAAAAATCGATAAAAATATCTTTATATTGATATATAGATTGCGATTGAGCGATTCACACCGATAATTTAAAACATCGATTAAAACAATCTAATATTTTTAGCAGGGATATTTTTTTTGATTATTTTAATTGATTAAAGGATAATTGAATCAAACCGTAAAAAAGTATCGAGATTGATTAAATATTATATAAACGAATTACTTTATAAATTAATTTAAATTTATTGATAAAATTACGAACAAATCATATTAGAAAAATAATTATTATTTTTATTATACGTAATAAAGTACCATTCGAACAGATTTATATATACTGATAAAATAACAATTAAATGATATTGCAAGTATAGTGGTGGTTTTGGTTATTAAAGTCTATTAAACTATATTCAGAGCCATTCAGAAAACTAGTATTGGGATCGATAAACTATTTAGTAATAAATAGTGATTTTCAAATCGATTAAAATATATTGACAAAAAACATTTAAATTATATAACAAGAATAGTAATTGTTTTGGTTATTAAAGTGGCTTAAAATATATTCGAAGCTATTCATAAAACTAGTATTAAGATCGATAGACGATTTAGTAACGATTAGAGATTTTAAAATCGATTAGAATTAGTGAAAAAATTACAATTTAACTGTATTAAAATAATTACTACATAAACATCGATAAACATATATTAAATTTAATACTCATTTTTTTTATTAAAACCGATTGTAATTAAAAACGATTTGAATCAATAGGAATTTAATCGACTAAATTTGGCTGGTCGATTGAATGGATTTAAAACGATTAAATTCGATTCAATTTTAATCGATTTCAATCGAATTCAATTGCGTATTTTAAGAAGGGTTGGGATGCGTTTTCGGCTCTACCCTATAAAAAATTTATGACTAATACTCACTCTTTTTCCAAACTCCGCTCTTGTCAACAAGACAAACTAAGATTTTTAGTTCTTGTATTTTATTTATTTTAAACTAAGTAAAAAAATATTTTTACTTAGTTTAAAATAAATAAAATACAGTCATTTTCTCAGCGTAGTAAACAAGACAGTAAATTTAAGTACTTTTTTGTCGCTGACTTCATATTTTTCAATATTATTATTTGTATCTAATATCATAAGTTGAGTTTTTATAGGTATAATATTTTTTTATTTATTTCCGCAAATATATGTTTTTTTTTATCAAAAAAGCTGATTTTAAAGAATATTTGTAAACAATTTTTTATTTAACTAATATTTGTCAACAATATATAGGATGATTCATAACTTATAATCCCATGGAAATAGTGGAGAGCATGATCGTGGAAATTTTGACCTGAGTGACTGTCCCGACCTGAGCCCTAAAGTTTTTGCCTACGGATCCATTTCAGCTCTTTATTGCCCCAGACTAGGTGCTAGCTCAAAAAGTTGGTTAAAAGAATATAATTTTGGAATGAAAAAAAAGCTTATAAAATATTTCTAGGTGAATGACGCCTCCATCAATTGTTAACAAGAGTTAAAGTTTATTAAAGTGAAAATCCTAGTTCCATAACTTAATATTTGTGGGCTGTATGAGGCTCTAAATATAGCAAAATGGCTGTTTTTGTCGTTGAATATCTCAGCTTTGAACAAGCTCATTTTAATGAAATTCAGTTCTATAATATTCTGAATTGATAGGCAACACGTACACAAAAAATAATTGACCTCACTACGTTACATAATGTTTAAAGAAAAATCGAATAGTTTTACGAATTTGAAAAAAAAGCTGATGAGTTTTCTGCAACTAAGAAATCTGAGAAACCATCAAGATTTTTGCTTCTCGGAAATTCATGTTTTTTGGGACAATGTAGGGTACATATGCATAAAAAAGGCTTATGCAAAATTTTAAGTTCCTTGGATACCCCAGTGACGAGATATTAATAACAGCATTTTTTTTAATTTCATATTGGCGTCAACCAGACCGCCGTGTTTGCTATGAGGTGCGTCCCGTCAGCTACCAAAGAAAGATCCAGGATATGAATGCGATCGAACGATCTTTTCTCAAGACCTATAGCTGCGTGCCAAAGTAACCTGAACCGTCTTTGGCTCCCGCCGTATCGTCCGCAAGACAAAAGGTGGCGGCGTCCTGGTGGTCGTAGAAAAGAGCAACGGCGAAATAAAGTCACTTCAAGAGGCTAATAAATCTGCAATAGGACAAACAGGCACGGCCAAGGACAAGATTTCCAAAACTACGCTGGAGATCCGAGATATTGATGGCCTAATGAGAAAGGAGGAAGACGCGGTGTTATACAGGTTGGCCATTTTAATCAAACCAGTCTAATAACTCCTAAATTAAGCGATGAACAGAAAAATTGTTCAGATGAAAGTTGTCCAGGATCAAGAGGGACATCTTTTTGTGCAATTAGTTTTGGCCTTGAACTCAAATTTCAAGGTCATTTGAAGGTCAAATTTTTTTTTAAAATAGGAACCCCTATTTTTGATAGCAGATTCGGAAAGAACAGGAAATTTTACGCCCGAAACGGTATTTCAGAATTTTTTTCATAACCTTCACAAGGTTATTTCAAGGTCAAATGTTAAGAAATACTGTAATTGCTATTTAATCGCATTTTCTGATAGAATAATCGTAGTTAATGTACTTTTATGATGAATATTCAAACCCAATGTGACAATGACCATGAAAATATTTACCTCGAAAACAAAATAATTCCCTAATTTCAGCGCTAGCCAGGAACAACGACGTGGACGTATTAGGATTATGTTCCCTTTGGGGTGCTTTTTTAACGTGAGTCCCCGTGCCTCTCACTGGGGTGCTTGTTTACTGTGAGTCCTCTTGCCTCTCACTAGGATGCTTGTTTAACATTCGTTAACAAATTTTTAGTGGTCAAAAGTAAATTTTGAAGTAAACATGATAATTTTAAATATCTGAGTTCTTAATGGGAGTGGGAAATGGAACGTTAAAAATCAATGTTGTCAATTCATTCACGGTCGAAGCAGAGTCAAGTAAAAGTTTAAAGTTTCAAAAGCGTAAAAAATGGTTAAACAATAAAGGTAGGATGTTAAAAAATACATTATTTAAGATAAAATATTAAACAGCATTTTGCTTTTGTAATATTAAAAAAATGTTTAATAATTGTATTTGCCAAAGTGCATCACTTCCAGTTTAGATGTTTTTTTTTTAAGTTGAATTTCTTTAATCTAATATGAATTGTAACGATTGTTCTCACGCTGTCTTCAATTTAAATCACAATGTTTTAACGTAAGAAAATAAGAAGTTACAAATTTGAATTAAAAATTATACAGTTTGAAAATTCCTCCTTTTTTTGTTGTCATTTTCTTATTTTGGTTTAGTTTCAATTTCAATAAAGAGTGAATGTAAATAAAATAGTTTTTCTTATTATAAACAAAATTTTCAACATGGGCGATTATGAATCCAATGAAATTGTTGATATGATAATGATCTTAGGCGAAACCCAAAACAATGCCAGAGCCGCGGTGCGACTCTACGCTGAACGCTTTCCTCTAAGAAGGCGTCCTACTCACGACATATTACTCAGATTACTTCGAAGAGCTCGTGATGGACATCTTCGTCGTCAACGCAGACACCACGAATACAACGAAAATGATCCTAATGTTATAGTCGCCTTAGCAGCTGTTCATCTCAATCCACAAATTAGTAGTCGACAAATTGAAAGAGAAATCGGTATACCACGAAGAACAGCATTGAGAATTCTCAATAATCTCCACTATCACGATTACCACATAAGATTAGTTTATGAGCTGAGGCCACGCCATTTTCTAATGCGTATTAACTTTTGCCAGTGGGCTTTAGGAGTTTTACAAAATGATCCAGATTTTTTCAGATTTGTTATGTTTTCTGACGAGGCTATATTTCGCAGTGATGGTCAATTAAATAGGCACAATAGTCACTACTGGTCAACTGTAAATCCCCACTGGTACAGGGCTATTGACCATCAAAACCGATGAGAGTTTAATGGTGTGGTGTGGGATCATTAATAGTTACCTGATTGGGCCATATTTTTTCGGTCAAAATGTTAACCAGAATAGCTATTTGGCATTACTCAGAGATCGACTGCCAGAGCTTTTAGAGGATGTTGACTTTCGGACGTTTCGGACGTAAAATTTCCTGTTCTTTCCGATTCTGCTATCAAAAATAGGGGTTCCTATTTTTAAAAAAAATTTGACCTTCAAATGACCTTGAAATTTGAGTTCAAGGTCAAAACTAATTGCACAAAAAGATGTCCCCCTTGATCCTGGACAACTTTCATCTGAACAATTTTTCTGTTCATCGCTTAATTTAGGAGTTATTAGACTGGTTTGATTAAAATGGCCCACCCCGTATATGCCTCGGGTACGGGCATGTTAAAGAGCGATTCAGAGGCTCTGACAAGAGCGTCAACTGCTGAGAGTGTGGCGTGGTCGTGCACAAGGCCGTGAAATGCACTGTGCGAACGCATGGAATAAAGTGTTTCTTATGCAGAGACGCTATGTTGCCTGAAGATAAGACGGCGCATACTGCAGGCACCGGAGCGCAATTTGTGACGGAGCAGAAAGTGGATATCCTCCTGATAAGTGAGCAGTATACGGACCGAGGCATACCTTGCTGGGTGTTCTACGACGCAAAAACCGCTGCTGTTTGGGTGCCTAAGCGGGGAATCGCGGCGGCTGAAACCAGAGACGCTTACGTGACGGTAAAGGTAGGTCGCATTACTCACTTCAGCGTATACCTGTCACCAAACCTAACAGCGGCCCATTTCACAACGAGGCTAGGGGCGCTGAAGAACGCCATTAGAAACACAACAGGAGAACTGATGATCGGAGGCGACTTTAATGCGAGGGCTAACGAGATGACAGCTAGATTAAATTTGATAGTAGCAAACAAGGGTAACGCTACTACTTTTCGAAGACCAGGTTTTGGGAAATCCATACTGGATATAACTTTTGCGAGCGAAATGACACTGCATAAAAAAAGGATTGGCACGTTACGGAGAAATATACAGCTAGTGACCAGCAGTATATTCTCTTTAACATCAACGAGGACCAGTAAAATGGATCCCGTGGCGAATGGAAAAATGACAAGATAGACGAGCCGCCTGACGAGATCCCCCTTTTTAACGAGGGCGAACTTATCAAGGCAACTTTATTCCTGAAAAGCAGTAAGACACTTGGACTGGATGTTATTTCTTTGAAAATACTCAATGCTGTTGCCACACAGCGGCCTGATTTACTCATGGAAATATACAATCATCAGTGTCTGGTGCAAGGCGTATTTATCCCGCAATGGTAAAGAACAAGACTGGTTCTCATCAAGAAATCGAAAGAAGAGGACAGCACAAATCCCTCTTATAGACCGTTGAGTTTTCGGAAGACAATGGAAAAGATGAATAAAGCACTACTTAAGCCACGGATATTAAAGGCTGTTTGAGAAGCAGGGGACCTTTCTGACAAGCAGTATGGCTTTAGAAAGGAAAGGTCAGCGATCAGAGCGATTAGAGAGGTTACCGACACGGTAAAAAGTACGGATGCAGCCTGTCATGCGGTAAGATTTATGGTTGTGCTTGTGACACTGGGCGTCAAAAACATGTTTAACAGGGCTAGATAAGTAGACACACTAGATGCTCTGCGACCGCTTGGAGCACCGCAATACATCATGCGAATAGTGGATAACTATATGAGGTAAAACGGTCCGGTTTATGTTAGCCGCCATCCGTGTGTAAGTTCTGTGCCCGAGTAGTTGTCAGGGAAGATATAAGCACACCTAATGAATGTAGTGAATGGCCAAGGATCATCCGACACTACGGGTGATGATCAATGGTCTGCGCAATTAAAAGATGCTTCGGAAGGAACCACTATCTCACGTCCACATCTATGTATTACCGGCTCAGTCAAGGCAGGGATCAGCAGTCCTATCCATCAAAGAGTAAGATGAAGGGGTGGGAGGTGGATGAAATCAGGTTGAAAAGACTTTAATTAGAAAAGAGAATTATATATATATTATATATATATATATATATATATATATATATATATATATATATATATATATATATATATATTTGAACATAATGTACAGAAGATCGCAAACTAATATTTTATTTGGAGAGAGGGGTAATCCCCCGGATAACCTTTCAAGAGCGCTTTGCTCGTTGCATACTAAGTATCCGGACGATTGGTTGGTAGATGAGATCAGCAGTTCATTCTATCGGCCTGGTTGTTGCATCAGAGAGCGAATGCCTTCGTCAGCGCAGCGGAGCTCCTTATATACCCTTATATATATATCAACAATGCTTTATACTCGCACGCCATCTACCTGTGCTTAGGTGAATTATTACATAGTCGACGCTAGCGCCATATGGTCGGTAACTTGCCAATATCGTCAAGTTATCCGTTGCTGCTCTCTTACCTGCCAGGTAAGCCCGCTGTCTCAGAGGGATCAGGTTATCGAATACGACACGACGGAAGAAAATAGGAATAGATCCATAACGGCAAGGGTGACGCAGAGTTCGATCATGGGACAGGACTTCTGGGGTATCCTGTACGATGGACTATTTAGACTAGAAATACCAGACGACGTAGTAGCAGTTATTACAGCCCGGGACGTAAAGATTGCGTAAGCTAAGCTAAATGCAGTAATTTGTAGGGTGCTGGCGTGGATGACAGACCATGGATTGACCTTGGCACTGAACAAAACGGACATATGAATTCTGACTAGGAGACGTGTACCGACCTTCATACTGATGCGGGTAGGCAAAGAAGCGATTATGACTAAACAAGCAGCTAAGTATTTTGAGGTAACCCTAAACACGAAGCTGAATTATGGAGCGCATTTAGATCGTGTATGTAAGATGACGACAATAAGGGTAGCGCAGCTTGATGCCCAACGTGCGCAGGCCTAGACCATCTTTAGGTTGACTGCTAATGACGACCACTAACTCGATCCTTATATATGGAGCGGAGGTGTGGGCCGTTAAGAAACATAGAAAGCAAATAACGTCGGTGCAGCATAGAGGGGCTCTGAGAATATCATGCTCCTAACGAATAGTCATGGGAGAGGCAGTGATGATAATCGCGGGTGTAATCCTCGTGGATCTGCTTGTTATTAAATGCAAGTGGATCTACGAATCTTGCCTTAGATCGGATAGGGCAAATATTGTCACCGCAGAAAGGAATACAACGATGTGAAAGTGGCAAGAACACTGGAACGACTACCAGCAAACGATACAGACAAAAACACTGATTAAGGAGTTAAATTCTATCTAACTTAATTTTTTTCTCGTCATAGATACTTTCGGAGCTACCTGTTAACGATAAACAGGGTTAAATCACCAGAGTGTAGGTACTTCGGTGACGTACGAGATGACGTGAGACACACGTTTTTTGACTGCCCTCGATAGGCTAAAAGGCGTAGAATATTGGAGCTAAGGGTAGGTGCGTTCACGCCCAAGACAGTATTTAGTACAATGCTTGATAGCAAGCAGAAATGGGACAGGATAGCGGCGTACGTGAAGACGGTTCTCCGAGTAAAAAACAATGACGGTTGTTTACAAGACTAATTGACTTATTTTCTAAGGTAACACTAACTAAATAGATGACATTTGGAGGTTATACTCTCCCCGGAAGGTGATTCTGATGGAACGATTTTTAAACCCTGCCTTCTCATTGGTTAGTTTTCTTGAATCGAACAATCTAATTAATGCATTTTAAAAATATTTTATCAGAATCACTTTCCGATGAGTGTACGAACATAATTTTCATTATAAGCTCAAGTTGCACGCTTCAACACAGTGAAGAAAAAAGATCAGTATACACTTTTTATATTAACCATATTGTAATATGAGATTGCACCAATGAACATATTTTTTTCATATATTTTTATACTTATACAAATAAAGTTTATTTAAGTTAAGCAAAGTAAGCTCACATACTCTGTAGCGTAACACAATTAAATTAACTAGTTTTTAAATATATGAATTTTAGATTTGTTTATATTTATCTATGTATGTAACATATAAATAATATGATTTTAGAATTTGGATTAAGAAAATTCATAGAAACCAACGCGCGAAATCAACAAAATGTCTTTTACTTTTTTATATAAATTATCAAATTATTTTTCAACGATCTAAATAAATTTGAATGTACATACCTTAAAATATTTTCTAATTGTTCCACAACGTTCTTCTGCAGATCTTTGTTTAAGGTTTCGTAATCAGACACTTCTTTTTTAATTTTTTAATTTTGCCATGCAACGCTTTATTATCCTTAAGTAATTGTTGGTTTCCAGCTTTAAGCAAATTAAATTTATGACTTTAATCATTCACTTCATTGCATTTTACTTAACTCCTCATCGCAAAGAACATTTATAATCTACAAGGATAGGCAAATAATATTAAAAATTTTAGTTTATTGTCAGTAGGCTTATCTTTTTTGGCTTCTCTGCTTTCATCATGATAATTATCTGATATATCTGTTTTTTTAAACTCGACTATTCCATTGATCTTAGAGTTATCAATTTTTAGTTTATTACCATCAATCTTAGGCACTAGCAAGTTACCTCGATAACGTTTCTCCCTGCAATTTTAAAATTTAAAATGGTAGATAAATATTATTATTCAATGTTTATAATAATGGATTCTGACAACGAACTTATCTATTAGAAAGTAATTAAAGATATACCTTTTTCTCAATATTCTGCATAGTGATCTTCGACTTTTTCATCTGAGTGGTTTCTCTTTCGAATTCTGTATGCAATTGTCTTTTTGGAATAATTGAATTTCTCTTATTGTTATTCTGAATGTTATCGTTAATAGAGGCTTCATTATCTAATTAAAGTCGATTTTTATATTTTCTAGTATTGCTAATATTATATATAGTAATGTTATAGGTTGTGCACACACACGTAAAACGAGGATATGGGTAGGCGGAGACGTCACTTTCCAGGAAAAAATGACAAGACGTAATAAAGGATTCGTACGCGCAGGCGTACATAATTACAGCTGCTGTGATTCTCCCAACGTGCCGATAGAACATCTCAGACAACTGTTGGACTGGATGGTACAGAATGCTGTAGGAAGAAAACTGGTACTGATAGCAGGCGATTTTAAAGCCTAGGCAGTAGAGTGGAACAGCCAAAGGACGAACGAAAGAGGAAAAGCGCTATTGGAACAATTCGTACTCCTTGACCTGGTCTTAACCTGTTAACCAGAGATGTTCTTAAACATTTCAAAGAGAAGATGCAAAATCCATCATAGATCTCACGTTTGTTAGCAACTGCCTTATTAACTTAGATGGATATTGGATGGTGAGCGATTATTACACAAACAGTTACCACTAAGCGATGATAATTGAGATAGGGATATCAAAACAAAGATCCAACGCGAGAGCAACGACGAAAAAGTAGTTTGGAAAACGAAGGATTATGCTGAGGAGACATTTCTGCTGGCTCTAGAAGAAATACAGCCGTTTGGGTCTGCAAATGATAAAGTCAAGCGGGTAATGGGAAATATTACGATGCATCTACTGCTAGTAATAAACATTAAAGAACAATTTTCTCTTACGGTGACTTTCTGTATTTTGATGTTTGCTACCTCTGTGATTTTTTAAGGAATGCTTCAAGCAATTCATAAGCTTTGCCATAGGCTTTGAAAATAAATTTTGATCATTTTAGCACGAATAATATTTCCTGCGACGCAACGATGCCGAGAAGGGCTCCTGATAATAGACGACCGCCAGTATACTGATGAGATAAAAAAATTGCCGCTGCCCGCAGCGAGTGTCATCGAACCAGAAGATGGGAACAGCGGGCCCAGAAGAAATACTACAAGATTGGTTGAGGTAGAGAAGTAGAAGACGCCTGAAACAAAGAAATAAAGGATGCTAAACGAATAGTCAAGAAAAAAATCCGAGAAAATAAACGACGGTGCCCAAAAGAGTTACAGGGCGAGGTTGAGCTAGATCCCTGGGGGCGACCGTACCAAGTAGTAATAAAAAAGATAAAGGGAAGTTATTTCCCTCCTCCAAAAAGCTCGGAATCGCTGGACCGTATTGTAACCGAGCTGTTTGCCCACCAACTGGAAGTTACAACTATCCCTTAAGCGGAGGCAAATCACGAAATCATTTAAACCATAAACACAGAGAAATTACTGGCTGCATGCAAAATAATTAGGAACAACAAGGCTCCAGGCCTGGATAGCATACCCAATATTGCATTCAAAGAAGCTATACAAGAACGTCCTGATGTCTTTGAATACCTGTACAATTTATGTCTTAAAAAAGGGACACTTACTTAGAACTGGAAAAAGCAACGCTTAGTACTCCTACCAAAAGGAGATAAGCAACCTGGAGAAGCTAACTCATATAGACTACTCTCCATGCTGAACACCCCAGGGCAAGATTTTAGAGCGCATAATCGGCGTTAGAATGGACCAAGTTATTAAAAAACCAGGTGGACTAGCGAAATATCAATACGGCTTCAGGAAAAAACTTTCTACTCTTGATGCCGTAAGCTTAGTAGTCGACACTGCTAGAACTGCAATAGAAGGAAAGATATGGAAAGAAGGAGCAGAAGTACTGTGCTATTGTTACACTTAATGTTAAAAATGCGTTTAACTCAGCCAGCTGGGGCAAGATACACAAGGCACTACGAAAAAAGAGGTACCCGCATATATAAGAAGGATTATGTCTGACTACCTAAAAGACAGAACCCTTTTGTATGACACAAAGAGCAGCACAAAAACCTATCAAGTTACCGAAAGGGTCCTACAAGAGTCAGTGCTTGGCCCATTGTTGTGGAACATTATGTACGATTGAGTACTTAGGCTAGAGCCACGCAAAGGGGCAACGGTTGTAGGGTTTGCAGATGACATTGCAGTAGTGGTAGTAGCAAAGCAAAAGGAAGAGGTGTCGGAAATCGCTAACAAGGTAGTAGGTATAATCCACGATTGGCTAAAGCATACCGGACTTGAGCTAGCTAGCCATAAAACGAAGGCTATTGTTATATCCAGTAGGAAGAAAATAGAGACAATAACGCTGTTAGTGGACAGACACAAAATAGACTCTTAGCCGACCAATAAGTACCCGGGAATCACCATAGACGCCAGGCTAACGTTTAAGCATCATCTCGAGAGGGCAAGCAATAAGGCAGCAAAAGTCGGTGCTGAACTAATGCTAACTATGTCGGTCGTGACTAATGCTAAATGTAGGTGGGCCAACGCAGGGTCAAAGATTACTCCTAGCCAGTGTAACTACATCAATTATGTTATACGGTGCCCCAATATAGGCGGACGCTATGTTGGTCAAGTCCTATGCACGAAAGCTGTCAACAGTTTATAGGAGAAGTGCATTGAGGGTCGCTTCTGCCTACCGAACAGTATCAGAAGATTCCGTGTGCGTTATTTTAAGTATGCCACCTATTGACCTTCTAGCAGCAGAACGAAAAAATATATACGAAGAAAGCCGGCGTGCTGATAATACTCAAAAGGAAGTTTAAAAAGCTGCGAAGGAACAAACCTTAGCTGAGTGGCAAAGACGATGGGACTTACCACGTATTTTTGGCTGCACCAATAGATGACACGGGGAAGTGAATTACTACCTTACGCAGTTTTTTTCCGGACATGGATGCTTTTGAGGCTTCCTACACCGCTTCAAGAATCCTAATTGCCCAGTATGTTTGAAAGCAAACAAAGATGCGGAGCATGTCTTCTGTGACTGTTCGCGATACGAAGTGGGACGAGAAGAACTCTAGTATTACCTTCAGATTAGGGTGACCTCTGAGAATGATGACAGCTATGCTAGCGTCGAATGATGGCTAGTGTGCATTAAAAAACTACGTAAGGACCATTCTTAAAAAAGTTAGAAATAACGAAGACAATAAAAGGGAAGGACAAGGCGAAACACCTTAGTAAAACTGCTGCTAGACGAAGGCCACTACGTAGTAGATACGTAACGCTCCTTGGATTGATGCAGAGGAACGGAGGTCACAGAGTTGTGCTCTTACTTCCCTGCCCGATGCGAAGGAACATAGGAGCTAGGGTTGAGTACCTCTAAGTGCTTCTTAAACCGATGCTGAGGATCGTAGGTAACTGAGTTAGACTCTCTCACCCGATGCAGAAGAACGTAGGTGTCGGGGTTAAGTCTGTCCAGAGGATGGCTGATCGATGCTGTTGGAAGTAGACGGCAGGACGATGCAGAATGAAGAAGACGAGTTTGATCCTGGACCCCTAATCACCTTGGTGGATGGGGGATGTATGCAAATGTCAAACTTTAAAGGAGAAGCTAGAATGGCTAGTTAACAGGCCCCACGGAAGTATTGTTTAACGATAGTACTTGTAGGGATCCGGTATCGGAGCTTGCTCTGCCAACACCACATAAAAAAACACACACACAGATACACACACATACTTACCAGCAACAAGAATTACCTGTGCATAATATGTTATGCCATCTGTTTCATCCAGCAGATGATATTATTTTTTCACACTGGAGCTATTATGATCAGCTGGAATTTCTTTACTTTTAATCTTCCAGCCTTTAACTACAACAAATTTGTCTAGTGATGGCCCTTCTGTGAATTTCACGTATGCACACAATGTAGTCGCACGTGTGTTACTATCATTTCTGCCATTTATCAATAAAATCAGTAAATTGTTGAATATTGTTATTACGATCTACAATCGTTATTTAATGATGTCACTTAGTAATCAACAAAATTATCTATAGATTTTAATTATTTCTCCATTACCGGTGCAGCCTTTCGGCCCAGCTGCCGGGGGCCTTTCATCACCTCTGTGTGGAAGTAGTGCCCATTTCTATTTTTCTTTTACCACGCTATATCCCATACTTCTATTTTTTTTACCCTGAGAGACTTCTCCCGTGAGGACCATATTTTCAGACACACACCTTGCTGGTTAAGCCAGCACTCTCTGCCCCCGAAAGGGCATCGGGTCTTTCTTTCAGTGTAGCTTTCTCCGGAAAAGGTCCCGTATTAGACCAGCTCCACACCGGTAAGGCCGGCGCTCCCCGCCTAATGCATCGAGTTGGCTACCTTAATTCTTGCCTTACCTTTGGTCCCTACCATTGTTTCGCATTTGCCAAGGCTTACGCCTTTAAGGCAGGGAAAACCCGGAATTACACTGAATAAAAATTCCGGGGAAAAACCTGCCTCGAAACAGCCGGAGTCTTTAGTACTTTTCCCGTTGAAAGTAACTCACCCAAAAAATCGAGGGAATCGCACCCACGACCCCTTGAGCGAACGTGTTTCGGACGGCTGAGGCGTGCGGCTTAAAGGTACGTGGGAGCTAAAGCTTTCAAAAAACGCCACGAGGTATTTCGTATTTTAAATGCCAAAAAAAAAAAAACTAAAAGTCTAATCAACTTTTTCTTACAGTAAAATGATTAATTGAACTTAATAGAATAGCGCTGTGCTATTTATATTGATAGAAATTAAAATAATAAAAAGTTTATTGGTACTGCTTAGTTTTAAGGTTAGCGCTGAGATTTCGCGAAGATCGTGTAAACCCATTCGTATTTCAAAATTTGTTAAAAAACTAAAAGTACAATTGACCATTTCTTTCAACGAAATCATTTTTTGCATAAAACACTATTGCGCTCTGGTCTGAATTTGTCATTGCACTCTTCATTTAAAAAGTTTTATGGACCAGAAAAACAGTGTTTTTTATCTCCCACATCCCCTTAACCAACTGAGCCAAGGACGCTCCTTTATAGATTTTAATTATTATTTCAATATACAGGGCAACAAAATAAATTTAAAACTAAAAACGTGCTTAATCCTGCATTACTGTCAAAGCATAAACGGACATTTCAAATATAGCTTAAACACACACTTGCGATTGCTTTGTATAGGTATACAAGGTGTCCCATTTTAACGTACACAGCTGAATAATATAAATAATTGCAGCAAGTCATTCAAAAAATGTTTTAAATAAAAGTTGGTTGGTATGGAAGGACTGATCCAGCCATGATCTTTACTCTGGCATCAACCTTTATATTCAAGGTTATTTGAAGGTCAACTTTAGTTTTTCCTATAAAAACCTCTATTTTTAACCTCGGCTTTTAAAAGAGCACAAAATTCTACTTTCAGATAGGTATTCATGTTAGGGATCAAAGTGACCCCTAAAGGTCATTTCAAAGTCAAATTTCCGCTTGGTGTAGAAAAGCTGATTAATCGTGATATTGCTGTTTGAGTGAAAGAATGCCATAGATTGGTGACCTTGACAATTATATTATATGTAACTAATGCATGCAATGACGCATCGCATGACCCAGCCACTCGAGGGACAATTCTGTACAGCCAAAAACGAGAACGTAGGGGGCCTTTCGGCTTCATTTCTTTAGCCCTGAAAAGGGATGATTTGTGTTCGAGTAGCTTTAAAAAGAGCTAGCTAATAAAGTAATTATATTTCTCGAATATTCGTTCTTTCAGGCACCGAACCCACTAGTTTTTGATGTACAAGCAGAAACCGATTTCCTAACATTAAAATCAAAACTTTTTACAATAAGAGTGCACCGATCAATAGAGGGCGTCAAGACGAAACTGCAACAGATTTTATTTTTTCCATGTGTATCATAATTTTCTAGATATAAGCGAAAAACAAAAGCTAACCTCAAAATTAAAAATTAAACTACACCATTCTATGGGGATGGCCAAAGTGAAGTTATTCCAGTACCCCTTGAAAATTTTTACATTTTGCGTCAAACCCACTGATTTTTGAAATCCACATAAATTTTTTTTTAACAGGGCATCATTAACTGAAATCGTTTAGACCTAGCAATAGGTTTGATAGGTCTGCCTGGCTTACTTAACTCTTACAAATCAAGCGTTAAATGGTTTAAACTAAAAAAAGAGCTTATAGTCTATCGTTATATATATATATATATATATATATATATATATATATATATATATATATATATATATATATATATATATATAAAATATTTCTTTCATGTCATAAAAACCGGTGCCAATTCATTGGCACGTAGCTTCCTCCAACTTAATTTATAAATAAAATATTGTTTAATATAGAGTATATTTATGTTTTTTAAATGTTTACGAATAAATTTTTCTTAAATGACAGTAAAATAGCGCTTAAAGGTATGGTTCAATTTAAATAACTTATATATCCCAGAGTAAGTGAGAAAAAATCGGTTTTTGTATTTCAGCTCTTTACTTGAGAACCAATCAACAAAATCGTCTAAAATTTTTACAGGAGATAGCTTTTTATAATAAATTTATTCTCTTTTAAATTCATTATAGCTGAATTGTTTGTAACGATGGGATTATTGAGAAAAACACGAAATATTATTTTTCAAAAATCAAAAAATGGCCATAAAAAGAAAAAAAGCTGAGTAAATAAAAAATAACTGTTTTTCTCAAATTCTGAATCAAAAAATAGATATGCATGTCAAATTGTATTGATATTAACAAAGCAGTTCCAGGAATATTACGGTACACATACATACCCACGCGGGGAAGCCTGACACCCGTATGTGGCGCGTCCCCCAGGTGGCGGATGGGGGAGAGCTCGCTGGGGTATATAACTCAAAGGGTAGAGAAGAAATAAAATATGATTCGTGGACTAAATCAGGCCGCCGAGTTTGCTTCGCGGTGCGGCCCGTAAGCTGCCAAAAGGAGATCCTGGGCGGGTAGGCAATCTGAGGTTGCAAGCCAAAGTGACCTGAACAAAACCTTTGGCTTCCGCTGACGGCAAGACGGGGGGCCGGTCACATAGCCAGTATTGGTAAATCGGTTAAGGCGAGTGCGTGATGTTGCTTGATGTCTGCCAGAAACTCTTTAGAGAGCCAAGCACTTTGTTCCGGGTGAGAGGTTCGAGAGAGTAGAGGTGAGCTAGGTCAGTATCGCGTGCTATAATATAATATAACCCTGATATGATGTTCCCAGTGTGGCACCGCTTACAGTCATGTGATATGGCCATGTTAGCTGCCTCCATAGACGGAGGAATCGAGGGTGGTCGGGCACATACCGGGATGAAGACTATTACTTACTACTACCAGCATGAATAATTTAACCACGCAAGGACAAAAAGCAGGAAAAGGAGCCCTCGAGATCTGGAATACAATCTGGGATGCAGAGCGAGAACGAGAAAGCATATGGGTGAAGATCCAAAACAGGCTGGACTCTATGGATAATGTTGTGTCAAACGCACCCAACATTTATAAGTCTGTTAAAAGCGATCTATAGGCGATTATGATCCAGATTAAGCGATTTGAAAGCGGACAAGTCGCGCTGAAAAAGAGCAAAAAGAGCCTTGGATTGATGCTAAGTAAAGCGAAAATGTTACCGTACTAGTAGCATATCCAGAAAGAGGACAAGCCATCACAAACGATAGGAGCATCAAAAGCGGTGACGACAAGAACGCTTAATAAGCGTAAGGCAATTTCACCAAGCCAGGTACAAGATCGACAAGAAAACTACGCTTAAAGAACGAAACAAGATAAGGAAGTAGCTTCTGTGGTAGTCACATTAAAAAGCCAATCACAGGTGTCTTCGGAAGAAAAGGCAGACCCACGCTGGCAGAAGATTATCACCAGAAAGAAGAAAAAGAAAGAAAAAGAGAGGAAAAAGGAGATACATGAAAGCACTGATGCCACAAACAAAAATGGCACTAGAAAACCACGAGAGAGACCCGTAGACGTACCATCGTGAAAAATGTACACTAAGGGTAAAACAGCGATCTGGGCATGAGGGAACGTTGCTTTCTGTAGAAAAATAAAGAACTGTAAAGAAGGATTTATACGGGCTAAGGTAGCAGGTGTCACTGTTTACAGCCGTGACGCTTCACTTAACGCTCCAATCGTGCAGTTCAAACAACGACTAGATCGGCTCATACAAGACGCAGTTGGGAGGAAACTGGCACTAATTGCAGGCGACTTTAATGCGTGGGCTATGGAGTTGGTCAGCATAAGGACTAACCACAGAGGTCGAATACTCCTAGAAGCAATCGCTTTCCTGGATTTGGTCCTAGTTAACCAAGGGTCCACCCACACATTTAGAAGAGGAGACGCAGGGTCTATTGTCGACTTGACGTTTGTAAGCAGTTTTATTGGCTCAGTTGCGTCATGGGCAGTAAGTGAGCACTACACACATAGTGATCACCAGGCCATAATAATAAAGGTAAGAATATCAAAACAGGGACCCAGCGCGAGTACAACGACTAATAGAGTTAGTTGGAAAACAAAGAATTATGATAAGGAGATGTTCCTGTCACCACTAGAAGAAATGCAACCGTATATTTCAGAAAAAGTACCAGTCTCAGATTGCGCAAGCACTTAGTGCAAGCGCTCCTGTTTCCCCTTATAGACTACTGTTCTCTTGTATACTGTGACCTGACGCAGTAACTCGACTTAAAACTACAGAGGCTCGTGAACACGGGGATTCGGTACATCTATGGTGTAAGGAAAGATGAGCACATCTCCCCATACAGGCGGGAGCTGCAGTGGTTTACCACTGCCGGACGCAGGAAGTATTTCACTGCTTGTTTCTTACGAAAAATGTTTAACACTGCCGTACCATCATACGTACTGGCCTACGACTTTCGCGTAGCACTCCGGCCTGTTAGGGGGGAAGTGACACCTCTAGATATCCCTACTTTCGCTACGGAGACGCTTACTTTTTCGAACTAGAAAACGCATAAATACATAAACATCGTGTACACAGTCACGCACACGCACACACTTGTTCACTCTCGCTTAACCCATCTTCACCTCAGCATACTTTCACACTACACACCTACTAAAACTGATACCTCAAACTTATTATTTTTGTACTTTTACTACTCTGCTGTATATATTGATTTCCCGCGGTCGTGAAATGAAGGACGCTAAAATGAGTCTTAAGAAGAAAATCCGCAAAAACAAACGACGGTGCCTTAAGAAATTATAGGACGAGGTTGAACAAAACCCTTGGAGTTGACTGTATGAAATAGTAATGAAGAAGATTAAGGGAAGCTACGTGCCTCCACCAAAGTGCCTAGAACTACTGCACTGGGTAGTGACCACACTGTTTCTCAGGCAACTGAAAAAGCCAAGTATTATCAAAAAAGGTGTGAATGAAGAGGCTATCCCTTCGATCACGATTGAGGAATTGTTAGCCGCCTGCAGGGGTAGGAAACAACAAGGCCCCAGGTCCGGGTGACATTTTAAATATTGCATTTATGCATGCCATTTACGCTTATCTAGAGGTCTTTGTGGACTTGTACAATAGATGTCTAGAAGAGAGAACATTTCCCACAAACTGGAAGAAACAGCGACTAGTGATTCTGCCAAAGGGAAAGAAATTACCTCAGGAATTCTTATCATACGGACCGCTCTGCATGCTGGATACTCCAGGCAAGATCCTGGAACGCATTATTTGCGTAAAAATGTATCATTTTATAAAAGAATAAGGTGGATTAGGCCAATTCGGCCAGATGGAGTATAATACACGAGGCACTTCGGAAGCAGGATGTGCCCTTATATATAAGAAGAATGATGTCCGATTACTTGAAGGACAGAATCTTATTATATGACACTAAGGACGGTACCAAGACCTATAAAGTTACAGGAGGCGTCTCCCAAGGGTCAGTACTTGGCCCACCGTCTTGGAACATCATGTACGACGGTGTACTAAAGCTACAATTAGCTGAAGGAGCAACAGTCGTGGGATTCGCTGAAGACATAGTGGTAGTAGCGAAACATAAAGAAGAGGTAACAGACATAGCTGAAGATTCAAACCGTATAATACACGAATGACTAACAGAGACAGGTCTGGAATTAGCTAGTCAAAAAACGGAAGTAATTCTCATTTCCAGTAGGAAGAAGATGGAGGAAATCACACTGACGGTGAATGGACATGAGACCGTTTCTCAACCAACTATTAAATACTTGGGCATCACCATCGATGCAAGACTAAGTTTTAAACAGCTTCTGAAAGTAGTCAGTGATAAATCACTAAAGTTGGCGCTTCTCTATCACAATTGATGCCAAATGTAGGAGGGCCAACTCAGAAGCGTAGGTTACTCTTAGTTAGTGTAAACACATCTATTATGCTATATGGAGCCTTAATATAAGCAGATGCGATGCGGGTGAAATCGTATGCACAAAAGATGACTACCGTGTATAGGCGAAGTGCACTAAGAGTGGCGTCCGCTTACCGTACGGTATCGGATGATGCTGTCTGCATTTAAGCAGGCATGCCACCTATTGAACTTCTACCATTGGAAATGAAGGATGTATTCGAAGGCAGGAGACGATCCAATGACAAAAGCCAGAAAGAGATCTGGGATGCTGCAAGAAAGAAGACGATGGCTAAATGGCAAACAAGATAGGACTCTAGTGGCAAGGGGCGATGGACTTATTGCCTTATACTAAGGATAGAATATTAGATTGAAAGAAGACATAGAGAAGTTAACTAGTACCTCACGCAGTTTTTGACTGGCCATGAATGTTTCAGGGCGTACCTGCATCGGTTCAAACTAGACTGCCCAATATGTTCGGATGTAACAGAGGATGTTAAGCACGTCTTTTGCGAGTGCTCACGATATCTGCAGGAGCGAGAATAACTTGAAATTTATTTTCAGACCAGAGTAATTCCTGAGTTGATTATGATGGCTATGCTGACTTCAGAGGATGGGTAGTGTGCTGTCTTCAACTATGCAGCAGACATTCTCAAGAAAATCAGAAAGGACGAAGAACACAGAAGAAGACGAAGAGGCTGAGAATGTACGTGTGTGTGCGACGCAGAAAATGAAGGATGACTATAGTGATGACGACCACATCAACTAGAAGTGGGCGAAAGCCTTTCGCCCCCCCCCCCCCCGCCCCGCAAAGCATTGCTTGACAGTGGTACCACGGATTCCAGGGGCATAGAAGATGGAGCTAGGCACCTATACCGAGGGTCGATAAAGGCAAAAAGGGTGTTCCTTTTTACGGCTAGGTGTTTTTTTTCACTTGGCCGTAGAAGGGATGGGTTTAGTCGGCGAGAATCCGACAAATGGCTGACATTGGGGATGGGGCTGTTCCGACGACCCCATAAACAAAGTCATGCTATGGTCTTTCTAAGATTTTCCCTAATACCTTTTTCTCTGAAAGAAAAAAAGAAAAACATACACACTCGCGCGGGGATGCTGATACCCTGTATGTGGCGCCTCTTCTGGGTGGTAGATAGGGGAATGCTCATCGGCGCGTCAAGGTCTCCTTAACCAGCCGAACGGTAGAGCAGAAATAAAATATTCTTCGCGGACCAAACAGGCCAGGAAAAGAAACCCATTAGATAAATCAAACATGGATAGTGAGTTAATAACATTACTACTTCAAGCCGGTCAAGCCACAGTGTCCAGTCCCGCTGTCGATTCCGATCGGGTGAAAGCCCCGGTGGTTGACGCTGGCCCCATGGAGTTTAAAGGAGGGAGGGGGGCAAACTTACTCGGAAGCCGCAGATGTTTATCACCTGACCTCTGCTGCACGTAGAGACGCAGGTGATATGGAAATAGAGGTTGATGCAGACAGGGATAAAAGAGCTGTATGCATAACGCGAAGGAATGCGCACTTGGATCACCTTGGCAGCAGAATTGATGAACTGATAGATTATGTCAGGGACAGGCACAATGTGCACAAGCAAAATCAAAATCTTGCCCAAATCATAAGAGCGAGCTATAAGAATCTCTGCATGGCAGAAGATAACTTACAGCAATGCCAGCGCCCGGGAACTCAGGGGAGGGAAACCTAGACAACTCCAAGTCTTAGATCTCGGAAGGCGGGTATAACAGAGGAAGCTCCAACTATTTTATAGGATGGAAATGGAGGAAATACAGGAGTGGATAATCAACCTAAAAAGGCAGCGTGGCAGGAAGGCATCACAAGAAAGTCAAAGAAAAAGGAAAAAATGGCAAGCAAAGAAGATAAAAGTGTCCCTAGCGTTACAAACCAGAATAGGACCAGCAAGGATGGTCCGAAGCGGGCAAGACCCATCAGATGAGATGCTTTAATCATCGAGGCTGCAGAAGAAAAGAGTTATTCAGACATTTTGTCAAAAATGGAAGCGGCTTCGTTACTTAATACATTGGGAAATAGCGTAAGTAACATACGCAGAACAGTTGCAGAAGATCTTCTGATAGAGCTTAAACGCACAAGAGAAGTCGTAACCTTGGAATACCCAGAAGCAGTTAAAGCGGCACTAGTGGAAGGCGCCACAATAAAAGCATTCCAGGAAGAAGAAACCATTAAAGTAAGAGATCTGGACGTGCTTACCTCAAAAGAGGAGGTACGAGAAGCACTACAGAAGGAAATTGGCCAAGAAAACATCATAGAAGTCTCTACGATAAGATCTCTGCGAAAGACGTATGGTGACACGCAGATTGCAGTAATACGGGTACCAGCTCAGATAGCGGCTAAGATCACTAAGCTACTGAAGATCAGAATAGGATGGGTCAACTGTAGGATCCGGATAGCTAACAGCAAAAACGAGCTGCTTAGGTGCTATAAATGTCTAGGTTTAAGACATATTAGTAGAAACTGCACAGTAACTGAAGACAGAAATAAGCTTTGCTTTAAATGTGGAAAAGATGGGCACAAAGCAAAGGAGTGTAAGAACCAACCCAACTGTGTACTCTGCAAAGGAGGCACAGGTGAGAAGAGTGACCACGCAGCTGGTAGCTATGCATGCCCAGTCTACCAAGCTGCAGTAGAACCCACTGACAGACGAAGAAAATAAAAATAGTGCATTTAAATATAGATCACTGCGCGACTGCACAGAACCTACTGAGCCAGTATGTCCATGAAACAGGAATCAAAATAGCCATCATCTGTGAACAATACAGAGACCTGGACAAACCATCGTGGGATATGGACAGTACTGGTTAAGCGGCGATATGGGCATGTAGAGACGCCGCTTTCCAAGAAAAAATGACAAGACGTAATGAAAAATTCGTACGTGCTAAGGTCGCAGGCGTACACATTTACAGCTGCTATGCTTTTTCCAACACGTCGATAGAACAATTCAGACAACTGTTGGGCTGGATGGTACAGGATGCTGTAGGAAGGAAACCGGTACTAATAGTAGGCGATTTTAACGCCTGGGCAGTAGAGTCGGGCAGTTAAAGGACGAACGAAAGAGGATGAGCTCTATTGGAAGCATTCGCCCTTCTTGACTTGGTCTAAGTTAACCAGGGATGTTCTTACACATTTCAAAGAGGAGACGCAGGGTCCATCATAGATCTCACGTTTGTCAGCAGCTGCCTGATTAGCTTTATTAGATTGTGGATGGTGAGCGATCATTAGACAAATAGACTGGTCTTGGTAGAGAAATATTAGACGCCCTGAATGAATAAATTGAGGATGCTAAACGTATACTGAAGAAAAAAATCTGAGAAAATAAACGACGGTGCCTAAAAGAGTTACAGAACGAAGTTGAGCTGTATCCCTGGGGCTGACCCTATCAAGTGGTAATGATGAATATAAAGGAAGGTTATATCCCCCCTCCTAAGAGCCCGGAATCGCTGGACCGTATTGTGACTACACTGTTTCTCCTTTAACTGGAAGTAACAGCTATTCCTGAAGCGAAGGCAAATGACGAAATTATTCCAACAATCACCGCAGAGGAATAACTAAGTGCATGCAAAAGAATTGGGAACAACAAGGCTCCAGGCCTGAATGGCATACCCAATATTGCATTAAAACAAGCTATACAAGGACGCCCTGATGTCTTTGTGGATTTGTATAATTTATGTCAAGAAAAATAGAAGTTTCCTAAGAACCGAAAGAAGAACGCCTGGTGCCACTACCAAAAGGAGATAAGCCACCTGGAGAAGCTGCCTTATACAGACCACTCTGCATGCTGGACACCCTGGGCAAGATTTTAGAGCGCAAAATCGGCGTTAGAATGGACCAAGTAATTGAGAAACCACGTGGACTAGCAGAATATCAATACGGCGTAGGGAAAAAACGCTTCACTCTTGACGCCGTTAGTAGTCGACACTGTTAGAGCTGCAATGTAAGGGAAGAGATGAAATGGAGGAGCTAAGAAATACTGTGCTATTTTATGTAAGCGGGTGTGATGAGGTTACCTGAAATAAGAGCTGAGTGGAGAAAGGCGTGTGCGCAGGTCCGTTGCGCCACGCAGCCGCTGGTGTTGTAAAGTTTACCCTTAGGATAGCGAAATGGAGAAAGGCCTGATCACAGGCAGGCAGAGCAGACGGAAAGACGGCAGGCAGGCCGCGAGGCCTGCTTAGGCTTCTTATCTGGACTGGACGAAGGAGGGCCGCCGAACCCGGTGAAGGCTACTGCACCTAGTTTGCAAGAAAGGTAAGAGGAAAAGACTTTCAGGAGTCTTTGTGTTTCAGTTTGTTACGGGGCCAATCCCAAATACGGATCGGTTTACTCAAAAAATGACTAGAAGGTGCTAGAAAAGAGGCGGAGCGCTTTACTCGGAGGTCGTAAGATCGATCGCCGCCGTAGATATATATATATATATATATATATATGTAAAAGCTTTCTTTTGTTATTTAGAACGGATAACATGCATAAAGTAAGCAGCCTTTTCCGAGTAAGTAAGTGTTCTGTATTTGTATACTTTCCGTTCGTTACCAAAAATCAGAGCAACTCATAATAACCTTAATAGCCCTTGCCAAATCTACGATCGTTTATGCTTTACAAAATTCATCAACACGTTAGGGCTACAACATTACTTGGATAAAATACTAAATCTATGGAGGTTGAGCGGAGCGAGCCTATATAGCATCCAATCTTTTCGCAATATTTTCTGAAGGTTGCATCGTCAGATTCGTCAGATTCAAAAATATTGCAGGCAGATTATTGAATATTCTGGATACTGTCCAGCAATATTGCTGTAAAGGATAATGTCCGTTTTCGGATTGCATTTCAAAAAAACAATAACAATATTGCAGCAATATTGTGTAAATATTGTAAAATAAAGGTAAAAAAACATTACCCATATAACACCCAATCTTTTGGTAATATTTTCTGAAGGTATTATCGACAGATTCGTCACATTCAAAAATATTGCAGGCAGATTATTGAATATTTTGGATACTGTCGAGCAATATTGCTGTAAAGGGTAATGTCTGTTTTGGATTGCATTCCAAAAAAACAATAACAATATCGCAGCAATATTGCTCAAAGATTATTTGCAATATTGCGTCAATATTGTAAATTAAAGGTAAAAAAACTTAAAATATATATATATATATATATATATATATATACATATATATACATATATATATTGTTTTTTGAAAATGCAATCTAAAAACGGACATCACCACATACAGCAATATTGCTGGACAATATCAAGAAGATCATATAATCTTCCTACCATATTTCGAAATCTGCTAAACCTGCTGATGCAACCTTTAGGCAATATTGCCGAAAGATTCGGCGCTATATGGGAGCACACGGGGGTACAAGGGCTTTGACTGACTCTAAGTTTTCTGCGGAGAAGAAGGAAACGGAAAATTGCGAAAAGCTAAGAAAAGTGTAAGGAAAGCGAGAGGAGAGAAGGGAAGTAAAAGTTTTAGAAAGAAAGGTCAGCGAAAAGGAAAGAAAGTCAAAAGAAAGCTGGGCAAGAAAAAGTGAGGCTAGAAAGAAAAAAGATGGCGGACGAAACGCTAAGGATAGACAACACCAGCAAAAGAAGAAAGGAAGGGGGGCTAAAGAGAGGAAGAGGAAGACCAAGAAAAGAGGAAGAAGAGTAGGAACAGGCAAACCAGATGAGGAGTCACCTCGACAATGGAACCTGCGGGTTCGACGTGACCTTCGGAAAAAACAGGAGAGTAGAACATTTCCTGGTGAACAATCACCAAAGAGTCTAACCAGAGGGTTAGTAATAGAATTTGAACCAATAGACAACAAAATTAAAATAATAAGAAAAGAAAAATGTTTAAAAAAATTAATTTATAGATAGAAGACGATTTAATTAACAGTGAAAAAGAGATTTAATACTGGCTAAAAATGATAGCAGCAGAGAAAAGAGAAAGGCGGTTATAAACTCAAAAAGGATACTAGAAAATAAAAATAGAGGGCAGTTGGCACGAGTTGGATAACAAAGAGAGAATGATAGTGAAGGTAGAGAAAAAAAAAGTTTCGCTAATAAAAAGGAAATTAGAGACGGGGTAAGGATAATATCTTGAAATATAGCAGGGATTAACAAAGTAAGGGGGGTTAAGGATTACTTAGATTAATTTGAAATAATAGCGTTGCAGGAAACGTGGCTGAAGAAGGTTAAGGAGAAAGACTGGTTAAATAAGTTAAATAGGAACTATAATTGGGAGACGAAAGCTGCAATGAAACTAAATAGGAAAGGCAGGTGTAGAGGAGGAGTATTAGTAGGAATGGAGAAAGGAATAAAAACAGATAGTATATCAGAGTAATGGCATGGAATAATAATTAAAGGAATAAATATAAGTGAAGAGAGAAAGTTAAACATAATTGTAGTGTATATAAATGTAAATATAGACATAGTTTTTAAGAAAATGAAATAGGTTGTCAAAGAAATAAATGGAGAGCAAATTTTAATAATTGAAGATTTAAACGCGAGAATAGGATATCGGCAAATAGGAATGGAAGGGAAAAGAGAGAGAAGAAGGAATTCGAGCGACGAACTGTAAATAAGGAAGGAAGAAAAAGAGCTATACTGCTGTGAGAAGATAAGGTGTATAATGAAAAACGGTGGTACTAAAGGGGACTGGGAAGGCAAACATACGTTTGTGGGAAGCGATAACGACTCAGTGCTTGACCTAGTGCTAGAAAGAGAGAACAAAAAGGGAAGCATTACAGAGGAAGTAATAATCAGGAAGAGGATAGAGTCAATTCATCTACCAATAGAGTTAACAATAAAGGGAATAGAAAAGGAATTGGAAGGAGCACAAAGAGAGAAGGAAAAAAAAGATGTAGAAGAGAAGCTAAGTTGGGTAGGGAAAAGGGCGAGAGAGTACAAGAACAAAATAAAGAAACAGTCAGAAAGAATCGCTCAAAGGTTGGAGGAGGATGTACAAGGCAGATTCGACATATTTGTGAGAATTGTCTGGGAAATAAGCAGGGAAATCAAATTTATTAAGAAAGGTAACAATAGAGAGAGCAGGAAGGAGGACCCCAAAGTCTTCGAACAAAAAAAGGAAACTTATATATTATTCTCAATATATATGGGTGGTTCTCTGTCAAATAGAAGATCAAAAATTTGTTTACATGCCAGCGGCCGGAAAGTCACTTTCGGACGGTTGGGGCATGTAAAATCGCGTACGCACCACGGCCTGGAACAAAGAATGCTCAGAACGCATGTTTGCCATACACATGCCCATACAAAATAACATTTCTTACAAAAATTAACTTAATTATCTACTGACTTTAAAAAATTATGATCGAGTGTATGATTTATGTTATAATTTTTTGCAAGAGACATAATATATTTACGATTCCTCGACTTCGGTATATATCAATCGGTTATAGGCAAATATGTATTTAAATAATTTATCACTAAGCTTTGAATTTTTAATCAATGATGCACATTAAGGAACAATTTTCTCCTACGGTGACTTTCTTTATTTTGATGTTAGCTACCTCTGTGATTTTTTCAGGAATGCTCCGAGCAATTCATAAGCTTTGCCACAGGCTACAAATATGAATTTTAATCATTTTAACACAAATTTATGGATATCTTAATTTTAAGCCAAAGATACAGGGTCTCTGCCATTCTGGGATCCATGCAGGAACTTTTGCACTATAAAAAGGTATCTCCATGAATTTTTAGGTGGTCATAGTCCGGATCGAAATCTTACTTTTACCAGTATTAAGGTTTAAATGGCTTATAAGATGGGTATTATATATATATATATATATATATATATATATATATATATATATACATATATATGACTCTAAGGGTATTTTTATTGAAAAGGTGAGAAAAATTAAAAATTTAAATATCCATGTCTGTAGTGAAAAATGCTTTCCTGAGGAGCTATGAACTAATTAATTTGTGCTGAAGACCCAAAAATTGCCAAAATTGACATCTTTGGCTCCCTACTATTTCAATAAGAAGTAATTTAAAAATCTAAAAAAAATCAGGTGCATTGGAAACTGTTTCTGGAACATATTTATTGGGTCAAAGAAGAAAAAATAATTGATCTTAGATTTGACAGAGAACCACCCATATATATGTGGGATTCTAGCCACTGAATAGGGTAAATAACTAGAGTTGAACGCCGATGTATTTTGAATAAAAATATATTGGAGAATACTATTGATAAACTGAATACAAATATCTGGATATTATCTGAGTTTTGCACTTTGCACACTATGGGACGGGCTGCGTCGTCAAGCTGCCAGGTCTCCCATAAGACTGGCTCTCTGCGGGGGAAGCAGCCGCCCCTGCGCTTTCACTCCACGTACTCTCCTCTCTCTCTCTCTCTCTCTCTCTCTCTCTCTCTCTCTCTCTCTCTCTCTCTCTCTCACTCGCTAATGTACAGGCTTTACTTTTTCTGAAAAAGTACCAGTCTCAGATTGCGCAAGCACTTAGTGCAAGCGCTCCTGTTTCCCCTTATAGACTACTGTTCTCTTGTATACTGTGACCTGACGCAGTAACTCGACTTAAAACTACAGAGGCTCATGAACACGGGAATTCGGTACATCTATGGTGTAAGGAGAGATGAGCACATCTCCCCATACAGGCGGGAGCTGCAGTGGCTTACCACTGCCGGACGCAGGAAGTATTTCACTGCTTGTTTCTTACGAAAAATGTACCATCATAAATTAAGTTAGCAGAATAATATATTGTTACAATAGACTTCAAAACCTTCAATTTGATGTTTTGGAGGACTCTCTAGCCCCTCTAGAACCGAAGATATTGCCGTTTGAAATTGGCTAAAAATCGAAGCATCAAATCTGTGAATGGGTGCACGAAGACTTCTATGATATACAACTTTGTTTAGCTCTTATATTGGTCGACTTTTCCAAAAAATCAGATCAAAGGTTTTGATGTCAGCTATTGTTATTGTAATCGTTATTACTCAAGTACTTACTGTTAAAATTAATTTCATCATTTTTCTGAATATACAACCGTTGTCGAAAAAATTATGAGTACAAATATTCTTAAAATTTACTTTGATCTCCCATAAAATTAATTATACAAAATAATTAATATTATTTAATTCTACACGAATACGAAAGCCGTTACTGACAAGAATCATTTGCATGGCCCTGAGTCACTCAATATGCTGTATTTACTATTATCAAACATTGATCATTTTAATAAATACTCTAGCTATTAATAATTTTGTAAATAGTAAACATCTAAAATAAGAATTAAATAATTATAGAAGTGCTTGTATATAAATCTTAAAGAAAATTTTGTAATTTCGCGTAAAAATATGCTATAAAGAAATCAAATAGTAAATATACGTAAAAAGTGCGCTACTGTATGCATTAGCTTTTGCCATATATGTACTATATGATTTCTTTATCGC
This sequence comes from Nasonia vitripennis, assembly GCF_009193385.2. Classification (NCBI taxonomy): domain Eukaryota; kingdom Metazoa; phylum Arthropoda; class Insecta; order Hymenoptera; family Pteromalidae; genus Nasonia; species Nasonia vitripennis. The sequence continues at coordinate 637,794 of NW_022279589.1, forward strand.
ATATTTTATTCCGTTTATAATGTATACATTATCGCAAATATTGGAATCACATAAATATATTTAAAACATTGATTAGGTGCTAAATTAAATTGTAATTCATATCTTAAAAAATATTCTTATAGAAAGAAAATAATAATTAGATTGTTTCTTTTAATGTATAATTAAAGTACAATTTTCTTTGAAAGCTTTTTAAAATTTGGTGATGCTGGAATGTATAGTGGACTATCTAGGTAAGTATTTCATAGAAATCATTTGTATTTTCAATGATTATGTTACTCTCATTTAAAGAAAAATATTAATTTATATTAAATAATATAAAAAATAACCTATGTTGTATTGTGATTTATTGTCAGAGTTTGGACATGTTTTCACAACAAAAGATCATGAAGGTCCTCACGTGGATTTTATACAGATATATTAATAATTATTTGCCGTGCTTTTTTGTGATTTTTTGTCACTATTTGTCATTTAATGTTAAAAATTCATGAATAAATATCCGAATTATGATAACAAATCACACCAAATCACAATAAATTACAGAACATCACAATTTTTACAAAAAAATGAAAAAAATCATGAGTATTCACAAAAATTTGTGATGGTTCTCGTTTTTTTTTTAAATAAATTTTCCGCCATGGAAAAATTCAGTATAATATTGACCTTTATAGTTTAATGTTGCTATACTTTTTATAAAGAGAAAATCTTGAAATGACTCATTGTATGAACAAGAGAAACAGAATTGACTTTATTTAATTTTCTGTGCTCCACATAAATACATTTTTTTTGCATTGCATAGTTTTCTTGTTTTACTTTTACATGTGATTTTATTTTTGTTCGTTAGTCATTAACTGTTAAATTCTTTAATGACACAAAGTTAGTGTTGTAGAACATACAATGTTTTAAAATATAATAAACATTTTAATATTAATTAATGGTAATTGCAATTTATTTAGGACTGTACGTAAACCCTATACGTTGCAACTAGGATCACACAATGAATTCTGTACTAACGCATAAAGATCTTATTAGTATATGTAGTAATACTATCAGAGAATTAAATGTTCACAAACTACCACGTATTTCAGACGTACTTCGACTTATATTTCATAATTAGACCAAAGAAAAAAAATGAATGTTCGGGATGCTATACAATTAGTTATTATTGAAGTAATTCCATTATGGAATAAGGCTTTAATTGAAACAATTAGAAATGACCATTGCTGTGAAAAATTATATAAATTATATTTAGAGTTCCGCAATTTTCAAAAGAATCAGTCAATGAATGAAAATAAATGTAAATTTGTAAACGAACTAGTTTATGTTTTTGACATCTCTAATGGAAGTAATCTTTTATCAATGAGTGATAATGAAAGAAGAGCCAATTTCAAAGCCAATTAATGAAATAAAACAAAAAATAACAATTTTAAGAAAAAAAGGTACAATAAAAATAAATTAGTAATGACATGATTTTTATAATATATATATATATATATATATATATATATATATATATATATATATATATATATATATATAATATAATATATAACTGTAGCTTTTTTTTCATGATATGTGCCTTTCTAGGTAAAGCTGAAGACCTATTTACTAATATGGATGTTGAACAGCAAAATAAAGAATTAAAGAACACATTGTGTAACCCAAATGTATCTACCGTTACAAGTGATTCAGAAACAATTGTTATTTCTCAACCCGAATCATCAAGCGGAGAAGATGCAAAGGAAAAAACTGCAAGTAAATATTTAATTCAAATAATCTTAAAATTAATAGCTGTTTTTAAATGCATTAGAAATACGTTTTTAGTTGTAAATAAATTGATTTAAAGTCTTATTTATTTAACTATTCGAGTTGACAAAGCCTTAAAACTTAAAAAATTGATCTTCATAGCATAATATGAATAAAAAATCTTGTTATCCTAATATCTTATAAAAAATAATCTATACATTTCAAATGACCATCTTATTAAGAAATATAAATTAATAATGATTATTATGATTACTCAGAATTATCACACTTTTTATATACAACATTTATGGCGCCTCCAACAATAAGTATTTATTTTTGTTTTCAAAAAAAGCAATTAAATTTAAACATTTTAGACATTACTTTCTAGAACTTCCATTTAATTTATTATAATTTCAAAATATATATTTTTGGCGTTTTCAATTTTGCAGTATGATAAATACTGTAAAAATTGTGAATAAATTTACATATAACCTTACAAATCTATGTTATCTACAAGATTATATTTTTTTGCAATAATAAAATTTAATTCATTGCATTATATTTTAAACTCATCATTGATATTTGAATGTATCTTTAATAATAAAAATCTGTTATAAGTTAAAATTTTACTAAACTTTTTTAGTACGCGATAGTAAAAATTTTCTGCGTAAATGTTGAGAGATTTAAAGTTTAGCGATCTGTTCTTTTCTAAACTATTACAAACATTTCATCAACATTTCACCAATTGATCATGTTTCATTTAAAAAAAAATAATTCCGAGTATATCATTTTTGATGTAGTGATATTTCCAAAGAAAATAAAAAAATATTAAATTAAAACATCAAATATATTTTTTAGGAGGAAAGTTGATATCTACACTCTTAAAACCAGAATCTTAGCCTGTTTTGAGTGATGACGCATGTTTATCTTCACAGAATAGCTCTGAAACTGTTTATTCTCCAGTTGGACGAAATTATTCGAAAAAAGATGTCAGAGGTTATTTAGATGTTATGTAGATGTAATACCAGAAGTTGTCGGTGCATTCGATAAATGCAGGATATTTAACAGGAATAGAGTGATTCTAATTGGCACAGTTGCTCGTGGCTTAGGCATTGCCATTGAAACACTAATATTAAATAAAACATCATTTCATAGAGCGAGGACCATGTTGGGGTAGGAAAAAGCTGAAAAAATAAAATCACTGTTTTAAAATGAAGATTTACCATACGTTATAGTGCACTGGGACGGAAAAAAATTCCTGATTCTTGCAGAAAATCGATCTTCTACCTATTCTAGTAAGCGTAGACAGTACTGTAAAAATAATTGATGTACCAGGTCTTGAAAATCAAACAGGATTACTTGTAGCAAAGTCAGTTTGCGGCACTTTAAGTGATTGGGGATTAATAGATTTAGTTAAAGCTATTTGCGTAGACACGACGAATGCAAATTTAGGACGAAGAGATGGAGCGGCTGCAATATTAGAGCAAATGATAAATAAAGATGTATTGCATATAGCATGCAGGCACCATGCTTTAGAGATCATTTTAGGGGCAGCTTTTTGGAAAAATTTTATGGTACTTTAGTGGTCCAATTAATCTTATTTTCATGCGGTTCCGTTCAGAATGGGATAATATGGTATGTAGAGAACTTGGAAATAGGTTGAAAGAGCTAGAACCACAATTGCAACTAAAAATTCTCTATGTTAAAAAATTTATAATAGAACATTTAGAAAATCAACATTTCAGAAAAGATTACAAAGAATTATTAGAGTTATGTCTACAATTCTTAGGAGTTGAGAATGATATTCAAATTCCTAGGCCTGGTGCATGTCATCATGCACGATGGATGGCTAGAGCCATTTATTCTTTAAACATTTTTTTATTAAGAAAACAATTTGAAGTGAACACTCAAGAAATAAAAAAATTTTACAGCATATGTAAATTTATTGTATTTGTATACATCGAATCATGGTATCACCGTTAGCCATTGCTGCTCCAAACAATGACTTAAACCTTTTTAAAAGAATATACGAGTACTCTAATATTGATGCTAAAATCTCAGCAGCAACAATAAACAAATTGAAAAATCACTTGTGATACGTGTCACTAGAGCTATGTGCTTTAATCTTATAAAAATTAGCATTTTTCGATAATAATGTATCGTGGACGACTGAAAAGAAAATGGTTCCAGCACTTGCAAAAGAAATTCAGAGGCAAATGGTGACACTCCTAAAAAATTTTATTTTAACTCCGTCACTGTAGAAGTATTCCTGCAACTAGATCTTGATTACTTTATCAATCGACAAACTTGTCATTTCTTCGAGAGATTCAAACTAGATATTGAATTTTTAGGACAAGAGTGCAGTCAATGGAGCAAAAACAAGTCGTACATTAAAAACAAAGAAAAAATGAAAAAATAAAGGTTATAAATGATTGCGCTGAAAGAGCTGTGCATCTCTGTCAGGAATACATAAATATATTAACGAAAGATGAACAACAAAAGCAATACCTAATTCAATGCGTCGATGAATATAACAAAGAAATTTCAGATGTAACAAAAATAAATTTGGTCAAAAAACTAAAAAAATCATAGACTTTCATTGGACTGTAATTACTAGTATCGTTATATATTTTATGTACAAAAAACATTAAATAAAGAATGAAACAATCATTATATGTTATAAATAAAATGTTTTGTTAAAATTTATTGAATATCGATATATCTATTTTTTCTCTTCACAAAGCTCATTGTTGCAAATGATTAATTACAGCTGAAAGATTGGGGTCTATATGGGTTATGAGGACAAAAATACCTCTTTTCTATGTATGTATCCGTACTTATGCGGACGTGGCAAAGCGAATGTATATATTAGGTACATTAAGCTCTTTAATATAATAGTATAAATAACAAAAAAGTATTTTACACATTTGACTGTCAAAGGTTTCGCACGGTTTCGAAAATTCATATTAAAAGTGAGAGAACGTCTACGCGCAGTCTGAGTATACACGCACAGATGTGTGTGTGTGTGTGTGTGTGTATAATTTAAAGCACACTATTTACATGTTGCCTATATATATCTAAAATAGGTGATGATTTATTTGTTCATTATTAATTTATATATATCTATTCACATCTTTTCTCAATAACTGACATATCTTATTTGAATCATCATTATTTTTACTTTTATCCTCGAAACTTGAATTTTTTGAAAGTAAATGTGTTAAATTTTTTTTAACGTAACCCTGGATAATGCTACATATACTAATGACCATGAGTAAAAACTGGATTCAGTAAATAGACACCAACTTTGTTCAATGTTTGGACTTGTGATTTGTTCATTGTCATGACATATCCTAATCGTACTGAAAACTGTCGTCTTGTCATGTCAAAAGGAATTTCTTCTTTTGAAGAAGTCAAATGAATCCGTGGTATTGATACAACTTTACCCAATTGTTTACCGCTAATTATTTCTGCCTGTATACAGAATTTCATCATTTTCCTTACTATTAAACGAGTACTATTACGAAGTCCATTATTTAAATTTATATTTCTCAGCAAAATAATTACAGCACCTACTTTTAAACGTAAATTATGAGGCAGTAGACCATTTGGCGTAAGTGGCGTAAGTATTATCTTCCCATGAATCTACACTTAGATACTCTCTTATATCGCCGTGCATTTTATTTTAAATGTTATTATTAATTTTTAGCACATCATTGTTTTTCGGCGCTAAAATTCCTCTTTCGCAAAGTTTATTGGCATTATTGTAACGTCGCCGCCTTTTCCTAAATTTAATATTTTTCACTGAAAATAATATCAAATGCTCGACAGACGAAACGATAAGCTGTGTATACATTATATTGTATATGCACGCGCATCCCGTCTGCCTACGAAAAAAAGTAATCTCTCCGCTATATACCTACAAGTTTCTGGGTTTTCGGCTTTTCCGTTCCCAGGGACCTTTGTCTTAGTAAACATGATAATAAACCAAGTGGAATCTCGAGTGTCGCTGGTTTCCTTTGGAGACGCGCATCTCAAATTGTCACTGAGTTTATTTTTCCGTAAAACTATAGGTTAACAAAGCCAGCTGCAAGCTATAAAAATCCAGATAGGGCCCGACCGCTCGAACTTTTACGACCCAAAGCGCTGAGAAAATTTCGGGCGGGGCGGAAATCGGGAGATGTTATCTGCCTACAGCCGCGCACGTGTACAGAAAATCGATATTTTTTGTTTCCTCTTGTCCTCTCAAATAAATCTTCAAACCACTCAACCCCCCGCTTGCTAAAGTACCCCGGCCGAATAACGGAAAAACTATTTTTAACGACACAGCATATCTTTCTTATTTTACAAACAAATAGTTGCTTAAATATTAAGAATTAATATTGCCTGTTAAAATATTAAGTTAGTCAATATTTTCTCTCTAAAATTTAAGTCATTTTTAATCTAAATTAAGACTGTTGAATAGATACAAAACTAATAATAAAAATACTGACCTTTAGTTATTAATTAACAATAAAATTTAGTACAAAAGAAATGTCATCGCACTATTTTAACACATTACTATATGTACAGTCAATAAATCCTAATTATTTAGTTAAATAAGATTTAATCTTAGAATTAGTTTATTTACACATATGCATATGAACATATAGAAAAAACTAACCAAAGCCTACCCTACGAAAGTTATACCGGATTATCAATTATTAAACATACATTAAATTATAAATAAATAATATCAATTGTTAAATGCTGAAAAATCAAAACACCAAAAATTCATCCAAACGCTACAAAATTCTAGTAATTAATATGATTATTATTATTATATGTAAAATTAATCGCAACTATTTGTTATAATTTTTATTGTAAGCTATTTCTAAGTTAGAAGATAAGTTGCGTATAACGGACTGAGCATTGCAATAGATTTTTACCCGTGTTCATTAACGATTATTCAACAATTCACTTTGTACAAAGAAGGGGAGGTGCGGGTAAAACGGCGCATAGTTGAACGTGATTTTCCTGTAAAAATTATCTACAACACATAAACATTTATAATAGGGAATATTATGACTAATACTTATAAAAGATTGTTTAAACAGTATATTCTAAAGAGTAATTATTAAACAAATAATCAAATTACAAAATTTATAATTATTTATTTAAAAATCTATACTTGAAAATAAAAATTTTAGCGAATCAAGATAATAGTCAAATATCTTTACTAACAATAATAAAAATAATCCATGAATACTATATTTTAAACAATCTTTTATAAATATTCATTTTTGCATCTGTAAATGGCACAAGCGTCGCCATCTGTCTCGGGGACAGAGAATCTATTTTGGTCTCACCCCCGGAAAATTTGGTTAGAGTAAGGGGTCTCCAGACCCAAGCGTAGGAGGAGCCCTCGAGGAAACTCTCTTTCCATTGGAAAATCCTCCGAAAATCTCTCGAGGAGGGAAATCGAGGGATGGGCCAAAGGTTATGAGTATCCTCGAGTTGCAATTCAAAACTCACTCCGGTCCCGACTCCCTCCCGGTAAACAAACTATTCGCGCTCAGTCCGCATTTTGATTCAATTACGAATTCGGTCCCGGCTCTCAGTCAGTTCGGAAGCAACAATCGCGCTTAGTCCGCATTTCTTTTTATTTTACAAAATTCTCAAGCGCGCTTAGTCCGCATCTACATTTTTTTATTACGCGCTTAGTCCGCAACTGTATAACTTACAAATTTTACCGCGCTTAGTCCGCTTCTCAAATTGTTACAAGTTTACGCGTTTAGTCCGCTTATTGAATATATTACATTTTTTTCAAACGCGCTCAGTCCGCACCTTGAATTTATATAAGTTTGTACGCGCACCGTTCGCTCATTTATTTTTATAATATATACCTCTGAAATTTGAACTATGTGTTTCTTTTATTACTAAAAATCCGACACCTTATTCGTATCAAAGGAAAATTTCATTCCTACTTTTACTCGAGAAAGCTCGACGAGTGCAAAACTCACAGCCCAAGCAGCGGGTCAACAACAACATAAGAAAAGTAAGTAAAAATTATTTCATTTATTTTACTCTGTACTATCTTTTCCTTGTAACCATCACTGTGTGGTTTGGAGTCATTTCTTTTCCGCTACGAAGTAGAGTCAAGTGCCGGTTGACTATAAAGTTCTTATATCTAGTGTCGCTAAATCTAGAAGGTTTTGAATAAGGTAATTTGTAATTCAAACTGCCGATCAGGATATCCATCCTGTTAATCACAGTATTTGAATACACAATACTAAAATCGCGAATTTTTCTCCTTTTTCATAAAATTATACTAACTTTGCAAGTGGCTGTTCAGGATTTGCGCCTGTTTAGCAGTCGCTCCAAAGTTAGTCAAATTTCTAAAATAAAATCATCCAATAAGATCCCTTGTTTAGATTTGTTTGCATCATTTTTATAAAAATAAATTTAGCACTCTATCCGCTCTAATAACTACTCCCGAATCACACCACACGCGACAGCTCATCCCTACCTATTTGCGGAAACGCAAGGGTAAAAAGGAGCGACACCCTTCTTGGAAGTTTTCTACCGAGAATATTTCCAAGATTAAAACGAACGGATTTGGTTCGAAAGGACTGCAACCGACGTGACATTATTATTATCAAAGCAATATCCATAAATTTCCATAATTATATCACTGGTTGATAATAACTCTGTTGGAAGTAAAGTTATATCATTGTCCATTTCAAGTTTGTTGGAATATTTTCTATCTCCAATTTTTAATAGTCATTTGAAACGGTCACGACTTATCTCGGTCCTGTAGTAATTAAATTTATTTAAGAATACAAAATCTATTGATTTTACTATCTGAAAAGTCACGAACATTTACTAATCTGCGTCGTGATTCTGACAACAGATTAAATAGAAAGATTTTAAATTTTTATAATAATTCTCAATTATGATAGTTCAGGTCTGGGATACCAGGTAGTGCAGGTTCATCGCAATAAAGAGATTTTTGTTCTTTATAACAAAAATAAATATATTCAAATAAATAAATAATAGAATATTGCGTATATCTTGCATATATTCTAAGTATCACAAAAATTAAATGGGTAAATCCGCTTTGATCTTTACAAACAAAAATAAAGAGATACGCGTTTAAGTTGCGTAATCTGATTTGAATCGTATGGTTACAAGAAGAGATTTTATGCAGATACGCTTAAATTTGGTAACGAAATTTTTCTAAATTATTTTGACAAGAATTAGAATTTTTCTAAGTCTAGGACTGATACGCTTTATGATGCGATATCGTGCCTAACTCGAAATTTTTATAAGTGTAGAAATATTTGAAAATATTCTAAGTCTTTTACCTGCTCAAGGCATAAGTTGCTCAAGAGCAAGGACTAGGCGCTTTAGTTGCGCTTCGGCTAGTGAGCTCATACTGTCCGTGCGGGTCCTTTTATAGGCCTCGGAGCGAGCGGGGATCGTGCCGCCGAAAATACTATTGCATTCACACTTTCACACAGACATTCACACCTATGTACAAAACCCATTCATACAAATAATTTATAATATACGCGCGCTACGCCGTCGCCGCTTCTATATATGTATATATATATATATATATATAAATATATATATATATATGGCGTGTTGCGCGCTCTCCCTCTTTTTTTCGGTGTTGCTGCTACCGCCGCTCGCTGGCTCGTGGCGCTGCTGAAGTTGCGCTGTAATAACCCGGTGCGTTCACTCAGGCGCCGCTCTTAGCAGGTTTAGTCAGGAGAAAAATAGCGTAGTTTGGACCTTAACTGTGGGCAGAACTTAGAACAAGCTATCCGTTTATTTAGTCTCAGAAGATACAGAAAAACTGTGAAGTGTTCTGGAGCGCGGCTCGAACCAATCTCCCTCCGGGGTGCTCTTCTCTGCCGCACGTAGCCTCCGTTCCCTCCTCCTGGTAGATCCGGGTGCTGGAGAGGGACGCTGACGGCCGTGGTGGTGGGAAGGTCTCCGCCTCGGCTGTAATCTGTTCCCTCCTCCCCGCATCCCTGGGTCCGGGAGAGGGATGTTGGTGGTTAGACGGCGGCAAGGCCTGGTAAAACCCCGGGGAAAAAGGCCTCGTCCTAATCCTGCCAGATGGCATCTGGGCATTCCCAGGCCCTCCTTAGCTGTCGTCTCGGGTTTTGGTTTTTATGGCGTTTTCTGGTCCTCTTTATGGCTCGCCCGGTTTATGTTTTATAGCCCTTCGAGCGATGAGTGATAATCCCGCATTTTATTGTCTTTCTGTCGCGTTTCTATATGCCTTGAATTTCTTGCGTTTTTCATTTTTGGGATTCGCACCCGCGCGACGTCACAGACTTCGATCTGGACAAATGTGGGAACGGCAAGCGTGCAATTTATGTATATTTTTTCGATTGCGGAGAGTGTGCAGGACAAAGGTAGAGTTGTACCGCGCACGTGAGACCGCGCTGTTTTCGGGTTCGAGTTTTATGGCTTTTCCTCGTAAGAAAAGTACGTAGGCTCGAATCCGAATCTCGAGTACGCGCATCTGGCCAGCATAACATCGGCTCGAGCATGGGCCCGCGCTGTTGAGCCGAGCTGTGCGGCGCGGATGTTGGGCTCGGGTTTTATGGCGGATCGGATTAGCGCGGGCGGCGGGGACAGCTTCGACAACGAGTGCTTTGAGCGGCTTTGTTTCATAGTTTTTGTGTGGATGAGCATTGGAGAAGGGAAATTTGGGATTTCCCAGCGACTGTAAAACGATCGGCGACTAGCAGTAGGGTCGAGCGTCGATCGTCTGCGAGGGCGGCTGCGCACAGTGGTCTCAAAATCAAAAAAATGGGACAAATTCAGTCTTAGATCGAGTATTCAATAAAATCCATTTTTTAAAATTGAAAACATAACTTGATGTACCTAGGAATGAAATAGGATACCGCTTCTTTGTATTATAAACCCGCATATAAGGTTAAAAAATCGATAAAGTTAACCTAAAATGCAATCATTATTTCCGCAATTTATAAAATGATTGAAAATAAAAATTTAATTTCCAAATTAGTGCAGATATGGGTTTTTAATGTATTTTTCGACGCTGAATCCGAATCCGATGTCGGAAATACAATAAATCAAAAATCAACCCCTCCAACAGGGTAAACTCATATCTTCTCTTATTTGGAGAATACATTTTTGCTTTTAATCATTTTATAAATTGCGGAAATAATAATTGCATTTTAGGTTAACTTTATAGATTTTTTAACCTTATATGCGGGTTTATAATACAAAAAAGCGGTATCCTATTTCATTCCTAGGTACATCAAGATATGTTTTCATTTAAAAAAAAATGGATTTTATTGAATACTCGATCTAAGACTGAATTTGTCCCATTTTTTTGATTTTGAGATCACTGTGCTGCGGCGGAGTCAGTTGAGAGCTGAACTCCGAGCAGTGCGCTTCGCAATTTTTATTTGAATATAGTTTTTATTTTACTGAGTTTATTTGTGTTTTAATTATTTATCCTTTCTTCGCAAATTACGCGAGAATACTCTCGGAGTATTAACAGTCACCATGCAGTGTGTCTACCTCAACGCCAGCAGGCCAGCAAGGCGGAGTATGAGGGACACACCCTTCTTTTCGACTGTACGTCCTCTGCACCACTGAGCATTCTGCTCGGTCTGGCATGGCTGCAGATACTACCACTACATGGACGCAGCTCTCTTGGCCATCACCCGGGCTCGGTTCTGTGAGATTCACCTGCTCGTTGTTTGTGTGTGTTGTGTCGTATGATGTCAAGAATACCTTGTGGATGAAGTTTTCTGTGGAGAATGAGTCGTCGACTGAGTCTGCAACTGATGGGGAGTCTGCGCAGACATCCATCCCTTCCAGATCCATATGACTGTCATTTATGGTTTCGGGGCTGGGAAAGGGATTGCGTGAGAGTGCATCTGCATTAGAGTTGGCTCGACCTGCCTTATATGCCACCCTGAAGGTGTACTCTCTGAGGCGAATTCTCCATCGTGCAAGTTTAGAGTTTGGGTCTTTGATATTTTGCAGCCACACTAAGGGGCGATGGTCGGTGACCAGGGTGAACTTAGTTCCATAAATATATGGCCTGAATTGCTCTACCCCAAAGATCATTGCCAGTAGTTCCTTTTCGCTTGTCGAGTAGTTCCTTTCGGCCTTTCCAAAAAGTCGGGAGGCATACGCTATTGGCAAGTCCTTTCCAATTGTTCCTTGGCTTAGGACTGCCCCTGCTGCGTAGTCGGAGGCATCGCAGGTTATTATAAAGTCAGCGCTGAAGTTTGGGTGCTAAAGAAGGGGGGGGGGGCACTCAGGATGTTGGTGAGTGTTTGGAAGGCCTTCTGTTGATCAGCAGCCCATTCGAACTCCGTTTGCTTCTTCAGCAGTTTATAGAGGGGTTTTGCAATTCTTGCTAGGTCTTTAATAAATCTCCTTAATACCCTACTAGGCCAAGGAATTGCTTGACATTCTTTTTGTTTCTAGGTACCGAAAAATGCTTAACCGCTTCAACCTTTCTGGGGTCCGGACTCACACCTCTGCTGGAGACAACGTGTCCCAGGTAAGTGATTTCCTTGCAAAAAAAGGAGCATGTCTCCGGCTTGAGCGTCAATTTGGCAGCCTTCACCTTGTCTAAGAAATTTCCTAATTTATTTATATGTTCGTCCAGGGTCAGGGAGTAAAGAATGGCATCATCCATGTACACTAGCATCGCCACCCCTTGAAGACCGGAGCAGATTTTATTCATCATCTTTTGGAAGACTGAGGAACTAGTGCGGAGCCCCATTGGGGTTCTTAGGAACTCCCAATGCCCAAAGGGAGTGGAGAAGGCGGTTAGAGGCCTCGAGGTGGGTTCCAGAGGGATTTGGTAGAATCCCGAGGCTAGATCCATAGTGGAAAAGTATACGGATTTGCCCAATTGGTCAAGGATGTCTGTGATATTTGGCAGCGGGTGGCATACGTTCACGACCTTCTCGTTGAGAGCTCTGTAATCGAACACGAGCCGCCACTTCCGCTTGCCCGAGCTGTCCATTTTCTTGGGAACTAAGAAACAAATTCCGTTATAAGGTGATATGGAAGCCTGTATTATACCGTCTCTGACCATTTCTCGTATCTGTCTGTCCAGTTCTTCCTTCTGTATGTGTGCGTGTCTGTATTGTCTGATGTAGACTGGAGCATTGTCTGTTAGTTCTATTCTGTGCGTGAATACGTCAGTGGCTTGTAATTTATCTCCCGGCAAAAAGAATTGATAGGAGTATTTGCTGATGAGCTTTATTAATTTGTTTTTTTCTTTTAGGTTTAAATGGTCCAGTTTGATCTTTCTCAAGAGTGTTGCCACTCTCTTGGCTTCGTCACGTTTGTCAGGTACGCTGGGCTGGGTGTCGCTTTGTTCATTAGCAACTAAAGGGTTTTCTTCTAGGTTAGGGATTGGGAAGGTGGCTGTTATTGGTTCGAAGGATGAATTTATGGCGCATACTCTCACGTGCCCGTCTATTGATTTCACGAGGGTCTCGCCCAGGTAAACGTCGGGCCCGATGTCAATGCGTGGAAGAATGCCTTCTGTGAGATTGCCGGCGTTGACAGGAATTTCAATGATTTTTCTTCTCCTAGGTGCCAGTGAGATGGTGGTGTTCCTTGTGAAAGGAAAGGAGGATACGTCTATACGCATTTCTCTGTTGCCATTGCAGCGAAAGATCAACTGCGCTTGCTCGTTCTCGAGGAAGTTTACTCCTATGATGCCTTCGCTCTCTATCGGGAAATTGTTTGAGACCTTTTGTACAAACTGTATCTTTTTCCGGCGTTTATTCGCGCTTCCTTGTGCACGAGTTTTTCCTTGATTAGGTTAAGCGCGCATCCAGTGTCGATCACAACCGAAATGCTCCCGCTCACATGCTCGTTGCTTAGTTTGACGCTGGGTAGTTTTATTTTCCTTAGTCTCTCGGTGCTGTAGTGGACACGTAGGTCGCAGGGCTGTTCGGTTTGTTGAAACCTGGTGCCGCCCCGCTCGCTCGAGTTCCTTGCCCGTTTAAATCCGATTGTCCGTTTTGCGCGTAGTTTGATCTCTCCGCCCCTGAGTTTCTCTGTCACGAGTGGTGCTTGCCGTGGTTGCCAAAGCCGTTGCGTTGTCTCCCATTGTTCCTTTGTATACGCGGAGCTTTGCATTTAGCCTGCATGTGTCCGCGTTTCCCGCAGTTGTAACATTCGATCGCGCTGATGTCTCTTCGCGGCCTCTTCTGGCTCTCGGGCCGATCGTCATCTCGCGAATTGTTTACGTATCCGACGCGTACGGGGCTCGCTGGTCGATTTTATTCCCTTTGTCGTTTTCCGCGGTTTCAATCGTTAGCGGTTTTAATCTCGTTCTTTTCGCAGAGCGTTTCTCGATGGCTTACGATTCGCTCAGCCTCCATCCCATGATCTATTGCCTCTATGAGGGTCTCGGCATGCTTTCGTTCGACGCGATCTTGTATTTTGTCGTCCCTCAGGCCCGCTACGAAACTATACCTCGCGTTGTCGTGTAGCCCCTCGATGACGCCCTCGGCCTTTTCCTTCGAATACGTGCGTCGGGCTACGTCTATGAGCTGCTCCACGAGCGAGCTCACGCGCGTACCGAAGTCGCGTACGTTCTCTCCGCATTCCTGGCACACGTAGGTCAGTTCGCCCAGTAATTCGTTGTATCTTTCCTTCGGTCCGAAGGCCTTCTTTAAATCCGCAAGCAGACCCTCGAGATCGTCGTGATCCGGCCTGCTGTCGAGGTACATTCCCACGCGTCCCCTGCATTGCCCTCGGACCATTTCGATAAAGAACTCGCGCGCGTCTGGATCTATTGACTTGTATGCCTTCCGACAGGCGCGTATGAAGGTGTTTAGTGCGGTTGCCGGTTGCCGCCCCCCGAAACTCGGGCACTATGCGTATTGCTGCTCGCACGTCCATCGTCTTTGCTCCTGTGCTGGTGCTGGAGCACGATAACGATCTTGTCTCGGAGTCGTCCCTAGTGTCGGCTCTGATGTCTCGGTTTTCGATATCGACTGCTTCGCCTGCTCCTGCCTCGCCGATCGGGTTGATTCGCCGCGATTTCCGCGCTCCGTTTGCTGCGCTCCCTTTGCGTTTGCTTGCGCGTACTGAGGTAATTTTATTTCGTGGGTCGGACGTTCGTTTTTTATTACTTATTAATTTTTGGATTTCAGATACAGTAACGTTGACCGGCGTGTGTGAAGGTTCGGACTTGCGGAATGTTTGGGACTCACTCTTGGATCAGATGAGTATTTGACGTTATGACTTCTTTTAGATATTTTTTCTGTCTTTGAGCTTGATTCTTTGTGCTGATTGTTTTAGCTGTCGAGCATTAACCAGGGTGCACTTGATGACACACGCTTCGAGATTCGCGGGCTTCTATCTACTTGACTCGGAGCTTTACAAGACTTTGTTTACTCTGTCAACGGCACGCGAATTGTTTGTCCCGATATTGTATACTGTTTAACTAGAATTGCACTACCTTGTACGCTTTGTCCGTTGTAATAAAATGATTACCGATCTCGGTTCTTTGCCTAAATTGCGGATTATCACTCGTTTGCGCTCTTATATGAAATGGCTATAGACTTACTCGGTGGCTGGAGCCGTGCCTGTGATCTTTGGAGACGCTGTCACGCTCGTTTGGATCACTTCCTTCTTGACATTCGTCCTTGGCGTCTGAGGAAACGTGACTAAAACCCAGACGAAGAAGGTGGCACTCGTTCATGTGGTTCCGCAGTTTATCGTGATGAAATGCTGTTCCGGCGTCTCTCGTCCTGGCTTCTATGCTGCTGTGATGATGGTTTTTCTTCCTCGGCTTGCAGTGTGGCTCCCGTCTCTTCGGAGGATTTTCAAGCTTTTGCTTGAATTTTAGTGGTCGAAGTATTCCACCGCTGGGCACCAGTGTAATAACCCAGTGCGTTCACTTGGTGAAAGGTGGTAGCATGGAGCGCGCGCCTTTTGAATCGGCGTTACTCCCGATGAGATATTGGGACAGGAGCCGCTCTTAGCAGGTTTAGTCAGGAGAAAAATAGCGTAGCTTGGACCTTAACTTTGGGCAGAACTTAGAACAAGCTCTAAGTTTCCGTTTATTTAGTCTCAGAAGATACAGAAAAACTGCGAAGTGTTCTGGAGCGCGGCTCGAACCAATCTCCCTCCGGGGTGCTCTTCTCTGCCGCACGTAGCCTCCGTTCCCTCCTCCTGGTAGATCCGGGTGCTGGAGAGGGATGCTGACGGCCGTGGTGGTGGGAAGGTCTCCGCCTCGGCTGAATTCTGCCCCCTCCTCCCCGCATCCCTGGGTCCGGGAGAGGGATGTCGGTGGTTAGACGGTGGCAAGGCCGGGTAAAACCCCGGGGAAAAAGGCCTCGTCTTGCCTGATGGCATCTGGGCATTCCCAGGCCCTCCTTAGCCGTCGTCTCGGGTTTTGGTTTTTATGGCGTTTTGTGGTCCTCTTTATGGCTCGCCCGGTTTATGTTTTATAGCCCTTCGAGCGATGAGTGATAATCCCGCATTTTATTGTCTTTTTGTCGCGTTTCTATATGCCTTGAATTTCTTGCGTTTTTCAGTTTTGGGATTCGTGCCCGCGCGTCCCGCGAGAGTCGCGAGTTAGTCGCGGTATTGATAGTGGCGCCCTATTCGTTACATTACAGCGCTGTCAGCTGTAGCGCAGGCTCATCCTAATTGAAAATGGGGGAACGCGATACTCGTGTAAAATCTAAAAATGTATTCAATATATTTTAGTTTTTATTCTGTATAGTTTTTTGCGGAGCTTGTACGGGGCGTTACACATTGTTTAAATTCTTTGTCACAATTACTAACTCATATTTTATCTTTTACAGACATTATTTAGAATATGGAATATATAGCGACTGCAAATGCTATAGCAAAAACACCGCAATCATAATAATTAGTCTGATTCTGTACTTGTTCGAAAGGTATGCGTAAATTATCTTTATTTCGAAACATCCTATCAATAACAATTTTATTTTTATTTATTTATTTATTTATTTATCAACTAGAAAAAAATGCCGAGTTATTCACAACACTCCGCATTCCTGCAAAGATAAACGAAGTTATCTGACCGCAGGTTTGAAACTATAATTATAACAAAAAAAAAAATAACTTAAAAACTAGAACTTTCCATATAGCCACCAATCTTTGGACAATATTGCCCGAATGTTAAAATTCTAGATTGGCCAGATTAGATAATATTAAGGAGGGATTATATAACCTTTATACATTTTTTAGCAATATTGCTGAGGACCAAAATGTCTGTTTTTTTATTGTATCGTTTTTGCGGGAACCCCTAAAGCATCCAATCTTATCTCAATATTTTATTTCCAGATTGTGCAATACTGTACATAATTATGCTGCAACTATAAGGCAACATTATTATCAGATGGAACAACGTTTCACTAACATTGCAATAATATTCAAAATTTTTTGCATTAGTATACAAAATTTCTATATTGATGTAAAACTTTTTCAACACCGCAGCTATGTTAGTGACATGTTATAAAGTTGTTGCCTGATGGCTGCAGCAGTATTATGTTCAATGTTGTGCAATCTGGATATGCAATATTGAGGCAAGATTAGATGCTGTAGGGGTTTCCGCAAAAACGCTACAATGAAAAAACGGACAATTTGGTCCTCAGAAATGTAGCTCGAAAATTTATAAAGGTTTTTGTATTAAATTTCTATTATTTTTAAACGTTCCACCCCAGGCTGTGATTCCATAGCTTATTATGCTATGGAAAAAGGCATAATATATCATCATTAAAGTCTCAGTTGGCATTGTTTTCGCAATTTTGTAAAAGATATATACTAGATATTTAGTTTGCTCAATAATATATAACATATGCATATCTCATTTCAAATTATATTCAAAAAATATTCCAAAATATTAGTAGTTTTCTACTCTAACTAATTTTTCATCATGTATCTTTACATCCATTTCGTTAGGAACACTATTGTCATAGCTACCGAAAGTCATACAAACAGATTAATCAACATTTAATGATAGCTTATTTACCGCAACCTTTTCGTGTTTTTTTTAACAAATAATTATTTATGTTGTCTTGGGCTTTCACCCAACGATCCTCTGTTGCAATTATGGCAGTGTCGTTAGCGTGCGACAAAATAGCTTCCTGAGGTATCTCTTGAAGTATACCATTTATGTACAATATAAACAACAGTAGACCAAGTATCGTACCTTGTGGTACAGTAGTATTTATTAGAAGGTTATCACTCACACAACCATCAATTTTTTAATTTTGATATCTATTACTAAGGTATCTAAAAATGCAGGATTAGCGCCTGCCCCCTAATTTCTGTGCAGTATAATTTATCTAGTAGAACACTATGATCTACTGTGTCGAAAGCCTTCGCCAGATCGAGAAAAGTTACTAAAGTTGGTATACTCTTATCAATAGCATTGTACAATAAATTCTTTAGGTAATTTAGTGCATTTTTTGTGCCTATTTTTTTGACAAAACCAAATTGGTGTTCGGAGATTATGTTCGTTTTAGTTACAAAATCATAAAGACTATTGTGTATTATTTTCTCAAAAATTTTTGCTACGATCAATATTAGTGAAATAGGCCGATAGTTTGTGATTTTATTTTTCACCTGCCTTGTAAACTGGCACAATTTCCGTCTTCTTGAGTGCATTAGGCCACATACCTGTCTCAATGCATTAATTTATAATATACGTTAGTGCATCAGCTATATAGTTGCCTCTTAATTTCAACGTCATCAATTTATAATATACGTTAGTGCATCAGCTATATAGTTGCCTATTAATTTCTACGTCATCAATTTATAATATACGTTAGTGCATCAGCTATATAGTTGCCTCTTAATTTCAACGTCTTGAAGTTTATCATGTCTACTTCACAACTTCCTATTTGTTTGTTCATTTTTTATAATTCATAAAGGTTTTTGGCTGTTTTTTTTGGAATCTTATTTATTGCAATAGAAATTGGGTAGTGGTCTGTTATTGAAAGTCTTATTTTATATGTAGTTACTGTTAGATTGTTTGTTTTAATAAAAATATTGTCGATACAGGAACCTTTTGCGAGTCCAACTGGCGGCTTGGTGATACCAACAAAACCAGGGATGTATCAATTCTCAAGGAAATTAAATAGAAACTTTTGACTAAGATTATCATGTTCTAGTAAATCAATGTTAAAATCACCTATTAATAGGTGATTTTTAACACTTTATTCGCAATTAAAAATTTATTTATCTCTAGAATAAATTCGGACTTTGGTCCCGTCTGACCTATAAACCGCTGTCACCGCAAGATTATTTTGGTTATTGAGTTTAATACTTGTATTAATAATCTTAATTCTACCAGTTTGAAACACTTTAGTGTTTTGTTTTAAATTAATATTCACAAAGACCATTACGCCATCATTTTTGTGTATCGAACTGTAATTATAGTAACACTTGTACTCATAGCCAGATTCTTTTAATTCATATATTGTATAATTAGTCTGTTGGAAAGTTTCAGTTCAGATAACAATAGATAGCTTAGTAATTAAACTCTCAATTAGTTATTTTACTTTGTCAAAATTATCATTCATGCTTCTTACATTTATATGCATGATCGTGTCATTTTTATTACTACTAATTTTGTTAAAATTATCAACACTACTACATGATCTTTCATTCTGAAATGAATATCTTTGGATCATATCTATGAATTTGAATGAAGCTATATTTACCTATTTCGTTTCTTTGTTTAACGCTGTAAAGACCGTACTTGGTATAAGGACATGATGCGCGAGTATACAAATAATTATTTAAATGAAGAGAAGCTAGCCTTTGGCTCGAGAGCCTTATATTACTAAAGTTAGGCGCGAACTATAAGATCTAATTGTAAGTATGCCCCACGCTACTTGTCTGAGTGGACGCGGATTTGTGCGTGGACGATATTCTGTCCATGACTACGTTTGGCGGACGTAGGAGTGTCCGCTGTTACTTGCGGTCGTTGTATGCAAGTTGGTTGTGACACTTCTGTGTCCTGCGGACTCAGCGTTATGTCCGCTATTCTCACCTCGTGTGTGGACGCTGATGGTTTGTCCACAAATATCGAACTCTTACCTGCACGTCGTGACTGCGTAGCTGATGTGAATTTATTTATGCCAATTGAGGTTTAATTATTATTTATGATTCAATACACAAGGGTTTCAATCGTATTGAATGTTATGTTTTTATGGGCTCAGAGCACTTCACATACGTTCAGAATACAGAATTTGACTAAATTTATATGTTGTATTAAAGGATTCGCAAGTTCTAGGTTTTTCGGTTGTTTCTTAGAATGTTTAGTCTAATTTAATAGCTGTATTTATAATTAATCTTAGCAACTTACAATTATTATTAACCTGCACACTTGAGATGGTTCTAATCACTCGTTTGTGGCAGATGCTGATTGTTACAATCTACACGCGTTTACGTGGCAATATATAATTAAGTTAGATGATCAACCGCTCTTGCTAACACCGGAGATTCCACTCGACGGTCCTTAGCTTGTACTTATCTCTGTAGCACGGATCTGAGTTCCAAGGGCTCTCCGGTGCCCTATGCTTATACCAAGGGACGGATTTAGCACGCTTCCAAGGTGTTGGACGGATGTAGCATGCTCCAAACACTAACACTAGCAAACACCGCTGCTTCACCTTAGAATCAGTCGTAACCGCCTGGGGGTAAGTCACTACGCAAAGAGACGCTGTGTGGATCGGCTCCGGAGTTTTTAAAGCCTTGGTACCGATTCAGGCAGTTATGAAATATAGATGAAGAAGATCACGGTCTCATTAGCATTCGCCACACTAAGGATTGACGCGTAAGCTTTGCAGTCGTGGTTCGCGCGCAAGGAGTGCTGACACAGAGGTCAGAGCACTCACTTCGATTTGCGACGCTCGGTTGTGCTATGTCGCAATCAGATGCAGTATACGTCGTCTGTACGAGTAGCAGACGGCGCACTTATCTCGAGTCACATCAGTACGGAAGTGCGTCGTATGCCGCCATCTTCGGTTGCACGGCGAAATATTCCCTCTTCAGAAATCAATTTTCAAAATTTATTTAAAATTGAATAAACACAAGGGTTATTGTATAATCGCGGTTTTAAGCATTATTTGCCCACGGCCTATCGAATGAAAGGGCTTAGAGCACCTTACTTAACTTTTTTTATGCATCATTTTATTAAACCTAGGGCCGTAAAGAAACCTTACGACTCGGGGAAAAAAGGGTACGGTAACTTTGTAGAGCATGATTTGACCTTTAATTACCCCCCCCCCCCCACCCTCGCCAGTTTTATTTTTTCCAACGCCAGTTTTCCCAAAATCGCCAAGAAAGAAATGTGTCCGCTTTATCTGCGACATACTGTATAACCGACTGTTTGACATCGACTTGGCTGTTTTTTTGCGCTGTGATCTCAGGTACTTTTTTTGTAGAGGTTTTGTTTGTCCAAGAGCATTTTTGTACGAGAAATTCTTGAAAACTGTTCGATTCAAACTTCTTTGTATTTTGAGACGGCGGCTCTACCTAGTAGGTGAGAGAGCAGCAACGTATAACTTGCCGATATCAGCAAGTTACCGACCATGTGGCGCGAGCGTCGACTATGTAATAATTTACCTGTGCGCAGGTAGATGGCGTGCAGGTATAAAGCATTGGAGAGAGGGATAGCCCCGGGCATATAAAAAGCTCTGCTGCGCTGACCGAGTTATTTGCTCTATGATGCATCAACCAGGCTGATAGAATGAACTTCGATCTCATCTACCGACCAATCGTCCGGATACTTAGTATGCAACGAGCATAGCGCTTTCGAAAGGTTATCCAGGGGATTATTCCTTTCTCCAAATAGAATATCAGTTTGCGATCTTCTGTACATTATGCACAAATATATATATATATATATATATATATATATATATATTACTCTCTTTTCTAATTAAAGTCTATTCATCCAGCTCCCACCCCTTCCTCTTACTCTTTCATAGACAGGACTATTGATCCCTGCCTTGACTGAGCCGGTAATACATAGATGTGGACGTGAAATAGTGGTTCCTCCCAAAGCACCTCTTAATTGCGCAGACCATTGATCATCACAATAATTTTTAATTTCTTTTAAAATAAGTACATCTATAGTAAATTAAATGTATGATACATTTTCATGCAACAGCAAATAATTTATTTTTTATTTTCATTTTCATAAGGTATTTTTTGCACTAATTAATTGGTGTAAGTGATTTGCAGCATAATTTTTTGTTGACTCTTTTAAAATAAATGTCACATCGACAGTGACAAAATGACGTAGAAAACTATAAAATTTTAGCACATAACAAAACCACTTCAATGTTCTTGCCAGTGAAAAATAACTATATGCATCGATAACTTTTTTGATAATATAAAAATTTCTTGTTTCTTACTAAATAATATGTCATCATATTTTTCTATTTTTTTACTAAAGTTTTAACGTCTTTATTTTCATGATAATCAGTTATTGAATAATTAATTTAGCTTGGCGGCAAAAATAAAAAAATTCAAATATGATACGATAAAATTAAAGCATAAAATGCTAAAATTAAAAAACTAAAATTATGAAATTAAACAATTTCTAAAACGAAAATGTTGAATTGAAATATTAGGAAATATAAAAACCCAAGAGTTTAGAGTATTTTTGTTTTAAATTTAGAATTTAAAATTAATTTTTTTGACTCGTAGTTTTTTAATATTTTCAGTTTCAAAATTTTACCTTTTGTTATAAATCAATGCCTTATTTTCGTGTTTAAATCTTTTTTATATAAAATTTTTACTTTTATCTCAATTAGGAAATGACATTAGAAAAAAAGATCTCAACAAAACTTGAATTTTATCACTATTGCAATATATATATATATATATATATATATATATATATTTTAACCGAGTGACAATAGGAGCAAGGTAAATCACTCTAGTACTAAATTATAAAACTTCTTGCTTCTGTGTAACCTGAAAATCATTGTCGCCGAAACTTTACTTTCTGATGATGATTTTATTCTTATCATAATGGGAAAACTTCCTGTATTTAACGTGTCTTGTAGTTTGGTGGCACTATAAAAGGGGCCTGAGCAGAGCAGCTTGCTACCAAAGAGTATCCAGCTGTAGCCACGGAAACTTCGTGAAGAGAATAGAGTAATCTACAATGGACAAGCTGCAACTGTTGAGAATCTTTCTAACCGTCTTGAGTGCGGTACTTGTACACGACCCGATAACGCGCATTTTTAGTTATGATGTTTGCAGTTTGCGCACGATTACGCATTTATTTAATCACAGTAAAACGTGCAAGATCATTATAAAAGGCAAAGATAAAAAAGACAAAAATCTTGAGAACAATGTTGTTTACAAATTAAAATGCAATGACTGCTCTGCTACATACGTGGGCCAAACGAAAAAAAAAGTTTGTATACGCGCTGAGGAACACAGAAAATCATAAAATAATGTAATCTTTGACCAAATATACTGTAATCATACATTTAGTTTAGACAATTTTAACATAAAAGATAAAAAGCCTAATCTAAATAAAAGATTGATTTCCGAAATGGTACATATACACCTGCAAACTAATGGCATTAATAAAAAGAAAGACACAGCAATAAAGCGATGTATACACGCATCTAATACACCAATTAAAACGTAAACAAAAGCGATTGACGTCAGAATTGTGACGTCGGTATATGCGTGAAATCGACAAGGGAACAAATTTTGGAGCCAACAGCTGAGAGAGCAACACCTTTATCTCCTCTCCCCCCGCCGTCCGGCATGGACAAGACATATTCCGCAATATCCGCATGTACATAATATTAATATGAATAAACAGTTTTCTGATGAGGGTGGCATTGACCACCAAAACGTCGAAGGAAGAAAAAAGAAAAACTTTAGGTTTTTTTCTTTTTCCTTACACACAAATTGCGTCGGGAAGACCGATAGAGCCAACATCATTCTATTAATCACGGTTTGTTGGAAAGCAAGGTGGATGTTATCCGTGTTTTCAGCGAGTCTATCGTAAGTCGCGGAATGCAAGATGCCTGGCAAGTTCAAGCCATCATGTAACAATAATGGCTTATTCTGCGTAAGACCTTTTAATGCTTCTCAAAACACATGCAAAATTCTTTGCACACACACACACATATATTTCCCCTTGAAACATTTTACAGATCTAGATAGAATGATGGCTGACACTGAAGGAGATGCTCTGATTCAGGTCGTACAATTGGATGACGACGACGATAATTAGGAGGGGGAGCAGAAACCTACAGTCATCAAAATAAAGGCAGACGAGGTATCTTCGCGCATTGCGCCGGTAGATATGAGCAGTCGGAGGCTGTATTCGGTGATGATAAGACACGTATACATGTTAATCTGTGTGTAGTACAGTAGGTGTGCACCGCGTGTCTAGATAGCGAAAATATTTCAGTCATGTAATTTTTGTGGGGTACGAGAGCATGTGTTTAGCAATGGTGCGATAAAGCAGTTAGTGTAATTGGCGTACTAAGTTAGTGGAATTGGCGTTGAATCGTAGGAAAAATATTGCAGATGTGATATCTGCATAGCTCACAATGCTCAAGGATTTGACGCGCAGTTCGTATGGAAATACTTGATGGGACGTAAAGATTTCCGTAAAACACCAACCTTAAATCTTAGTGGTTCGAAAATATTCATAATAAAATAACAAATATCTAGATCGTCGATAGAGACATAACATCGTCTAAAATGAGCGGAATTGGTGGGAAAAATGCCGAAACGCCCGTTACGTGTGCTCACTGCAACAAAACAGCCAGGGGAAAAATGAGGACCTGTGAGTTGTGCAACGAGCATTTCCACACCATTTGCGTCGCTCTACGGTCCATACTGGTGGGAGATGCTCCCACACTCGCCTGTGCTGCCTGTGCAGTGGAATACGCCGTCGTCACGCCCAACATCACGCAGACGAGGGCGAAGTCGGCGGCAGCGACAGCAGCAACGGCAAACACATCCGCCAAGGGCACACCTGTAACAGGTGTGCCCAAGAAGAATAAGTCTGCGCCCTCATCTCTTGCCGGCTTCAGAACCCAGTCGCCTGCGAGAACACAGGCGACGTCCATCGAGGGGTCCCTCAAGGATATGTTCGCGTTTATATATTCATCAGGCACAAAACATCGTGTCTGAAAGGGTCTCACGAATCGAGAAGAGACATAGCCCCCTAAAAAAACGCCTCAAAGCCCTTGACGACTTGTCTGCGCTCAAGATTCGGCTAAGCAATTTCGAGTCCTCCATCTCTGAGCTGCAGGCACAATACCAAGAGCTGTCGTCAAGGAGCTCCGCATAGCAGCAGAACAACAGCATTGCTCCAGCCTCGGAGGAGATCAACAACCTCCACAGCGAGCTGGCTGAGATCAAGAGGAGGCAGGAGCGCTCTGCGGGCAATGTGGTGGTGATTACCGGCCTGGCCTATACCCAGGAGACGTCACTGCAACTCCTGGCTTTCTCCGTCCTGGCTGCACTGGATCCCACGGTCCTGAAGTGAGACGTGGCAGCCGTCAGGATCATGGGGAGACTTGACGCAACCAACATCAATGCGCAAGGTGACAGCAGACTCCTACCTCTAGCTGTCACTCTCTCTTCCAGTCCGCTGGCCCGCTCCATCATAGTGGCCAAAGCCAGGAAACGCAAGCTTCACACTAGTGAATTGGATGATGCACTACTGGAGGAAGCGATAGCTCTCTGCCCAGACCACCAGGGACTCATCAACATCAATGAGCTGCTTCCTCCAGACATCCACAAGCTGCGAGTCAAGGCCAGGTTGGAGGCAAAGAAGAGAAGGGGATGGCGCTCTTTCGTGAGGGACGGCAGGATCTTCATCCGTTCTGGCGAGGACAATGAACGGGCCACCATCATCACTACAGATGCTGATCTTGAAGCCGCCGACAGCTAGTATTATTTCGTCATCTGACGGTGAATGGTCGGGCAAACCAGGTAAGCTGGAGTATCTTTTCTATGAAATCACAGCTAAGGGAATATCGCCCATCTTCGTGGGGGTTGTGTATCGCCCTCCTCATTCTTCCTTTATCCAGGGATCTAATTTCATTGAACAACTAATGTAGTATCCGGAGGAAGGTAAGGAAGAAGAATGCCTTTTGGATATTCTCTTTATTGATCGACACGTTGAGTTATTACACAGATGAGCGCTCGATCTGGTCTGAGCTCCTCGCACGCGGGCCTCGCGCCTCGCGGCAGTCCCTTCGGTGGGCGCTGGTACGTAGCGCCATCATGTGTCGCTACTTAGTAGTAGTTCGCACATACATAACAATCCTCACGCCTTAATTTGGCAATAATAAATTAAGTCTCTCGGGTGCTCGACGGTTTCGAGTAGAACGTCTCACGTTCTGTGATAGCCCTAGAGAAGCAATAGGTGCATTCGGTTGCTCGTTAATGTTTACAGTTTCCGTACTCATGGGCTCGGATTGAGATGCCGTGGCTTCATTTGCAATTCCGAATGATTGATGTTTTACAAAGTTGCTGTTCGGTATATTAGACGGTTCTTTACAAAAGCTATTAGGTATTAGAAATCCACTATTAACATTGTCGGTTGACACGTTACTTTGGGCGTACATCGGATTCTCGTACGATCTCAGCTGATCGGTGTGGCGCTTCCACGTTCGAGTATCATTCGTGCTAACAGAGTACGTGACTGGTCCTAGCTTATCTACAACTTCTGCTACTCGCCACTTATCCACCGCGTAATCTTTTGCCATCACTACATCGTTTTTCTTAAATTCTATGTTTCTATTTCCTTTGAAATTCCTACATTGCCGCTCTTGGCTGCGTTTGACATTTTTGCAAGCTACTGAACTTATTGCGCTAAGACGTGTTCGCAATTTTTTACCAATTTGAAGTTCAGCCGGGCATACGCCTGTCGTTGAATGTGGCGTTGAACAATAATACAGTAAGTATCTTAGTAACGCGTCCTGGCGTGACAGTTTATCTTTACAAAGTTTCTTAAACTTATTTTTAAAAGAACGCACTGCGTTTTCGGCCGCACCGTTTGATGCGGGGTGGTAAAGAGCAGTTCGGTGGTGCTTTACGTTATTCTTGTCCAAAAAATCTTTGAAAGCTTCCGACGTAAATGTCGGTCCATTATCCGTTACTAAAGCGTTAGGAAGTCCCCAAACACTGAAATACTCCTTAAAAGCCCCGATCGTATTTTTCGCTGTGATATCAGACATTTCCTTAATATCAATCAATTTAGAATGAGCGTCAATAATAATAAGATACATAAAACCATTAACTGGTCCGCAAAAATCTGCGTGAATCCTCTGGTTAGGTTCTTCTGGCCATTTCCAAACGTGCAATGTTGATTTGGGTGGGTTTTCGGCTACTTCTAGGCATAGTTTGCAAGATTTCACTATATTTTCAATTTCGTGGTCTAATTTAGGCCACCAAAATCATTTAATAATTCCCGCATGTGCGCTATGTAATTTTTGGAAATAATTAAAACGCAACACGTACGGTATAACTAGCATATGACCCCACATAATACATCCGTTTTCGATTGAAAGTTCAAATTCTCTATTCTTAAACGCTTGTAAATTATCATCTACTTTCTTCGGCCAACCATTTGACACGAATTCGTACACCTTCGTTAGTATCGGATCTCTCGCTGTTTCTACTCTAACAGTGTCTACGTTAATGGACTGAATGTCGTCGCTTAAATAGTTCAAATACGTGTATTCTTCAGATTCCTTGTGCTTTGCCTTAAACTCGTCTACTAACACGCGTGACAAGGCATCAGCTGGGCCGTTATCTTTACCATTAATGTATTTGATACGAAAATTATACCCTGACAGAAATATTGCCCATCTCTGTACTCGGCTAGCAGCTATCTGAAGAATACCTTTCTTAGAGCCAAAAATAAAAGATAATGCCTTGTGGTCAGTTTCAAGCGTAAAATCACGCCCATAAATATACCGGTGGAAACTTTTAACTCCAAATACTATCGCTAGCGCTTCTCTATCAAGCTGTGAGTAGTTACGCTCCGCGCGCGTCAGTACCCTCGACGCGAAAGCAACTGGTTTTTCATCACCATTGGGAAAGATGTGAGATAGGACGGCGCCAATGCTCTTTGGAGACGCGTCACAAGTTACTTTGATCGGAACTTCAGTGCTGTAATGCACTAGCACATCATGTGACATCAAGCATTTTTTTGTTGTCTGAAACGCAGCTTCACGCTCTTTAGTCCAGTCCCATTTTACATCCTCCCTTGTCAGTTCATACAGTGGACTCACTACTTTTGCAAAATCCTTAATGAATTTCGCGTAGCACTGCATTGCTCCTAAAAACGACTTTAATTCCGCTACTTTTGTAGGTGCCTCCATTTTTTAAATTGCCTTGATTTTACTTTCAGACACATGTAACCCTTTTGAATCTAATTCGTAGCCTAAAAACTGTATTTTCTGCTCACTATACTGACACTTTTCTAATTTCACTGTTAGTCCGGCTTCTTTAAAACGATTTAATACTTTGCGTAAGTTACTGTCATGCTCTGCTTGCGATTTTCCCGATATAAAAACATCATTAAAATATACCGCTGTACCTTTAACGCTATCTAGTAGTTTTTCCATTTCTTTTTGAAATAAAATCTCTCCATTTGACTTAATTACTGGGACAATAGGAGTTGCCCAGTCTGAACTATTGCTTGGTTCAATAATGTTCTCGCGAATTAATCTTTCTAACTCCTTATCTAACGGTTTGCGTATAGCGAACGGCACTGGTCTAGGCTTGTAGAAAACTGGCACTGCATTGGGCTTTAAGGGTAACGACAATTTGCCGCCTCTATAAGTACCAAGTTTGCCCGAGAACACGGAATCAAACTCCCTTAACAAGTCTGACATACTGATGCCGCATAACGTGTGGATAGTGAGTACATTAACCCCTTCTTTATCCCCGTTTACCTGAATCATACCTAGGTGACGTAGCCATTGACGTCCTACAATCGGTGTATCACTATCGCTAGGTAACACAAAGAGTTCTAAAACTAAGCTTTTTTTCTTATAAATTACTTTAACCTGTACAGTTCCTAATGGACAAATTTTTTTATCATGGTATGTTTTGAAAACACGTGACGTTTTCTCAAGTTTGAGCTTTGATAAATTCTTCGCATTTTTATAAACTCGCGACGAAATGGCTGTAATCGGTGAGCCCGTGTCAACTTCAAATTCCATCATGGCCCCCTCAATCATCATTTGCACACACAATGGTTTAGCGTCGTCATGTTCGCGAATTGCGTTGATTTCCTCTAATACAAAAAATATATCAAAAATATATCATCGGTAATAATCAACATTTTACCCAACGACTCTACTTCTTCTACGTAATTCTGTTTTTCGTCCGATCCCGTTGAATTACTCTTTTTATTTTTGTCAAACTTAGTCGAATTCCGCAAACCCGCTTCCTGAGTATCTCTATTTCTACACACTCTACTATTGTAAGATGACCCGTTTTTCCGCAACTGTTACATTTGTAATTCCTAAAAGTACAGTCCGATGCTCGGTCATTCGGTCTACCGCAACAATAACAATTCCGCGAATCGCCACCGGTCGCGCGCGTTTGTTTACCTGGCGTAACCTTCTTATCGGCTACGTAGTTGACAGCGTCTGCCGCCACCGACGCTGTCGTCCCCATCTCTGCTGCGTCCCGACCTGCTGACTCCAATGATGCTGCTAACTCGATTGCCCGATGATAGGTCAAGTCTGTTTCGCCCAGTAGCCTCTTCTTGATCGCCTCGCTTGCCACTCCCCAAACGAACTGGTCGCGAAGGTGACTCTCCAAGTTGCTGCCAAATTCGCAGAATGTCGACATCTTCTTTAAGTTAGCCACATATCCTTTGATGTCTTCACCCGTTCGCTGCCTACATTCCTTGAATTTATAGCGTTCCGTTATTACACTCGGTGCTGGTTGCAGGTGGTCTTTCATTATCTTGGCTAGTTCGATTATTAACATTTGCGACGGTATCCTCGGCGTACACAAGTTCCGCAGCAATGTGTACCCGTCCTTTCCAAGAAGCGTGAGAAACAAAGACACATGCTTCTCCGCCGGTACCTCGTTTGTTACACAGTACTGTTCTAAGCGCTCGTACCACATTTGCCAATCTTCATCCATCGAGAATTCCGTGATGCTGCCTATTGTGCCTCGCACCAACGTCGTGTGTCTTGCACTGCTATTACCTAGCTCAACAAGCTGTCTTGTCGCTTCAAGCTTTTTGTTATCTTCTTTTACCTTTTTGTCTAATGCCTGCAGTTCAGCTATCTTTTGGTCTACCTCCTTCTTTTGTTTGTTCAGCTCTGCTGTCAAACGTTCAATCTCTTCTTTTGTGGACATCTTGATAGGTATCCGTGATTCCTATTACTGTGTCTCACGTGTTTACGAACTTAATCCTCGTCGCCAATGTAGTATCCGGAGGAAGGTAAGGAAGAAGAATGCCTTCTGGATATTCTCTTTATTGATCGACACGTTGAGTTGTTACACAGATGAGCGCTCGATCTGGTCTGAGCTCCTCACACACGGGCCTCGCGCCTCGCGGCAGTCCCTTCGGTGGGCGCTGGTAAGTAGCGCCATCATGTGTCGCTACTTAGTACTAGTTCGCACATACATAACAACTAACAACACATATGCACAATTACTCCACGAAGGTCATCATGGGAGACTTTAATGCAGACCAGCTTTCGTCGTCTGAAGACACCAACTTCATCAAGGCTTTCATCGACGAAAACTCCCTTATTTCTGTGCCATATGGTGCAACCCATCACAGACAGGACTCTGACACCTGGCTAGACCTATGCTTAATCGATGAGCAGGATCGCCTGCTCTTATATTGGAAGACAGACACTCCTTTCATCAACGAACATGACCTTATCACAGCCACACTCGACGTACAGATTCCACGCCACGTACCTGCTACATACACCCACAGAAACTACAAAGGAATTTGTGCTGAATTTGAGCTAAGAGACTTCCTTAGCGCATGTGACTGGTCCTCTTTCACCACGCCATCACTTGACGAATGCATTACCATCCTTAACGACAACATCACGAAAGCCATAAATCATCTCGTCCCATTAAAGACTGTGACACCTGGACGTAAGCCTCACCCGTGGTCACTGAAAGGAATAGACCCTACAGACGCTTTCGCAGAAGTCGTCTACCTTGGGATCTATACTTTTATAGAATCGCAAGGGACGACGCTCATAGACAGGTCGAGGAGGCCAGGCTGAATTACTATTATTCACGCTTGTCTACTCTGACCGACGTTGCAGAGATATGGAGAGAGCTTGAAAATCTTGGTATTACTACCTCTAAATCTTCTCCACCTGCTCGGTTCTCTCCAGATGCTCTCAACAAACATTTTAGTTCCATCTCAAATGATCCTCAAGCTCCATCTGTTGAGGAGTATCTGCGAACCCTTGAGAGTCTAGACCTCCCTGAACATTTCATCTTCAGGGCTATCACAGAGTCGGACGTGTTGGCTGCAGTATCACACTTCAATACCCAGACCAGGGGAAGCGATGGCATCACACAGGTTGTAATCTCCAAAGCATTACCAATACTCGCTCCTTTACTTTGTCAAATTTTCAACCTGTCTTTCAGCGAGGCACGCTTTCCTTCCGCCTGGAAGTCATCGCTCGTAAGAGCATTAAACAAGATCAACTCTCCAACAGCTGTTATAGACTACCGTCCGATCTCTCTACTTTGTTTCCTATCCAAGGCGCTGCAGTGGCTGGTGCACAATCAAATCTCTGAATACCTTAAAACAAGACTTTATCTTGACAACTTCCAAACTGGTTTTCGCACTGGCCACAGCACGCAGTCCGGCTTAACTAAGCTGACTGATGATGTCAGGCTTGGGATAGACAGCAAGAAGATCACTCTTCTACTTCTATTTGAAGTCTACTATATTTTAGCAAGGCGTTTGATACGGTGTGTCACGTCAGGCTACTCGGAAAGCTATCCTCCTTCGGCTTCTCCAAGCAGGTTATCCGCTGGCTTTCATCTTACCTCTCGGGAAGAGAACAGGCTGTCATTGGTGACAACAATGAGATCTCTACCTTTCTACCACTAAACGTCGGTGTCCCACAGGGGTCAGTTTTAGGCCCCTTGTTGTTCTTGTTGTACATCAATGATATTGGTTTTTGCCTAGATTCAGATGTGTCCCATCTAATCTACGCGGATGACCTGCAGATCTACAGCCAATGCTATCTCGAGGAGCTTGACTCCTGTTCTGTCAGGATGAGTGCTAACGCCGAGAGGATAATGGGCTGGGCTGCGCTGAATAGACTTAAACTAAATGTAACTAAAACTAAGGCTATCGTCCTCGGTTCCCCCTACTATATAAACGCTCTACCTTCTACTGCTAACATCTATATAAATATAGAGGGAGCCCAGGTCAATTTTAAATCATCGGTGCGCAACCTGGGGCTGGTGCTTGACTCCAAACTTACGTGGAAAGAGCACGTTACACAAATTTGTAAACGTGCTCACTCTTTAATGTACCGTCTCTATTTTTTTCGGAAAAGCACTAGCCTTAGATTGCGCCAACATTTAGTGCAAGCACTCCTGTTTCCCCTCATTGACTATTGCTCACTTGCTTACTGCGACCTGACTCAGGAACTTGACTTAAAACTGCAGAGGCTTGTGAATACGGGGATCCGTTATATCTACGGTGTGAGGAGGGACGAGCACATCTCCCCTTACAGGCGTGAGCTGCAATGGCTTAACACCGCCGGACGTAGGAAATACTTCATGGCCTGTTTTCTAAGAAAAATTTTCAACACCTCAATACCTACTTATCTATTAGCCTATTTTGATTTCCACGTCGCGCTCAGGCCTGTGAGGGGTGAGGTGACTCCACTGGACATCGCGTCCTTCAAGACGGAGACGCTGAAGAATTCATTTTTCATCAGCGCCTCCTACCTCTGGAATAGCCTTCCATCTCATCTTCGCAACACACTATCCATATCACACTTTAAACAAGCAGCTAAAAATTACTTCTTCAATCTGGAAAACACATAAACATCACACAAACATACACACATTCTCATTCATCTCATTTCACTTCGTTCCATTTCGCACTCTTCACGCACTAGCACCCTTACACAAAACAGCCTTACACAAAATTTTTATTCTGTTTATAATATACTATAATTGTATATGTACAACACAATGTACAACAATAAAATCCGCCGCACATGTGACATCTATCGAGATGTCACTGAAGGACAGTGCGGCGCTTAATGGCATTTGCAGAGTCCAGAATGAGGCCTTCAGGCGCAAAATAACATATCCGAAAGGATCTCTCGGATTGAGAAAAGGCTTGGCCCTCTTAAAAACCGCCTTAAAGCTCTTGACGAATTGCCGGCGCTCGAAACTCGACTAAACAACATCGAGTTCTCTGTCTCTGAGCTGAAGGTGCAGTGTCAAGAGCTGTCGACAAGGAGCCCTGAAACGCAGTAGAACAACAGCACTGCTTCTGCCTTCGAGGAACTAAACAACCTCCGCCCCGAACTGCTTAAGGTTAGGAGAAGACAGGAGCAATTGGCGAACAATATGGTGATTATCTTTGCCCTGGCCTACACTCAGGAAATTTTGCTGCAACTCCTGGCTATCTCCGAAATTTGTTACTTTTTAAAGTGTTTAAACAATTTTTGTTGATTATTTTCAGAAAACTTTTTCAAATAATATTTTTTTGTAAAACCCCACACCCATCTGGAAACTATATGTATTTGAAGCATATCTATTAGTATAAAAGTGCCCTTCGAAGCCCAAACCTTAAGTAAGTCTGCGATAGCTGAAAAATGTAAATTCTTAATTTTGGCCTTCGACGAAATGTCATACCTGATAATATGGCACATATTAAAATGGTTTTATATTTCTTACATTATACCTTAATATATTTAATAGTTTATTCATTTTTTAAACAATTTGGGGAAAACATAAACAAAAAATTGAATTTTTAATTTTTTGACAATTTAAGGTATATCCGTCCCCTTAAGCAACTAACAACGCATATGCACAATTACTCCACAAAGGTCATTATGGGTGAATTCAACTCTGACCAACTATTCACATCTGAAGACGCTAATTTCATCAATGCCTTCATTGATGAAAACCCTCTTACTACTGTGCCATATAGTGCAACCTACCACAGGCAGAACTCTGACACCTGGCTTGACCTATGCTTACATAATTGATGAGCAGGATCACCTGCTATCAAACTAAAAGACAGACACTTCTTTTATCAACGAACATGACTTTATCACGGCTTCTCTCGACGTAAAGCTTTCACGCCACGTATCTGCTACATACTTTTACAGGAACAACAAAGGAATTTGTGCTGAGAAGCTAGGGGACCCGAGGATCCGAAATTTTTGCAAGAAGCCTATAGCGATGCTGTCTCTCAGCCCTTTTACTATCTACTGCTGGGCTTGAAGCAGGATAGAGCAGAAAATTGTCAGTATAGCAACGTTCATCTTTCGGTTCGATTGACACCAGGATGTGTATGTGCCGCGCAAACAGATTAAAAGCTACTTGATCCTTGCGATGTGCCAGTCGTTCGTGTGAAAAGGATCAAGCAACATCGACTATGGCAGCAGCAGCATACCAATCGACATCAGGACAACAGCAGCAGCAGCAGCATTAGGCAAAAGTATTTGACCATATTACTCATATAGCACTAAATCTTTCAGCAATATTGTCTAAAGGTCGCATTAACAGATTTGTCAGATTCGGAAATATTTCAGGCAGATTATTAAATATTCTGGATACTGTCTAGCAATATTGCTGTAAGGGGTAATGTTCGTTTTTGTATTGAGTTCCAAGAAACAATAACTACCCATATAGACCCTAATCTTTCAGCAATATTGCTTAAATGTTGCGTTCACAGATTTGCCGGATTCAATAATATTGTTGAAAGATTATAAAACCTTACTAAGCTTTTGGAGCAATATTCCTGTGGGCCGCTATGTACGTTCTACCATTGCAAGTTCGCCTGGTCTGGGCCGGCTCGTCTACAGCACTCGATATCGTTAGAATATTGTCTCAAGGTTGCAATACAAAATTTGACAACATTGCATAGGGGTATTATAATGTTACTGCGACTATTATACAAAATTCTTACTAGATAGTACAATATTTAATAAATATTGTTATATTATCTAAAATAATTTTGTATTTATACACAAATTTTTTATACTAATGCGAAAATTTTTAAACACTTATACAATATTGTTTAATCTGGTAGCAATGTTGTCCAAAAGTCGGATCAAAATTATAATGCCATACTTCCCAAAATGGGCATGGGAGCCCTTGAAAAAGCTTATTTAATTATTTTAATTTAACGTTTTTCGCCTATGTTTTATAATATTGCAAATAATCTTTGAGCAATATGGCTACTATATGCTTATTGTCTTTTGGAAATGCAATCCAAAAACGAACATGATGCCTTACAGCAATATTGCAGGGAAATTTTTGGAAGGTTATTTAACCTTTGAACAATATTTTCGAATCTGACGAATCTACAAATGCAACCTTGAGGAAATATTGCCGAAAGATTGGGTGCTATATGGGATGGTAGAACGGACATAGTTGTCCACAGCAATATTGCTTCAAAGGCTTAGCAAGGTTTTATAGTCTTTCAACAATATTATTGAATCCAGCGAATCTGTGAACGAAAAATTCGAGCAATATTGCTAAAAGATTGGGGTCTATATGGGTATATGCAGCAATATTGTTATTGTTTTTCGGAAACATAATCCAAAAACGGACATTATCCTTTACAGCAATATTCCTGGACACTTTCCAGAATATTCAATAATATGCCTGCAATCTTTTGCATCTTACAAATCTGCTAATGCAACCATAAGACAATATTGTCAAAAAATTGGCTGCTATATGGGAATCTAACAACGTCAGTTTGGCAAATAAACGGTACAGGTTTATTAAATCAATATCACCGATTAAATTGCTGAAATATGCTACTGCTCTTATTAAAGAGGACAAGTCTGTTGTTCCATATTAATTTCTTTCAAACGATGTTCTAACAAGATAACATTTGAATGATGACAGAAACTCAAATACTTTAAAATCCATGAGTAGAAAGAATAAAAACGTACCTCGGGTTGTACGCGTATCAGGTAACGTTAGCCATAGAGGAAATAATATTGGAGCAACAAGTAAATATGTGATTTTTTTCTTTGAAGAATTAGGCCACGCCATGTTGAGAGCTTCTTGAATTTCTTCCTCATCTTCCTAAACATAAAATATTATTATTATTTAAAATATGATTGTGATGTTCCAATTATTTGATACAACACTGATGCTATGTACTTTTTTGGTAACTCATACTCGATTGCATCCTAAATAAAAATAACAATCTGCAGCACCTGATTTTTATCAAATATTTCCTCAAGCAATATTTCTGCAATATTGTTATTGTTTTTTTGAAACGCAATCCAAGAACGGACATTAGCCTTTACAGCAATATTGCTGGACAGTATCCAGAATATTTTATAATCTGCCTGCAATATTTTCGAATTTGACAAATCTGCCAATGCAACCTTCAGACAATATTGTCGAAAGATTAGGTGCTATATGGATAACAAGGAGACAAACTCGACTTATAGTAAATTTTAGTATACGGTATAGTAAAATTACAGATCATCAAATTTTACTATACTACATAGCAATTTTGACTGTACCGCATATAAAAATTAATGGACACTACGACATCTTTTTAAAAATATTTTTGGCCCTTTTATTCTGTCATTTGTTAGTGTTTCTCCTCTAATTTATGTTTGTTAGGTGTTGCATGATAATTTTTATTTAATTATTTGTTGCATTAAATCTCGTAGTTTAAGAACGAAAGGTGCATTGCATGGAATTTTATTATAACCTAATTTGCATAGATTTCAAGCTGAATATTACACATGTCGCAACCTAACAACGCATCGCTAGACGAATCGCATTTATATATTATAATTTTTGGATCTGGAAGTCCTTTATATACTGACTATTTTTGAGCTCTGTCGGTAATTTTTTACTGACGAAACACAGCGAATCAGAGCAAAGTGCAATTTTTACTATATTGGTATAGCAATTTATTCACACAAACATACTGAATTTTCTGCATAGGTTGAGTTTGTCTTCCGATCAGGATAAAGTATAGTAATTTTTAGTGATACATTTCCTTCCGTGTATAAGTATAATCTGCGCAGCTTTCTGAACGTTCAGTCTGCTTCTAATACTAAAATATTTTGAGTGAAATACTATATTAGAACATTCTAGACAATCTTATTTTTTTTAATATCTAGGATTTACCGATCATACCGCTACCAAGGATTGAAAAGATTATAAGTTGATTTCATATAGTTCGACTTACCTATTTTAAGTACTTACCTTATTTAAGTATGAAAAAATTAGCCAACTTTTTTATGTTGTTACCCGACTTTCACGACGAGGACGTGTTGATATGGTATATTTTTCAAAAGTCTTATATTTTTTTCTTTTTTTTTATTCATTTTCAGTTTATCCATTTGTTAGAGTGCTGCAGCCGTTTTATGAAATTTTCTATTATAATTTTTAGCGAATGCATTCATTTTATTACTGCGGCTGTTTTAAAAAATTGCCTATTATGATTTACAGCACATGCATTAATTTCAGTATTACAGCCATTTCACAAAATTTTTATTATATTTGGTTTAAAATTATTAATTTTATTATTCCAATAATTATTATATAATATTAGTTTGTATACATTATTTTTTGTGTTTTTGTTTTATTTTTTTTATTTCTATTTTTGCATAATTTTGTAATAAAATTTTTAATTTTTTTTACTCCTAGCTCTTGATAGAGCAACGTATAAACGGCCATGGCTAAAAATTGGTGTTAATAAATAAACACCAACTTGTTTATATGATTCGCCTTGTGATTTATTTATTGGCATGACAAAACCTAAACGTATGGAAAATTGTTTTTGACGCATATTGAACGGTATTTCTTCTTTAGATTCGATTTTTTGTATTATTCCATTTAAAATTTCAGCCTGTATTGAATATTTTGTTAGTTATTTTATTAACAACCTTGTTTCATTACAAAGCCCATCATTTCAATTTGAGTTTTTTAAAAGAACAATGGGACTGAGTCTTAACTGTAATTTATGTGATGGAAGTCTATTAGGAGTAATCGAATTAAGAAATTCTGTTGGTAACATAACCTCAAGATTTCCTCCATTATCATCTTCTGCAGTATCAATGCTTAGATATTCAACAGTCGACTCTTCCATAAAATCGAGAATTTTATTGTTGATATCTAAAACAACATTTTTTGTAGGGGCGTGAAACGGTCTGCGAAGGGTTAGTACGCGACCGCCAGAGATTTGTGACCCAAGGTTAGTAATTGGAAGATAAACAAACTCGAAGAATGATTGT
The DNA here is from genome assembly GCF_009193385.2 of Nasonia vitripennis. Lineage (NCBI taxonomy): Eukaryota > Metazoa > Arthropoda > Insecta > Hymenoptera > Pteromalidae > Nasonia > Nasonia vitripennis. Next base: position 676,028 of record NW_022279589.1, read on the forward strand.
GACTTGGATCAACTCCGCTTCTGTCAGTTGAATGGATCCTTCCCTATCCTCTAAAGTGAAAGAGCCACTAGAGGAGAGCTGCTCGTGTATAGTAGGGGATGAGTTGGGGATATCCACTACACATGCTCCATACACTTAGGTAAACCACGCAGCTTCAGACTGATATGTGAGTCACTACCATCTCACTATAAGCCTGTAACCAGATAACTCCACCTAAGAATACAGTACTACCTTCCTGATGCGGTAAAACATCTGATGGGTGGGAAAGGAGTAGATGATAATATTCAAGAAATGAGTTAAGCTATAATCATATTATATTAATGAATGATAATCGTTTATTCTTTTCATTTGTGTTCACATACGATGCTGGATCTCTGAAGCTATATGAGGAGGGAGTGGACTACACACATACTTTTTAAGAGCCTGGAACTCATAGACTACTGGGTATAGAGGAGACCGGAGCAAGAAGCAAGAGCTACTATTCGCCACTTATTCAGTTAAAAGCCAGATCATTAATGCTCGCTGTTGGCTCCGGGGCTTCTTATATACCCATTTCGCTCTTTCTCTCCAGTACTATATGCTCGCATGCCATCTCAAATTCAAAAATATAAAAAACTCTTTTTTAAGATTAAAGTGAAAATGGGCGTCATTGCTCTAAACATATAAAATAATAAAAGAAAAAAAACGTTGCTAAATCTTTGGTACGTAGATTCTTTTAACAAAATGCATAGTTCCAATAGATAAAATATTGTTTAAATATACAGTATATTAATGATTTTTAAAATACTTTTAATCTTAATTATTTTACTGAAGGAGCACCCGTCACAATATCAAATCATAGTTTTCATAAAAAAATTTAAACCTTAATATTTTAAATAACATAGGGTTCTCATAACCTCATAAGATCATGAATTTCCTTAAAATATTCTGAACTTTAGTTAGCGAGTTATAAGGTTTAACAAAAATAGTAATTTTTAGTTATACAGGGTATACAGGGCGAGAGGCAAAGAATTTGAATCCTAATATCTTCTAAACTTAACGGTTTTTTTACTGAGTCAATGATGACAGCTATGCTAGCGTCGAAGGAAGGCTGGTGCGCAGTAAACAACTACGTAAGGACCATTCTCAAGAAGGTTAGAAATGACGAAGAGAATAGAAGAAAAGGACAAAGCGAAACACCTTAGTAAAACTGTTGCTAGACGAAGGCCACTAGGTAGTAGATACAAAATGCTTTTCGGACTGATGCAGAGGAACGTAGGTCAGAGTTGAGCTCTCACTCCCCTGCGCATGCAGAAGAACGTAGGAGCTAGGATTGAGTACATCTAAATGCTCCTCAGACCGATACTAAGGAACGTAGGTAACTAAGTTGAGCCCAGACTCCCTCACCCGATGCAGAGGAACGTAGGTGTCGGGGTTGAGTCTGTCCAGAGGATGGTCGGTCGATGCTGCTCGAAGTAGACGACCGGAAGATGCTGCAGGAAGCAGACGGCTGGACGATGCAGAATAAAGAAGACGAGTTTGACCCTGAACCTTTAATCACCTTGGTGGACGGGGGATGTATGAAAATGTCAAACTTCAAAGGAGAAGCCAAAAAAGGCTAGTTAACGGGCCCCACGAAAGTATTGTTCAACGATAGTATCTTTGGGAATCTGGTGTCGGAGGGCCATTTGTCCAGAGCTTGCTGTGTCTACGCCACATAAAAAACATACACACACGCACACACACACACCCATCCGGACGAAAATTTTCTAAAAACCCATGATTTGAACACCTCCAAATGCGCTTAGCGAAACTGAAAATTTTACTATTACAAAGCTTTCTCTAGGAAGAAGCAAAAATACAACGAACGGTACAAAAATAGGCATTATTGCCATCCTCAAAAAAAGAATAGAAAATTATTCGAAACTAATGCCGTCTTTGGAGAAAGCCTCGAATTCGGTGAAAAATTTTTTGCCGATCTCTGCTGTCTCATACACCATGCGAAGGATCTCTGGAATCAGTGGTGATGTCATGGTGGCTGGAACGGCTGGGTCAGCGATCGGTGGTAGTGTGGCGGCTGGGACAGCGATCAGTGTGGATGGGGCTGACGTGCTTGCCTTCTTTTCCTTAAGCAGCTGCCTGCCCTCCTCTCGCTAATCCTTGTATCGAGCCTGCGGCTCGTATGGCTCGTGATGTTGGATGAGGCGGCGCTTGAGCGCGGCTAGTTGCGCCTGCTGGCGGAAAAGAGGCCCGGGCGTAATCGCTCCCGTTCGCCCCGGTGGTGCTGGCAGTGGGATGGCGAAGCCTTGTTTCGGTTGCTGCTGTTGCGGTGTTGGCGGTGGTGGAACGCCGGGCTGTTGTTGCAGTGCTACGAGCTCCAAGGTAGCCCTGCCGGCGTTACCCAGCGGGGGCAAGTGAACCACTGTTACGATGTGTGGCGTTTTCGTCGCCTCGGCAGTAAGCTGGGCTGAGGTGTACCACTGTGGGACAAGCACCTTGAATATTATGAATTGTGCATTCAGTTTTGAAAATATGGCCTAAGTAGTATACACCTCGCTATGGGTCAGACGAAGAAAACCCCCACCACCTGCCCAGAGGTGGTGAGGAAATGTGTGTCTGGCGCCAAAGCGAGGAGTGACGTTATGCGGTGGTAGGGGGCCCCGCGCTCTCTTTGTCTCTCTCTCTCTCTCTCTCTCTCCCTCTCTCTCTCTCCCTCCCTCTCTCTCTCTCTCTCCCTCCCTCTCTCTCTCTCTCTCTCTCCCTCCCTCTCTCTCTCTCTCTCTCTCTTACACTTAATATTTAAAAACTGTTTTTTCCTTAAATTACTATTAATTCAAAAAAAAAGTTTAAAGGTGTTGGAAGGTTGGATCAATAAGTGGACACTTGGGATAATAATTAATAATTATATATTGTACATGTCTAGCATGAATAACTCTGCCGTTGACTAGAACTTTATAGCTATTTTCTACATAACCTACTAGTACTCCTAATTGGGCTTTATCATCTCATTTGCTTTTTCGCAACGCTTCCGAAACTCTTACAAAGACTCGACTTTCATACATTTTCAAATTTTCTACGTTGGGTTTGTTATCAAAAAATATTTTATAAGGAGTTTTGTTCTCCGCTGTATTGGCAATTGTACGATTTTTTAGATAAGCAACAGTTTTCATAATCTCTGGTCAATATCGCCTGTATATTTTTGCTTCTCGCATCAAGCATCTACCTATATTTATAGCTGACCTATTGTATCTTTCCGCTACTCCATTCAGTTCATGGACGTACGGTGGACATGTTACTAGTTCTATTCCCTTAGACTTTACAAAATCATAAATCTCACGGTTTAAATATTCTTTACCATTATCACATTGCAACCTTTTTACCTTTTTACTGAATTTATTTTCTACTAAATTCAAGAATTCTTTCAGACAACTGACAGTTTCTGATTTATTTCTAATGCAAAAGAGTCTAGTACATTTACTGTAATCATCAACAAATGTTACAAAATATTTTTCTCCACCATAACCAGTTGTGTTATGTGGGCCGTTCAAATCAGTATAAATGAGTTCTAAGATTTTGGTAGTTTTTGTTCTATTATTTTCAAACGGTACATTGGTCATTTTGCCTTCAATGCAATTTGCACATTTCATTTCAGTACTTTCAATCTTTTCCGACAGGCCTTCGACTTATTTGTTATTCACTAATTTTGATAAATATTGAAAATTTACATGGCCAAATGCCCTATGCCATTACTCTTTATCAGTCAGTTTGACCGAATTAACATACATTGATTTAGTACTTTTTTTAACTACGAAGCTTTTCATGAAATATAGATTGTCTTTTTTATTAGCAACTGTTATTAATTCACTACGTTTATTGTAAATTTTGGCATCATCATTTTTGGCTACTACTGTATAATTTTCAGTTACTTTTGATAAACTTAATATATTTTGTCTGATACCTTGAACATAATAAACATTTTTCACTTCTACTTGTTTTTCATTATAATAATTTTCGAAAAATAATTTTACAGTTCCGATTTTAGTAGCTTTTAAATTTTTACCATCTGGTAATTTTACTTCAATAGGCTCTTTTAAACATGTAAATTTATTAAAGAATTTATCGTTATTTACAATGTGGTCTGTACAGTTAATATTAAGATTCCAATTTATTTGTCCTAAGTTTTCGTTACTATTATTTAATGCAGTTACCTGAGTTACCTCTGAATTGCAGACCTGTGTCAGCCATGCTTCGGATGTGTAGTTGCCCTGTTGTTGGCCTGAAGACTCGCCTCTGGGTTGGCCTTGTCCTTTACCTCGTTGACGGCTTCGGTAGTGTCCTCTGTTTAAGCCTCTGTTGTAGCCTTTGTTGTAGTCTCGCTGATTACCTCGTTGATTTTGGCTGGAGTGAGCACCTCTTCCCCGGTTGCTCTGCTGCTGTGGTCTCGTGCATTATCTACTGCGAACGCATTCATCTAGAAACACTACGCAAGCACCACAACAACAAAAACACTTCACATTATCTCTTATCTCTCAATCTATCTCTTTCATCACACATTACAAAAATGGGCAAAAATCCTGCTGCCGAGGAGGATGCGAGAGCGATGACAACTGCCCCGAAAGGGGATGTGTAGAATGATTCGTCACCTGGTCTTACGCGGTAACGATGCCAGCGAAGGCGCGCTGCCTTGCAGGGGGGCGTTAGGATGCGAGAATGAAACCGTAGTGTGTCTGACGACGAATTGACACTGTCCTCGTCAAAGTCGGAAAGCTCTCATACTTAGTTCTAGAGAGGTATGGGGGTTATCACCTCTAGAACGGTGGACTCACCTGCGATCGGAACGGGATCCGAAGCGCGCGGGTTTAACATAACATCATGGCTCAAAAAAATCAAATCCGAACCAAAAGGGACTTAAGGGTCGGAACTTGGAATGTTCGCAGTCTATACAGAGCAGGTGCGTTTAAAGAACTCGTAAAGGAAGCTGATAGGTACAATCTAGATTTGGTACCAATAAAGGAATCGCGGTGGCCAGATGGCGGAGTACTAGCATCGGGTAACTTCACGTACCTGTATGGGGCCGGGAGTGGGGGATCTCTAGGCACCGGATTTCTCGTAAGCAAAAGCATCATACATTCGGTTAAAAGTTTCAAATTCGTCAATGATAGGCTCTCGTACATCATTATCGAAGGTGAATGGTATAGATATGTATTTATTAATGTACACTGTCCTACGGAGGACAAAGAAGAAGAAGCTAAGGATCTCTATTACGAAACATTAGAGCAGGTAATCGACCAGTTCGCGTCTTACGCCACAATAATAGTATTAGGCGATTTCAATGCTAAAATAGGTAGGGAAGAAATGTTTAGGCCTACTATAGCTAAGGAAAACCTGCACGAAGCCAGCAATGATAACGGTATTAGGCTCATAAATTTCGCGGCGGCAAAAGATCTTATAATCAAAACTACGTGTTTTAAGCACAAGACAATACACAAGGCAACGTGGACATCGCCGGACGGGGCCACACAGAACCAAATTGATTATTTCCTCATTGAAAAAAGACGTCATACTAATGTTCTTGACGTAAGGGCTTACAAAGGGGCAGATAGCGACTCGGACCACTTCCTAGTAGTAGCCAAATTAAGAGCTAGACTAGTAGCGAATCAAAATAGTAAGCGAGCAAACAAGGTAGAAAGCTTCGATATTGAGAAACTACGACATAGAACAGAGCGTATGAGGTACCAGATAGAAATTAATAACAGGTTTCAGGCACTTGAAGAAGCAAACACATCGCCGGAGGGGAATGACGAACCGAATAGCTTATCGGGGGACATCGAAAAAACGGTAAAAGAGGCCGCGAACAAAGTACTGGGTAAAAAGAAAAAGCCAAAGAGCAAACCATGGTTTGACGAAGAGTGCGAACTCTGGTTTGAAAGGCGCAAAAAGGCTAAATTAGATAGCTTACAAAATAGAAGCGATAGGACCGTAGAAGAGTATTCTAGAAATTACTCTATACCAGCTGAGTTACTCAAATATGGGGGTGTCGAGCTCACTTTCAAAATCTATAAACTAGTATGTGCCATCTGGAAAAATGAAACAATACCCGAAAATTGGAAGGGATCTATCATTATACCGATTTTTAAAAAGGGGGATAAGACAAACTGCAATAACTATAGGGGTATTACACTTTTAGCAACGTGCTACAAAGTTCTGTCAAACGTAATACAAGCTAGACTCACTCCATTCGCGGAAGATATAGTAGGAGATTATCAGTGCGGATTTCGGCGCAACAGATCGACGAGCGATCAAATGTTTACCATAAGACAGTTGTTAGAGAAAAAGTGGGAATTCTGCGAAACCATACACCAACTATTTATAGATTTTAAAATAGCGTACGACTCTATTAAGCGAAGCAAAATGTATCAAATTCTAGTACTTCTCGGTGTACCGAAAAAACTCGTGAGATTAATTCAAATATGTCTGAACGGAAGCACGGGAAAGGTCCGAGTAGGCGGTAATGTATCAGAACCCTTCATGATACGCGATGGTTTAAAACAAGGGGATGGACTCTCTACGGTGCTGTTCAACTTAACGTTAGAGTATGCCGTTAGAAAAATGCAGGTTAGCCAGATGGGCGCAACGCTTAATGGAACAACGCAGATACTAGGCTACGCAGATGATTTGGATATACTGGGGGATTGCAGGGAAACGGTAGCAAGAAACGCGGAAATCCTCATAAAAGCGGTGGAGTATACGGGGTTAGAAGTGAGTGAATCAAAAACAAAGTACACGATTGTGGATAAGCTAGGCACCTGCAGAGGGGAGGAAGATCTCAGAGTTGGGAATTTTACTTTTGAAAAGGTTAGCGAATTCAGGTATCTGGGTACGACCATAAATGATAAAAACGAGATTAATGTCGAAATAAGTAAGAGACTCCATTCGGGTAATGCTTGCTTCTACGCCGTGAGTAATTTACTTAAGTCGAGGCTGTTGTCTAAAAACGTTAAAATAAGAATATACAGGACAATAATACTGCCGGTGGTTCTGTACAGGTGCGAAACGTGGGCTCTCACTAAGCAGGCGGACAACCGTTTTAGGGTATTTGAAAATAAAGTCTTGCGAAAAATATACGGGCCGCAGAAAGATGAGGAAACCGAGGAATGGAGGAGACTACACAATGATGAGTTACACAATCTGTACGCGTCACCAAATATTAACAGAATAATAAAATCGCGCAGATTGGGATGGGCAGGGCACGTAGCGAGAATGGGAGACGACCGTACGGCAGCGCGTGTCATGAAGGGCAGGCCGATGGTAACGCGACCTCTAGGTAGACCTAGACGTAGATGGGAGGACAACGTAAAAGCGGATCTAGTAGAAATAGGACGGGTGGGTGTCGATCGGAGAGGTGCATCTTGGGTGGGGTTGACACATGATAGGGCAGCGTGGAAGGCTTGCGTAGATGAGACGATGAACTTTCGAGTTCCAAATGCCATGTAAAAAAAAAAAAAAATAATTTACACCATCAAACACTGGTATCATAATATCTACAATTTTTACTTGTTAAGCCATTTCTTCTTTTTTAACTCTTATATTTTCGTATATTTGATTTTTTAACACAATTATTTTCTTAAGTCTGCTCCAAAATATTCTTCTAAATGGATTTCTTATTTTTTCTTCTAAACAGCTTCTTTATCGTCTAAATCTTGTTCTGGATCCACTTTTTCCTTAGTCCACGAGAACATAACCTCTACATTTGACACGTGCTCTGTAATAGCACTTCACCACGTGTTTTACTTGCCGACTTCAATCTGCTTGCATCGCACTTAAACTTTAATTATTTTTTATAAATCTCCTTATTTTTCAGTAGCTGAGGACTTTATCTTTGGCACTGAGCGTATACTTTTTTTACTTTAACCCTTTCTGACCGTTTAATCTTCACTTGAAATTTTTCGTTTGTCGACAGACGTTTCGACACAAAAATTCGAATTCTAATGCTTTACCAGCATATAATTTTTATCGAGAAATTTTCTCCTTTTATTTCACTGCTCAATTTTTCACTGTGCGATTCACTTTGTTAACAATAACCGTTAACTTCTTTTCCGCGTGGCTTTTGTTCTAACCTCACTTTTTAACCCCCCTTCATTTTTCATCTCCCCGAAGGTT